>NW_028300951.1:4459375-5126250 GCF_049000335.1 Polistes dominula
CATTTAAGCTTGCAATATTACAAGTTAAGAATGAATTTTTATAATTAGTAAAAAGAATTGATTTAAAAGGTCATAAAAAAGGGTAATCAATTTTGAAAATAAACAAACGTTTTTTACGGTTACGTGGGAACGTGGCCCACGTCATATACGCATAAACACACATATATAATATACATATATGTATATATAAATTGAATTTCGTTCTCCTCTGGTGTGTCGTCCTCAAAAGGCGACATTCGCTTTTCACGATACCAGTTCGTGGACTGTTTCACAATTGCACGTGCTTACGCAGAGTATCTGTTATTTATGCATATATTCATATTCGCTTTATGTGTGCGTATGTGCGTGATGTATATATATATATAAAAATAAGTGGTGATCATATGCTTTACGCACAGAAACATATAAGAAATGTTTCTTTTGTGCCCAAGGAGAGCATCATTTTATTTCGAAGCACGTGTATTGTGTTGGTTATTTACACTGTAAAGAAAGAAGGAAAGAAACAAAAAAAAATAAGAAGAAAAATTTATTTAGAGAGACCATTCACGGTATGAACACGACAACAATAACGTGCTTCTTTTTTCCTTTCTTTTGGTTTGTTTATCATATTTTTCTTTTCTTTCGTCTACGTATTATCAAATAATCGAAATATACATATATGAGTTTCTTGAAATGAAAGTAAATTATATTAAATAATTTTATTAATTGATAAAAAAAGACACGTTTGTATCGTAATTGCGAAGATGTGTTAAAAATAAATAAGATATTATTATGACGTAATAATAATTGTGTTAATAATATAAATAATTAATGTGTTTAATTATTTGTTATTGATCTAACAAATTTGTATAATTTATTATATGAAAGATTAGTGTTAATAAATTAAAATCTTTTTATAGTTGGAAGTATTAAAAAAAAAAAAAAAAAGCAGAAAGAAATAAAATAAAAAAGCAACCTTTTTTTCTAGATAAATTTGTAAACAAGATAAACATTTTCGAAACTTAAATTTGAAATTTTGGAGAAGATAGAAACATATACGAGAGTTCCGTTTGTTGCTGCGGTTGAATGACATTCAAAGCGATCAGCTGATCGCTCAGTCACGTTAAAAGGGAAAGGCATATTAAATGCGTTGTCCCCTGACTTTGATTTTGTCTGACTCATAATTTCTATCTATAGGTTTTGTTATATGTTATTTAAATCTGCAATTTTACTTATTGTAAATTTGATCCGAAAATAAAAGCACTTCCGATATAATATAATTCATTGCTTTTATTATTTAGAAACTTTTGGATTACGACTTTTCAAATATGTATATGCTCGTGTGTTTGTTTATGTATTTTTTCTTCAAAATGATCATTTAAAAAAAAGAAAATATTTATTTTTTAATTTTTGAATTCTAAAAAGATTATTCATCTAATTATTCAGTTTTTTGTTTGTTATTACGAATAAAATAAGATCACAGTTCGATGAAATTATATAATACTTTGTAAACAGATTTCTTATTTGATAAACAATATTATTGCTACGATAAGAAAAACGTATCGAAATGTATATAAGAGCCATCTAAGTTATTATTTTGTATAATTGTAATTATTTTTGATCGGTTTAATTCGTTTAAAATTAGCCATCTTTATCTCGTTTCATTTTCATTATCATTTTCAAAAATGATAATCCAAAACGAACAATTACAGCTTATTAATTATCTTTGTTATGTCTGCACTTGCTATAAAGAAAAACAGAGTAATGAAAAGAAAAGATTATTAAATTTATATCTTTTCAAAATATTTTTATCAAAAAAAAGAAAAAAACACACACACACACACAATAAAAAATACAAAATAAATACAAATTTGCAATTAATAAATTAACATTTTATTTATCACATTTAATTAAAATTGTATGTTTCGTTCAACGATAAAATATTAACGTGCACAATAAAAAAAAAAAAGAATAAACAGAAAGAGAATAATAAATTTTAATGTTTCTGTTGAAAATAAAAAATGCGAGAAATGTTGAATGTCTCATAGTCGTGTAAATAATTCCAACTGTATATAGAAACAGGAAAGAAATAATGGAAAGATTCGATACCTAAGAAACTTGAAGTCTCACTTGTTTGTGTATAATACAAAATGGTGAGAGTAAACGATACAAAATATCTTTTTTTATATGTATTCATAAAAAGAAGTAAATATTGACAAGAATATTGCGACGTGCGTTAGTTCGATCACGTCTTTGCACAACAATTGCAAATTCATTTTGAATTTTAATACTAAACACATACGCTTTTATATTATATTATACGATAACAACAATAATAATCAAATAAACAATATTTTTTTACTAATACATAATATTTAACAAAGAACAAACAAATTTGATTTCCTGTAAAACGAAAGAATATAATCTGAAAATAATATTTAAAATTATGAGAAATTCATAATAAAGTTTTGTAATTAAGTATTCATTTTTGGTTCTTTTTTGTTTTTGTTTTTTTTTTTTTTTTTTTTTACAAATTTATCGCCTAAATGTTTATAAAAGAAAAGAAAGATACGTTTCTTAATATTTTTTGATCAAATTCGCCTTTTAAATATATTCACATAAACGCCTACACAAAAACACGTAAAAATGTTATAAATGTAAAGGAAGATACCGCAGTGTTACTGCATTGCAACGAAATCTCGAAGAAGTTCGCAAAGTAATATACGTGACCAACAGGGTCTTGTGCTTTTCGTGAGTGTAATGACCTTTGACGCCGAGGAAAAAAAGAAAGATGGAGATAGTCATTGAAGTTTGTGAACTAACAATAAGTGATGATTTTTAAAACACGTACTCTTATACATTAAGATTTATTTTACATGTGTACGTGCTCGATGACACGAGCTTGTAATTCTATGGATAGATTAATACAAATTTTTCTAATTTATTCTTTCTTTTTTTTAATTTTCGATAACCTTTAACCCATAATATCAATAAATTCTGCAGAGGACAATGTGATGCGAGTGTTAGATAAAGAAAGAGATATGCTAACTATCTAAATAACTGTCTTCAAGAACAATTTATATATCCTCGACATTCTTCTTATCTCTATCTATTTTTAGATAACAAATAAAATTGTCTTAATAACGATACCATTATTACATACAACGCCCGTGCGTGTGCAACGCGTATAAAAACATATTAAGAAACATATAAACACATATGGAGCAAGAGTATAATTACGAGGAATAATTAAGTGAGTTGCATTTATATTACTCGCAAATCACTCATCGTTTCGTTTATTTCGTGATATTTATATAGGAACTATTATAAATATTGATAATATTCTAAGTTAATATATATATATATATATATATATATATATATATATATATATATATATATATATATATATATATAAACATAAACGATTAAAAATAAACAATTCTATGACGAGTGAATCATTGTATTTGTTTATTTGTTCATTTTTCTTTTATTTTATACAATATGATTTTTCTTTATCCTCTATCGAATTCATTGTTTATATTGGATTCTTATGAAAAGATTAAAATATTGTAAAATAATATTTGTATTGTTAAAAAAAAAAATAAATAAATAAATAAATAAATTAAATTTAAATTTAAATGAAAATGTAAATTATATGTGATACTAGGAAATTTTTATAGTTTATAAAGCATATGTTTATTTTGTGTTTTATTTTAATTTTTTTGATATAATTTATATTTAAAATAGTCTAGAAATATGAAGAGTTTTGTCATTTATGTTTTTGTAAAATTATATATAAATATGAAAGTTTGATAGTTGATATAAAATTTCTATTTAATTTATTTTGAAAAACTAAGTTCAATTTTTGGTTGTAACAAAATAAATCTATTTATTTATCTATAAATTATATTATAATTAAATAATATTAAAGATTGTTCTACAAAATTTATATTTGTAAATAAAAATATATTTTTTGTCTTATGTAGAAACAAAAGTTGTTAGAATGAAAATAATTTGTAAATTTTGTATTATTCCAATGACATAAATTGTAAGATATAAAAGATATTTTATTTTCCATGAATGGAAGCATTCACAGGATCAAAAGTTCTTGTTCTTTCTTTTATTTCTAAGCATTCTTGACCCATGTCGTGTTTTGCTATGACGTACAACACGTTATATTCAATTTACAATGTCAATTATCAACTGAGATTTGTGTGTGTCTTACATTCAGTTGAAACTGATACGTTGACGAGTAATTTATGTTTCGTTAGAGTTACGTCATAAGATCGAACTTTAAAAAAATATCGATAAATAAATGTTGATCTTGACGTCAATCATTTTTATATATTTCCAATAAAATTTCTTCCAACGTTAATTTTAATATCATTTTTTTTTTGTTCTTTTATTCTCTTTGTTCTTTCTTAATGTTTTATCAAAATTATGTGTTTAATTAATAGCACGACATGACGTTGAAAATAAAATTAAACATGTAATATATAAAAATAATTATTACTTCAAATGACAATGATATAATTCGGTTTAAAAATATATCTACTTTCATTTATTTCTGATTTCAATAATAAAAGGAAGAGATCTGAAGAAGGATGGGTCAAAAGTTTTCACGTGATTTGTAAACATCAATTATTCTTTTCTGAAACTGTGTTTGACCTTGTGGTTAAATTTTCCAAGTTGAATACGTGCTTTTATAATTCGCAAAAGAAATGAATATAAAACATTTCCGAAAAAAAAGAGTAATTTATTTATAGAATCACTTAGAAACTTGTGCTCCACCCTTTGTATCAAAGCAATTTTTATCAAAAAAAAAAAAACTCTTCTTCCAAGCAGTTTCCTCGACTACAAAATGTACTATTCTATTTCTAGACCTGACATATTTCGAATGCTCCGAAAACAACTAATAATGTTATTAGTGTTACGTTTTCAAGGGAGAAACATACTACGATGATAACTCCAAGGACGCTTATGCTTTTACTCCTACTCGATCGAAGGCAATTTTATATGAGTTGCGTCACCAAGATCGAGTTCTTCCAGGTCATCGGAACAATAGCCTTTCATATCAAAACGGATAAAACTATTTATGTGTTCATATATTTATATTTATCTCTTTGTTATATGCACGAATATCGTTATTGTTTACGTTACATATTTATTTACAGATAATCGAAATCTTATTGATTAGATGTTAAATTAAATTGTTTAATTTACATTTACATTTTGGGTTACATGAAATTATTTATATTCAAAATAAATCAATAAATTCAATATTCATTTCAATAATTAATATTTACGGTAACATTTGTAATTTGTTAAAGATTAAATGATAAAAATTTCAATATTAATTATATTTTTAAATTTAAAATATAAATTTAATGTAAAGGTTAAAAGATAAAATTGTCCTTCTCCAAAAAAAAAAAGAAATATTAAATAAATAATAAAATAGTGAAAATCATTGTCGTTCGATATCAAAAGTCGAAGTAGAATTGACGAATCAGCTGTTTTCGGTCAGCGAAGTATCTCACATATGTTTATGCTACTTTTAATCATTCGAAAATTACATGTAACTTATAAATTAATTTGTGTTAATAAAATGAAATAAATTTACGAGCAGTGTTGCTCGTTCTCATTTAAATTTAATTTCATCGAAAAATATATGGTAAATGCACATAATAACTCTTATCCGTGTAGAGAAGAATAAAACGAATGAAAAGGAGAATAGGATAATCGCTGACGTCCTACTCTCACTTGTTAATTCTTTTTATACTTCTATTTGATATATCACTGATAGCAAATGTCACGCATGCTGTGATAATTAAATATTTGTTTTATACCGGTAACGTTTTTGAAAATCAAATTTTTTTTTTTGTCAATAACAAATTAACGATATTTTGATCAAATTGGTTGACACGTATATAAAAGTGTATAAATATTATGTATCCGTATTTAGTGAACGTATTATGTATATTTACTAAATCGTATTAAATGTATATTTTTAGAAAAAGGTATATATAACAGAGGGAAGAGTGTTAAATAATAATGTCACGAGCACATTCTCTCTACATCCGTTTGTTTAAATATTGACAATGAAGGTTCATGGTCTATCGTCCATGATACATTGTGAGAAAAGTTTATTTTAAATAATAAATTTTCTTCATCTATTTTTAAAATATAATTTTCGAGAAAAAATCATAAGACTCTAACTTTATGATACACATATTTCGATTCTACGAGGTTTATCGAAAAAGTTTCTAGACTTATCGTTTTATTGAACACGACATTACAAACATTGATTTTTCAAATCGTCCTAGGAACTTACGAACTACCTTATCGTTCATCCTGTATACACAATTTTATACAATTTTATATCATAAATTTGTCTGTTGTAAGAAATGTAAACGATACTCTTTTAATTCTTACCTTTTACACTAAACGATCCTTTCGAAATTGACGAGGTTTTCTTGTTATTTAGAGACGTTAGCGTATTAAATAAAAATAAAGAATATACAGAGATGGAGATTAAGAAAATGAATAAAAAAATGAATAAAAAGGAATACACACAAATTGTAGCACGATTCAATTAATTCTAAGCTTTCGTTTAAAGATTTTATTCGAGGATTTAATGTTAGGAGGGTACACCCGTAGAGACGACTGCAATGCCCATAGGTAAAACCAGGAGGGCGCTTCAAAAGGGAATCCTCATCGCGCCGACTCCGAAAACTTCGCCAACCATCTCCTATTCCTCCCCTACCCCCTCCTCCTATTCTTCATTCTATACCAACTCCTGTCGATGTACTTAGCTTCTACGTGTCTCCTTCTCGTCTCTCTCATCTATGGGAAGGGATGCCATCGATCGTATAGTTTGTATGTATTATATGCTAACATTTTTTATACTTGTATGCTTAGAAGGTCTATAGCCTTTTAAATTTCCTCAATGGACGATAGGAATCTTTTTTTTTTTGTCGTTCTTTTCTAACTTGCCATTTTTATATCAATGAGAAAAAAAAATAAAACCTGTTCTTTTTCAACAGTTGGGTTGCGAATATTTGCAAGGGTGCGAGATTCTGTAACGGTTTTACTTTTTTTTTTTGAGTCACATTCGAATAATTTGAATTATTCGTTTATCGACGATTTTTATTTAATTCGATCGTTGTTTTTTATTATTTATGCGTATGTTTATTATTTCATACGATTTTTTTTTATTTTTTTTTTTTTTTTGAAAATACGATTTGTAATCGATTTTTGTTAAAACGAAAGACTTTTCTTCGTTGATTCAATGATTTTGTTATTGTAGAAAACTGTATTATCAACGAGGAATAATAGGAATTTTTACTTCTGTAAACATTGTAGTTTTGTATCTTATCGACATAGTTACGGTCGATAAAAAAGGATTATGTTTTTATCTTTGTTGATAATCTTATCAAGCTCTATATTACCTACAATTGAATAGAATTATATCCTAACATAATAATAATGAAAAATAAGAATAAGTAATTATTACAAACTTTTACCAAAAATATTAGCAAAATTTGTTACAATTATTAAATGAAAATGGAAAACGAAAAAAAAAAAAAAAGAAATGAATAAGATTAAACAAAAAGTAATAACATTTTGACTGCAGAATTTCAACGAAATTTCATGAATTTATTACAAATTACGATAGTGTTATACTTACGTAGTTTTATATATCGCGCACCGCTTGTAAATAATAGTTTCTCGAATGTAAGAGTCAAAGATTTATGTGGCTGCGATCGACGACAGGCGAGTATAAACTATCGTAACCATAAAAATCAATCGTTTCAAACGTCGAAAACTGGTGCGCAAAACGACTAATCATAAATTCCCTATCAATATGAGTTTCATTACCTATTTTACTCACAGATTTTACGAGACCGTATTTAACAATCGTACAATTGTTGTATCCCATCAATTTTCTCCTACCTATATTTTTCCTTGATTAAAACATAAATCATATTTGCTTTTTAAAATATTCATCCATTCTTTTTCGATAACGCTTGATCGTTTTTTTAATCGAACAAATTGAATAGTTTTCAGTCTATGAACGAGACTGTTCGTACAATCATTGGGGAAAAAGAGATTTTTTAACGTGAATTTGTAAGAAAAGGGAAAGAGGATGAAAATGGATCGTGGAAGCGTTAAAAATCTTGAAAGCATTGAATCTCGATACATAAAGATAAAAGAAGAAACGAACGAATGATTGAAAGAAAGAGAGAGACAGGGTGTGTGTGCATGTAAAAGAGAAAGTGAGAGACCGAGCAGAAGATTAACCAGGAAAAAGAGCGTTGAAATTCTCGCGGCGGAAAATCTCTTCGGAATGGCGAAGTAAGAGATATTGAGAGGCAGCCGATCGAAACGGTCCACGTAATCGTTCTTCCTTTGAAAACAACCCGGATTTCCTTCCACCATTTTTCTCCCAACTTCCATTTTTTTTCTTCCTATCTTTTTCTTTCTCTCTCTCTCTCTCTCTCTCTCTTTCTTTTCTTTCCACCATCAAATGCCTTCGTACGACCAAGAGAAAGAGAAGAGAATAGGGGAAAAAAGAGAGAGTGCCAAATAAAGAGGGAGAGAGAAGTAGAATAAAAATAAGAGAGAGAGAGAGAGAAATAGAATGAAAAAAAGAAAGAAGATGGAGAGAAAGGGTGAGTGCAAAAGAAGAGAAACAGTGAGAAAAAGAGAGTGAAAAGGAGAATGAGAAAGAGTGAAAAAAAGGAAGAGAGAGAGAGAGAGAGATATAGAGAGAAGAAGAGAGGAGAGAAAGAAGACCGTTGAAAACGCGAGCAAACGAGGACGAGCGTGATTTGTGGGCCGCTTATACCGCGCGATCGTCGCATTTATTTCTACGTGGCCGTCGTACCATTGCAAAGGTTCTCGTTCTTTCGTTCGTTCGTTCGTTCGTACGTTTGTTCGTTCGTTTCTACAGCTTTGACACAATAAAAGAAAAAGAATTGTCGATGCCTGGAAAAGGGCAAAACGCGAACTGTTATTGCTGTTACTATTACTACTACTACTACACTACCATCATTACTACTACTATTACGATTACTACTGCTGATAACTGATGGGAGATAGTCCAATGATTCGTCCACTTTTTTTTCTTTCACCTTCACATTCCCTTTCTATAACACACAAACATCTTCTTTATTCTTTTTTACTTTGCTCTCTTTTTAATTCCTCGTCCGAACAAATTGCAGCTTTTCTAGCGAGTTATTTCGTTAGGATCTTCTCTGATAAGTTATTTTTTTTTTTTTTTTTTTCACACAAAGATTCACGAGAGTGAGATTGAGTACGAGTAAATGTTATTATTTTGTGAATAATTATGATTGAATTGTTATATCTCTCAACATATATTCTATGTACTATTTGAAATAAAAAAATTCATTCAAGAAATTGACTTGTAGATTCTCAAAACATACTTCCATTTTATGATTTATCTAATTTAGAAATAAAAAGCTTAGAATTGTTGATAGATAAAAAGAAATCATTTTAATATACTGGTAAATAAGTTATCTGAAAAATGTCTCCAATGTAAGAAGATTAATATTTTTATCTAATTTTAGGGGGTTTTTTTCCCTCGAATTTTTCATAACGCATAAAAATGATTTTATAATAAAAGTTTTCATCGTACCTTTTCCTTTTTTTTTGGTTCTTTTTTGTTTTTTTGTTTTAAATCTTTCATCGACTTTTCCGATAAGGGCAATAACCGATATAACTTCATCCGACTAAGTTTTTAACGTTTGAACGGACAAAGTTATTTATCTGAAGGAATTATGTACCAGCACGCGGACTATATTTGCATATAATTATCGTTCGAGATGAAACGATCGTCCGATAAAATGACGTTTACCAAGCACTCAAGAAGACTTTCATGAATATTATTAAGATGAACTAAGGACAATTTAACTCATATATATACACGTATAATACATATATTTTAATGTATACGTATATATGTATAACTAAATGATTAACAATTAATTAACGGGATAGATATTCATCTAACTAGCTTTGGAACTTTACTATCGAGTATCGATTACTTTGTTCTTATTTTTATTTAGCATAAATTAATGAATGATCATTAATAATTGATTGATATTTGTACTGATATTTATTCATTGTATATCGTTTCTCAAACCCACTCATGCCCACTTCTCTCACCTCTTATAATGTAGTATAATATATACATTGAATCACAAATATATTTTTTGCGAAATCACTTGAATTTAAACAAATAAATATGTTCATATTTCTGTATTAATTATACAAGTTCATATGCATTTTAACGCATCGAATTTAATTTATTCGTTTATCAACCCAACATTGAATTTCGAGTCCTCGATCGTTAACAATTATTTTCAAAGTTTATTTGTATTTCACGTTGGTCAATGAGTAAATATCGTAATCTTATAAATATAAGATTTTGAACCTTTAATTTTTTATTAAACATATAAAAACATGACCAACGTGTCAGATATGTAAATATAAAAAAAACAATGTTTTTTATTTTAATATACAAGTGTGAGTTGAAAAGTTTTGAGTCTACTATTTTTTAAAGTGTCGATACCATGTCGATAAATAAAAGTTAAATTGACCAAAAAATAAATAATTTTTTCGCATCCACATAAACTGTCAAAAATTCCAATATGGATTATTGACTAATCTAATATTATTGAAAAAAAATGAATAATAATAATAATAATAATAAGTTTTGCAGTGATTCAAATCAATAATTCTCTTATTTCAAATTTGTATAAATTTTAATTAATCTCTAGCACAAGTTTAACGATCGTCAAATGAGTTACGTGATTAAAACACTTTCGTCTCCACCCATTGTAACATCTATCGAATAATTAATTTTCAGGAAAGTAAAGGAAAAAAATAAATGGAGAAAAAAAAATAAAGAAAAATTAACAAAACGATAATACCTATATTACGAGTTAGTTCACGTATATTTCGATAAAAGATGAATAAGACTATTTTAAAATAGGATAGATCCTCTCGTTAATAAAAAATAAATTATCATATATTAAATTTTTATAGATAGAAAATAACAAAATAAAGTGATGGTGTTTTCGAGATTTTTTATATACATCACGTATACCTACACATAAATATATAATATAAAGAACGTAAAGTTGGTACTACTCACATAGAGTCCATCTTGTTTCCACGTGTGAGTTCAAATCAGATTCATATTTTTCAGTTGTTTCGTTTCGACGGGATCCCGGGTTAGGTATTGTATATATCAACAAGTGTTTTAATTACAATATATTACAATACAACGTTGCGGTGCCACAGATGGCCAACTCGAAGGGACATTTTTTGTTTCTCTCTCTCTCTCTTTATTTTTTTTTATTTTCTCTTTCCTCTTCCTTCCTTCCTTCTTTCATCCCTCATCACCCTCTATTTCTCTCTTTCTCTTTTTTTTTTTTTTTTTCATTAGTGTCATAGACCCCGAAGTGTAGAGCAGGCCGGTCAGAATGTTAAACGGGGCGAAGCCAGCTGAAACTGCACGGTGTTATTCATTGCGCTTTTCAAGAGGCGCGGCGGTGTATTTCTCGTCCAGTCAGACCCGGATTACTCCGAATGAACAGTCGAAAGCAGCCAACGCGAGCCAACAGAGAAGGAAATAGAGAGGGAAAGAGTAAAGAGGAGTAGGTATAGGCTAAAAAAAAAGGGCTAGCTTAGAGTACTTATACTTTTGCGACAAAATACGAAATACGCGTTGAGCCCTTGTTAAAAATGACTTTGCATATTGTAAAGAGATAGTTTGTTGCTTATGCATACAGTGACTCAAACAATTGATCAAATCCCGGATTTGTTAATTTCATTTAATTTTGCTTAAAATGTGTTTAACATATTTAAATTATTTCTGTATTATATGAATTACGAAAGCTATGTAAAAATTTAAAACACTGTGAGAACATTTGATCAATTGTTTGAGTGACTGTATTTCGAATATTTTCATCTTACTACGCGTTAATTGGACCTTTTTTTCTAATGGATTAATAATAACGAAAGGATTATAATTAATTTTTTATTTATTTTCTTCTTTTCTTTTTCAAGAATATTTCTTTTGAGAATTTTGTAGATGTTTACAAATAACGTACAAACGCGCATATTTATTTTTAATGATTACTTTTTAATCTGATATTATTAATGCTTTTAAAGATTAAGAATTTGTATACTTGCCTTTGATTAATATTTTATATTTATTTCTGTTATATCTTTAGAATTTTATTAATCGTACATTTATTGGTATTTATATTATCTTATATTTGTGTCTTAAATATAATTATTTATTTAAACAATCTGATAGTTTTAGATACAAATTTCTTAATTTGTACATAACCTACGTATGTGTGTACTTAATAATTTCATCCTTTTTTTAGGATACATTTATATTATTTTAAAAGTAAGTGACTGTTTTATAAATCAAAGAAAAAAAAGAAATACTCAATAGAAATAGAAATAGAAATAAAATCTCTTTCACGTTTATAGTTTTTTCTTTTGCAAAGGTGAAAAAACCTCATCTCAAATAGATTCATCGAATACGCTTCTTATGCTATTTCACGTTCCATTTTGTTGGAATCTTCTCCTACCCGCTGAAGTTTTTTTTGAGTGTAAGCTGATATTCTAGATTTTTATTTTAGAATAGTTTTTTTTTTTTTTAACAAATATTAAAAAATTATTTAAACGAGAGAAGAGCTATTAACGTTACCAAATAATATTGCGGTATATCCGGGTATAAAGAAGCAAGCGTACACACGTGATATTTGTATTTACATCAATGTACAATATTTTTTCTCTCATACAGAAAAAAATAAAATAAAAGAGAAAAAAAAGAAAAAAAAAGAAAAAAAGAAATTTTTTTTTTAAAATACGTAGATATGAAAACCTAAGGTGAATTTTGTCCTGTCGAGCGACGAAAATGAAAGCACAAAATACGGAAATGCACGCATATGTAAATACGCGTACACATATACAAATGTATCTGTAAACACACACACGCATATTTATGAATATATGTATGAACATATGTAAGTACTTATATAGGTAGATATTCGGAAAGGAAGAAATAATTTGTAGCGACCCGGTTTTGCGAAACCGGAAATCCCTTGGGGCAGTATCGGTCTATATATAAAAGCATCTGTATACACCGGGTGTGTGAGAAAAAATAATACATCTAGTCGAATCAACGAAATAAGAATAAAGAAAAGAGAAAAATTTTAAAAATGAAACAAAATAAAATTGAAAGAAAAAAAAAGAAGAAGAAGAAGAAGAAAAAGTTGTAAGGTAAAACAAAGGTAATAGGTTGAATCGTGATTAGAATATAGGACTTCCCTCCCATCGGCGAGATTTGAAATAACGTTTGGCGTTTTTTCGAACATACGAGATAAGGAAAAGAAATGGCGGAACATGATATGGGCGTTTCCGTGGTGTGTGTCACATGGTGGTGGTGCACAGTAGTCCGGGAGTTCCCTCAGCAGCGCCATCATGATCTCACGTACCGCGTTTATTTAAAGTGTAGATAGTATAGTAATATATGTACATATATATATATCTGTGTATGTTTGTTCTCTTGCGCATGAATAAATGATCGAATGTTAATAAATGCAAAATGCGAGGAGAACCACACCATGCCGCACGCGAATTAATATGTCTCCCTTGTATTTGCCGAAGGCTTTTTATCATGCTGATATACATACATACATATATACCTAGTAGTTGTGTAAAGAATCTTATTTTTGTTTTTATTTTATGTATATATTTATACATTCTTTTTACCACGAATTTGATATGTTAAAATTAAATAGTTGCTGTTTACATTTGACTTTCTGAATCATCTAAGAAGAATCTACGTATAAAATGTATCAAGAATTTTATTCTGATTTTTATTCTATATATATATACATTTAGATTTTACAACGAATTTACTAATTGTAATTTAAATTAAATAGTTGGTGCTTTAATTTGACTCATTGCATTGTGAAAGAAGGAAAAAAAGGAAGTGTAAAAATGAAACAGTCTGGAGTGAAGAAGTTGAGAAAATAAGGGGGTTGTTTCTACAGAAAAGTATAGTATAATATTCTTCAACGTATAATTCGAGGACGTTACGGGGGTAGCATTTGCCGTTCCAGTTGGTATGTATATGAATAAACCACCGAGGGTATTAATAGTATCTACACTTAGGTTGTATATGGAAGAGGCAGTACATAGGTTCGTTCTCCCTGGCTATTTTACTAATATTCTCTGTGTTGCGTAATGCGGAACCTTCTATAGAATCGAGAGGTTCGAAAGTGCATAATATCCCAAAGTCGTTGCACTATAATTTATCGTTGGTATATACATAATACATACATTTATTACATATTTTAGAAATTATTGTATATTTTCTAACTGTATACAGAAGTTTAATTTAAACAAGATTAATTAAAATCGTTTAAAACTACATTTAAAAAAAAAAATTGAAATACAAACGTAGCGATAATTATTTATAACAGTTGATTCAGTAAGGATATATTATAAAATAATTTTCTGATTAATTTTATAATATAGAAAAGTAGTAGAGGAGATTTATTTCTAGCGTATGACCTATTACCAACCCCCTTTTTTCTCAATACATACATTTCTTCTCATTAAAGTCAATAAATAAGTACTTTTATCTTGTCCATCAGTCATAAACTACATAAAAACAAATTGCGAAGAGTAATAACGCAGATACAATCATCTCATATAGTAATATATAATATAATATAAAATACATCTTTTTACAATTTTTGGACTGAATTCACCGTTATAATTATTGATATAAATAAAAAAATTGTAAATAAGAAGAAGGAATGTGTGACGGAAGTAAAAGTTGGATGTAAGTACTTAATTGTAAGTAATATTATGATGCGTGCTAGGTAACGTTCATTCGTATTCATAGAGTAAACTGGAGCCATTACCCAACATGCCTTATTTTTCTTATTTGCCTTTCCATTAAACTTGAGTAGTAGAGCCTAACTTAAAACGGGAGGATCGGGGTGAATGGGGGTGGATGAGGAAGAGAGAGAAAGAGAGAGGAAATAGAGAGGAGGGATAATATATTCTCCTCTCTTTGTTACGGACGACTAAATTACGTAGTACTCTACCGGCAATTACCAAGTCAGCAACCCATTAAGTGGAGTGTGCTTCGATTAGAAGGCCCACTGCTATTACTCGAAAATCTTTCTTCGAAGAATATGAAATTAAGTAGGGCCACCCGATCTTTCACGAGAACTACAATGACAACGACGTCAACATTCTTGAGAATATACATATCCAAAGAGTTCATGAAGATATATCTCTTCTCTAATTAATTGGAATTAATTAAATTACACTTGCGTTTGCGAATAAGTTGTAAAGAGAGAATAAAATGTAAAAAATAAAATAATGAGAGTAAAAGATATGGATAAGTTAAGATCATCGAATTGTTCTAACAAATTGCAAATGCATTAATATTCATCCTGAGTTTCAAACGAACTGCATTCTACCACCCACAACTTTTCACCAACCTACGAACCTTTTTATTTCTTCTTATCGACCCTTTTGACCTGGATAATACTATAAGATGAGATTCCACGATCGGAACATGCAATCACAAGAAAATAATGCCCAACTGTCACGATAGAATTGAAAAGTAATTTCTGATAAATATAAAATAATATTTTATATTTCTACTAATTCAACTGGCCCATATAGCGATTGTTCTATGCGACAATACATGTGTATCCACAAATCTTTATGAAAGAGAAACTTCTTTTTTACTAAAGAATGCTCTAACGAACGGGATTAACAGGTAATTTGTATTTAAAAAAAAAAGCAATACTCAATAATATTTATATATAATTCAAGTATAGATATTTTATTTTTATCTAATACGAACCTACGCCTTATCTTAAGTCCTATTAATAATGATAAGAAACATTTCTAAAAAATATAAATTTCGAAAGAAAAACTATTCAAAGTTTTTTATCCTTGATCCTTGTGCTATAATTTTGTTTTTTTCTAACGAATAATCGACCCCATCGTATCTTGGATAGTGTAGCCCGGTCGTGACACACAACAAATACTCACGATGGTGTTAACTTTGGCTTTGGTCCTGTTTAACAGAAAAGAAAAAAAGAAAGAGAAAGAGAAAAAGAAAAAGAAGGGGAAAGACAGAAAGAGAACAAAAAAAAAAAGAAGCGGGCTAGTAGTTCTCATAAATATTTAACGACCAAACCTGCTCGCCAAGCGAATTTTATGCCACGGCATTGTTCTATCGGACTTTTTAACGACAAACAACAAGGAGAAAAGGAGCGTGGCCGTTTTTTTAACCCCTCCAAACTATCCAAAGTTTTTCTTTCCCCTTCCGTCATCTCACCCAAAGCTCACTACCCTAAAGCTTATACCGTTTTTTTTTTTATTATTTTTTTACTCTTCTATCTGGAGCACGCTCGAAATGAAAAACGAAAAGTGGTGGTTGGTCTTATTGTTAGGAAGAACTAGAATTAATATCGTTTTATAATTCGAAGATATTTTTCTTTTTAACTTTTTTTTTTTATTGATACGTACACCACCACAGTGGCTTTCATTATTGTATGACTTTTTGTTAATAAGAGTTACTATAGTTACTATAATTATTTCAAAAGTAAGGTATAATTTATGTTCCATGATTTATGTGAAAATGATTATTATTTGTTATATTTTATATAAGTATCTTTTTTTTTTATCAAGCATGAATCTAAACCTTATTCTAAATCCAATTAATAAAGATTAGAAAAATTTCCCAAAATTAACCCACAAAACACATCTATGATCTTATTCTTCTTGTCTATGTTACTAATTGTAAGCAAAATATTTACGAAAAGATTCACATGAGATGCATATAGGTAGATATGTACATTTCTAATTGTTTATGGATAACCTATTAGAGTGATAACTAATGAACTCAAATTTGTGGATGCTATGAATTGATTGATGACGGGGAATATGTGATTCTCAGTATGATGAGTAGTTTAGCAACCCTGATTTACATCGATGTTACTTTCTACAAATGTAGATATGTACTAAATGCATAGGTGAAATTGCATTGAAACACCGACCAAGGCACTAATTTCGTTTACATGTACTTTATAGCAGAGTAGTCTGTCGTATAGGCCAACTCCACCCCAAACCACCCCTCCACACTTTCAGTTTAATTTTCTGACAATTGAAGGATTAAACAAGATAATAAACTTTGTATTTTCTCAAACATATAATTCTAAAGAAATATGGCTACTTCTGAACGTTTTATATTCCACAAATTGTCATTAAACGATCTTTCCTAACTCCAGATTGATACAGAGTGAATTAAAAATGTTTAAATGATCTAAGAATTTCTCGGGTGATTTTAAAAATTTATTAATCTTTTTTGTTAAGAATTTTTGAATTAATTTTTTTATCTTTGAATTGTAATAAATTGTATAAGACTAGTATTAATTGTTATTAAAAATTATTGTACGTAAGAATTTTTGAGTCAGCCCGTATTTTCTTTTTAGCATCGATCGATTGCTTCGGAAAATTAACTTCATGGTTCAATACTTCATTGAAAGTACTCGTAAATCTTTTTCTCTTATTTTACTTTTTCCCCTTTATCGAAAGCTATCTTCTTTTAATCGTCATAGCTGTTATTACTGCTGTTATTACTGTTGCTGCTACTGCATGGCACATTAAAATCCTGAATATCGATTCTAATTATTGAATCATCCAGCTCACATTTGTAAAATACTTATATGTGCTTCATAGAAATAAAGTATGTCTTTGAAAGAAAATAAAATTAAATAAAAATAATATAGAAGAAAATGAAAAGATAATAAAATAAAACGGAAAATTGAATAAACGCAATAGTTTTATGATAAGCATCCTTGAGTTAGTTATACGTTCTTGAGAAAAACATTTTATTTTACAAATTTTTCCTAAGGATGCGTTGTGGTGGTAGTTGTGGTTGTGGTAGTAGTAGTAACCTCTTGTAGAAAGTACTTGATATAAAAAGATAGAACGCATGAAATGCGAAAAATGTTCGAAGACAGCTTTATTAGATGGAATACACGAAAAGAAAAAGAAAGGAAGAGATAAATTGTACAGAGTCAATTATATATATATCTATTTGTTAAAATTAAATATACGTATTGTAATCATAAAAGAGACAAAAAATTACAAAAAAAAAAAAAAAGAAATATATAATACTTAATATACATCATAAAAAAAAAATGTACTACAATGTTATAGATGTAAATTAGAGTTAATCTAAATTAATGCTCCCTTTCTACATGATGTTACACACATTATAATTTTTGAATATAAATCTATGCTTTAAGTTACTTCAATAATTAATTATTGTATAAATATTCAAAATATAATTGAAGTTAATCAACGTACAAACTGCTTTCATTATCATGTAGAATTAGATTAAATATTTTTTCAAACTTTTTTGTGTTCTCTCTTTTTGTTTCTCTTTTTTTCCAAATAAAATATGCATATAAGTTTCTCGTACTTGGACCACCAACTCGTTCGATGCTAAATCACAATGTGAGAGAGTGAAAATTGTCTTACAGAAAGAAAGCGGATAAGCAGAGCATGCGAGTATCTTGGGAAAGGGTATCCTATCGGCCTTCTCAATCCTTTTTTATCCTTTTCTCCCGCCCCCATCCTCCTCCTTTCCCACTTTTCTTCTCTTTTCCTTTCTTTTCCTTTACCATACACTTCCTTGTTCTCACGTAAACGTGTACGTGTGTTGTCTACGAAGCTATAGATATCTAGAAGATCGTGCTACGTGCCGAGAGAAGCTACGTGAAAACTCGAAATATCTTGCGTGATATTCCTGACAGGAAACCATTTCGTATTTCTTTCTTTCTTTTTCTTCCTTTCTCTCTCTCTCTTTTTTTAAAGGTGTACAACAGTTTATCATATCTTACATGATATCTCGAGAAATGTCTTTTTTTTTTCAAAATGTCCTTAACATTTGTTATTTTTATTTGAATTTTTATTTCAATTAATTTTTGTTATTCATCGACGATATATTATTTATTTTTATTGTATACATTTTAATTCAATTCTGATTACAATACTAGAATTTTAGATTCGTTAATTGTTAAATATTTCTGTTTGATTTTTTTTTAAATAATTATTTGTTCAAGTTATCGATCAATAATGGTTCTTGTATTTTCATTCATAGTGGCATCAATTTAAAAAAATTTTTTTTTTTTAATATTAGATATAAATATATTTTTAAAATTTTGTTCTAATTATTTTCTATCGATTATTTTTAAAATATTGTTATTTATCCTCACGAGGTAGTGTAATTTTAATAAATTAATATTTAGCATAGTATCGATATAAAATTAAATTACACGACGTTGAATAGAAAACAAACGTTTTTCGTGAAAAAGAAAAATATTATAGAAAAACGTACGTTTAACTCAACCTTTTCAATCGACAATATCACTTTAGATGGAAGTAAAAAAAATGTCTCATTTGTTTTCGTAAAAATGAAAAGAAAAGAAAAGAAAGATGAGAAAGAAGAAGAAGAAGAAGAAGAAGAAGAGAGATGAGAATGACTGGAGAATGTTTTGTGCAATTTTCATAACGGTAAACCATCATTCAAGATATAACACCACTCGACGTCACTGCAGTTACTACTTATTCGCCAGGGTTGCTACTCACATATATATATAGAAAATATATACGAAGGATACATCGACACACACACATATCGATTGTACCTTCCTCTCTTTCTCTCTAACATTGCTTAGGAGTTTTTTACATCGAACGACGAGAAAAATATATCGTAATATCTTTCAAGAATATATATACATGGTATGTGTACATGTATATGCATGTGTGTGAATTTCAAACGTGTGTAGAACGAGCTAGTGGCTCTTTGACAAGAGTTTAGAACAACGAAACACATCTCGCAAAGCATCTAAAGGAAAAGAGTTTGCTATTTTTCTTTTTCTTCTTATCTGTTTTATTTCATCTTTTTCTTACTTTTCTGATCGTTCTCGATCGTCGTTTATCTTAACAAAAGTGACTATTTCTCTAGTGAAAAATGAAAATTCCTACTACATACATAGTAAGATATTTTTGTTTTATTTGTTTGTCAAGTATTAGAAAAAAAGCCCCTAGTGAATGATACTCCAAAGTCCTTACCAGAAACACATATTTCTTTCGAGATAAATAAAAGCTTCTTTTTTCTGAATCTGTCCTAATTATTCCGAGAAAATAAAAAATCAGAATGTTTCACGAATATAAATTTTGTTATTAATAAATTATAATGATTACATCGCATATGTGTATATATTTAATTATTCATATTTCACTATACACGTTTATAGATAAGTTTTGTACAAATCAATTATTTATTCTTAATAAATTTTATTTTTATAATTGTGAAATTAGAAGAACAGATGGTAAAAGAAGCAATATTGTGGAAAAATAAAAAAAGAAAAGTATTTTTACGAGAATTTTTGGTACTGGTTGTATGAAACAGGAGACGCGTAATTTCCTGTGAAAAATCATTCAAAAATGACGAGACGGTAAAATTTGAAATCGTATCACGTGGCAAAATGACAAAAATTTACGCGTAGCATACTTCGAAACGAATCAGATTGGAGGAATGCGAATATTGCATTAGAAAGCATTCGACAATGCAACAATACTGTATGATACGTATCCAAGCGATCTCCTCGAAACGTTCAAAATGTTCCTAGCTGTTGTCTCTATAGAATGCAAAACGAAGTCGATCCACCTTTCTACATGTATGTATATACACATGTATATATGCATAGAGTACTTATGTATACCTTCTTCTCCATCTCGGAAACAGTGTCATCGAATATTTACTGGGACAAACCCTATTTCCTATTCTCTTACTCTCTATCTCTCTCTTTATACATCCCTTGATCTTCTAATGGAGACCATTTTCTCATTTGTCAATTATGCGTACCATGCTTCAGGCTTTTAAACATGTTTATGATCTTTCAAATGTTGATTATACAGGTATTATAACTTCTTATTTATTGATGTCAGTATTTTTCTACATTTGTGGTAAGCATTTTAAATGAATGGCTAATTACAATTTGTAATTGAAATTGCAAATTTAATATAATATCATTAGCTCAATATTTTTCAACATTTGTTTGGTCAGTATTTTAAATAAATGATCAATTATTAAATTTTTTCTAGACTGAGAACATTATTCATATGTATTGAATATTTAGTTTAAAAAATATGGATTATGTATGTTTAAATATGCAGATTTTAAATATTCTAAAAATTACAAAAGTTATTTAAAAAAGTAAATTACTCTTTCTGCGGGTTTTATCTTTAAGCTTTTGGTTCATCCTCTGCATAAACAATAACATTGTCGTAACTATAATACCATCGTCATTATTATCATACCTTATCTCATATATATTTAAGTATACACTAATAATAATCGTTAAGACGAGAACGATTCGTTCCCTGACATTAACTTTCATGACGTTCACATATTAATTTATTATTTTGTGCTCGATACAATGTCAAGAAATCTACCTTATCGACTAAAGCAATCGTTAAGTCTTCTTTTTCCTTTTTCTTAAGAGATTTTCATCAAATTATCTAAAACTTTGAATAATTATCAATTAAATTATTTACCTTCTTTTTCTCTCTCTCTCTATTACAAATACATCCATTCATCGTCGTATATATCTAAAAATATATGTACAATATATGTATACTGTATGTATATATTATATATATCCAGAGAAACAGTAACCCGACCATTAGAATTTTCAATCAACGCAACATCGATCACTCGACACGACGTAACGTCATACTTTAAGAAGATCAATGATCTTCCCTCTTGCGCCCTTCCTCTCCCCTACTCTTATATTTTCGGTTAAATTTTCCTCTCTTGTTTTATGCTTAAATCGATCATATTTCGAGTCAATATATAATATGTATCTATCTAATTTTTTTTCTCAAAGTAAATGTCTTAACAAATGATCGAAGGAAACAACAAAATTCAATACAAATTTATACAACATAAAAAAACACATAATAATTATATTTCAGTTATTTTCCTATTATTTTCCAATACATACATACACTTGCACACACTGAAGCAAGTAAAATGTTAGTAAGCGATCTTAAAATTTTTGTATTGAAAAATTGCACTTACGGTAGCTGTGAAAATAAAAAGAAAGTGAAAGAAAAAGAAAGCTGGTAAAATAAAAAAATTGAAAATATAGTTTTGTTTTGTTAAATGGGAGAAAATTGCACCTCCTTATATTCGATATGATTCACCATGCAAAAGGACTAATTGGTATGTGCAACTGTGACCTCGTAGTATACACTGCATCTTCGCGCTATGTGTTGGAATACAGAATGCATTTTGCACCCTTTCTGTATCCCAACCCCACCGATTCTGATCCTACCCATTTCTTCTCCCTTCCACTATCTGATTCTCTTTCTATCCACTATAGCATTGCGAACAACTGTGTTACCTCTTTTACATTACGTTATCAAAACGGGTCACCCGACAGTTGTTTATCAAAGCACATCATCCACGTATATACATATAATATATATAGGTATATAAGAGTGTGTTCGTATGTACGTATTTACGTATTCTAGAAACGTGTTATGTGTTTATTTATCCACGTGTATGTTTATACGTGCATATATGTTATGCATTCTCGAGAAAATGTCGAGATTTAGCAAGATCTCGATAGGATCTTGGTGTAGCAAATGTCAGTTGTGAAAACTTGACAAAATTATTCCCCCCATTCCTATCCAACTCTCTAATCCACCATTTTCTTTTTCTCTACTATCTATTTATTTAGTAGTTTTACTGTAACAACGAACAAAGAAAAATCTTTTTCTACTTGTTGACTTTATCTCTGTGTCACGTACCACGTTATCATCATTATCCTTCATCATTCTGAACAGAACAACCGTTTTATGTCTGTGTGTGCTTTTCTCTTTTTTTTTCTCTCTCTCTCTCTCTCGTTTTGTAGATTCATTGTTTTCTTTCCTTTTGTTCGTTTGTACGTTTGACGATAATTGAAAATTGTATTTGAATCAAAAGAAAAAAAGTATAAAAGATATAAGAGTAAGGGAAGAAAAATGAAAAGAGAGCGTATAGTTAGAGAATGTTAGAAATCGAATGTTGCGTAAATTACAATCGAGATCTTCGTAGGTTTGTCATAGATAAACAGCCTGATGACATTCAAGTGGTTTTCTAAATGTTGTTAGAAGCGAATTTCACGTTAAACTGCGCTTGTGACGTTCACGTTATATATACATATATGTATATAAATGAATATATATGTGTATGTAGTGAATACATGCACGAATATCTACCGAACGTGGAAAGTACATCGTCGTAACGATTTGACGGCCAGCGAATTTAATTAGAAACTCAAAGTCTATTTACCATGCTCGCCAATTCTCGTCAAATGAGAGTAAGAGAGAAAGAGAGAGGGATAAAGAGAAAGCTCTACTACAAGTTCGAGCTTCGAAGGTTCTATATGCATATAGTTTCTCGCTTCTCTAAACTCGAAACGCGTCTTTTGTATATCGACACCGAGAATCTTGAGTTTATTCGAGAAACGAAGAACGAACTAGTACTTCGATTTGCAGCACCTTTTCCAAGGGCTTTCTTCAGCAAAGAAACACCTACATTGTATATATATATATCAACATACTTATACATGTACGTTAATTTCTTTCACGACTAAAATCGAATTTCATTAAATCGTGTGAATGCAGAGTGTAAAAAAAAAAAAAGAAATAAAAGGAAAAATGTGCGTGAATTTCTTTGAGCGATAAAAGTTTAATTTGTTTTACAATGTAGAAAATAATTAATTGATACATACATGCAGTAAGTGTCCCTTGAAATCGTATGCCGTTACGCTTAATTGATTTTTTCTTGAAAACTATTCATATAAAGGAACAAACGGAATAATATACTATCTCGTAATTAAATTGCGTGAATAGCAAGTCCAACAAAATAATAATAATGATAAAAATGTAAACAAAAGAGACAGAATCTTTATAATAAATTTTTAATGGATAAAGTACCAGTGTGCTTATCTATGATTTTTCAACATAAATTAGCGAGAGAGAAAGAGAGTGAGAGAGAGAGAGAGAGAGAGGGAGAGGGAGAGAGAGGAACAACGGGACAACGTGCTCCCTCGTTATCTGCTCGAAATGTTTACGATTTATGATCCAACATTCGGAACTATCGATACTACGAGCAAGATAGATGCCTGTTAGATACGCTCCGAGGCCATTTATCAGACCTTCAATTATCTGACCAGGCCGCGTCTACAATGGTGCTCGACTAAAGCTCCCATTATTTAACTCGATTCTCATCGTTTAATGTAATGTTTCGTTTTAAATAAAGTATCTATGTATATATGCACAGTACGGATGATATTTTCATTGATGGATATTATTCGTTCAATATATTTACAAGCTTGATATTAAGCAAATATTATTTTTTTAAACGATTAAAATTTTATCACGAATTTATTTGTTACGTAAAAATGTTTAATTATTTAAATATGAATTTAATTGAAATAAATATTTGTAAGGATCAATTTCCAACACCCTATATACAGGGTGATTCACCAGCTCTTTCCATCTAAATAGCTCCGAAAGTATTGACTCAGTCTAGAGAAAAAATTAGAAGTGAAACCTTCAAAAAACTAAGTTTCGAGAGAATGAGATGAATGCAGAATATCAGGTGTAGAATAATTGTAAGGGGTTTATTTGTTATAATATTATTATTATAATATTGTTACCACATTCAAAAATTATTTTACGTTTTATTGACATATAATACATAACATATTACACAGTAAGCAAGTTCTCAATTTGAAAAAATGTGACTTATTCACTTTTCTGTTACTATCATACTTCCGGAGTTATTTAGGTGGCAAGAGCTGGTGAATCACCCAGTACATTATATATATATATATATATACACTAACATCGATATTGAGCAGCCATGTAAGTGGATTAACCAAACATGTCTATGTGTAAAGCAATTTAGCTAATATCGTGATTAAACTCCTACGAATTATGTGAATTCCGTGGAGTCTCTTATAAAGGACAGGTGGATTGCTTTGTCTCTGTTAATTCGTAGAACGTGCTAGGAGAATTAGGAAGTAGAAATTTAAACCGGAAACTCGAGAAAAAGAAAAAAAGAAAGAAGAAGAAGAAGAGAGAGAAAGAGAGAAAGTTTTAAGAAAGTAAAAAAAAACTGCAAAAAGTATTAAACATTTCTCTTAGGTTCGTTTCTTTGAAAACGTGAACGCGCGGTATGTGCACGGATGTGGGAGTGTTTTGGTGTTACGTAGAAAAGTATTGGAAATACGATGTATTTAAGTTCTCTCTCGTAAAATACTCGCGAATACTTGCCGACTACTTAGTTCATTCGTCGTGAATGTTGATGACGGCAACAGCAGCAACAGCATTAGTAGCATCTGGCATTACAATTAGAAAATCCTTCCCCATTAAATAATTTGCTCCCGATAAAAGGTAAGATTTTAATTAAGAATCTTTCTCGCCAAATTTCCATTTCATAGTTTTTCTTTATATCTTGATCTATATCATATTTCTGACCAGTTTTAAATTATATACTACGTTGGGCAAAAAATCAAAAAACATTTGATTAAATTAATTAATTGAATGCAAAGAATTTAAATATATACATCCATTAATAATATTAAACACATCTTTACCCTCCCCCCCCTAAAATTTATAAAAACACAAAAACGTGTTAAAAATTCCAAAAAGATTAAAAAAATTCAATTAGACTTTTTCTACATTTTTCTAGCCTAATACATTTTTTGTTTGAAATTATAAAAATCTAGAATCTTAACAGAAAAATTGAGATCTACAAATTTGTTTAAATAATAGTAATTTATGTTTAAAATAATTTAAAAATCTTTCGAAGAGAGAGGAAAGATTATATATTTTCTTGAAAGTAAACAGAGTCTACCGTAGGAAAGAAAGAATAGAAAAATTGGTAATGTGTTCTTCGAGGAACGGAAGATGGAACACGATACTACCACCCCTTTCCCATAAGTGCATAACGATAAAAAAAAAGAAGTAGAGATGGAAGTAGGAGGGTGGTGTAAAAAGTAGAAAGGATAGTAGAGGATAACGTCAGTCGGTGAATTACAGGAGGCGCCGGTGGTCATTGTGTATGCATACCGTTACAAAGTCCACCGCATGCAAAGTGCATTTTATAGTAATGCAAGCCCGACATATACGCGCGCTTTCAATTTTAATGATACGATGCTACTACTACTACCCGTTATCCCTATCTCTTTTTTTTCTTTTTTTCCTATTTTTTTTCTATCCTCATTGTCGAGAAACTGCACTAGTTTCTGTTTAACCCTTTTTTTTTATTTTCAATTTTTTCTTTTTATGTAAGAAAATTATCGATATTAAATTATATTAAATTATTTCAATATGAATAAAATAGACAGAAATGTGTAATATATTTGCATGTAGTTAATAAAAATTAAGGATACAAAATTAGTTTAAGATTATTAGATATATCAGATATAATTGGTATTCAATTATTTCCAAGTAAATAAATAAACTTAAATATCTCTAGTACATTTTAGTATTTTTGTGTACGGATTGAGAGATTAAAAAAAAAAGTGGTCAAAGAAATAATTTCGAGGATAAATCCTTTTTGTAAGTCTCATCCCCTTTTCGAAGATTACATATACTTACTTTGCACTAGCTTGAATATTCATGATTAGACGTAGGCTGGTGTGCTCCGTCTTTCTGAATACCAGCACGGCTTGTCTCTCGTTTTCCTTGATTAAAGCGCAATGTTGCGGAAAGTAGGGAATAAAGTTTGTCCTATGGTAAAACTGTAAGCGAGCTATGTTGGTGAAACTATGTCTTTGTCAAATGCAGATCATCTTCATAATTGACTAAAAACTAGATTAATTAAGATCCTATTTTCATCTTACTCTTCTCCTAATTTTTTTTTATTCTTCTTTACATACACATATAAATGACTTGCAATTTCAAACAAAATATGCTTTTAAAAATTAATTACTTTTTTCAAGATGTTCTAGACTAATTTTTTTGCAAATAATAATATTGCAAATTAAATAATTTTTTTGACCACATTGTACGTGTATCGAAATATATCTATTAAGGAAGACATAGCTCTAGAGAAAATATGCAAGGAATTCATTCGACCACTTTTACTCTTGTTCATAGATATCTTTTTAAACCTAGAGAACAAGTCTATCACAAAATTATCCAACTTCGCATTCATGTCCTCCCTTTTATCGCATAATTCTCTTTTTATTTTTCAAGTTTTCAGAAAGGTCCGTCCCTTAAGAGAGTCCGTACTCTTCCGTGAAATTTAATCTCGAACTTCGAGAAAAGAGACAAAGCTTACTCGTATTCTATCTCCTTGTCTTCTTTTTTACTTATCGGAGTACTGACGAACAAAAAGAAAAAGTTGTTTTACAATTTTGCTACTATCGAATTTTTTCACGTTGAATGACTTTTTTATATCAAATAAAAACATTCAGATTAGGGTGAAAACCTCACAATATCGCGAAACAAAAGGTTCGAATGAACAACGTCTATCCACAATCTTCAAGCACAAAACGTTTACAGAGTTGGCTAAATGTTCTTTAGTGATTTTAAAAATTGATTATTACTATTGAAGATATTTGAAGTTAATTTTGAGCAATTTTATGTCTAGAAATTCTTAACCTAATAGATATAAATATCCTAATGATAAATTTTCAAAGAAAATAAGAGCAGTTAAGAAAATTAATATTTTTCGTTCTATATAAGTATTTTTTTATTTTTAAATAAAAATAATTTTAAAAAGAGAGAGATCATTTCAGTTAATTAGAGTCGAAGTCAAATATTGAATTCGTAAACATGAAACTCGTAGGACGTCTTTATAGTATTCCGTGTACAGTTCGTACGGAATAGGAATAAATTATTATACCTTGTATTCCCTTTGTCCTGTTGGTATGCCTTTGTGACAAAACTCGCACCGATGACAACGACTATACTCTAAACGTAGAAAGATCATCATCGACGAATAAGTTACTCTCTAAGATCTTTTATTTTTATTTAACGCATTTATTTAACACAAATATAATTGTACGAATCTAACGTTAATTAAAATAACATGAATTCTACAGAATTAATAACAAAATTTAATTAATTAAATTGTCTATCTTTAGACGTTTGAATATTCGATAATCATAAATAAAAGATTCTTCAATTGAAAGAAAATTCCTTCATTTAAATTGCTTTTTTTATTGAAAATAAATGAAAAATTTAATTGAAATACAACGACGACGACGACGACGACGACGACGACAACAACGAGGGAAGGAGAACAAGGACAATTGAACGTTCTTGTAAAAGAGATCGTATTTGTGAAAGAAAATGAAAGAATTTCTTTTAGAAAAGAACGTTCGACAGTACTATCGCGAATATCAACTCTTACAATTACAGAAAATTCGTATCTACTTTGTAAGATTTGGAGAATGACGTTAAAAGGAAACTTTAATTTAGTTTAACGAACTTGGAAGAACTTAATATAATACATAGAAACAAAATCCACGTTTATTATTTACTGTATTTCACAATTGTAATAATTCTCTATTTTCCATCAAAAATAAAGTTTCTAACGTTACCTATTACTTTCAGTAGAATATTTTTATTAATCATGGATTTGTTCACACGAGATTAATTTTTTATCTATTATATGTAAGATTTATTATATTTATTTTATTATTTAATTTGTTTTATTTATCTTTTCTTATAGTTATTAAAGAAAAGAGAAAAGAAAATATATTTATGGGGTCTGGGTCAAAAGTGATCGATATGACGTGAATGCCCCATAGAAAAACGTTTAAAAGTCCCTATTATCTGTATTAATACTATAAAAAATCACTTTTATGATAGGGTTTTATTTTTATACGTGTGGCAAGCAAAAGATTGTCAATTGTTTCACAAATTTCTTCAATGATGTTTCTCTTCTACATGATTGTTTTCTCATGTGCCATGAGATAATGTTTTTATTCTGCATTCTTTTTATTCTATTCATTATTTTTATAATATTTATGAATGACATGTAAATCTTAATGGTAATAATTATTATATTAGAGTGAAAGAACATCCATACATTCAAACAGTCATATAGACAACATTGAATAAAAGTATTTTCATAGAGGTTAATGTGTCAGTTTGCAAGTGAATCTCGAGGAGGAAGGTACATAGATAATATTTAATGAGTTTTTAAATAAAAATAGGCACTCTCATTTCTTAATTAACAATTATTTTATTATTCTAATATACTCTAATTACATTTCAGATTGATTCTATGTATATACATTGGTTTAAATATTTTATATGTTTTAACCTACATTAAATTGAAAATAATTTTGATAGGTTATAAATATATGTTTCTTTTTTCGATTACAAATTAAATGTACACGTTATATGTAATTATTCTAAAAATAATAAATAAAATAAAGAGAAAGTAGACTAAAGATAGTATGTCATTTCATAGAAATCATGTAGTATGATCATCGTGTGAATCGTGTATAAACGTTATTGTAAATATTTTTAAAACAATTATGTATCTCTGAAAGTATTTAAATTGTAAAGATTCTTTATCGATATAGATTTTGGGAATTTATTCTTTGATATGCTGCATTTCATATTAGACAATTTTATATCGACAATTCTCTTCTATACGATTGTATTCTTTTATGCAAAACGACAAAGTTTTCGTAATGTCTACATTGTCTTTATTCTATTCATTATTTTTAGAATATTTATAAGTTACGTGTACATTTATTAGAAAAATAGAAATGAATTTTAATTTATTTAATAAATAAATTATCATATGTAGTTTGACCAGCGTGGTCATGAAGAAGGTCAGATTCTGTCCGTGTAAGAAGCTGTGATATGTGTGTGTTCATATTCAACAAAAATGAATTAGCCAATCACAGCCAATCTTTCATCCGATTTCTTTAGTTTCATGGCGTCGTTCGTGGAGAACACATCGGAGTGTCATCGTCTCGTTAAAATCAGGTAATTAAAAGATATTTTGTAAGGTTCACACCTTCCTATTACAATATATAAAGGATAAAAGGATCAATTTTGATTTTTTGAGTATATTTTGACAATTTTATGCTCCTATATCGTATTTTTAATCATTCGAAATTTTTCTTTATTATAGGTGGAAAGAAGATATACTGCGCATCATTTTCGCGCATGCAGTATTTTCGCGCCAGTTTTACGCGCCTGTTTTATGCACATCAATATGGCGAATCTTTTGAATTTTGTAATCTGTCATCCGTATACGTGTTGCAGCGGATTTTGTTATCCCGTTAATTTCAGGTAATTGTTTTAATTAATATTCTAATGTACACCTTCCTGTTATATATTAAAAGATATATAACGAATGTTATATATCAAATGATAGCTACATGCATAATTCTTATACGTGTTTTCATATTTTACTTTTTTTTAACTTTCTAAGCATGGAAAGAGTTATAACACGAATTCACTAATATTTTAACCTTGTGGCAACTTTTTTTATCTTCTCCATATACGGCGAGGTGAGCATTATTTCTTTTAAGTATAAGCATATAAGCATATAGAAATACTACAGAAAGAGTGAGAGAGAAGGAGTGAGAGAGGAAGAATAAGAAAACAATACACTCGCATATAGGTTATTATAAATGTGTATTTTTATTTCCAGGAATTTCTCGAGGGATTTTCTTCGTCGAATTTCCGACAACAAAACGTAAACAGCCGATAACATAGGTATAATAGCCGAGCGTTCGACACTCCCGAGATCTCCTCTACCAAGGTTACGTAGTAACATACCTCTTATTCGCCTTCTATCTTTCAACGAGACAACGTAAACGAAAATAAGGCGTATTAAATTATTTAATAATTTTATTTCTAACGTTATCTTTTTGATTTTAATAGTTTAAAAAGTTTTTCATTGCATAGAATGGTATAAAATCTGGTTCATTTTTTATGTTACTCTTTATTGAGTTTGCTGATACAATTACTGTTTTATTTAGACAACTTTAAAGATTTTTAATTAATATTTTTACTAACATTACATACTTGGTATATAATATTGCAAGCAAATAGTTGCATATTTTGATCAATTTCACAAATATTTAATATCTTTAACTTTTAATTATGTCAACTCTCATAGATTATTAAATTATTTCTTTCTATTTACCATTGAATATTTTATCAAAAATATTCAATGGTTTTAATATGTGCCCTGCCTTCAGGAATGATTTACAGGAAATATTGTAATATAGTCTTTAGTATGTTTCAGCTTTTCAGACTTTTTATTTAATTTTATTTTACACATCGTCATCCTAAGGGTAGGATACCCATCCTGCAGTCATCAACGAAGACTAAAAGTAAGTATATTTTACTATCAAACATTTTTATGATAATTTCAATTCATTTTTATTACAACAATGATATTAATTGTTCTTTTTCTTGTTATGTTTCAGAAAATCATTGCAATCGAGTGTGTAGGCAATGAGGTTTTCGTGTGTTGCATCGTGTTAAAATAAAATATAAAAAAGTCGACAAGTAAATTCAGTGTTGATCGTCGCATGTTAAAGTTTCGTTTGCTCGGTTAAGAAACTCGCAAGTTTCTTTTATTCGGTTTAAACATGTGCTCATCGTCATCCTAAGGATAGGAGACCCATCGTGCATTCATCAATGAAGAAAAAACGTAAGTCAATTTTTGTAATAAACATTTTCTCAATAACTATAGTAATTTTTATATAACAATGATTTATATAATTTTATTTTTATTTGTGTTTCAGATCATCGTTGGAATGGTATTCACATTTTATGAATTAAATTCATTTAGAAATTCGTTTAACACTAGATTTGTTCACTATTTTTTAAAAATTTACAAACATTGTTTAAATGAAAAAGTAGGTAGAGGAAAGGAATTAATATCTATGTATATTTCATTACAGCATTAAAAATTAACATATATTTAAAAAATAATAATATTTCTATTTTATATACATATGTAGAAAAAAAGTTTAAAATGAATCAAATTTTCTCAGTTCATAAATCTAGTGTTAATTGAATTAATTGCATGTAATGCAGTTTTATAGTCATTATTTGTGCATTGTCATCGTCATCCTAAGGATAGAAGACCCATTTTGCATTCATCAATAAAGATTTAAAGTGAGTATATTTTTTTATTAAATAATTCCTTAAAAATTTTAATGATTTTCTGTAATAGTAATGATATTAATAGTATTGTTTTTTATTTCAGTTTCAGATTGCAATCGTGCACAAATAGCCCATGTGAAGTGACCGGGAGTGAAATTTTTGTTTTTGCATTTGATTGCGAGCAATGCAGTCTTTGAATTAGTTGTAAAATCAGTGATCGGGCGAGTAATAAGTTAAAATCAAACGCGAATTATAGAGTCAGTGTTGTTCGTCGTATAATAAAATTTTGGATTCGTGATAAGAAACTCATCTATAGTTTCTTATTTTCGTTTATACCGCGTTATTAGATTCACGCGAGGTGTGCATCACCGTGATGCCATTGAGCTTCGTCCCATTGAAATGCATTGTAAGTATTCATTTTTATTTACATTTTATTCGATTTTATTTTAACATGATTTTGGATAATATTCCAGATAACTTATTGTTTTGTCTATTTTATTTTACAGATATAACCATGGATTCTCTTCCTTTCAAAGATGTTGAATGAATTCTTCGATGGATCTTTGATGAATCTTCGATGGACTTTTGGTGGTACAATACTTGCTGCGAAGTAGGAGTGTTTTGGAGCCATCGCAGAACTTCTTAAACTGTGAGTTTTTATTTAAAGTCCCTCCAGTGCTCGATCATGCCGAGGATGAAAGGTCCAAATCGGCACGAGTTACTGGTTGTAATTATTTAAATAAATTATTGACGAGCACATGAGTAATTCCTTTTTAGGAGTTACTCATGAAAATTGTATATTTTATTGTATGTTTTATTATTAGTTTAGGATAGGTTTTCTTGTCTCATCGGTTAAATTCATTTAATTAATAATGCAATTAATAAATGCACTCTCTTTTTTATTACGTGTTTTCTTCGTTCAATAGTGATGAAATTGAGCATTAATTTACTCTTTTTCGTCCAGAAAAGTATGTAATAAATGTCTTACATGCATTGCTTCGTACATAGTTTATCTAATCGAGAATAATCTATTGATATTAAATAAATAATATATACTTCGATATTGTTAATAAATGAGCAAGAAGACAAACCAAATTTGCGAACGGATAGATTCTGGCAATTAAATGGTGGCTCAAAGCCCAGTTCTTTTATTAGAACAGCCATTTAGTGAAAGAATCGTCCGAGGTTTGCAAAAAATATCCATCATCACCGTAGAGTCTTTTAATACATCCTTACCTCGAAACTATAATTGTTTCATATGGGGTAACTTTTTTTTCATTCGCTTGTTTAAGTCATTATTCACCAAATGACTTGTAGAATCCTTAGTCGCTTAGATGAATTTTTATACAAATGTATTTATATGTTTATGTCTTAATCAAATTTTTTAGATCAGGATTTTCAGCTTCTAATATACTAATCTCCCGTTTCTCCCCCCATACTTTCTGCGTTCTCATCTATGCGTGTGCCCAGGTGTTACACGTATGGGCGAGAAACAGTTAGCGTGGGTTTAGTCTTAGTTTTTTTCCCTATTGGCGGCTGTTATTGTGCTAGTGATTGCACGATGTACTTTACACCTGTGTGTGCGTATTAGGTAGTGTGTATTGTACATCGTTTCGCGATGTTTTTTATTCATTTAATACAACATTAAATACTCAAAGCACTACTTCTACATATCACGTGTGATGTGAAAAATACGCGTTTCTGTATTTTTATATTTATAATAAATATTTCTAATTATTTTGATAATCTCGTTTGCATAGTAGAGTTACTGCATTTATTTGTGGAAACTTTGATATACTTGTATATAACTAGTATGCATATATACTAGTGTATACTTGTATTTTTGCTTTAGTTATTTATGCAATAATCACTAGCCTTGGCAGACGATTACAGCAAAAAGTACGTATACCCATTAGCATATAAGTTTATAAAACGTGGTTGAACTAGGGTGTCGGAGGTGCCCCGGGGCATGCTCTCTAGTTTAGGCTTTTGCACCCTGGTGGTATGTGTGAGAACCGTGGAGTGAGTGGGTGGGTATGTATGTTTTTTCTTAAAATGGGTAAAAATATGGATAATAGGCAGGCAGATAGCATACTTCTCTGAATGAATGTGAAAACTTTAATTTTAAGTAGGTAGGATCCAGAAAAGGCATTAGACTTCTTCCTTCCACTCCGGAGTGGAAATTCCGCCTCCTGGTTTATACAGAATTGTTACAAAATTTTATCATCTCATTCTATATTATGCTTGATTTGTTCATTTATTTTGTGACTATTCTGTGATCTTTATTATGTATCATGATTCAAAGGTATTTGCAACCATTTGAAAGATTTATTTCTACTTCGATCTTACCTCGAACGAGATAGAGTCGAATCAAATTCGCAAATTCTTTGATGCATTTGATACTTAGTTTTAAGTATTTCAGGATTATCACTACGCACTATCGCGATTTTGTCTTACAGCTAGAAATATTTGATATAATTAAATATAACGAATAATGAAATAAAAGTATTGCAAGAAAATGCATTACATTTATTGTACTATTTATTTCAATTCGATTTTATTATTCGACGTTAAAAGTGCGAAGTGTTATTAGGTCATCGAGGGAAATTCTTATCTGCTTGAACATTCGAATAAATATTCTCGTGTATGGTCAATGAACTCTAAGTTCATTGATGGTCCACGAGCTAAAAAAAAGAACGCGGAATGTAAATTAATTTTGTAATAATTGAGAACTAGAATCATAACAAAATACGAGTTTATTTGCAAAATTTGTATGAAAGATCTTATCTTGCTCATACATAGGAAATGTCCAAATGCAGTTTTCAAGAAATGAAGAAAGAAGAGGCTAAAAGCTGAAGAGGCCCCCACTTAATTGTGGCTCAAGAGGGCAACTACAGGCTACTGAATTATTTTCAAAGGTTCAACATCATGTTCGAACCTTTCGAGAATGGTTCCTTAGTCATATTTTATATTTTATTCTATTATTTCTTTGCTCGTCATTAATTTGTAGTTGTAATTGGAGATGAAGGATCATTCCATCTCCTTGGAACACCAAATTTGTGTTTGTATCGTCAAAAAGATGCATATGTGTTTAGTTAGTTCGAGTCAAACATTTGAATATTTTCGTATTTTAAAACTTTAAAGCTTAAATAATGTTCGGTAAATATTACAGTACTTTCTCTTTTCTTGTTTCATTTTTTAGATTTTTCACTGCTATCGTATTTTATTAAATTTGTAATTTTTACTTTTCTATATAATGCAGTTTATAAGTAAAAGTATTAGTCATAATAATTAATGGATATTATTTTCTCTAGTAACTTAATATTTGTACTTTCACTTTCATATTTTTTTGTATTTTTTTAAATGTAAAATCACGCGTTTAAATTTGATTTCATTGCAACGATAAATAGATATTTGATAAAAATAAATAGAGTATTTCATTAAAAAGTGCATCTGCAAATTGGACGATTTATATGTCAGGCTACTACTGTATCACTTGATTGTATGATTAATATAGTTTTGTTTTTTGTTACAGGTGATCTTCGTTGGATTTAACAATAAACCCTTTTGATTCTTCTCCTGCTTTTTATAATATATGTATAAATGCATTTCTGAATGCACACATATAAACACTAAATATGAAATATATATATTTAAAAGTCTATAATAAATATATCATTGAATATTTGCACAGGTTTACAAATGATTTTAAATATGTTTGTTAATAAAATGTTTAATATATTAACATATTTGTTTCAGATTTAAGGCTTTAATAGATCTACTTGTCTTTTTTATTTGTATAATATTTATAACAGGCATTTCAAAAGGATTTGATTTGATATTTCTTGTTTCTATGATACGAGAACAAAATGTAGGATATTCGAAAAATCATCGGTATAAAACTTGATGAGAATAGGGGTGAATGAAAAAATTAGGCAACGTAATCTTTAATCTAGTTACAACTCCAGAATTATAGTAGCAAAAAATCTGTAAAAATTCTCATGTATTTTGTACTAAAAAATCTTATCAGTTTTTCTTATTTTTTTTTTATAGAGTATGTTGGTAAGATTTTACAAAAAAGCTGGGAAACCCTGAATGTGTAACATAATTATTTATATATGTATATATGTGAATGATTCATATATAAACGTAAATTTAAATATACTAATTAATTTCTACAAATATGCATAATTTATAGAAACGAATAATCTATCCTTGCGCGTATATAATACATTAATAAATATGATATATCATAACTTTAAAAGAGAATCAATAGAAAATTATATTCATTAAGTTATCGAAATGAATTTTCGCATTATTATATTTGATAATCAGAATAAATATTAATATACAGGGTGATCGGTAACTGGTGGTATAAGCAAAAAGGGGGTGATTCTACATGAAAAAATAAATTGAAAATATAGAATAAAAATTTGTCGTTTGATGCTTTGTTTTCGAGAAAAACGACTTTGAATTTTTGCAAAGTACGTGTGCACTTGATCATGTCTCATTATAGCGACATAGTTTTTCTCGAAAACAAAGTCTCAAACGACAAATGTTTATTCTATATTTCCAATTTATTTTTTCATGTAGAATCACCCCTTTTCGCTTTTACCATCAGTTACCGATCACCATGTATATATATTATATTAGAGAAATGTGCGTTATCGCATCACCTTTCGGTATCTCAGTCAAACTACGTTGAAATTTCTCTATTCATAAAGCACGGCAAATTACGTCGTTTAGTTTGGTGCAAAGCTCGCAGAAGTAATATACGAGAATATTCACTGAACGTGAGAAAGATGAATACACCTACTAGGTACACATTACAAAGTGAGTAAGAAGCCCTTTGAAAGGTTAACAAAAATCATTGATTTATGAAATATTCTAGAAATGTTTTATTCTCGTTTCTCATCTTGTACAATAAATTCGTAGAATTATGGATGAATAAATTGAGATATGTATGGATTACCTATTCATCTCTACCATTCCTACTCTCATTACTATTATTATTATTATTGTTTTTTGTTATTACTATATATTATTTTTATTAATTCACTACCACCACTGTTTATTATTATATGGAAGTGGAATAACATTTTTTAAATAATTGAAAAATAAAATGATAATCCAAACTTTTTAATCTAATTATTTTTTCAAATTGAGATGTTAAGATGATAAAGAGACATACGATTTCTCGATGCGAATAAGAACATTTTGCAAAGAACGAAATACCAACGATTGAAGAAGCGGGAAAAGAAGAAGAAGAAACGAAAATAAAGAAAAATGAAAGTAAAAAATAAAAAAATAAGAAAAAATAAAAAGAGAAGGACGAACGTCTGCGCTGCTTACGTGGTAAATTGAAAATGCTTTGCATACTCGCCGGAGATATATCCCTTGGGATATACCTTATGAGACCGGAAGGATTCCCATGGGGCTTTTTCTTGTAAACGCGAGCCTTGCATTAGCTATGAAGAAGGGTAGGAAGCAAATAGGAAGAAGAAAAATATATAAATAAAAAAATAAAAAAAATAAACAAGTAAAAAAGAAACTAAACAGGACTCTATATTTTTCTTCGATTGCAACTTCTAAAGACTAAACTAGCTATGTACTTCTAAAGGCAACTGTTTTTTACGTCGATAAAAATGTTTTTTTCTTAAATTTAATGATTCTGAATTAAATAAAGGAATGTACAGAGAGATATATTAATTTTTTCTATGTAGTCATTGGTAATAACAATACTTTTTGTAATTAACTGTAATAAGAATAAAAGATTAGTGAAAGTTAATAATCATATATAAAAAAAGCTAACAATAAATATAAGTTATTTGATATTTCAACAAATTCAGATCAAAGAATTTCTATGAATTGAAATTACTTTTAATTTCTATGGGCAAACTCTATGAGAATTTGTCTTATTTCTTCTTTTTATTTATCTCGTAAATTCATAAAATATACTTAAAATTAATAATAGCAAATAAAACTTCTGAGTATAAATTAGATATTAGTCGAACAAATCAAAATCTAAGAATTTAAACAAATTTTGATTACTTTTCATTTCAATAGTAAGCAGATTCTAGAAATTTACTCTCTCTCTTTCTCTCTTTCTCCACCCCATAAAATCGTTTTATCCAGAATCTTGCTTGCAGTTCCTTGAACATACATATTTACCTTCTCTTGCTGGGATAAAGGAAAGTGGTATGATACGCATACCTACACACATACATCTACACACACGCATACATAGATATATACGTAGCACATTTTGTTAGCGATACAAATTCGAGATAAGGGCTCGTACCGTCAAGGGAAAGCTTCAAAATATCCTTACTTATGTCGTTGACTAGTTCGATGCAATTCAAACTTCTCAAAACTTTCTCCAACGAGTTTGAGAAAGTAACGGGTTAGTAAATAATTATAACATTTTAATGGTTCGTGTATAGTCTAAGTGAATGTTTATTAACAAGTGTGTTTCACGCGATACCGATGTTTGTTACGGGTGTAGAAAAGATAAGCATATATGTCAATTTGGTTGGAAATTATTTACTTTTACTACTGGTTGGATATAAAGCGTATGTACTACTTTATCTTTATAGAAGACTTATAAAAGTTTGAGAAAGCAATTAATGTTGTTACGAATTATTACACTTTAATGTTTTATCTATAATCTAAATGAATACTCATTAACAAGTGTGTTTTGTGTGATATCGATGTTTGATATACGTATAGAAGAGTCAAGCGTGTATGTGAATTTGGTTGGAAATTATTTACTTTTACTACTAGCTGACCACAAAGCTCGTTTACTACTTGCTTCTCTATAGATGACTCATAGAACTTTCACAAATATTCGTCATTATGCGAACGATTAATTTGAAAGATATATTTAATTAGTTATGATTCCATTAATTTAGTACATTAAACATATTAGTTATAATTTAAATTGAATCAAATTTTTAAGTTAAAGTAATAATGAAAATAAACATAAAAATAATATGAATAGAAATATTGTTAGAAGAAAATAAAACTAGAGAAATTTAGAGTAAAATTAAAAAAATGTAAGGTAAAAATAAAATATACATAGAGTTAATAATTGAATTGATCAAAATATTAACAAATCAAAAATATGCATGTAATGTATGTCTTTAGAATAAATATCATGGTCATCTTGATGAGAAAAGAAACGTAAAAGGCCGATATTTGCGCATACAGGGCTTTAAGTTTTCAGTTTGCTAGGGAAGTTTTGGCGAAACCACCTGAAAGAGCTTTCGCACGCTCTAACATATAATACGTATGAAGCGAAACCGCTGAAAAGAGACGACATAAAATGAGTGTACGCGATATTGATACTTCCAAAGGCTTTCCCATCTTGAAAGAAGAAGAGAAGGAGAGAGAGAGAGAAAGAGAGAGATAAAAAGAGAGAGAGAGAACTTTATCGAGAAGAAATTTTATAAAAATTTTACAAAAAATTTCTTTCCTATCTAATTTCACGGAAAGTAAAATCGACTAGAAAACTTAGAAGAGTATGGATGTTAACGTAATAGACTCCTAAAGTTTCTTAAAACTTTTTTTTATAGAAATATTATCAATTATTATTTTAAGATATAATTAAAATTTGTCCTCTTTATTCGTGTAAAATTAAATTTTACTTCTAATATTTCTAAGATTTTTTAAAGCAAATTTATAGAGAAAAAGAAGTCTAAAATTTAGTATCTGTAACGTACAAGTAGACATAATCTCATTATTATCTAACAAGAGTATCATTTCTCCTGAAAAATATTATTTAACAAGAGTAAGATATTTCATACAAAAAAGAAAATGAAAAAAAGTGGACAAAAAAATTAGAAAAGATATAAGATTAAACATATTACAAATAAAAATTCACAATTGATACCAAAATTTCGAGTCTTCCAAAAAGGAGAGAAAAAAAATAATACGATACTAATCAAAAATAAGAAAAAAGCTAATACGAATAAAAACGACGTGGAAAGGGATAGAACAGGAGAAAAAAAGGGTGGGAAAAACAAAGGATGTGGGAAAGGGTGTGGGAAAGGGTGTGGGAAAGGGTGAGGGAAAGGGTGAGGGAAAGGGTGAGGGAAAGGAAAGAAAAAAAAAGAAAAAGAAGAAGAAAAAAAAAATGGGGATTTTTAGCTGAGATCCTCCAATCTGCCTGCTTGCCTGCCTTCCTGGCAGCGAACACGTTCAACATTTCTGACTGCTCGCGGACAAAAAGTCTCGTCCTCGATGAAATCTAGCCGGCGGTGGTATTGTGACCTTACTGCGTCCTCCTTCACCTCCACTCTCAACCCCATCCTCCCCCCCCACTTCCTCATCCTCACCCTCAATCTAGCAGCCTCAGCTTCATAGCCTCACCCTCACCCTCACCATCATCCTCATCCTCATCCTCAGTTTCACCCTCTTCCTCCTCTCCTCCTCTTTCCACTACTTTCTCATCCTCCCACTCTAATCTGACCTCCCACCCTGACCTAGCCTAACTTCGCGACGGTGGCGGCGTCGCTGCGCCATTGAGACGACGCCCAGCTGCAGTTACATCCCTCGGGCTGGAACGCTCGACCGAGTCACGTTGCGTTTCCCTACACATACATACGCACACTCTCTTACACAGATATGAGGAAACATAGAAGCATAGACATAGACAAATGTAACCCTCTACCCTTTACTTTCGAAGCACCTACAAACCTCGTTTCGTACTTCTTACTGATTTATATTACCCATCGATTCCCTTTCCCTTTCGTTAATGCTTTTAAAATTTAATATTTTATATACTTCTTTTTATTTTCCTCATTTGTTTAAAAAAGTAGAGATACGAGTATTGAATTTTCAGATTTATTTTGTTTTAAATGAATGTAAATATTATTATTTAATATGAATGTTCAAAACGATTTATGTTGAATTTTGATATCAAATTTTGATTGAGATTCTAGGCATTATTTTTCCTTATATACATACACACACACAGATACAAAAGTAGGATCTATGGAATCCTACATCTCTTACTTACAATTTAACATACAAGTTTAGTTTCACATTTCTTGCCGATTTATAATTGCTATACGAGTTAATCATTTCCCATTTTGTTTAATATTCGAATATTTTATTACTAAATAAAATATGGAGATTATATACATATCAATGATAAAGAGTATGAATTTATTTTTATTGATAGAAATATTTTTTAAATTATATTTAAGATTGAGATAACGCGTGATATTATATTAGTTTATCGGTTTAATTCTCAAGGGTGTTTTTAATTCTCTCGATGTACAATGATAATTTATGATTTACAGAAATTCGAATAAATGGTCGAGATTCGATCAAAAATGGTCGATAAAATTTTGTCCATCGTAACATTCAAATTAGTTATCAAAAATTGTCAATGATCCAACGTTTACATAATCGTGGAAAGAAAATTCTTTTTGACATTTTTATTCAAATAAATAAATAAATAAATAAATGAATTAATGAATAAATAAATAAATGAATAAATACTTACATAGAATTACGAGGAATGATCCCGAGAAAGGATAGGTAATGTTAGTAGAAATACGAGTGAGTTTAGAGAATTCCAACAAGTTCAGACATTAGGACAAAAAGGATGATGAAAAGTTAAACGTTACAAGGTTTAGAGTTACTTTTGCATCACTAACACATAAACACATACATACACACACCCACATACACGTATATATAAATCTAAGGATAGAGTAGGCGTGGCACTTTTCATTGCCTCATTGAATGCTCTTAAAGGAAATATAAAAGAAAGAAAGAAAAAGAGAAAGAGAGAAAAAGGATTGCAAATGTGTGCGTGTGTGAATCAAAGAAATTATCAAGTTAAAGGGGGATAGAAAGGGAAATGATGCAAAGGCCTTTGGCGTGAACGATGAAGAAGATTGAAAAGAGAAAAATTATTGATAGAGAAAGAAAGTCAGACAGATAAAATAAGAAAAAATGAATGGTGCGTAAGGGATGGATAGAAGAAACATTCTATACGGAGAAAAAGAATTAGAGAAAATGAAAGAGAGAGAGAGAGAGATAGATTGATAGAAAAGTAAGCAATGATAGAAAGAGAAAGATATATGTACATGTTAGAAAGAGAACAAAAATAAAAAGAGTGAGTGAGAGAGAGACGATTTGAAAAAGGAAGGGGTAGTTTCGAGTTAGAGGGTGAGACTAAGAGAATAAGAGCAAGAGAGAGAGATAGAGAGGGCGCAAACGTGGTACTTGTGGAGGGGTTTGGGGAAAGTGAGAGGAAGATAGAGAGCAAGACAGGACGGCGATTTCAGTCACCGCCCGATCCTCGGCGCGCACGGTTTTCGGATGGGCTTTTTGTCGTCTATTTCTCTTCACTTCTTTTTTTCTTACAACGAACTATCATCTAAACAATTATATAAGAAAAGTGCTTCTTTTAATTATATGCGAATCGTGGTTAGAAAAAAAAATTAATTACCATTAAGTGAACTGAAATTTTCCAGAGAACATTTAATATAAGAAAAAAAAAAAAAAGAAATGAATAGAAGAAGATAATAAATTTGGTGAACAAGGATACGTGAACTTGCAATGAACGTTAATAGTGTATTTAAAATAAAGTGAAATTACTTTTTTATTATTGCTGTTGTTTTTATTTTATTTTTTGTTGTCCATTTTAATATGGTACAAGAAGAAAATGTTATCAGTGAGTTTGATAATTAGTTATGTGACACTAACATCGATACGTTCATTTAAATCTATCTTCTAATTGACGTTTATTTAGTATTATTGTTAAAATTAATGACAAGATTTACTAATCTCGTTCTTTTTCGATCTACATATCTTGACCTCGTGACTTGTGCGTCATTCGCGCATAGTACATGGACATGCGTATATATGTAAAAGGATTTTTGTTCTTTTCCTTCGTTCCTGTTGTAACACAGTGTGATACCAGTGTAATCGACAATTTTCAATAAAAATTATTACATAAAAATAAAAATATTTAAACATTCGTGAAAGAATGATAATGTGAGATAATAAAAAATTATATCATAAAATCGAAAACAAATAAATAAATAAAATTAGATCAAAGGATATTGTTTGTGTATTGTCGTAATAATAACGCGAGTGTGTTAATCGTGCTGTATTATTGATAATATTTTGTATGTTATTCGTAAAAAGAAAAAACTATAAATAAAAGATCAACGAAACTGTAAAGGAACCTTCAAGTGTGGTATACGTTTAGTCATTCATTTAAATTTCAAGAAATTTTTACAACGCGAGTGAGACATTAAAGATTTCGAACGAGGTACATTAAAACGTTTATAAATCGTGCAAACATTTTTTCAACAAGAAGATCGATAGTTTTGCGAGTTTTCTTATTGTCGTCAATTTTTTCACCATTCGTAACCATCAAAGATTTAGTTTTCTTTGGATTTATTTAATTTCTTTGACGTTATTTCACAAGAGAATGCAGTCCGCCGAATGTTCGTGACGATTACAGGTAAATATCATCGAATATTTTGCACACGATTCAGTTTTGATCAACCATTTTTTGCTTCCCTTCTATTTTATTTTCATATTTTTTCTTTTTCGTATTTTTTCGTATTGTATTTTTATTTTATTTAGTTAGGATTATTCACGATTCGTAAAATAAACCTTTTTTTCCACTCGACGGATTCGATTGTTTTTTTGTTATATTCGATAACAGAACAAATAATTTGCAACAAATAAAAAAAATAAATTAATAAAAAAAAAGAAGGAAGAAGAAAAAAAAGGAGAAAAAAATGTGTAAAAGCTACAACGAATTTAAAGCAACGAGCTAACCTAAAGTTCTTTATTTCCCAACGGTTTTCAACGGTTTTTATCGCATAAATTTTCTACCTAGACGCAGGAAAAATCAAGCGAACGAGCGTGTCACTGGCACACCTAATTTCATTCTTCTGTGAGATCGAATGAGATAAAATATAGAGAAAAAAAAAGTGAGAAAAAAGGATTCATTTCCTGCAACGAATTGGACTGAAAATCATTTTTTTTCTACGACCCAACATATTCGATTTTATAAATTTGTTTAATTGATAAATTAAAAAGTAATCGAGCGCGTCGCATGTTTACGTATATGCAAATTTGTGCCAAATATTTCGAGATATTTTGTTTATTAATTTTTATATCGATTTATAATATACGAAGGTGGGTTGAAAAATGTTGATTTTCAAGAAAAAGAATTTTTTCCTTTTTTTTGTAACTAGAAATGAGAGTGACCAAAACAAGAATTATTTCTATGTTAGAATTGGAAAATTTGAATCCACCCACCTATAAATTAATTGAAAATAAAAATAAGAACGATTTGAAATATTGGATTCACAATAAATTATTAACTTGGAAGTAGGTGATACTACATTATGAGAATAACATCGATCATTATTTTCGTGTTCGTGTACATACATACATACATATATACATATAAACATACACATACAGACTATTACTTTAGCCTTTGCTAAAGGTATATACTTGTCATTATTTTATTAACGTGTAATCAGCACTCATTATAAATTATATCAAATAGTTGTATATATCTATAAACATATATTTTCATATTCCGTTTAACGAGTAAGCTTTGAGAATCGAGTACCTCTTTCTATATAAAGTGATTATCGTTTAAATAGAGTATCATATTTACAAGCATATAGAAATGAAATTTCTATTCAAAAGCACAGTCGCGTTAATCAAACGATGCAAATGTTATACATAGATATGTATACGTATACATATGTATATATGTATATGCAAAATATGTATGTATTTTTAATGTATGCATTTTCAAATTCTATTTTCAATTATTAATTTCAATTTCGAGAGAATATTTCCGAATGCTTTGGCATCATGGTAGAAAAACAAAACAATTGTAACTACTTTTTCGTTTAATTTAACAATCTATTATTTTGATCAAACAAATAAATTAATATGATGTTTATATCATTTTTTGGCGATTTGTAAATTATTTACGTAATTAGTATAATGATTTACAATAAGATGCTTGGGTAGTGATTTTTCCTTGCATGTAAAATGGTGGAATCTTTTTTCTTGCTTCTTTTTCTAAGCTCAATATACGTGTACAAGTTCATAACATATAAAAACGTAACAAACATTATTTATACATACTTAATATTCTAATATTTAATTTGTATTCACGAAAACTTGATTTTGCTGAAAAGTGAACAAGTAAAATTTTGGCACGAAACAAACAATTATCGCACTTACCATCATCTTGATTAATAAAGTATTTCCATCTTAATGTATAATATGATAGCGATATCCTTTGTTCAAAGCGTTGCAATTACGAATTAACTATTCCATCTACTTCAAATTAATTTTACCAGCTAACCCTTATTTTTTCACAAAAATAGATGCTTTTAGGTTAGTTTTTATAATATTCCATAGTGGATATCGTAAAGTTAGAAAAAAGTGTTACAAACTGTTCTAAATGTGATCGTAAATGTAACACTTTTGTAACTTATTTAAAAGTAACTTTCGTGTTCTTCTGACTTCGTATAATTTTATGTTCTTAAGAATTTTTTTATTACTGTAACTTTTCCTTCTTCGAATATCCTGAATTCAATATCGTTTAAATACGACATATAATAAATTTTTTATCGACAAATTTATACTTAACGAATCTAATGAAAATGTTTTAAAATATGTTCAAAAGATGATTGAATTGTTTGAAGGATAAATAATAAAAAAAATATAAAGAACATACATACGTTTGGTAGATTTGTTGGACTAAATAGTAGTGAGACGTTGTTTCAATTATTTTGTTAATACGTACGAATATACACACACACATATAAATGCATGTACATGTACGGTTGAACGATCCAATAGCAAATTAAATTCCACTTATTAAAATGATCACCATTAATATATTTTGATTTCTATTTATCAATTGTGAAATATGAAGAATGACTATATATATATATATATATATATATATATATATATTTCATTATGACGACGATTACTATAGATAAATTCGTTGAATAATTTCGATTATATTGTATCATGCGATTGAATCATAGCTTTGTGAATTTATGAAGAAAATAATTGAATTTAGATTGTAAATTTTAATTGTTAAAGGTGTCGAGAAGTAATCTACTTTACCCTTGAATTTTTTTAAATTGCTGTATAATTAACCTTCTGAGTATCAAAGTTTCAGGAGTCTTCGCGTGAGTGGTTGTAGAGGTATAGCCAATCAAGTTAAAGTTTGTCATTATTTAGAGTAATGATACAGTATTAGTTTGCTCGCATGTTCACTTCTCTATCACTTGTTTCAAAAATCAGTGCCTTAGGCTATAAATTTAAGTATAATTATTTAAAGTTATAAACAATATCTTCTTTTTCTTTTTACTTGCATATGACATTTATGATACATTGATGAAAGTCGATTAAATATATCGAATCTATCGAATCTATCAATAAAACAATATTCATATAAATACACGTATTGTAAAAGAAACTTTTATTTTTTTATGCTTATAATTTTCATCATTAAATTATTTATTACATTTTCCAGTAATAACGATGAAATCTATTTTTTAAATATTACTTTTAATTTAGTTTAGTTTTTATTTAGTCTATTTAATTAGTTTGCAAGTTTATATCGTGTCGTAATAAAATTTTTTTAATATTATATATTTCTTATGTAAAGTATATATATTATTAGTAAAAGACTTACTTTTTTTTTATATTAGTAATTATAAAAATTTAAAAATATTAATGAATTATATTTTATATCATTGAGATAATTTAAATTTAAAAAAATATGAATAAATATATTTGATATTTTAACTTGACTTCGATGGTTGCCAACTCTTACTTGAGTAGCGTAATGTAAAAGGAATGTAATTAACTTGTGAGTGCTTTGAAAAATATTGTTCGCCGATTCGATTTCAATCAGTGAATTTTTTCTTGGTAATATTTATTTTTATATCATTATTTATTAAGTTATTATAAAATATCGTCTACTTATTTATGTATATAATTCTTGTCAAATCTCGTTATTTATCTTGTTTAAAATGATTGAATTATCGATATGTAAATTGTAATGTTTTTTTTTTATAATCCATTTTCGTAAATGCTTAACCTATTGTTATTAGATTATTTTATTTAATTAAATATCGAATTTACATATGCATGTAAAATATATGTACAATTAGTACATGCGTATGTATACTACGAATAATGTTTCTATGCTAAATCGTTTGAATTTGTTCATACAGCGATAAAACTACGAGTAGTGATGAAAGAAAAAAAGCATCAAAAACAACAGCGACGACGATTCGTGAGAACGTTTTTAAGAAGCATCGAAATTCCACGAAGAGAACGCAGGAAAGAAAAGTTCATTGAAAAAAGCCGAGAGGAATCGATGAGAATCAAGACGAGTCGAGTGAAGGTCTTACGTGGTTGTTATCATTCTTGTGAACACTCGATCTTTATGTATAACACGAGGTATGTATGTATTACTATTCAGTTAACATAAATTGTAAACATCATTGTATTTCTAAACGTATTTAATTGGATAACAATTTTAGAAATATTTGAAATAATATATATACGTATATATGTATAGGATTGACCAATAATTAATTAGAGAATTTTTAATAGTTTATATTTAAATAAATAATACACTATACAGTTTTCTTTATCTAAATAAATGAAATTTATAAATATGTTACAAATATATATTACAAATTTATATTTATAATAGAACTATATTACATATTATGAATTATTAAATATATAATATATAGTTTAGAGAGAGAGGGAGAGGGAGAGAGAGAGAGAGAGAGAGAGAGAGAGAGAGAAACATTTTTTTGTATATTTTATTTTTTTAAATAAGAAACACATCATTATATTCCATATTAAAAATTGCTACAATATTTATTGGACCGACTCAATAGTTAAAATCTCTAAAATTGAGACTAGCATATCAAATTATAGTATAGTTGCCAAAATGAAAGTGAAACAATATTATTATTGCAAATATATATACATACCTAAACACAAAGTAAAGTTTCCACATTTAACTGTTGATGTGAAAAGTTAATGTTTTTATAAAGCTTATGGATTAAGTGTTAATTATATATACATAATAAACAATTATATAGAACACGTATTTCATCATAAATATTGACATCGATATTACCTAACGACAAGCGTAAAATCGAGCATTCAGAAGGTAACCTTTTTCAGTTACCTCCAAGAACACTGTTTGTCTCTTCTTATCCTTCTTTATGTCGTTCAAAGTATGACAAAGATGACGACTGAACACGAACCATCTCATCAACTTTTCTCCTCACTATTCTCTTTCTCTCTCTCTCTCTTCTCTTGTCCTTGCTTAAAGTTTCTTCGATAATCCGATCAAAAACTCGTTGACTATCGGAAAACCTTAGACATTCTGATAATATCATTAAACGTACGTCTCTTAATTGCTTCTTCACCTACTACTCCTTTTCAACCCCTTTTACCTCTTCTCTCCTTGCTCATCTTCCTTAATACTCTTCACATTTATCTTACCAACCAATGAAAATTTTCTTATTTGACAGACAAAACCTCATGTATTATCTTTTCCTTCTTTTTACGAATTTTATCTTAGGGAGAAGATTCTAATGTTATTTATTATGTAATGTTTCTAACGACATTAATTCGATTATTTTTATTTTTTTATTTTAAATTTTTGTGTAATTAATATATTGAATTTTAAAATGGTTATTAAAAACGTTGACATATTACTTTTTGATTCACATATAATATTATTTTCAAATATTTTTATATGATGAAAATTAGAAGAAATTGATAAATTTATATACATTGTAATATAAATTATTATTGAAAGTGCATAAACAATGTTTTTTTAATTAGTAATGTTAAGTTTAATAAAGAAGACAGAAAATTTATTTTTTATATTAAAATTAAAGCATCGAGATAAAGTGTTTATTTTCGTTAAGAATTTACAAAAAAAAAAAAAACATTATAAAACTAAATTTAATCAATTTAGTCTGTGAACGCGGATATTATATTTTGTTTTGTATTTTTTTCTTTTTCTTTCTTTTTTCTTTTTTAAAATCGATAAAAAAGTGAAGTGTTATTGCTCGGTAGATATGAACTTTAATAAAGATTATTCACGAATACTACATACAACTTATTAACTATTATAATTTAATTATACGAAGTACAGTTTGCCAAATTTCGAGGTGATCTTATAAATCAATGACATTTTTTACTTTTTTGAGAATTTGTAAAGCTATCTCTTTGCATATCATATCGTGAAAGTACAAACTTAGTTTATGAATTTACATGCTGAACGAAAACAAAAAGAAATAGAAAAACAAAGTTTATTCGATTTTTAAGAAAAAAAAAAAACCAAAAAATAAACTTTCTATACGGAACGACGCGTTCCTCTCGCAATTCCGTCGAATTTATTCCGTGACGTTGGATTTATAAGCCTTTTTATCTTTCTGTCTCTTTCCATCGTAAAACATGAAGCTGTAATTAAAAAGCTTTTCGTCGTCGTAGTCGAACGAAACGCACACGGCTCGCGAGAAACCAAGAAATTATGCTTTCTCGTTTCAATTTTTGTTTGAGTGTCACTCGAAAAAAGGAGCTACGAGTTTTTCCACCTTTTTCCTACCTGTTTACGCGTGCTCGCGCGCGAGCGTTTGTGTATGTGTGTGTTACTAACTATTATAAATATTAATATATACAGAAGGTAAATCGGAAATATATATATATATATATCTAAACGTTTGCATTTTTTCGTCCAAAAAAACAAATGAAGGAAATAAAATATTTTACATACTGGTGTAAACGTAAAAAATATTTTACGAATGTATCATAATTTTGGATATAGGTAACGTGCAATAATAAAAAAAAAAAAAGAAAAAAGATAATTGATCTAGATCATATAAAAAGAAAAATTTATTTATTTAATTTTTTTTTGGTAATATTTTCACGTTTATGTGGATTTAGTAAAAATTGTCTCGCCCAAATAAAAAAAAAAAAAAAAAAAAAAAAAAAGAGAAAAATAATTTTGCGTTGGAAGATTATTTCTTGATATCTTTCTTTGTATGGGAAAATGTACATGTAAAAATATTTTATTCTCTTGCGTAAACGAAGTTAACCGATAACAATCTAGTAACCGTATATGAAGACGATTTTGCTAGAAAACCGTTCTTTAGGTCACTCTCTTTAGATTTATTGCTACTTACTTTTTCTCTACAAAAATATATTCTTCATGTTTATTTATCAATTCTTTTAACTTTGCATAACTTTTTATATTTATAATTTTCTTACGGCGTCTAAAACTTTTTATTACATTATAGCTATTTCTTTCTTTTCTTGTTTTGCACTTTGTTTTATATGATTAATATGATCAGTATAAATTTCAAAATTGTACAATAAATAATAATTTTCAAATGTTTGTATTCGTACGATTATAATGATATACAATATTTGAAATAAGTTTTGTATTCAATTCAATTTAATTAAACTTTAATTTTAATTGAATTGCATTTAATTGATCATTAGACTTCGATGCTTTCGATGACATATTTATGCTATAAAATAAATAAAGATAATAGTGTTAAAAGTTGTGTAAAGAAATTGAACCACGTTAAATGGTAAGAGAAAAATATAGTATCATATAGCATAGTATAGTATCGTATCGTTTGTAAGAAGAGAAGAAAGTTCAAATGGTTGGTCAGGTTAATGGGGCGTCGCGATTATATCTGTGGATAAACGGCTATAAATTCGATAGGAATTTCCGGATAGAACATCGCGGTTTATTGTATGTACCAGTTTTATGAAGCAATTAATTTATTGTACGTACATATCTACCTATAGACAACGCTTTCTGGTGTTCCTGCGAAAGAGGCTTTTGTGTGCATGTGTGTGTATATTTTTCCCCATAAATTCGAAAGATGCAGATGAACGAATAATTTACTACGAAAATCTGAACAAAAGGTGTAAAATTCGATTTATTTCTTTTTCAAATAAGAGTTCATCGTTGTTCATTTTATTTAAGAATTCAAACGCCATCATATTTAAATATTTGTTTTCTTTAGTATAATGTTCAAAGTATGTGTAATGTAAAATTAGAAAAAAGAAACATTAATTACGTTGCCTTGATCTTTCATACTTTTGAATTAAACCTTAATAAGTTAAAATGAGATGTGAATTATGAGCAACATAACTTAGTTACGAGTAAAACCTCTTTTTCGAATGTATTAGGTTGCGAAGAGCCTTGAGAAGTAACATTTTTTATCTTGTTCGTCTTCCTTCGTTGTATAGTATATACATATATACATACATGGATACATGCATGCATACATATATAGGTATGCGATATACTTAAGAGTGCTCTGACCTTATAGCAGAGATACACCAATGTAGATTTTAAAATGACGGCGTAAAAGAGGTTGAAAAAGCAGAGGAAAATTTCACCTATGTGTATATACATGCGCATTTTTATGTATATATGTATTTATGTACATGATTGGGCTGGAGAAATAAATCCTTGCTCGATGTCGTTCTTTTCCATCGCTCTACTGAGATGGTGCATGTGTGTATAGGGTGATTTTAATATTCGTAGATGATTTTTTGTCCTAAATATTTAAGTCTTTAAATTAATTCTATTTTAATTTTTCTAATGGTAGAATTATAAGATGTTTTATAGCTATATTTATTCATATGAAACAAGATAATATAGATTTTAGAACTCATGTCTTCTTAGAATGGCGAGAGATGTAGAAACGATACTAGAAAAACATCAAATTTTGTTTATACATAATTACTATGTAAATGATATGCATATATATGCGAGTGTGTGTACTGCTGATGAGCGAAATACATATATGTACATACGTGTATATATGTTACCACTAATGTTTAGAAATCAATTATTCTGTAGATTAATTAGGGTGATCCATTAAAGTGTCAAAAATTGTTTAATTTATCAAATCACTTAAGTAATTTGCAAATAATGTATATAATGTTCATATTGCCTACTAGACATTCGTTAAAGTGAAAATAAGATCTTTGCTGGAACACAGCAACGTTTCTGTACGTTTAAATAAACATAATGTTATTTATTTATTTTTCTATATCTAAAAAATCAAGTTAATATAATCAAGCAATCAAAAAATAAACTTTAAGATTATATTACAAATTAAGTAAAAATGAATTTGCAAAACATATGATAAAATTATGCTTACTTATTAGTTCAATCTAAAGATTGGTGATACTTTAAATTACATAGTAATTGGTTTTTATGACAAATACACCTATTTGTGGTACATTTAGATTTGCAGTCACATTTTCTGAAATCTTACCCAGTATCAAGGGACTGTTTTATTATTGTTTGACGTAAAGATATTTCTACAGCAGGAATATCCTCTTTAAAGATACCTTAACGATACGGAAGCAGTTAATATGTACATTAATAAGGTAAAATGCAAAATGCGGAAAACTTTTGATTCCGTATGTTAACGGAGCAAATTAGTTAATCTGCAAATTGAATATGCTTTCGAGCTTTAGCAGTAACAAATATATTTATTAGCATCGTATGTAAGATGAAATACATTCAAGACGATTAATTATTGAAATTTTATTAGAGCATTGTTAAAAAAAAGGGATATAAAACATTGTATCTAATGTAAATCAGAAGATAAATGAGGTAGAAAAATGTGCAATACGTAAAACAGGAATACATTTAAATATGTCTGGTTAAAAGCCGAGAAGAATTACGATTGAGGAGGAAAAGGGAAGGAGAGAGTTAAATTAATCGAAAGAGCGGTTTTTTGGTCGTTCAATGTTCAATGTTTTTTTTGTATACATATATCACTTTCTAGGCCGGTATTTGCATTCGTCTCTATTGTCGTTTTTATTTTATTAATTATTTTGTCGTCGAACTTGTAAACACATTTACTTTCGAGGTCACTGGAATGGATGTCTGCCCAGTATATTGTGTAGTTGTTTTCATATTCACAATCAGTCTTCTTCGATGCACAGCCAGATGTAAGAACGATATTAGAAAAGTATTAAATTCATCTTGCGTATGTGAACGTTTGTTGCTATACAAATTATATGCATATGTACGTGAGTATGAGTATTGCTGAAGAGTGTATATATGTAATGTGCAAATGTGAACATATTTGAACTATACGATATTATTATCAGGCTGTGAAATACGTTTTTGGATTAAAACAGTTCAAACGGTTAAGGATTTCTACGAGTAAGCTGATTTTCTTTATTCTTTTAATTATTATTTCTCATTTCTCGACCGTGAGCTTAAGTTTACTCGTATGAAAATAGTATTTTTACCTGTTTTAAAATATCATATCATTTAGTAATAAATATCAAAGAAGGTAGTAATAACATATTTGGTTACAAAATTAATTAAATTGTTCTTACTTTTTTAATAAGATAATATTTTCAAACAAAATCTAATTTTATATCTTTATCTTTTATCTATCAAATGAGTATTCAATTATTGAAATAGGATAATAATTGTAATCACAATAAATGTTATTTATATGTATTTTTAAATAGTTTCAATCAAGATTTTTTTGTATTGAAAATAGCCTGCCAATATCGATACATAATTTCTCTTCATCTTATAATACATAAATCTTTTTCCCTACTTTCTTGAATTCGTCGTTTTCGAGATTACGAAAAGTTTCGGAATAGTTTTCAACGCTTTTTATCGTTTTTATTTCTTTCCCTCTTTTTCTATTCATCCTCTAATTTCTTAGTCCATTCCATCTTCCCCACTTACTTCTTTTTTTCTCTCTCTCTTTCTACTTGTTTATTTTTAACACAATTCCAAGTACACTCTTTAAGAGGAATATCTAGACGGATTTGTTACATCTCGCGGTGTTCTGAAGAGAGAATAAAGAGAATATCGCATCGTCGTAAACTCGAAGAGAAAGAAGAAACTTTAGTCGAGATTTATATATACATACATAGATACTTAGTTATATATTTGAGAAAAATTGAAAAAGTTTTGCTACTAAGTTCGTCGGATTTGAGGGAGAAAAAAGTTTGATTCGCGAACGGTCTCCCGTTCTTTAATTGAATTTATGTCTTTGTTTCTATACATACACAGATAGCACAAACATTTATTATCTCTGTTTTTCCATGATTGAATGAAAATAAATTAAAAAGTAGTAAGAATAAAATGATCTCAATCAATTAATATTAAATATTCTATCTTTTTAATAAATTATTTTCTTTCACTTATCAATAATTATAACAATGGGATATATACGAAGAAAAAGCAAAATTAAGATATATAAGAATATATGTGTTTCGTGTGAAAGAAAAAGAAAAGTAATATCACGATAAGAAAATACGGAATGTGCTGACTAGGGAATTAGGGACAACTTGAGCAGCATGGCAACAAGTGAAATATATCAGGTATGTGCGTGATGAAATATCAGGAAGGTACACATGAAATAGAGATTATATGACGACAAATTTGCAAAGGAAGTTTAGGTTAACTAATATCGTAGAGTGGGACCTATGTTAACCCTATCAAAAATGTATTTAGCTTATATAAACGTCGTCATTCCAAAAATCGGTGTTCCCTGTGTTGTATCCTGTGACAATCTCTGCTGCTACGACTACTAACATAAGAAATTTAACCCATTAAAGATAAAATTAACTTCAACGATTATTCAATAACAGAACGCGAATAGCAGAGCGATAACGATTTTTCTCACCGCTATTGTAAGTATCGTAATTCAGTAAAATAAGTCGAGTATCAGAACCCCAATAAATAATTACTTGCTACACTTAACAATGCTAACCTTGAACTCCTCCTCAGTCCATGTATTAATGCTTGAAAAAAATGAAGCAAAAAGCCTGAGCTTTTTATATTAAGTTGATTTATTACCCTTGACTCTTCCAACATTCTATTTCTTTTCATTAATAAATTTATTAGTATCGAAATTGAATTTGGTTTAACACCTTTTATTTGCATTTCTTTTTATCGTGATTTAATCCTTGTAGAACCTGTCTGATCCTAGTTAAACTCGGTGAATGCAGAGTGGCAAAATAAGCTTAACAAAATTTCTTAAATACCTTGTTTCTAGAGACTATAACAAATCGAAAGTAAAATAATTCCTAGATAAATATAATTCATAATAAAAATATGCATATGAATAGATAGATTTTGTGAATGCATCGATACACACATATAATACACATATACACACACGTGTATTAATATATTTACACAAAACGGACGTATGCGTATATCCTGTCTAAAGAGAATAGTTTCCCTCTCGCGTTCTGGCCGATAACATGTCGCTTGTGGAACAGTTAGAATTATGGTACCGTTAAATTTAATGCGACTATGTATAAGAGAGCGAGAGAGACGTACTCAGAGAGTAAGAGAGATAGAGACTATTCTGTTGTGCGTGCAGCTTAATCGTATATACTCACGTGTCTACGTGACTTAAATACTCTCACACGTTTAGCTTTATGTATCATCAGTGATGATCTCCGAAATGTGATCGTTAAGATTTATGCGATTAAATTTATTCATTTACTGATTTACTGTTTTGATTTAGTTCCAAATCAATACGATCGAACCACGATCGTGGTATATAAGTAATTATGATTAATTAATAATTAATCTCGTATGCGTTCTATTATCATAGGTATTATCATGATTACATTAGGTATTATTTTTCATTTGTAAAATATCGAAATATAATTAACCCCACAGATATTTGATTATAATCGATTTAAATTTTATTTTCGCTATCGTTCACATTTGTGTATTATTTTTTATATGTTTTTTTTTTTCTTAATTTTTCCTCATAGAATATGCCACGGCAAAAGTTATAATTAACGCTTAATTTTTTAATGAGATATAATTAAATCTCGTCCAGACGGATTTATCGTTTGGTTTTTAAAGTTGTTTGGAAACTGTTTACGATCATTTTATTGTTTTTTTGCAATTTTTTTCGGAACACAATCAACTATCGTAATAACGAGGATCTACGCGATTATTATACGTTCGTCCTTGGAGGCTTCATATTTGAAATTTGTATAAAAAATGGTGATGCGTTTTGGTTAAAATGAAAAAAAGAAGAAAATAACAACGTATAAAGAAAAGATAAGGGAAAAAAGAAAGAGTAAGTTTTATAACTTCGTTTCATATTTTGTTTTTGTATTTTGTATTTTTTATTTTTGAAAAGGATTCTTTCTTTCTCAACCAAAAGTAAAAAGTATCATTATGGTAAATGAAAAAAATGGCGCGAGACAGTTCCAACGAGATGCGGTAGGTTTTTATAAAACTATGGGGTAAAGGAAGAAAGGATAAAAGAAGATGGAAAAGAGAGAGAGACATACTAATGGCCGGATAAGTAAGGGTTGGAGAATATGAAAATTTTGTATATATGTATAGCACAGTCTATAGGCGCTATGTCACACGTCAAAGAAAAGAAAGATAAAAGATAAAAAGTCTAGAAGGGTCCTCTCATTCTCTCCTCTCATTCTCTTCACCACCACGGCTTTACAAATAAAAATGAAATTTTTACTTTTATTTCGACATTGAATTTTTTTCGTAGCATTGTTCGCACGAGAAATTAAAATTTGAGGGGGATGACGTTTCTTTTCTTTAAAGACTCGACGATCATTATGAATTTTTGTATTTAATTATGAAAACAGTCATTTTTTTTTATTTAATATTGAAAATCATAATATGTGTATATGAATTATTGGTGTAATAGTCATGATTAAAGGATAGGTCCAAAGTTTCTACTATTTGTGGGTTTGGTTTTTTACAAATAAACAAATTTTTTTGTAGTTTAATAATTTTTTTAATACATAAATAATTGTTATCTTTTTTCGGCGAAGTTTACTGTTTTTACTTTACTATTATTTCTTTTTTAAGGTTCAAAACTTTTCAACTTACCTTTCTACATATTTTTTATATGTTCGTTAAAAATCATTAGAAATGAGAATCTCATATTAGAATATTCGTAATAAGCATAAACATGGTTACGTGATAAAATTACATGAGCATTTATGTAAGATAAGAAATGAACTTTAAGTTGGACTCACGTAGAACGTTATTGTCCTCATACAGAAGATCGTTAGATCGTGTTAGATCGAAAGCTCCGGTTAGGAGGTAGGACGTGTAGTTGGTAGTACTATAGTTATATAGTCATTGTAGTCGTGTTTCCCTGGAGACTGGACGACGATAGGATATCGAGAATAACATACCTTTGCTTGGATCCTAAACGTATGTACGTGTATATACAACAAATACCAGTAGGTACCTTTTGAATTTTACACCAGAGTTGTTACCGACTTCTGTGACATTTTCCTGAAAAGTTTGTTTAGTTGCATTAGTGTAAAATCTACTATTCTCTTTGTTCTTGTTACGAATTGATAAATATGTTAAGAAGAGTCGGTAAATAGTCCGGTTCGTTAAATTTATATTATTTCTAAAGTCATAATGGTTTGCAATTATAATTTGCAATTTATTATATGTATCTATTTTATTAAAATAATTAGAAATAATCTGCACAATATGAAAAAATTTTTTAATATCTAGAGTAATTTAACATACCAAATATTATATATGATAAACGTGGGTGAATTAAAAAGTTTTAAATTTGACACAGGATATATTTTTTTTGGGCTCCAAACTTTTTAATCCAATCCACAATGGGATAGGATATACAATGTATTAGGTTATTTTATTATTTTATAATAAATTCAAAAGAATCCTAGACACAACAAGTTAGGATATTTTGTTTAAATTTTGAAATAAATGTTTAATCTTATTGGATAAGATATATTGTTAGAGGTTAATCCAAATGATCAGGAAGCAACGACATTTTATATAGTTTGCATCGAGTTAGGAATAAATGATCGAGCTTTCATGGAGGAAGTGGAGAGGATTGTAAGGGGGAGGTATTCACATAAATTCTTCTATCTAGGAAATTGCCGTTTTTCTCTTCTCCCTCTTCTTCATCTTCCTGTCGTCCATCGAACTCCGATATGCTAATAGCTTGCCAGCCGTTTTCATCGTACAGAAAATAAATCTCGTTAGTCCGACCTCGCTCGTACGGAAAGTTAAGGGATCTTTTCGCGGATTAAATCGCGTAGGTATGGCAGCCTTCTCTTGGGGAAATGATCCGTAATGTTGAATTCTTCTTCATCGATCATCGTTTAAAAAAAAAAAAAAAAAAAAAAAGAAGAAACAAAAATTTTGCGAACTAAAAATTTATCTCACCAAATAATATAAAAAACAAATTATAATGCTTATAATATATTTTTATTCTTCTGCTTGCTCATAAAAAGGTTAATTCATAAAAATTACAAATTACAAATTATAAAGAAAAAAGGAACAATAAATTAACAATCCCATTTTTTTGTTTTCTTATTCTCCAAGAGACGCATATATTTTATTTTGTTCTTGTTAAACTTCTTTTACGCCCATAAGAAGCTTAATAAAAAAGATTAGAGAAATTCTTTCTCCGCTCTTAAATTTTCCAAGAAGGGATATATTTTTTGCTTCCCTTTTTTACTGTTCGGATAAAAAAAAATGTCGACACACGAGTTAAGTTAGTTAGCAACGCGAGTGGAACGATATCGCTCTAGCATAATTGATGATTCACGTGTTTCCAATCGTTGAGTAAAGTTAGTAAGAAGTAAAGTTTTCTCGTTCTTGCTTCAGCCATTCGATTAGGCAACTATTTATTAAGAAGAAACTAGGAAAGACTAGGAAGATTGGACGATTCATTGATCGTGGATCGAGTTAGGTTGGTAAGTTCCGATTTTCGAACGAACTGGAAACTTGCAAGTCCACGAGGTCTTATTCGACTTGGTCGGTGCATTATCTCGCTTATATTCATGGAACCTGATCTATCTCTTTTACTCTCTCTCTCTCTCTCTCTCTCTTTCTCGTACTTTCTTCGAACTCTCCTGGGTGTTACTTGCTGCTACGAGTGCGTCAACTTCTGATCTGTGGTTTGACCCGACACGAATCTAGTCTAACCAACTTTGGACTCACTCACGTTGGTATAACGTTGTGCACCGATAACACTAATATAAGTTAAGTCACGTATTCTCTTGCTGCACATTCGGATATCTTCATAACTATTCCCATATAGTTAGTATGTGTTAATATCTATATAAAAGATATATCTACCAATTTTTAAGATCTTTTTATTCTTACAAATCATAATAAATATTCTTACAAATTATAATAAATTCTAGAATAATGAAATATATACGCGTATCTAGATAAAAACTAATTTTTTCCTTTATATGCGTTATTATTTTTTATAATTAATTTATTAAAATAATTTATTAATAAACATTTATTAACACACGCATATATGCAATATTTTGTTAGAACAAAATTGTTCGAAGATACATTTTAAAATAAAAAGTAATTTGTTTTGAAAGATGTAAAAATGATTGTCAGGTGAACTAGACATACGAGAGACAAAGAGAGAGAGAGAGAGAGAGAGAGAGAGAGAGAGAGAGAGAGCGAGCGAGCGAGAAAGAAAAAGAAGAAAAGAGAAAATAGCGAGGACATCAGGTCGATGCAAAAGATTACAAGTATATCTACGTAGATAGGTGGTCCGTCGGGAACACAAGGTATGTGTATGTATATTCTCATGGTTGCTTTCAAGAAGAACGGCTAGCATCAATTCTTTAGGCAGAAAATAAATTCAAGTTTTCTTCGCTTGCGATCACTTGATCTCTTTCATCGTTCGATTACTTCGCGAATGATTTCTCCCACGGGGTTTTTCTCATGCCAAGGTGGAAACGCGGGAGAGTAGGGGAGATACTGGGATAAGAAAATAAGATTCTTTGATTAAATTTGTAAGATGGATAGAACATTGAAGGAGAAAGAAATTGAGAGAGAGAGAGAGAGAGAGAGAGAGAGAAAGAGAGAGAGAGAGAAAGAGAGAGAAAATAAGTTTAAATAAAAGAACATATATATATACACAGGATGAATGAAAAGTTCTTAAAAGATTTTAAAAATCGATTAATCTTTATTGTAATATTGTACGATTCAAACAAAATTCATTGGCCTATAAAGTTTGGAAAAATGAATTATTGATTAAAAGTAAGAATAAGATACTTGAAGATTTGGAGAACTTTTACTTTATTGCAATACTTATTAATAAAAAATAAAATTTTATAAGATAATATACTACTGAGTGTGTAATTTTGCTTTGTCATGTTACTTTTTTCTTACGATTTGTTTTGCAGATAACTTGGATTATTAATTTTGATAAGCAGCTCGTACATTACTTAAATCATTCGAGAAATCAATTGCACACACAATATGCTATTGGTCTCGAATGGGTTAAAAATCGTTTGCCTAATTCAATGTAGCAGTGATAAAATAATAATTTAAATATATATATATATATATATATATAATATTATAAGTATTAGTAATAAATAATGCCTACGATAGTAACAATAGAAGAATATATTTATACTATTAGTAAAAATGATGAGAGGGGATCGATTGGTGTCACTCATATCCATTTTTCAATGTTTTTATTATTTTTTTTTTATTATTCCATTTAACTGTTTTTTTTTTTTTTTTTTTTTTTACCAAGAGAAAAAGTTTTCCCTTTATCCCATTCTCTCATTGGACATTTCACGTACGAGTTATTGCTTCCGATAGGCAGCTCTAGTTCTCGGAGGTTTGTGTTTTCGGCGGTCAGTCGCGCCGCCGCGCGATTAAACTCGACTCTGCTCGTGGCTCGAACAATGAAACGGTTTGTGGCCTGATCTCCCTTTCTATCTATCTTTCTATCTATCTATCTATCTATTTATCTATCTATCTATCTGTAGATCTCGATCTCTCTCTCTCTCTCTCTCTCTCTCTCTCTGTGTTTCTCACTCACTCTTTTATACCACAATGCGTGAGCATAGTTTTCCCATGCTAGGAAAGCGTGTAAGTTATCCGCCGCAAACGTGTGGTATAGTACGGATAAATGTATCTATGCATCTCTACTTGTTGGAAATAATCCAAATTCGTGGGATAATAATAGTTCAATACACTTGCTTTAGCTTCCAGTTAACAATTCCAAAAGAACATTTCTTTTCTCGCTAGATTTTTTTCATTCGTTTTTGGTAATAGAATAATTGTTTTTTTTTTTTTTTTTTTATATAGAAAATAATTTATAATAAATTTTTCATCCTGTAAAAGTCTTTAAAATTTTATAAACGAAGATTCAATTATTTTATCTTATATGTTAACGTGTGATTAATTTGTAATTGTAAAAACAATATTGTGGTTTGTTTTAAATTAATAAGTGGATCATTTTGTTTTGTATATTTGATTACTTCTTTTTCTTAGTATAATTTCTTTTTTTTTTTTTTAGAAGAGTTAGATCATTTTTAATTTCACAAATATTAGAAATTATATTATTTTATCTAATATATAGAAAAATTGTTGAACGATCAGTCGTAATGGAAAAAGCTTCGTTAATTAATCCTTTGCGGTCGTATATCCATTTTCAGCTATTAAAACTTTTATACCATTCCAGTCGTATGTCTATTCTCAGTCATCACAGTAAAGAACTATACTGATCTTATATTAATGTTATAAAATGTTTTTCATTCAACAAAAATTAATTCCGACCAGCATGACACCTATATATAAATTTAATACGATCACAAAGAGTTAAAGTAAACAAAGATAAAAATTTTTAAGATCAGTCAGTATTTTTGAATTTAAAAATGAAAGAAATATAGAAATTGGACTAGTACGATGATAAAGAAAGGTAGATAGATGGATAAAGAGAAAGAAAGAAAGAAAAAAAGGAGAGAAAGAGAGAGAGAGAGAGAGAGAGAGAGAGAAAGAGAGAGAGACCTTTTGCAGTCGATCCGAGTGGATTTCATTGTCGATTTCAAAGCACGTTTACACTGACGTAGAATCAATAGGCTGAGGTGGAGGATCAGCTGAATCAAACCACGCACTGACACACATCACTCTTTCGTTTGTCAACAAAACCCTCGCGGTAATCGCACGATGCGTTTTCCTGCCAGCAAAAAAAAATCGTTTCGATTGGTAAAAAAGAAAGAGAAAGAGAAATAGAGAGGGAGAGAGACAGAAAGATCGATATAAAATAAAGAAGAAAAAAAAATTAGGGGAAATCGATGTGAAGGGTGAACGTCCTTTTTGTTTTTATCGAAGAACACACTTACGTCTAACTATAATAAATTAGAAAATAAATGATGGATAATAAAAGAAAAAAAAAAACAAGAAAATAATATTCATGACGAAGTTAATTAAATTGTTTGACGAATAATAAATTATTTATTAAACTTGAGAAAGAGAGAGAGAGAGAGAGAGACTGAGGGGAAAAATTAAAAGAAAAAAAAGAAGGAAAATAATGACAGTGGTCACGTTGAATTTTATAACATAGGTTGAACGTGCTAAATTGTCTATAAATGGTGCAAGTTAATTGACGAGAATATGTACCTCAACCCTTGTAATTAACAACTTTTGCCTATGATTCACCGAGCAATGTTTGATGTGCGATATCTATAAAATAATTTCTCCGTTCGTCGAAACACCAATTATTCATTCTAATTGCGAAATTGCATATTCAAGGGAGAGACGATTGCGGAACAATTTTCCTCCCTCCTTTCCCCCCTCTCTCTCTCTTTCTTTTTCTTTGTAATTATTCGTACGATGCACGACAAGTTTCGCGGGGTTATTTAATATCTGAAATATAGATCTAAGTATATATACTTGCTATACTTAAAGTATAATCTCGGAAAATGTCCTTTTATGGTAAAATGGAAAATAAAAGAAATTAATAGTCTAGTTATATCAATTATTTTTATCATTAGTAGCTATTGACTACTTTAGTTCTCTTTGATATGTTTAAGTAAAATAGAATAAATTAATGTTATGGTAACTATCGTGATATTATTTCATTTTAAACCATAGCATAGGATATAAAATAAAAAATAAGATATATCTGTCAACAATATAAAAAAAAAAAAGTTATGCAACGAGTTATTTTGCGGGAAATTCAAAGAATTATAAAGTGGAAAAGAATGAAGGGTAGGTATAACAACAAGTATAGATATCGTGTTACATAATTGCAATTCGTAGGTAGATGTATGCATTTATGCAATGTTCGTTCTCGTGTCATCGTTCGATAAGCAGAAAGACGAAATGCATCCATTTCTGTCAGTCGGTTAAGTAGAAAGTAATGGTAGATTCGAATAATAGGCAAAGAAGGGAGATATTATGCATAAGAGAGATATTTGTGAGAAGAGGAGAAACGTCTTTGAGTGGAATCATGATGATGGATGAACGAAATATTCATATATCATCATCCAACGATTCTCACGATCTGAGGGTCCACGTTTGGATAGTAGCCAACGTTTGAAAAGCCTGGGTAAAGATTATCATTTCGTTCGTCATCGGAAACCGATTTTCAGATTGAAAAGAGAAAGACAGAAGGAGAGAGAGAGAGAGAGAGAGAGAGAGAGAGACAATTTTTCGTTCGTGGTCCTCGTTTTCATCGGATAATCGTCCTCGACCAATGGTTATCACCTTTTTCGGCCATTACTCTCGTCCATTTATGTTCCGACGAATATGAATGACCGGATTCTGAATAGTTTAACGTGAAATTGATTGCTCGAAATATTCCATGTCCATTCCCTGTCCGAATTTTCCTTTCCATGACATTTTTTAGTACCTACAAGCTGCGGGATCAAAAAATTCTTACGTAGTTTTTTTTTTTTTCTAATTGATTAACACTTTTCGAGATCTTTTTGGGAAGTCAAGAAATTGTCTAGATTTGTAATTTTACAATTCAGAAATACAATTAGCCTATTGTCTCGACAAACAATAATTAAATAATTTAGTTCGCGTTGAATTTAAAAATTCTAAAGGCTATTTAAAAAAAAAAATCGATTAATATTTTTTGTCGACTTTGTTTTGTGAGAAAAGAGAAATTTCCTAAATTTGAAATTTTTCAATTGAAAAAAAAAAAAAAAGAATTCTCCTATAGTTTTGGAAAATAGTTATTACATCATACGTCAAGTGCAGAAATTCTCTGATGATGTTTTAAAATATCGATTCCTCTAAAAGAAACGGTCTCTTTGTTTGTGGTTTTACAATTTAAAAGGAATAAAAAAAATATATTGTGTATACAAATATTCAAACATCATTCACAGCTGTAAATTTTCTTTCAAACAAAATTCTCTTTTCTCTTTCGTTCTAACTCATTTTTTCAGTATTATATAAAATATCATAAATATTAAAGAATATGTAATATCAATAGGCAGATATATTCTTTTTGATTTAACTACTTCAAACAAGGATCTTTACATTTTTAGACCAAACATAAAATAGATTAAGAGAATGAGTGTGTTAGAAAGAGAGAGAGAGAGAGAGAGAGAGAGAGAGAGAGAGAGAGAGAGAGAGAGAGAGAGATAGAGATAGATAGAAAGTAGAACAATCGGTACCGAAAAATATTTCGATCAGGTTTGATCAAGAAATCACGTTATGTTTGTGGTAAACAAGCATTGTCTCTCTATGGTATTCGTTATAGTAGAGACAACAGGATCAGACGAGAAGTAGAGATTTATCCGGTATATGGTTGACGATGCATGGCTTAGATGCGATTTGCTATGTTATTATATGGAAATCCCTTTGTCCGCGAAGTATTTAGAGAGAAAGACAGATAGACAACCCCAGTTAGGGAGAGAACGTGAAATTGTGGTGTGTGTATACGAGAAAGGGAGAGAGAGAGAGAGATAGATAGATAATAGAACCGAAGGTTGAAAATAAATGTACACATAGCACGTGGCCAGTCATGTGTAATATTCCAAACTATTCGCACCGTGCTAATATCTTCATACGAACGTGAGAGTAAGTGTGAGAGAGAAAGATAATACGTGACCATTCGTGTCTCTCTTTGTTCAAATTGAAACGGCTAATTCTCTTCATAGCAAGACAATCTGTAATTAGCTTTGAATTTTCCTCTTTCTCTAGATACCTCAAACTAACTTGTATTAATGATTATATTTACTTGTTGCATATAATGATACGTGGTTATTTTGATTTATCATACGATATTTATTAGAATTATTTTTATTATTTTATTTAGATTAATATTATTTTTTTCATCTCTAATATTATATTATATGTTTATATGTGTTTTATTATGTAAATTGTATTATATTGTCTTATGTTGATATATTAATAAAAGTATTCTGTATCATTAATATTATGTATTAATAGAGTTATACTAATATTATGTAACATAATACGCGTAATGATAATATTATACTATAGGATAATATGGTGTAGCATTAAAAAATTATTAATACTTGTAGTATAATATATGACATTATTTACTTGTTGTATATAAAAAATTGTTTTTATTTTTTTATAGCTTGCATCAGTAAAGTAATTTATTCGAAAATTAAACCAATAATTTTTAAGCGTACGTAAATTGCTTTAAATATATCTTATTAAATTAATTTTTCCGATCACTTAAAAACTTTTAACCCAAATATACTAACTTGCCATTAATATTATTATAATTTTTTCAATATTGTTTAAATAACACTTGTCTTTAGTGCGATATTTACGTTGTCATCTCAATGGTTTCAATACGTTGTTGTACTGCTACTTGATGAAATAAAAAAATAAAAATAAAAATAAAAATAAAAATAAAAATAAAAATAAAAATACAACAAAAAAACATACAAATCTAGTTTCATCGTACAGCAATCTGGATGTGTTATCGAGCTTTCATTGAAGCAATCGATCTCTCTGGCGAATCGTTTAAGCTCGATACATTCGAATCGAACTCAATAAAGATCTCAGTCGACGGTGTTAGCGCGAGATAAATGTTGTAGTCGAAATTACAGTAGTAGCACCAGCTGACCTCGTCCCAAAAGTGCTATACATTTTCTCTCGATCGGCCAATATGCTCATAAATGTTTTGTTTTAAAGTCACTCCCCTCATTACTTTTAGAATGACTAAGTTTAAAACAATAAGTACTGCAATAGTAATAACTTGAATGACAGTAAAATTAATTCGTGTTTTTATTCTTTTTACTGAGGTCCGTAGAATTCTGTAGAATTAAGGTTATTAAAGATCTCTGTAGAAGGAAAATTAAAGAATTCATATTAGGATAGGTTGAAAAAGTTCAATTATTTTAGAAAAGTAACTATTCCTTCGAGATGTTACAGGTTTGTAGTTTAATTTGCAATTTTTTTAGGTAGTTAAAACTTGTAGTTTTAGAATTGGTAGAAAACGTTTGGTTGACAAAGTTTTTGAAAAGAGTAATTTATTTTTCAAACTACCTAGGGACTTTTGGTCTATTTACAATTAGTCATATTCATCCAGACATATTGTAGTTTTCTATTTTCTTTCTCTGTCTCTTTTAGTTTTTGTAAGAAAACAAAGTCAAAGACACAGAAAGAAAGAGAGAGAAAGAGAGATTCTGAGAAATGAATGTTATATAACAGTAATTTAATCTCGTTGAGTAGGTCGATTAGCAAGCCTCTTTAATTCGCAAAATTATTCAAATTTGTATTCTGCATATTTCCACATTTAAAATTGCAAGTTTATGCAATTCTTGGTACAAGATGTATTATTATATTGTATGTAATATTAGATTGTTGTTTGCAGTTAGGTATAGAATAATAACAATAATAATAATGAAATATGCTTGGATATGTCCAGAAATGAAAGTTCTTTTTGAGAACTAACGACTTCCAATTAGAGCAAAGATCTTTTAAAATGTTTCTAATTATAAATATTTAATTTAGAGAAACCCTTACACGATATGATAATAATAATAATAATAATAATAATAATAATAATAATAATAATAATAATAATAATAATAATAATAATAACAAAAATACGATAACTTTGGAATGAAGAAGAATATGAAATTATTGAAAATACGCATATTCGTTGGAATTACTCGATATTAAATTAATTGCAACAACTTCCTTTGTTCTCGTTGATTTTAATGATAATACAATTATATAAATATTTGTAATTTAACTTGTTTTTTTTTTTAATCGGAAAATGCAATGTATAATTTGTCGTTTTTTTGTTGGTTAAATGCCATATTATTATATTTTGTCAATAATAATATTTGAATGAAAAAAAAAAAATCGGTAAAATTAGGCAGATAGGATATTTGCATAGCCGTAATACTCTTATCATCGAGAAAGCGTTTATGCGTATAAATTCAGTGATGCATCTGGTTTCACACATTGCTACCAATACCATTACTACTATCGTCCGCGGTTAACGTAGGATATTATGTAACACCAGGGGATTAAATTGTTACGATGTAAACTGTGTATTGGTCGATGGTATTTCGACTGGTTCACGAGTGTTGGAAGAACATCGTAGGGAAAATGTACAATACGCTTTTCCATATAAGAAGAGAGATATGCAATCATATATGTGTGAAAGAGAGAGAAAGAGAGAGAGAGAGAGAGAGAGAGAGATGGAGAGAGAAGGAATATAATGTTGGCACTGTAGTAAGAGAGAGAAAGAGAGAGATGGATAGGTAGATAGAAACGTTGTACTCTTCCTTGGCTGCCATAACAGTAACTGTATCGTAGCAATGTAAGTATATATATATATACCTACACGTCTTTGGTATAGTATCAGCAAAGGGGATATAAGAGGAATTTCCGGAAATTTCACGAATTCGCTATCCGTTTCATCGTCTACCGTTCAATTTTCCTCGATCACATCTGCAACATTTGCGGTATCGTTCGGCAGATAAAATACTTTTACAACCATTCGTCTTTCTGTACGTTAATATATTTTCTTCTTCACCTTCTCGCAATTAGATTTTTTCTGGTTGGTAACATTTTTAAGAATTTTTATGACAAGATCTTGAGTATTATTGCACGAGAAATATTTGTTTTTTTATATTATATAAATTTTATCATTGAAGAAAAAAAGATATTTATACACTTTTAAACATTTTCAAAATAAACAGGATAAAACTATTTTTTCATTACAATTTTTATAAAATACTTAAATAAATATATGATGTATTATAGATTTTACTTGTTTATATATATATAAAAAAAATAATAATAAAATAAAAACATAGTGTATTTTAATAAGGAGCAAATGGAATTAAATGAAGGTGGAGAAAGTATGTTTTCGTATTTATAAATAGTATTTGAGTATATCATGCATATGTATACGAAAATGTAAATAAATTCATCGAGCTAAGCTTAATTACATTTCTCGTGTCCAAATAGACAGAAATCGCTGAGCGTTACATTTTACTCTTTCGTTGATTAAATATTCTGAGGGAAAGAGTTTTCGAGCGTTGAAAACGAATTTTCGAAAGACACACTGAGACTATTTTGGGTAATGGAGAAATCGTTGAGTTTTAGAGGATTAAAATCATTTCGTTGTTTAAACAACTTATCCTATCTCTTCAAATTTTACTTTCTATAATACTATCGTCAATATGACATTATTTATTTTTACTTTGGTCAATTTATAAGCAATTTATATTAATTAAATATTTTATTAACATTAACACAAGATATAAGTCACAGAATTTATAGAATAATGAAAGACATTTCTTTATTTCAGTATAGTATAAATAAATAATTTAATAATTGTTATTCTAATCAAATTATTTTATATTATTAATAAAAATAATCGTGTACATGGATATACATACAGGTACACGCAGATTTAAAGATAAGTTACTAGATTGTATTTAAATATAAATGTGTCAAAGTTACTAGAAAAATATTTGAATTCGACAATTCATTTGATGTTGATTGATCGACATGTTTACCTAGTAAAGATCGTAAAAATATTTTGTCTTTTTCTTTCTTTCTTATCATCATATTCGAAAACTTTTGAAATTCTTCTTGAGAACGACTCTACGTACAGATTTGATGTGCCAAGAGATATCGTCGAGGTTGGAAAGTTTTGTCAAGGTCTCTATCGCGATTCGTTAGAAAGTTTGATTAGGAAAGTGTAAATAATATTTTCATTACTTCATTTCTTTATCTCTTTCTTTTTCTTTCTTCAAGTCGTCATCGTCGTCGTCTATCTTTTTATTCATCTTTGAAAATGTAAATATCATATCAGAATTTTTAGTCATTTATATTTAAATAAATAAAACATTAATACATATCTTTTTTATTACTAATACATTCATACATAAACAAAAGGACAAAAAAGAAATTACAAATTTTTTGCTAAAATTATTCGTGAAAAAATATTTTTTTACATAGTTTTTGGTACTATATCCATTGATAATGCACCAATATTTCTTATTTAAACATTCATATGCACGAACAAAAAGGACATAAAAAGAATAGAAAATATTTGACAAAAAGTACTCGTGAAAAAGCATACCATTTCACATTGTTTTTGATACTTATTATTTTTATTTATATTTATTTTTTTATTTTTATTTTTATTTTTATTTTTATATTTTCATTTTTATTTTTATTTGCTAAAAATCACGTTCTCAAATTGTAGAAAATCTCAATAATTCAAAACCACTACGCGTAGTAAACCTTCGTTACCTTACACTATGTAACGATTGAGTTGTATATACTGATATAAATTTCAACATCTATATATATATATACTACACATATAGAGAAATGTTGTATCGTTCTAAATAAATATGATCGACTGCCGAAGCTATGGCCGAAGGGAAAAATAACTCGCGAAACTCGATCGGAAATGCATCGGGGGCAATTATTATTACTCCATTTTTTTACCTTCCACCTTTTCGTAGAATAATGGGGTGGATTCGGGAATAGAGATGGGGTTAGGGGGACGCGGGTGCCGTGAAAACTGGGAACTTCTCCCATGTCCCATGTCCCATCTCTCTCATTCTCTTGTTCTCTTTTTCTCTCACTCTTGTGCGAGAGCGTTTCTTTCAGCAGTATGGCGTGGATGATAAAATCGAATATCGAAAACGATTAATACGATAGGAAGCCGGTACCGAGAGCAACCAACGAGATTTATTTCCCACGCTGGAGAGATTTTTCTCTCTTTTTCTCTCTTTTTCTCTCTCCGCGAAATGTGAGAGAGAAAGAGTACTTTTTCTCTATTTCACTCTTTCGTTTTCTATCTCTTGTCGGGTTAAAAAAATTATTGATCGAAACGTGGTTTATGAATTCGTAAAAATTGTGATACCTGAAACAAACAAAGGAAAAAGAGAAAATAAGTTCAATGATTAATCGTAACATATCGATATTTTTCTCTTTTTTTTTTTTTTTTCAAAAAATTAGTTCAAGAAATAATTTCAAGAATTGAACGTGCGCATAGGGGTGTTATAATGTAAGAGTTCTTAAATGGGTTGAAAGTACTTCAATGATTTAAAAAATGAATTTTCTTTTCTATGCTTCTTTTAATCCAATTTTTTTGTTCAAATTGATATAATAAAATACGCATGATTACTAATTGATTTTTGAAATTATCGATGCACTTTTGGTTCGTTTTGTCTTTATATTTCTCTCGTTTTATCTTTTTATCCGTTCAGAAAGAAAAGTTAGAGTTCCTTCTAGCATGTAATCCCATGAGCCTTTGACGACTGTTTTTCATTTAAAATCCTATGGCAGTTATAAAATGCGTATTTATAGTCGATATCGAAAGGTTACGCGAAATCTACTATATTTATGGGAGACAAGCATATATCCTCCTCTTCATCTTCCATATGAGCTCGTAAATCGATAAAGCTTTTGTTCATATCGTTCAGATCGTTTAAAAAACATTAACTATATTCTGTTTTACGACTAAACACGACTTATTGATGAACCTGTTATACTACTTTCACTTTTTATTCTTGGATAACAGAATCCCATTATTTTTGGAGGATAGAAAAAATGCTTAAAATAATAAATACATCAAATAAATCATTTTTAAATGGAATCAAAATGTTTTTTAAAAGAATCAACAAACAAACATTTTGATTAAAAAGTTACCTATTAAAATGATAGTGCTAATAAATATGGTTAAAATAATGTATAAATGGAAAAATTCGTTTTTTTTTTTTAAGTATTATAAACATAAAATTATACGCAAAATTTTAATGCAAATTAATTGCAAAAATTTAAATGCGAGAACTTTCAACGTATGCGTAGAACTTATAATTAGTTTCGAGATTTGTAAAACTAAACCAATTAAAATAAAAGAAATATAAGTTCGAGAGATGTTAAAGAATAAATTCAAATAAAATAATATGGATGCAGAATAATAAAATAAACGAAATAAATAAATTAAATCAATCAAATATAATTAAAATAATTTAAAATATATATATAATTTGAGACATACCTTGAGAAAAATGAAAATAAAGAAAAAAGAAAAATATTATTTTACGAGAAGAAAAGTACTTTAAGGGATGAGTAAAGGGTGAGTTAGGGGTTGAAGGGAAGATTCGTAGAAAGAGAGTTTCGATAAGAGGATTAGATCAGATACCGTGGCATTTTCCAGAGGCGCGGGAATTCGAATCGTCTAACGCTTGGTTCATTAAGGATATACCCATATCGAAGAGAAGGTAAGAGGATGGTGAGGTGGATAAAAGGGGGTGGGGGGATTGAGGGAATGAGAGTAAAAATGTGATTGCACGTTCGATTTATCGTGGAAGGTTCGCGACAGGAAAAGAGAACCGCCAACGGATTTTCCTTTTACTTTCTTTCTTTCTTTCTTTCTCTTTTGATTTCCTATGCTATCTTGCAAGTTTTCCGTTAATTCCAAGTGGAACCATTCGATGAAATCTCTTTCTTTCTTTTTACACGCGTGCTAGAAACCAATAATTGTTCTCTTAGCGATTATTCGAGGGAGTGAAAATAAGAAGATTAATTTAATCCTCGAGCTCTCTCTTCGCTAAAGTATTCTCACCTGTGTCTATCTTTTTCTACGAAGTATTAAGATCTGTCTTTCTCTCTTTCTTTCGTTGTTTTTATAATAATATTTGTTTTTTTATTCTTCGTTAAAAATTATTCTTCGTAAAAGTTTGATTCCCATCTATTTTATTCGTATAGAAGAATTTTGTAAATTATTATCTTCCCTTTTTGGTTTTTTTTTTTTTTTTTTTTACATTTAAACAATTTCTCTTTTCATCGTTCATTAGAATAAATGTAGAAAAATTCGTCTCGTTTATCCTAATCTGTACTATATTTTATTTTTCCCTTTTCTTCATTCACGAAAATAAACCAATAAGAATTTGTTTTGATTATCGTAATTTTTATAACACGTTGCATTCGACGTTTTCTTTTTTATTTATTTTTTTTTATTTATTTAAAAATTATTGTAATATTTATATACATAACATCTTTTCCCGATATGTTGTTTCGTTTACGACGAGAGGAACAAAACGTAAACAAGTAAACTTTAGATAGATCAGTTCGGTGGCAGACCTAAATTCATAGCTTGTTGGCTCAAACGAAAGGAGCAAACGAGAAGGGTAAACAGAAAGCGATGAAATATGACGTGGCACTAGCACACCGAGCTGTATAAAGCTTGTACATATCCATATACAGAGTGATTCAAAACTTTCAAGTTGATTTGAAAAATTAATTATTCCTTTATAAGACGTTTTAGACTAATTTCTTATGTAAAATCATAAAATATTAAGTATAATTCATAAAAATTCAATGATTAAGTATTAACTTCAAATGATTAGAAAATAATTAATTAACTTGTCAAATATTTTAGGAACTTTTGGTACACTCTATACATGTATATACCTAGAGAGATTCTACTATGAACAACATTCTTCATTCTGAGCTAGTGAGAACCAACACCATCAGAAGCAGCCATCATTCCACTATCTTACATACTCCTTTCGTTGACAGTAAAGACAAGCTTGAAACCTTCTGATGGAGTTGCTTCTGGATCCTTTCATCGATCCTTTGTTAACCTTTTGAACTTTCTATCATAAGCGTACATAAGACTTGTCCAAGAAATTCTTTTATCTATTGTCGTTACAAGTAGTTTGTGTTGATAATAATTCAGACGATATCATTTTTGTATTTTTTGTTAGGACATAATATACTAATACACGTGTATAAAATAATAATTACAATTGTAATTATATGCATAGACGTAATACAAAATATATATATATATATATATAATTAAAGTGCAAATGTTTCATTTGTACTTACAGCAATCATCGTGAAACAAATTCATCGGAAAGTTTTAGAGTATGGGAAGTGTTGAAGGAAGTACGATCAGAAGGATAAACGAGACGAGAAGTTCCTGAGTCAACGAAGCGAAGTTCATAGTTGACGTGTTAAGGTAAATTTCTTAAGTGTAATATTCTGAGCGCACATATATACACGTATGTGTATACAAGTTAGATACATAGATAAATATTTATTTATTAGATGATACGACAACCCTAATAGCAAAAGGAAATTTACTAGCAATCGCATCAACATACTTGATAATGTGAGAACAACAAAATACCACTTAATTTAACATCTCAGCACAGTTTGAATTTATTTCTTGGATAAAGTATATTAGTCCTGTGTTTGTGTGCGTAAGGTTAATGGGGGTGCATCAATTTGCTTTCATTTCTTTCATGGCCATCAATCATAGTTTCCGAGCTTCCAAGCTTCCCAGCTTTGATATTCTTCAGTATATTTATAGTTTACAGGGTGGTATATATAGGGTGGGATAAAAATTTCTTAATAGTCCAACAATTTTTTAGATTAATTATTTTGTAAATCTATTATATAATTTTTTCAGAGATTTTCATTTTTTTTCTTTTAATCTAATTAACCTGGTAGTTTTTTTTCAATGTGAAAACAAATTAATTTTGAACGCTGCTATTTTAAAAAATATTTCAAATTAATATTTTAAACAAATATTTAATTTTTATGAGAAAATATCATGCACCAAAAATGTTTGAAAAATAATGATCTTAAACGATTAGAGAACAAAAGTGATTTTAAATATAATGTTAAAACTTTTGACACACAGTGTATATAATAGAAACTTTGGATAAAATGTAAAGGCGTAAAGCTTCTTTTTTTCTTCTTTTTTTTTTTTTTTTTTTTTTTACAAAAGAAACGACATACCTCGCTCGTTAATGGCTATAAATTATTTAACTATGCAAAACGTTTATATTTAAAAGTTAACAAACTATGGCGTAGCAGGGAAGTATTTTGTTCTTTTTTTTTGTACGTTATTCTTTGTCTTCTTTTCTTGTTTAAAGGAAAAAAAAAAGAAATAAAAGAAATAAAAGAATCAAAAATTTCATTACGGATCTTCTCTTAGCGTGTGAACGCTCTTGGAGAATTTTCCAATATCGTCTGGCTATATCGAGAAATACGCAATATTCGCGATCAATGCATTCCACTATTAGAATCTATGGCTTTTTCGAACATGACCAATCTCGTCTATTAATTTTAACATTTACGTTTACACCAAGTCACACGAATGACATCCGTTCCCAATGTAAATTGGAAGCTATTGATATTTGCTTGTAATACAAAGTTTAAAAACTTCTTCTGCAAAGAAATCAATTGCAAGATTATTCAATTGTCAAATTGACATTAATTTGATTGTAAACGAATATTTTTAAGAGAAATATAATTTTAGTAATTATTAAATAATATTTTATAGACATTATAATTCGACATGAATAATAAGAAAATTGGTCAAACAATAGTTGTTCGGAAAGTAATTTCCTTTTTCGCATAAAAATCTCGATAGTCGCATTTACCGATACCTGACCTTGTTCTAAACCTCAAAACCATTCAACATTCTAGAAACAGACACATCAGACGTGATGTAGAACCATCTTGTATTTTGATCTGTCAAATAGATATTTTTCACCATTGTATCAGAAATTGAAAATCATAGTGAGCATTTTCGTCATATTTTTTTTTTTTTTATTATAACTGTACGGACAATGTCTTTTTTTATTCAAGAAAATTATATTTGAATATCATTTAAATGAAATTTAAAACTATGTGCTTTTTTTATGTCATTGAGCTTATAAAAAATTAAGTTTATTAAGTTTAACAAACAAATACAAATATACAACCGAAGATGAAATATAAAATAAAATTGTTAAAACATTACACGTATAATCGAATAAAAGTTTATAGTGATTCTCGAAAATATTGTGAAAAAAGGTATCGAAATGCTGTTCCAGTGCGTTATACCATGAAAAAAGCATTGCGTAAGGGTAACCATGCGGTACAATGGAAAACAAAATTTTGTGTGTCAAAATTAGTTTTTGAAATTTCGTTCCGGAAATTTCCATTTGAAAAATGTAATACATTTAAGTTGTTCAATTGAAAAAATTAGACTGAAATAAATGTCACTGTTGGATGTTAGTTGTCGCATAACAACGCGAAAAATAACTGAGAAATTAAATTCAATTGAATTCAATCATTGAATACAATTTGGATTCTAAATATGAGAAAATCGTCATTTAATTTTTCTAAAGAAAAAAATGAAACTATTTTCCGAACAATATATATATATAAAATTACATGTACACGTATGAATTTATTGATAATAAAATATTTTAGTTAGAAAATAGTACACACATATAATTTTGTTCATAATAGTTTTATATAATATACGTGTACATTTATATAAATATTTTACATAATTAAAATAGATCGTTAGTAAAAAGTTAGTAAAATTTAAAGTTGGAAACAAATTTACCGATAATAATTCCAGATGAAAATGTTCATATATATATATATATATATATAATATACTTCTATACATACGCAAGTAGGATATATATTTTTCCTCTCTTCTATACTTTGATAATTATTATAATTTTCCTGCCAACAGGCGCAGGTTGTTGGTGGTTTTAATTAATAGTTACTTTTGAGACATGAATATATTTTTCTTCTTTCTCTCTCTCACTCTCTCTTTCTCTTTCTCTCTTTGTCTCACGTGTTATGTTGTCGTTACGCGTGAATTTAATAAACCAAAACCGCGGCGTGAATTTCAGCACACTGTAGGAGACTAAAAGAGAATAAAGAGAGAGAGAGAGAGAGAGAGAGAGAGAGGAAGGTAGGAAAAATATATGCAGAAAGAGAGAAAGAAAAAAGTTGACTACTAGCGTGCTTACTCGCATCGCTAGTTTTCATTACGATACGAGAACTCGTTGTCGCATTTATGTCAACGGGGTATTACGAATCGAGCAATTTAAAATGAATTACGTTATCCGTTGTGTAATGTAAATCTCACTTTTACGCTCTTTCCTTCTCCCTTCTTGTTTTCATTCCACGTTTTACGTTCGTTCTTTTTCATTTATATACATACATTTATTGTAGTATACGTACTTACATAACTATACACGTAACTTATCAGAAAGAAAGAAAATTACACAAGAATATTATACGATATTAAACTATCGATTTCTTTTTTTTTTATCTTTCGATATAAACTTATTCTGATTATTTTCTAGAAACGTAGATGTAAAGGTAATGTTTTGAACATGAGATATTTATTTTACAAATCTTGTCAATATCTTTTTCTTATTACCATAATGTTTTACTGATTTCGTTTTGTGCTTAACCCATTGACTGCCAGACATATTTAGAGCGTCTTGCCCCTTAAACTTTTAAAAATATAATAATATCAAGTTATTGATATAATATTGTAATGAGAGAGATATTTACAATAATTGATAAGTAATGTTTTTTACACCATATCAATATTTTATTCAACCTTTGTAATAATTCTTAAAACAAATAACCATTTGTAATTAATCTAAAATTGCAGCACATAGGTACTACGAGATATCTCGTAGTTGGCAGTCAATGGGTTAAATATTTTAAGATTACGTCGAAGTTATAGAAATAATATTGTTGATCAAATTTGTATTTTATCGATTCGTCAAATTATAATTACATATTTTTTTTTTTAGCTTGAATTAATGTGTTTCACGTAGGATTACAATTTCTTTTTAAAGTTGGCTAAAATTTAGGGAATAAATTCCATTGTTTTGTCATTTATAAAGTTAAATACACATTTTCAATCAATTTAATGGTATTTCAATTAAAACGTTAGATATTTCATAATATTGTATACTTTGTTTTATATTATCACATCATGTAGAAAAGTTATTTATTTTCAGAGATATACAAAAATTTACGGAATAAATTCAATTGTTTTGTTATTTATAAAATTAAAAAAATATTCTCGATCAATTGGACGTAATTTCATCAAATTGTCAGACGATATTGCATACTTTTTTCTTCATGTCATGTAAAGTAAATTAAAGTTTTAGCGATGGACAAAAATCTATAGAATAAGTTTAATTGTTATTTTATTTACTTTGGGTCGATCGTGTTTATGGTACTAAAAGCAATTCTCTTTTCTATCATTCATGATTCATATTAAATATTATCGATATTTTTCTTTCTTTCATTCTTTTTCCAAGAGACGGTATAATATAATATTTCAATGAAAATCTTTCCTTTTTCTCTTTACATTCTCCTATTTTCTGCTATCCTTTCCCAGTCTCTTTTCATCTTTACTTTCTTTTATTCCGGAAGTGCACTATGTTTTCACATATTTTTCCAATAAAACTCGAGTCGAAAGATAAAATGCAATTTTCTATTTAACTGCAGGAATTTAATTACGTTTTGCATTTTGACAACTGTATTTATACCCTTGCACATATATGTATTTTCTATTTACATATGAATATACATAATCTCTGTACGTGTGTGTGTACTATTCGCACGATGAGTTTTTAATTATTTTATATTTGCTGTTTGAGTATATGCGCACGCACGCGTGTATTGCATTATTTCATATTCAAGTGATATTTAAAAAATTGTCACATATTTGCGTTATATTGAAATTCACACGTATGAAGTTTTTATTTATGGCGATAAATTATTATAATTAATGAGACGATTGCACAGTTTCAAGAGTAAGATAATTGTAGGGTTTATTTATTATAATGTTGTTACTATCTACATCAAAGGGAACCGGTATGATCTTGGGATGGGAGTAGCTGACAAAAAATATCACTTTCCAAATTCTATCAATTAAGATAAAATGCCGAATGCGATAGCCATAGATAAAAACAAATATATATATATTATAAATATAAAATAAAAAATATATATACATACAGATTTAGTATCGAGATGATATTAGTCAACACTTCGTAGTATGCAGTCGCACACAAACACACACATATACAAAGCTTAGTATCCAGGAGTGGGGACTACGAAGCACCTTACAAAGAGGAGACCGAGAATAGGAAAAATTGTATAGTTATATTCTGTCTCTTTCTCTCGCAGGCTAAATCCTATATGTTTATCTCTTTTTCTCTTCTTACTAACGTAGCCGTTCTTTTCGTTTCATCGAATTTATTTGTTTTGTTTATCGCTACCTGTCGCTTTTTCGTTGTATCTGTTTTTAAGTCACTTTCATTTTAAGGAAGTTTTTACTTAAAAAAAAAAAAATTATTTATAATACACGAGAGGTAGCTTATATTTCCAATTCGTTTATTGCCTAACCGGTAGTTCCTGAATAGCTCAGGTAGTAGAGACGCAGTCAGTCTCCCCATGACTACCAACGTCGGAATATCGATTCCCGAATGGTGTTATAGCAGAAATCGCTGCCAAGACACTCTCTCATCGAAGCGTTAGCTTAGCTCGTTACGCTGCATACAAAGCTAGTACATTGGTGCAAATAAAGAGCGAGAGTTTAATGCTCAAAGAACGCACTGGCCCCTGAGTGAAACGAAACCTAGCGAAGCTAGGGCCGGCTCCCTCGGTGAAATGTAACAGGGCCAGTGTCAAAAAACGGGATGGCACAAAGGTGCCATCTCTTTTTTTCCATTTAAAAGATAATTTTAATTTCTATTTAATAACAAAATTGTCATATAAATTTTTTATTACAGATTTGTAACTTTTTTTTCTTGCAACATTTTTAAAGTTTGTCTGGAGGTTTGCATTCGTACAGGCGCGCATTTTTATAATAATTACAAAGAAAGTAAATAATAAAATATTTTAAAAAATATTTGCAAATTAAATATTTTTTTATAAATAATGATAAAAATTAAATTCTAATATTGTTATTAATTCATGCATATTTTTAGAATAATATTTAGTATTTTATATAAAATAAAAATAAAAAATCATGCGTGCCGATCACACGTGTTAAAAGTGAAACCTTCAAAAAACTAAGTTTTGAGAGAATGAGACTGTTTCTTTTTCTCACTACATCACCACGTTTCATTTTTTTTTTAAATCACAGCAATTCTAAAGAAGTTTTCACTTCAAAAATGTTAGAAAATATGAACAACATAAACAGCAATCAACATTGATTATGTGAATTAAATTGAAAACAAAATAAATAAATCAAATACTTTGTACCTTTTCTCGATTACTTTCTCATAAGAATAAAATAAATAAAAAAAAAATTATTATCCTGGCATTGTCGGGATAAATTTGAAATGTATACGATTTGATAGAATCCGAGGAAAATAGAGAAAAATAGGGAAAGAAATTCGTTTTGAATACCGATTCTCTTTGAATTTTTGTTTGAGGATAATGGCAACCATCTCCGGTTTTCGAACAGAGAGAAATCTATGAAGTCGTAATAGTAGAAAATGTTTGACGATGAGATAGATGAAAGAGGGGAGAAAGAGGAAAAGAAGGAAGAGGAGGAGGAGATAGGATGAAGTTAAGGTGGGTAGGCTTCGATCGAAGATGCCAACAACGTTGAGAGAAACATAGGTTATGTCCTCTCCCGTTGTGTAACATTTGTCTTCCCTTCTGACAAGGCAGCAAATTGCTTTTGAGACCATCAAATTAATGCCTTGGAGTATCTTAGTGTAACGAACCTTCTTCTTCTATCTGAAAATGACACTTCTCATCCCACTTCTCTAAACTTTCTTCTTTTTTCTTTCTTTCTATTTTTTTTTTATTTGTTTGTTAATTTTAAAAGTGTCTATTCGTAGAAATTAAAAAAAAAATCATGTGGGCAGATCACACGTGTTAGAAGTAAAACCTTCGAATAACTAAGTTTCTAGTTTTATTATATTTATTATATTTCTACAATTATTATGGGAAATAATTATTTGCTGAATTGATTTGATCTTACTTTGCATATTGAAGTTTTTAGATTGGAAATATTGCAAGTAGACTAATAAGTAAAAAATAAGAGAAAGAAAAAACATTTAAGCAGATATCTGCAATTAGTACAGGAAATGAATAATTGCTGAGTTTATTCGATCATGTTACTTTAAATTATTCGAGTTCGTCGACAACAAATATTTTTAATTAGCTAATTAATAGGAAATACAAGCCTTGTTCATTTAAATTTAAAATCCAATAGATGTCAACAAAATTATTTATTACTCTTATCTCGTACAATTAAATTTCCGAAAGAAAGAAAAGAAAAGGGAAGAGGAAGGTGGAGGCCAGGTTAATGAGGATAAAAAGGATGAATGGGCAATAATTACAAATTTTCCACCTTGGTTATTTCAATAAAAAATCGTATAAATTTCAATAATTATTTATTAGCCTATATTCTTTCTCTTTCTCAAATAAAATCTCATTAAAATCTAAAATAGGAAAAAGATAATAAAATTTTGTAGAACAATTCAGATTAATGAGCTAATAAACTTTAAAAGTGTAATCATTAAAAATTTTTACAAATTTCAACAATTATTTATTGGCTTTCCCATACTCAATCAAATTCCACAAAAATTTTAAATAAAAAACGTATAATGAATTTGTAAGAATCAATAGGATCAATGAGTTAATAAACAAATACAAACATTACAAAAATTTGATAAATTCTAAGAATTATTTATTGTTCTTTCCCACGTTCAATCAAATTCCACAAACGCATAGAATATAATATGAAGGGGGTAGTAAATTTATGAGAAGAAAGGGTGCTATAAGACATCAGTATGTAAACTGTAAAGGACTTTTGGGCTTATATACGAAATCATTGAGAGGCTATTGTGTTCAGCATGTTTCTAAGATTTCCCACGCGTATCGTGACTCATAGATAAAAGAAAGAAAGAAATAGAACGAGAGATAGTAAGAGAAAGAAAGAGAAAGAGAGAGAGAGAGAGAGAGGAAAAGAGAGAAAACAAGAAATGCCAGAGGCGCGTTTCTTACTCTAACCGAGAAACGTTATTCCCATCGTAAAAGTTTATTTTGAAAGTTGCGCTGAAACTCACCAAGGCATAACGTTTGTGGCGGAAGCTCCGCATGTACGATCAGCTTGCCCCTTGTCCGCCTTCCTTTTCTTTTTCTTCTTCTTTTTGTTTCCATCTTTATCTTCTTTCTCTTCTTCTTCTTTTTCTTCTCTTGTTTAGTCTTTTTCTTTCAGATTTTACCCTCTTACATATTAAAATCCCAAGGACGCTGTAGCTTTCTACTTTTTTCTAAACCGCGACGTTTTACTTGAAACTTTGTCTCTCTTTTACCTTCTTTTCTTTAGTTTTTACTTCCTTTTTTTTTTAATTTTATTTCCTTTTCCTTTCCTCGCTTCACTTCATGTCGCTTCGTTTCGTCGGTTTTTGTTTAGTTTTTTTTTCTTTCCTTTTTAAAACATTTATTTCGTTTTTTTTTTTTTTTATCAAGAATATTAAAGAATTTGATACTAATCCGACCGTTTTCAATTTTAATTAGTATTATTTAATTGTCATTATTTTTTATCGACAATTTTTATATACGCTTGATTCGAAAATTAAAAGAATAATTATTTTAAAAGTATTCAATTATTATTATTAATAATTCGAAAATGATTCAAACAATTATACTTGTGTGCATGTATGCGTGATAATGATTAATATTCTAACCTTGTTAGAAAATCGATTTGTCGATTTAAGTATTAAACTCGCATAGTTTCTCTCGTGTCTTTAGAGTATGTACATTAGCACAAGTTCGTTTTGGGTTGCCTTCGTCAATGTCAATTTGTGCTCAGTTCGCGGTTTTAAGATGGTTCAGTGGTTTTCAGGAAACGATAGAGTATGAAATTCCTATATTGGGTTTGGAACGGAAGTTCCTCGTGTTTCATTGGCCAAGAATGCTTTGCGCATCAGCGAATAATTCGGAAATTTAAGAAAATCTTTAAAGATTTGATTTCAATTTAATTTAATAATCATTTCAAATAATATTGGATTGTCCGGAAAGTTCGTGCCGATTTTGACGGAAGATTGAAACGCAATGCATTTAAATTTTTTTATTTGATATATATTTATTAAATTATATATAAGTGTCATTCTGTTCTACATCCTTTCTTCATCTTTATTGGTAACTTCAAAATTTCATCCTTCTAGAACTTCTCAGGTTTTTTTAGTAAAACAACTTTATGCCACTTACCAAAAATCGGCACAAACTTTCCGAATAACTCAATATTAATGAAGAATTAATTTATTGACGACAAAATAAATAATTTAAATAAAACATATGATATAATTTTAATTTATTAAACGATTAATTCAAAATTTTGTATGAAATTTAAAAACAATGCAATTTCGTATGGTTCTTGTAAACGTAAAAATATAAATTTTCATTGCAAATACGTTTTGCATTTCTTGTTAAAAATGAAGAAATAAAACAAAAGTTATCCCCATCGGGAAACAAGCAACGAACTAAACGAAGTTACGAGCTAAGAGTGCGAACGTGGTGATAGCAAGAATATGGTCTATTTGAAATGTGAAACGATATTTGGTATTCTTCTTACAAATTTCTACGATTCTCATAAACGAGAATAGCTTTTTTTCTCTCTCTTTCTTTCTTTCTTTCTTTCTTATAATGAAACTGAATTCTATTAAAACCAATAACGAGTATTATTTTTCACACATATTATTCGATAAAAAACTCGATCAACATCTATTTTATATATATATATAAATTCAGTGCCACATTATTGGTTTCCAATGAATTTCGAAACTACTTAACCGATCTTAATGAAATTTTCTTTTATTTCACGTGATTTTTTCCAATTTAGCACATAGCATAGTTTTTATCGCGTTTATTTTGTATTTTTTATCGAAAATATAAAGATTTAAAAAATTTTTTTTTTATATAGCTTTATTTAATGTCGTATCAACCAATGGGGATTATTAGCGACATAATTTATTTCATTAAGAGGTTATCTTGGTATTTAAGTTCTGTAAGCTTTCAATTGATGGCGCTTTATTACAATTTAATTAATTCAATATATTCACGTCTCGAAGCTTGGTTTTTTTTTTGAAGATTTTACTTTTATCGTGTGTGATCTGCACACATCTGTTTTTTTTCCTCTCTTTCTCTCTCTCTCTCTTTCTTTCACAATCACACTCCACACACACACGCACCTTTTTATTATCATCATATTTTTTTATCTTTAAAACTTTTAATAAAAACATTTGTAGAAAAGGTTAAATGAATTTTTGATAGATCGAAAATCGTGGTTCTTTTATATTTTGAGTAGACGTCAGTTATTCTTTCATTCAGAACGCAATAGATAAAGAAGAAGATAAAGAAAAAGAAGAGAAGTTAACATAGGATAAAAGTACGTTTTCGATCATCGTTTTCTATCATTTTAGCGTTTTCATAAGATGCTGTATAAGCTGGTATTGACTATCTTTCTTTTTCTTTCTTTTTCTTTTGCTCTCAAGAAAGGAAAGAAGCGTATTTTCAAGGAGAATGCATCGCTGTCAACGTCACTTCAAAGACTTCTACCATATCCAGACGTTTATATAGTTTTCTGGAAACGACGTAGCAAGGAAAGTGCTCTTATTCTCTTTATCTTTTTTCTCATATATATATAAAAACATAAAAGAAACATGGAACGATAAATATATATCGATGTGTCAATAAGAACATATTTAAAATTATTTAATACTTAAAAAAAAAAAACATTTAATAAATCATGTAACATTTTAAGGAGCGTAAATGTATAGAAACAAATATAAAATTAAATATTACTTAAAATAACAAATTTGTAGTTTTAGAACGCGATTTGAAGTGAATTTTAGTTACCTTCAAAACAATGTATTACAAGATGAAAAATGCAATTAAACATTTTTAAGTAGGGGTAGTTGGGGTGAACAAAAATAGGTAACACGTTGATTGTCGTACAGGTCACCGATGACCTGTACAAAAAATTGGTCACACGCGACCAATAGTAAAAATACATAATTGGAGTAAATATTGATACTGATAAATTTTTAAAGAATATCATTGTTCTTATATTGGTTTGAAGAAGATAATGACATAGAGAACATGAAGAAATAATTTTATTAATATATACAAGGAAAATATGTATGACATTTAACGAGGTTGTTTCTGTATTTAATTGCTTGATAAAATGCAATATTCATCATCGAAAAATTTCATTAAATAAATCCCTAACTTCATCCTAAAATCGGGAATCACAAAATATTTTTCGAATTACTTGTTTATATAATACCAAAATTTCAACAAAATATGCATTCTATAATAAAAAATTCACTTAAACATGACAGGTAAATCACGTGAAATGCGCGCGACATTTAACGTGTTAAAATTAAATAAATATCTGTTTGAAATTCGATAAATAAAAATAAAACCTTTCATATTATTTGTTATCCAAAATCAAAATTATTTGAAATCGTGTCTTATCCAGGATAACAAATTTCTGACGTACGTACACATGTACATGCGAATAACAAATACATAGAAACGGTTGAACGATGACGTTGATAGGTCACAAGGGGGTTAGTAGTGAGGGTGCGAATGCGCAATACGCTAAAATCTCAACGCGATTGGCATTTGAAGCAGCGTTCTCTGTAATCGAGTGTACGTCGAACGAACAAACGAAGGAATTCGGGACGACGAAAGGAGGAAGAAGAGGAGACGGTGAGAGGAGGAGGAGAATGAAGAAGAGGTAGAGGAAGAGGAAGAGGAAGAGGAAGAGGAAGAGGAAGAGGAGGAAAGGAGAGAGGGAGAGAAGAGAATATATTCGATATCTCGATTTCTACTCTTCGATAGCAGCCGTCACCACTCGAGTCAGTTCACTCTCGAAGCTAGTTGTAGGGTGATGGAAGGTGAGAGGGCTTGTAATAGGGAGAAAGAGAGAGAACAAGACAAGGTGGTGGAAAAGGGCGAACGTGGTAAAGGGGTGACTGGTGTATGGCACTCGATTGTCGTCGTATCTCGAGCCGCCTAATTCGTAAGCCATGCTCGAATTTCCTGCAATTTCGATCGTTGCCAGGTGTCACCTATACCCATATATGTATATACGTATATGTATGTGTCTACTACGTATTTATACATGCATACATGCATGCTACAAGTTCGTACACGTATGTGTGTTTATGTAGTTACACCACGTACACGGTTTGTGAGAAATAGAGCTTGGAATTTATTTGTCAATAATGTTTATCAATTAATCTATTTAATAATGATGATAATTGGGAAATAGAGAGAGAGAGAAAAAAAAAGAAGAAAAAAAGAGGGACGAAAAACTAGCTTTTGTTTTATCATCGAGATATCGTGATATTCGTACAGTTGGTGAAATAACCACCCCCTCCAATCCTTCTTATTTCTTAAACGCAATTCTGACGTAACTCCAATGCAATTCGATGAATTATTTGTAATTACTCTGTATATATACACATACATACGTTTAATTAAATAATAATAATTTGTATATATGTAATAAATAAATATACATGAATATTAGATAGATCGAATTTTGCGGTAAGTAAAGTGATATGTCTCAAGTCGTATATCATTTATCTTGGTTAGATTATCTTTATTTTTTTGTAGATTAAAGGGTAAGGTAGAAACATGTTTTAAAAGTCAGTCTATAAATCGTCCCTTTTTCCCTACGGAAGGTCTCTAATCGAGGACACTTGGAAGAACTCACTTCTAACGTTCTCTAGAATCCGTATTTTCCTCGGCTTGCATAAAACTCGAAGAAACGAATTTTCTCTCTTTCTGTCTAACTCTCTCTCTCTCTCTCTCTCTCTTGCTCTCTCTTCTCACCCTCTCTATGCATTCATCTCCCTGTGGACCAACGAAAGTAAATTACGTGTTTTCGAGCGGGAAGCCGCCACTTCTAGCACACAGCCGACACAGCCCCCCTCCGTTCACCGCTTGGAAACTTTTCCATTTTAAATAAGAATAAATTCAGATTCCGTTCTTGCGTTCGGCGATGCTTATGACCGAGTAAAAAGAAACTTCCTCTCACACACAACCAACCTCTCTTCTTTCTTTCTCTCTCTCCATCTCTATCTTTCCCTTTTTGAATTTTGCAAGTTACGTTGGAAAAACGTGCGTGAGATAAGTAGATAGATAGATAAAAAGAGTTAGATAAAGAGAAAGAGTAAGAGAGAGGGAGTGAAGGAACAAACAGTGCGAGTGAGTGAGAGAGAAAAATAAACATAGAAATAAAGTTAGTATGAGAGAAAGAGAAAGAAAATGCATGAATTTCAAGTCCCACATTGTGAAATAGAAAGCTACGTGGAAAAAGATATACCATTTTCCCTTTTTGCGTGTACGTGTTTCTACGTGGATATATATATATATATATATATATGTGTGTGTGTGTGTTTGGGTGTGAAGTATATGTATGTTAGAAAGAGTGTCGCGAATATACTTGTGTTTCGATTTCTTCCACGCTTCTTCTAAAGATTTATCGCGAGGAGAGAGTTTGAAGAGAGAAACTTTGTTGTTTTTTTCTTCCTATTTCTTTTTTTTTCTTCTTTTACCTTCTACGTACCACCCACCACCCTCTATCTCTTTCTCTCTCTTTCTGTTAGAAGTAGTAATACTACTTCGCCTTTACTTCGTATTTCGAAGTGAACTTTGAGTGACAGCTCAAAACGAAATTCGATTTTCGCGTTGGAACGATTTTTGAAAAGCTGAGCTTTAAAAGAAAGAGAGAGAGTGAGAGAGAGAGAGAGAGAGAGAGAGAGATCTCGTTTGTTAATTCATAGATCCCAATGAAAACTGTAGAAGCTGCTCGTAGGATTTATTCGTAGCTTGAATTAAACTCACTCGAAAAGTTTTCCCCTCATTCGGATGGCAAGAGTGTCGAGAGGTAGTAAAAGAGGGTTCGTTCTTCAAATAATACTCGGTTATTCCCTTTCATATATTTTCCTTTTTAACTTTTTTAGACGAGAATTTATGAATGTATACGTGCATGTTTCTTTTTTTGTGTTTTAAGTCGAAACTTACATGAAAGGAGAATTAAAAATATTCAATCGATTGTTTAATTATCATTAATTTTACAGTCCTCTTTGAAATGATTAATAATTCACGTGTTATTAATCTTAAACTGTGTAACTATTTAGAAATATTAATAAAAAAAAAGTAGGGGGAATCTTAAGTAGAGGTTTTATATTTTTAATTGTTAATAAAATCTTATTATTATTATTTTCTGATTATTGTATTCCCTACAACTGGATTCTGATAATAGAAACATCTAGTATTTGTATTCGTGTATTAATTATTTTCTTATTTATCCATTTAAATAGTATATTATTGATATAACTAAATTATTATAAATATTTGTATCGGCAAATTTTCAAAGGTTCTCTTTCTCTCTATTTTCCCCTTTCATCAATTTCATATAATCACGTTAAATAAATTTTGATAATGTAGACATTTGGTATCATTATTAGCGTATTAATCAATTATTTTAACTTAACATTATTCATCTATTTGAAATAGCAAGCAATCAGTATAAATGAATTAATAAAAATATAAAGGCAGTATTTTAATATTTTATAATTAATCGGTACGAGCTTTCGCGATAACATGATATTTTTGTAGAAAAATTTTTCAAAAGATTACTTTGTATATTCCTTCCTTTCTCTTTTACTCTCTTTCGTCAGTTTCATTCATTCGTCAAGGAAGAAGTCGGAAAAGGTTTGAGTAGGGGGGTGTGGTGGAGTAGTTTACGAAAGACGTAAAAACCTTTTGGGCACTTTGATTTCTAACAAGAAATTTATCTTTCGAGCTATCTCGAAAGGTTTTTATCGCGAGGCAACATCGAGGACGGAGATCGAATGTCGTAGGTCAACAGTAGAGGAAGTGTACACCTAAAGAAAGAAAGAAAGAAAGAAAGAAAGGAAGAAAGAAAGAAAAGAAGGAAGAAAGGAAGGAAGAAAGGAAGCAAGGAATGAACGAAGCAAGGAATGAACGAACTAAAACGAACCAAAAGAGAAAGAAGAGAGGATGAAGAGGTTGGATGGGGTTGAGTGAAATTTAAAGGGCCGGAGCCATACCTACTAGAGAGTACATTATCGGGAGTGTGGAGAACGAAGCGAAGTTTCGTTCCGTTCATCGCTCTCGACCTGAATCGATCTCGTCGTTCGGTTCGTAAAAACTTGCTGCTCAACGTTGTGCTTGACCAATCGGCCTCTTAACCTCCTTCTCTCTCATTTCCCCCTTTTCGGCAAAATTTTTTTTTCTAACTATTTTGTTTTCTCCTTCAAAAGAGATAAAAAAAAACTATCTAACGTTCGCATGATAAAACACGAGTATTACTAAAACGAAAGTTTTTTTCTTTCTGTTTTTTGTTTTTTTGTTTATTTTAAAGGATCAATCGAAATACGATACTGACAAAATAATCTGAACATTTTTTATTCGAATTGTTTGTCATAACAAAACATTCCAATTTTTTTCTAAGTTGAGTAATACAAGCATTTTATTCTAATGCAAAATGTTGTAACACGAATTTGGATTAATGTTACTTGTATTATAATTGAATTAATTATTACTGAAATTGGATATAAAATATTTGGTAACAATGTTATTAATGTTATTATATATCCGCAGATAATTTAATATAATAATTTAATAACATATCATGTATGCCATTGGTATGTGGTTTACCCAAAATTGCGTTTACCCCAGTATACGTGGAACAAAAATTTATATTATGAGGAAATCATGACGCAACCTATATAACCTATGACAATATTCTTATGTAGACATACTTAAATTTAAATCGAATGTATAAAATCTTAACACTAATTTGATTAATTAATTATACAAGATAAGTGTGATCCTTACATTCGTGATTATAGAAGTAATTACATTGATAAATCTGTTATTTATATTGTAAATATACATTGAATGAAATTAGGTAGCAAAGGATCAAAATCAGGATCAAAATAGAAGTGTATAGGGGTAGGTTAGAAAGATACCTCATTCCAAGTAGCATCTTTGGTTTCTGTCCTTGATCCTTTATTAAGATGAAATTCGGTCTCTAGTTATAGTAGTAAGATCCTTTTTGATTTCGCTTTATCGCGAAGGAAGTTTGTAAAGGAAACGGGTGCTGTGTTACTGTTGAATGAAGATCAAGAGTGCGTTAAAGAGGAACAGAGATAGATAGATTGAGAAAGGAAGTAAGAGAAAGAGAAGAGAGAGAGAGAGAGAGAGAGAGAGAGAGAGAGATGGATATAGTGCACAGTGGCAAGGGTTATTCCTGTTAGATGCATCACGTTAATGGCTCGAACTTGTGGTATCGAAGTGGAAATTCTCGAGTTCGTTCATCTTTCTTCCTGCTTGTCGCACTTTGACCTTCCTCTCGAGTACTCGCTGTGCTACCGACACTGACAAATATCAAAAAGAGGTCAAGAAAAAGCGAGATTTTATTATACTTAAGCAAGAGAGTTTCTTTTGATAGGGAGCTATTTAACAGGAACTTCGAATAATTATTTAAGAATGAGAGAGAGAGAGAGAGAATGAAAGCAAGTGAGATAATTATTGTTCATGTTACTGTAATCTTAATTGTTTCCAAACTGGTCCATTCATTTTACCAACTATTGTTTCAATTTATACGTTTATGTTTAGAGTATTGTTATTTAACTTGGATATCTATTTTAATATTCGATTAATTTAAATGATTTATTTGTGTATTATAATTTTATTATGGTTGAATACAAAAGCTCGTAATAAAATGAATAATATTTAATTTTAATAATATATATAATAAATTTTATTTTTAAATAAAAGTATTAAAGCAGTAATAAGCATTCACGTTATTACAAAATATTACATATTGAAATAACAATTACTATTTAACAATTTATTTTTGACAATATCATGAAAAATACATTGAATTTATTCAGTTTAAAATAATGTGGTGTGAAATAACTGATAAACTCATATTATTTTAAATTGTGACTTATGTTAGAGCATTTTCATAATTATGGGCACATTTATATATATATGTAAAAGTAAAGAAAGTTGTATGATTGTTTATTATGATAAGATCGTTGAGTGTTTGATAGAAACTAACTTGTAAGACGTAAAGAATCGATGAGATGACGTTGCAGCAGCTGGTGCTCGCACAAAAGAACTTAGTTTATTGAAGAAAAAATTCTCGTTGAAAAAGAACGAAGAAGAAAGAAAAAGAAAGAATAAAGAAAAAGAAAAAGAAAACAAAAAGTCTTTGATCGAAGGAGAAGATCGATGCAATTCTTTATTCGAGTTGATCCGATATACCATAAAAGACCGCCCTACGACTTTTTCTTTATATTGAATTTTCTAGACGAAGGGTTAGTTAAAATCGTAACAACTTACATTCTCAAACAAAGATCAGAGTTTGAAAAGTGTCTAACGATTGGATACTTGTGGCCAATGGGAGTTGAAGGGGATGGGGGGAGGTGGTGGTCAAAGTGTCAATAGAAGTCGTTAGCGCAATCGTTTTTATCGTTAATTAAAATATTTTTTTTTCTATGCTCTTTTGTATAACTTTTTAAACATTTTCGTTTTACAGTAACCAATCAATATTATACAAAATTCCAAAGTCGAAAACTTTACTTTTTACAGATTTTATCAAAGTATCTCGGTTTATAGATTTACTGAATTAATTAATAAAAAAAAAAAAAAAACGAAAGAATTAGTTAATTATATCTCGAAGAAAAATGGTAAATGATTTTTATGAAAAAAAAAGAAAGCAAAAATAGAAAAGTTAGAAAACTAATTTCATATTTTTGCAAAATCCAGAAGATATTTAGTAAATCTCACAAAGCAAGTTTGAGACAAGGAATTTCCAAAGGGGTTAGGACGAAATGATGCGGGCAACCTCCGGATCGAGTAATTTTGGCCGAAGTTAGGGCAACGTGGTTTGCTCTAGTATAGTTTGGTATTTAATGAACTAGGTAATCTTATCTTTGCCATTGGATTAGTACAATACTGGATTACATTAATTATAAGGTAAACGTTATATCTTACTAAACATTATCATTATTATTTATTTCACTAAAAATTACAAAATTCATTTTCATTAAAAATACAATAATTTTATTAAATTCGTGTTATACATCAAATGTATCTATCATCGTATTTGTTTTAGTATAGTTTAGCTTTCTTGAAAGAGATAAATAGATAGATGATAAGGATCGATGAATCGATAGATCAATCGAAAACTAAAAAAAATAAAAGATGACAATGAGTCGTTTGATTGATTAGTAAAAGAAAAACCTTGAGTTAGATTACTCGGAAACGTATTATATTAGGTCAATTATTCCGCATGGTGTGATGCCAGCAATGGTTGTTCGGTTCACGATAACTTGCTTTTGTAGAAGCAAGCAAAGAGGGAGGAAGAGGAAGAAGAGGGAAGGGGGGTGGGTTAGAAAGGGAGAAAATATACGCAATTTATCATTTTATCCTCGGCAGTTGGTCCTGAACGCGTAGCTAGATTTTGCACGGAATCTATCTGACTCTCTCTTTCTCTCTCTTTCTCTCTCTTTCTCTCATTCTCTCATGGTTGACCCCTTGAACTTTCCACCGTTTCAAACCTTTCGAAATTAATGTCGCGTGCCTGTTTCATAACGACTTCCTAAACGCACTGATTCGTAATTAATTCATTATTAAACAACGTTAGGTCAGACGTGATAAGTAATAGTAGGAATTTGATCTAATTTATTTTATACATGTTTGTGTGCGTGTGTGTGTGTTTATATAGATCAATAAATATAATTTTGTAAAATTTTATAGAATTTATTTCTTAAAACGTTTAAAATTATATACTACAAGGTAAGGGATTTTATTTAAAATTTTAATCTTTTTTACCAGTGCTATTTTTTGTTGTTTTTATTTTGTTAATGGTCATAACACATGATTTAATAAGATTATTGATTTGAAATTTCCTCCGTGTTATCTCAATTGTCGGGTTTTTTCTTTCCTTTTCTTTTCAAAAACACAATTAATTAATATCGAGAGTTTTTTTAGGGTTATTGAGCTTGAACATAAGGTCAACAACTTTCGGTGGAATGTTTTTTTTTTCTAGTGGAAATATTTGATCGATTTTCGTTAAATTTTGGTTTCCAACGGTGGAAGATGAGATAGAAAGAAAAATAATAATTTTGATAAAATATAAATTAGTTCTGTCTAATAATGAACAATAATGTTAATATATAGTAGATACAAAATAAATTCCTTTGATGATTTTACAAATGAATTTTTTTTTTCCAATCCATTTTATCTAACAATTTTGATTATTTTTATTTATAGATAATAAAATTACTAAAATAATTATTTATTAATAATCTAAAACAAAATTTTTACAAATTGATTTTCATAATTTTTTGCTAACGATTTGATTTGATCTATATTAAAAACAAAAAACACACACACACAAAGTTACTTAAATACTGTCATTCAGAATGGAAATAGTTCTGGAAGTTCGAAATTTCCCGTAACAATTGGTATGCATAAAATTTCGAACATCGATTTTGTTAGTTGAGTATCGTCAGTAGGATTGAGCTAAATTTCGTTCGTGGGGAAACGAACTGTAGTAACAGATACTGAGTTTTGTCCGATCGCCTGCAGGGAAGAAATAGATAGACAGAGATAGAGATAAAAGTGCATTGTCGAAATTCTGAAACGTCGCGTTGGTTTTAAACGATCTCGTGTTTGTCTAATTCGTATCGAGGGACGATATCATGGGTGTAAACGTTAATGCTCGTTTACATTTACGTATTGTGATACTACGTTTAACTCGTTCGAGGTCATGTCTCCTCTATCTTTTATTTTTTATTTCTTTTTCTTTGTTTTCTTTTTTTTTTTTTTTTTTGCATTGCGTACCTACGTGTTTGTTGATTACCGTATTTGAACGTGAAGAGAATAAAATAAAATGAAATAAAATAATAAACAAAAGAAAAGGAAGATACTAGAATTTCGGGCTTGCCTAGGAATGTAAACGATTCCTTTTCAATGAAACGAAATGATTGTTTATTTATTTATTCTTTAATAATATTACAAGTTTGCTGCGTAAGTTGTTTGAATGATTTTATTAATTAAGTATTTTGTTTTTAGGCTGCTTATATTAATTTTTTGTTACAAATAATAAAACTGCAAGTTTAATTGATAAAATATTATGTTTAATTAGAAGCTTAGATGGTATAAAGAAGAAGTAATTAATTTTTCTAATCACTTGGAAACTTTTGACCCATTCCATGTATGAGATATTAAATTACAAATTGAATTTATTTTATCGAATAAAAATCAGTCAAGGATAGTGCTTGAATGTAAAATAATATTGTTTATTAAATGCAATTAAAAAACTCTCGCTTATAAAGTAAGAATATATATATATATATAAATACATATTCAAAATGAAAGTAGGAAAGAGTAGAGCAATTTTTATTTCGTTTTTTATTCTCTTGAGCCTTCAAAGTATTTTTGTTATTTGTTATATATGTACTTAAGTATATATTTACAACGATCCGGTCGTTTCTTTTCAGTCTTGTTCCAATTTTCGCATACAACTCAGCGAAACAATGTCGTTTTTTCTATGTTAAATAAAACAAAATAAAAATAAAAAAAGCAAAATAATACGATTCTATTTAACGTTTAATTGATCTCGTAAAACAGTTGTATTACAAACGAACTTTTGTGACCATGTTTTAACATTTACAACGTTTCTTTAGCTATAAAATTTAAATGAAAGAGGATGCTTGGGAAAAGAGTTTTTTTAACTAATTGTATATTTATTTGGAATAATATTTTTTTTATATCAGTATTAATATTTATGATGTTGAATAAGCAAGAGTAAGAAAAGGAGAAAGAAATGTGAAATATTATTTTACACGTATATTTGTTACACGTATTATGTTACACGTATATTGTTACGTTCTGACGGACGAATATGATTAGGTAATATAAGTAATGCCTTATTTTATATAAATATCCTCATAAAAAGAAGTCCACACACAAATAGTTTAAATCGGGACATCAAAGATGCCATGCAACTGGTTTACAATGTCTAGTCCACCTTTGACCGAACACCATGCTTAAGTGTTTTCTCACATTACGCACAAAATGAAGTGATATCCCATCATGCATGTACCACATCGATAATATTCCTGCCAAAGGTATATGAGGTAATGTATTCACCAATAAGTTGAAATAAGCAGCACCTGAAAGCCGATTTGGGAGTATTATAGGGCCAATAAGGCGATCTCCCACAATGACCATCAAAACATTTAACGAGAAACGGTGTTGGTGATTTGTTTGAATAAATGCATGAGGACTCTGTTCCTTCCATACGCGATTATTATGGAAATTTGTAATTCCATTTGACGTAAATGCAGCTTCATAGGTAAATAAGATGGAAGATATGAAATTTGGATTTTCAACACATTTTGTGAGAAGTCATTGTGAAAATTCTGTTCTTACCTGATATTTCGATAGAGTGAGGCCTTGTACCAGTTGGATATGGTATGGATACAGTAACTGTTTATGAAATATCCTTCAGATCAGAGTAGTACCAATTCCTGTGGCATCAGATATTCTTATTTAACAGATAACTTTATTAATTAATTAGTTAAATGAATAAATTTTAAAATCAACATGAATTAAGAAAAATGCAATTTCTGTATAATCATATTTAAAAACAAAAATTAAACTTCGAACCCATTCGAAAAATTGCGTCGTGTGACCCTGTACCGCTGCGACCCCCCGCACCCCTTTCATCAATGTTTGAATTGTTCACGTTGTCATTTGTCGAGATAATACGGTTGTCCGGCACTAGGTGCTGTCCGGCATTACGGGACTTCCTTCTAAATATTGAATGGTTTGTTTTGAACACCACGTAGATATATTATATTATTGTAAACTTTGAGATTGAATGGATTGTTCCACAGTATCGTACAATTTTGTAACTCTCGGAGTTCTCGAAACAGTATCAAAGTTAGATTATGTAGTTCTCTGCAACAGCAGCGGTCATTTGTCGACCTAAATCTCGATCGAATAATTATGCGTGCGAAAGGACTATGGTTTGAGTACAATCGATATTCTTGGCACATAAACATTGCTATACCTCATGTCACTGTGAGTAAGTTAATAAAGAAACGAAGAGAGAAATTTAAATATGAATTATGCTTATACAGGATATCCTAAGAGTCACTTTAATTAAGTGAAAAATAACAAATTTCTTTTTAATAGGTTTTGGAGAATGGCAGCATTCTATGACTATAATTTTCTAACAACATAAATATAATTAAAAAATTCATATTTTTAAATGAAAATAAGTAAAATTAAATAATTTTCTTATTTTAATTGTATTTAATGACCTAATAATAATTTTGTCATTTCTATTTTATTTGCTTTTTTGGTGAAATCATTTATTTTGAAAAGTAGTTTATGTATGCGGAAGTATATAAAGCGAGGTGAGAATTTATCAGTAGAAAATTTTCTTTTCTCAAGTAAGACAAATAATATATTATCTCATATTTCTCTCTTTCTAGATACATGGTTTTTTTTTTTTGAGTAATAGGAATACAAAGTTTCAAACAAGCTTACTGTATTTTACAGTCATTTATTATTTGAACTAAAAAAAAATGACGTTTACATATTACGTATATACGTTCCTATGCTTGCTTTTGTTCATTTTACATAGGTATACAATGAACATCGTCTTAGATCCTTTTTTAGTTTACAGATACGAGAAGAAAGAGAAAGAGAGATAGAGAAACTATTAAAAGAGCAAACACAATATTACTGTGAAACTTCTTATCAAGAAATTGCTTCCTCGTGTATGTTCTCTTTCAAAGTTACGTATTAAGAATGCATACTCTTCCTCTAACTATGTTTTAATTACGAAACTTAAAAAGTCCGTTTAACTGTATATGTGTTTATGTATATGTATGGTATGTAATATATTTATCAAAGGTCAACAGTTTTTACATGATTTTTATAATCCAAAGGAAATATCCTTTTTCGAAACATTACAAATAAATTGATTCTAAATTCTAAAACAAATCCTTGAACTCGTAATTTCATTATTTGAAAAGAATTATAAGCTTAAAAAATCTTAAGAAAGACTAATTAATATTTTAAAAAAGATAATGGATTGAAAATTTTTGAAATTTTTCACCTACCTTAGTTAGAAATATTTAAGTCCCATCAAATATAAGTAAAATATAAATATTATAATAAATATGTGTGTCATAAGGAATATTATTAATTAGATAATTCAAATAATAAAGATATTATAAATAATCGCTATTTGAACGTTTAAAATGACGAATAATTTCATATCGATAGCTCGAATTTCACTCGTGTTTCAATATTTTCAATTGAATTATTTTTCTTTTTTTTTTTGTAATTTTATCTTTCTCTTTCTTTTTTTTCATTCTTTTCGTGTTTGTCAGACGTACAGTAGGGACACATTCCACACGACGAGATCAATATTCTATTTTGAATGGGCCGTCAATGTCGAGTGGAGAACGTATCGTCGTACGAGAGTTACAACGTTGACTATCGTATCGAGTTCATCTTTTTTTTTCAGTTTTTTAATAATTCTCGTTCTTCCTTTTTTTTTTTTTTATCATTTTAATCTTTTTTCAGTTATCCACCACGTGTCGTGAGATTGTGTAACTTTACGTAGGTAAAAAAAAAAGTTAACGTGCGCGTGTCGCGTTCGTCGTCAGAGTTTTAGAATATTCGAATCTAATTCGAGAAGAGTGACGTCGGTACGGATTGAGGGTGAGAAGAGGAGAAGGTGGGAGGAAATTGGCTTGGGAAAAACTGGCGAGGTGGTTGAGCGTACTCGAAGGTGAGTACCGGAGCCGCTGTTGGTTGGTAACACCGTTAAACGCGAGCACCGCAATTTTGCGGGATCGTCGAAACGATGGTTGCGTTCATTTTATTCTTCCATTTTTTTTTCTATTCTTTTTTTTTCTTCTTTTTCTCTTTTTTTTTTTAGCTTCGCGAAAACGAAAAAGTAACTGTTTTGAATAAAAACCATCGACAGAAATGGTTCTTTTGTAAATTCTTTTAAAATCCTTTTCTTACAAAGTTATTTTATCCTGATGATTGCAAAAATGTGTTTGGTGTATGTATTTTGTAAAATGACGCGGAAAGGAAGTTTTTGTTCAATACATTTTAAAATCATTTTTATATACACAACATGCGAGTAACTATAATTATAATTATTGCTATTAGTATGTTTTCTTAAACAAGTATCAATTGACTTTTACTTTATGCGCTTAATTATATATTATATTTACAATACTTTAACATTTTACTTCTCACTTTTAACTTGAACAACACTAAAATTTAACATAAACTTTTTTCCAGACATTCATTCAATTATTATAAACTTGTTAAAATAATATTAGAAAATGCTTCAATTCAATTTAGTAAGAATTTAAGTAAAATGATGAATAAATATTCAATACAATGTAATTTCGATCATAAGCCTGATGATCTATCTGAAATGATTAGATTCTATAAGCCATAGTGTGATCATTAAAGAAGTTAATTTCTGGCAGGTCTATCAGGGAGATAACGAATTTCGGAAGCTACAGGAGAAAATCATGTGACGGTGTTAAATCGTGAAGCTTGTTTCGCCTACAAGCATATTTACGTGCACACGTGCATGACTATTCGCGAATGATGCATATATACATGCGTACTCATTATACGTGTCACGTTTATTCATCGATGAAGCCAACCAGAAGCTCGTTATCTACGCGTACCCGAATCTACATACTTGACTGTAACTATGAATTTTCTGAAGATAAATATATATTTCTACGTATCTATGTACTAGTATATATATTTCTGTATATACCTGACAGCCAATTTATCGATAATACTTTTAAATGATAATAAAAGTATTGATACTATTATAAGAAAACAAGTAAAAATAAAACTAATAAAATATATATTTCTAAATTTTACAGAATGGTCTCAATAGTTTGTAAATTCAATTAGTTCAAAATTAATTACATTTTTTTTTTTTTATAAAAGTTTTTATGTTTTTAGTTAGAATTGTATTTAGTTTAATAAGTTAAGATTTGTAATTTTAAAAATCAATAACACTTGTTAGCATAATTTCTAAGTTTTCAGTCAAAATCATGATGCTAAACACTTTATTGTTTTAATAATCAATAATTTTTCTGTCAAATTTTAACACATATATTTGGTATCAAATACATTTTTGTAACACAAACTTGTGATTTTGCAATCTATACCAAACAGAACTTCATTGGTTTCTTTGGAAAAAGATATTAAAAATAATCTGAGAACTTTTGACTCATCTTACATTTGCTTCAAATTTTTCTTTGTTTAAACATGTGTTTAAAATAGTTCTATTATATATTACTTCAATCAATAATATTAATCCTTTTATCTCATTTACTATATATGTACTATATATGTACTATATATAACTGATTTACTATATATTTGAACTTAAAAAAAGAGAAAAAAAATAAAACGAAAAAAGGAAAGGCAAGTGTCAAAGGTGATTGAAAAGTTACCTATTAAAAGGGAAGGAAAAAAATATATAGTATTACGTTACGTCAGCACTGACCTCATAGAGAGGAAAAGTTGAAAAAAAAACCTTCGAATAGTAGTAAATCGATCGATCGATCGATCGTTCGATGGATCGATAACGAAAAAAATCCGTCGTAATAATAAAATGACTTCCGATGAAGGAGGGAATATCCGTTTGTATCAGTCGTGTTGAAAGAGTAAAGCTTTCGTTGATCTTCCTCCTCTCATATCCGTTCTATCAGTGTTTTTTTTCTTCCTTTTTTTTATACTTTTCCTTTATTTCTTTTTTTTGCCGATCCTGTTTATCAAAGCCTTCTACTTTATCTCATATTCACCCTCTCTCCTTCTCTATTTTCAATTGTCTCTCTTTCTCTTATTTTTATATATATCTTTCCCTTCTTATTATTCTTTCTCTCTGATTTTTTGTCTTTCACTCTTTAGTTTTTTTTCTATCTCGTTTTCGTTGATCTTGTTCAGCAAAGCCGCTTCTCTCTCTCTCTCTCTTTCTCTCTCTTATCACTTTAGACGAAATCGATGTTCTCTCTCTCTCTTTCTCTCTGTCCGTCTGTTTGTTTGTCTGTCCCTCTTTTTCTCGTTACTTTGTGTCGACTAGCAATCGGATCGAAGTCAAACAGTAGTTTTCCAACGTCCTATTCCCTTTTTTCCTCCCCCCTCCTCCTCCTCCTCCTATCTCTGTCTCTCTTTTTCTCTCTTTTGCTGTTGTACTCTTATTTCGCTTTACGCTCTTTTAATCGGGGCTCGTGATTCCTGGCGCGTTCCACTTGGTAGTTACAACGATGCTCGTCGATTACATCAGCGATAACAAAGACGAGCTGCTGGCATGCAACAGGAAGAAAAAAATAAAAGGAAAAGAGTTTACTTCGCTTCAGAACCTCTCTCTCTCTCTCTCTCTCTCTCCTCTCTTTCGTCTCTCTTTCTCATTGTTTTTTTTCATCCTCTTTTTTTCTTTTCTTCTCTCTCTCTCTTTCTCCCCCTTTGTCTCTTTTTCCTATTTCATTCTCCTGCAAATGCAACAATCGTTCTAATTGTTACACTCGATTTCTATGAAAGTTTTTGATTTATCGAATTTATTAATCTTTCAATTCGTACGAATCTATTGGAACACAAAAGCATTAGGAATTTTGATAGTTTTGTATTTTGTATTTTTTGAAATTGAAGATAAAAGAAGTCGAATATTTTGTTACTTTTTATTATTAAAAATGATTTATTATTATTTATTTAAAAATTTCAAAATATCTCGATAATTATGAAGATATAATTATCAATTTCTAACATTTCTTGCGTTGAACTCAGCGTAACTCTTTTTTAATAGATTAATGTGTCACATTATCTTCGGATAGGTTTCCGTCGATTAACCCTATCATCCATTTTACCTAATTATGCACTTTAGTTTGCCTAGGGCGCATGCGTTCTCTCGTTTCTCAATCCGTCTCTATTGAAAATGAATTGCTCGTTACCTGTTTACCATTCTCCTGTAACTTGCTACCTAGTTGCAATTAACCGTTAGATCGTGTTACACGTAATGCACATTCCACTGTTTCGCTAATGTTTGTAATGATAAGTAATTATCATGGTGAATCAGGATTTTGTTATTGATTGATTATAGATGTGATTTACCAAAAATATCTATCCTATTTATTATTATCAGATACATTTTTATCAATGTTGAGACAACGATACCTTTAATTTCATTATATTAAAAATGACAAGGAATTTAAAGAGGATGAATAATATATTTATTAATCTTAGTTTTTATTGTTATAAGAGAAAATAACCAATGAAATTTAATCAATAATATTACAGGGATAAATCATTTGTTAAAAATATGATACAATTAAAACAAATTTAATATTTGCTAAGTGTGTTTGATTTTTATAATGTGATACAAAAAAGAAAGAAAACAAAAACCTTAAACGTTATTTCTTATAAATTGAAATTTTTATATTACGCACGAAGAGTATAAAAGAAAGAATTACGTACAAATATTAATGAAATGTCGAATTTGATAATTGATAAGATACCAAAATCGATTTGTGAAACGACACTGGCATTACGCATCAAATTAATAGGTCAGATCTGATCCTTTACAAATTGCTGAAAAAAAAAAAAACAGGGCTTGGTCGAAAATAAAAACTCTCTCTCTGTTTCTTTTTTTTTTAATCTCTATCTCGGACGTTCGCACGATTTGTCACGTTTTGATATTTTTTTCCTTTTTCCAATACATTCCGATCGAAACAACGATCGATTCGAAAATCCATGTAGGATTTATCATGCACACGATAACACGAATACATAGGGCTCTTTTTCTTCAATACAATGTGTATATATGTGTGTGTGCGCATGTGTGGGTGTGTATGTATACATATCATATTTTCATATATATGCATGTACAGATCTAAAATACACATCTGTTCGACGTAGGTGGATTAACACCGTATTAGGTATACAGTTTCAAATTTCTCTAAATGTAGGTCACTCCTGTGTTGGTTATGTATGAGTCTTCTCATACTGTTTCCTTCCTTCCTTCCTTCCTTCCTTCCTTCCTACCTACCTTCCCTCCCTTCCTTCTTCCTTCCTTTAATACGGTATTTCTCTATTTAATCTTCTATACTATTATAGTAATATGTGAAATATTCATGAATTTTGTCTAATATCTTTATTATATAATTTTTATATTTTTTTATGCGTTGATAAGACAAGTGTGTGTGTTGTATATGTGTGCTTGATTTTTAATTCTTATTCAATTTTTAATTTCTTACATATATGGTTGATTATATATATATATATATATTTTTATATATAACACTTTGATGTGAAGGTATTTGCAAATTTTAAAATAGGCTAATTGGATAGGATAGACGATATGCTGAATGACATGTTGACCTGTATGCGAGTATATATATATTTCTGTGTGATTTCGAATTCTCTTTGATTTTTTAATTTGTTTTTTTTTCTTTTTTTCTTTTTTTTTTTCTTACAAAATATTTAATTCGGAAATTTTTTAGTTTCCAACATGTAAGCTAGATTTTTTTTTTCTTTTTTTTTTTTTCAAAACATTTGGATGATCGTAGATCGATAATTGAAAATAAAAAAAAAATAAAAAAAAAGAGAAAGAAAATAGGGACTTAGAAATTCTAATAGGTTAATTAGAAGGTATGAGCGTAATAAATTGGCTTCTAGGAAGGATCTAATTATATCTCATAAATATGCTGTAGGGACACGTGGAGAACACTTATCACAAGCGTAATAATTGCTGATATCGGAATTGGGTCGATTGAACCGTGTTTTTGAGGACGCGCGTTAACCCAGAGTTGACGTGCATGCATCTATCGATGTATATATCTGTAGATATAAATTTTTCTTTCCAACTATCGAACGTCACTTTTATTTTTTCCTACTCTCTCTCTCTCTCTTTCTTTTCCTTTCTTTTTCTCTCTTATACTCTGCCAGTTATGTTTCTTTTTTTTTCTTTCGTTATTTAATAATAATTAGTTTGATAGACGTTGAATGAAATCAATAGTACTAGTTATCAGTTTTCAAGGGACCATTAAGATCAAAAATAAAAAAAAAAAGAAGTAAAAAATGGAAAAGAATCTTTTTCCTCTTTCATGGGTATCATCCCTTGGTTCTTTAACTTTGGCCTCTTTTTTTTATGAAATTTCTATGAAATTTAATTAATTAATAAAACGACGGACAACTTCGATCTTTTAAAAGTCGTGAAAGAAAATAATAGAAAAAAAAAATGAAAAGTGAGACAGATTTATCCTATGATGTAGAATAATTTGATAAGTTTATAAACTTTCGACAATATAAGCGAAAAAAAATCCCAGAAAACTTGATCATTGAAAAACGCAAGTTTGTCATTTCTTGTTAATTGATAAAAATATATAAAAATAAATTCATACACGTTTATGCATCATCAAAATTCGTGAATGAAAAAAGAAAAGATTTATTCATCAATCTTTCGACAATTTAAATCAAATTTGAGTATAAAAATTGAATATTTTATTTTTAGTTAATTAGCTAATTCATACAAATACATACATATATTCATATACATGTATTTATCATTTAAATTTATGAATAAAATAAAATAAATATTTAATTTATAAGAATAGAATAATTTAAAAAAATTGAAATATAATAAACAATATACTTAGAAATAATTGATCAAAAATATAAATAAATTTGAAATAATAGTTTTGGTAATAGTAAGCATTTAAAGAGTGAATTCGTAAGGTGCATAGTAAACAAGATTGAAGTCAGGTTAAGTAGTGTGCCAACACGAATACTCACTCTCGAACGTTATCGATACATCGTGAATTTCGATTAGATCATCCTATGCATCGCAAAGACGATCGATGGATCGTGTTTCGCACAATTGATTTCGGTATACTCGGATCCTATATACTGGCCTATCTCTTAGCCATGTTATGTAACATCCGACTTTGATAAGATATTCGGTCAGTGTAATTATCCATTCGAGGGAATCAATTACCGTCTAATTAGTCGATCAGTTTAACGCCAGCATCAATCCTTTTACTTAAAAATGATTTGCACTTTATTTAAAAATTAATTTGCACCTACGTATTTTTTCAAATTCATGATTTTCATTCCAAAAAATTTATTACCAATAAATTTTATTTATTTATATAAAAATAAAAATTTTATAACTCAAATAATTGTTTTTTAAATTATTTATTTATGCATAAAATTTGATGAAAAATCGTTTTTTATTTATTCAAAATGATTAAATTAATGAATAATACTTTGTATAGGTTTGATTGTAAATTTCTGCTTTGTTTCAAAAATTAATTGATTTTTTTTTTATTTTTTAAGATCAGGTTATACATGTACTGTTTAAAAACAAAAGTCATACAAAAGTTATACAACTTTTCTAAATAGAGTTTAGATGAATTTAACTGAAGAATTTTCATGTCATTCTTTATTTAATAATCTAAAAAATAAATTTGATTCTTTTCTATGAAAATTCACGAAACGTCGAATAAATAATTCTTTAATTAATTGATAAATCTATCAATTATTTATTATCTTTCATAAACAAATAAACAAATAAGTAAATAAATAAAGAATAGGGAAACAATAAATTAAATTTTACTATCTCATCGATATTCGAATAAGGTTAACAAAACGACCTCGGAGTATTGTGGAATGCCACAAGTAAGTTAAAAAGAAAAAGAAAAAAAAAAAAGTGGAAAAATAAGAAGAAGAGAAAGAGAAACGTGTCATCGGAGAGGTTGTATCTCCGGGTATCTCGAAGCGCAGATTGCTCGGGTGGTTAAATCCGAACGATACAACGGCACGTCGTTGCTCGTTTTCTTCTTCCTCGTTTTATCTTGCCGTGTCGTGATTGCAAAATAGAAAGAAAGAAAGAAAGAGCGAGAGAGAGAGAGAGATGTTTTCGAAACGAAAAGAGAAAGAAGAAGAAGAAGTTGGTCGAGCATTTTCTTTCAAGCGTAAATTTAGCTTGTAAGTTGAAAGAGAAAATTCGCGTAAGAAATCGGAGCATCCAAAGAAGAGGGGACTGAGAAGAGAGTAAGGAAGAGGGATGGTGGGTGTAAAAGAGAGTAAAATAGGAAGAAAAAAAAGAAAAAGAAAATGAGGAAGGAAGGAAGGAAGGAAGGAAGAGTTTTCCGTATGAGTCTCGTCGCATTAAACCATCCCCAAAAGTTTAATTAGAGGCACCTTAATCGCTAACGTTTCCCGTTTATATCCACTACTCTTCCTCTCTCTGTCTCTTTCTCTTTCTCTCTTTTGCTTTTACTCCCTCTTGGTCTCTTTCTCCTTTCTCTTCCTCTGTAATTTGCTTCGTCGTGCGGTAGCTCGCTTTAAAACAGGCGACAAAATTGCATCGTTCCGTTTCTCTATGTGAAATGTTCTCTCCTATGAGAACAATTTTCGAAAATTTTCACTCTCGGTTTTCTGTTAAACGTATATATTTATGTATACACATGTATATATGTATGTATGTGTGTGTATATATCATATCTCGAGAAGAATAGATGAATTCGATTCATTTGATATAATTTAAATGGTAAGAAATAAATAAATTTCGATTAATAATTTCATTTACTCCGTGTTTCCTTTTTTTCTTCGTAGTAATTTTATTTATTATTTTAATAGTAATTAAATTCAGGAAGATCTTTAGTAATAAATAGAATATTATTCGCCGTAGAACCGAACAGTGAAATGTTTTAAGGCGGTCGTAGTGTCAAAATGGAACAATGATCGTTTCAAATGAAGTACCGTAACCGAGTTGAAATTTGTTTAATCGCCAGCGTAGATTTCTCGCGTGTTAGTCATGAAAGGAGAAAGAGAAAGAGAGAAAGAGAGAGAGAGAGAGAGACAAATAAGGAGAAAGAGATGCTTATGGAAGGATTCGTGTTTCTGACGTAGAAAGAGAAAGGTAGCGATGCATTGTTCGTCCGCTTTGAGGAACAATACATTTCCTACTTCATTCATCCGCCAACAATTACACGAAATTAATGGAAATGAAAATCAGGATGCAATGCCGTAAGAAAGGGTAATGAATGGCTTCTTTCTCTTTCTCTCTCTCCCTCCCTCTCTCTCTATATATATATATATATATTATTCTCTTTCTGTCCCGTTTTGATCTTCTATAGTTCGGTAGAAATCGCGAAAATGTATTGTTACTGTTTTCCTTTCCAACTGATAGATATGAAATACTAATTAATAATACACATAATTATAACATTTGAGAGTTAAACCTTTATATTGATAGTGTTTGTGATTGTCAAAAAAAAAAAAAAAAGAAGAAGTTACTTTTAATTAAAAAAATGATTCACAATTCATAAATTTAATTTATCCTCGCTTAATCGTGTATTTAGAAAAACTAATATATTTTAATATATTATATCTTTTATCTTTTCCAAATACGTAGATAAAATTTTTATTTGTATTTATGATCAATAAAAAAGAAAAAGAAAGATAGAGAGAGAAAGAGAGAGTGAGTGAGTGAGTTCATATAATGAAGAAAAATTTTATCTCATACAAATTTATTCCATCTTCGTGTAATCTTGTACCATAAAAAAAAGTGACACAATCCCCATATCCATAGATCATAATTTTTTTCTTCCCTCCCACGAATACATAAAACAAAAATCGTTGGAATGTTTGCAGACCGAAAAGAAAAAAAAAAAAAAAGAAAAAAAAGAAAAAAGGGAGAAAACTCGTCTTTTTATCGTTGACTTTTCTAGAGTCATCCCTTGCACTTTACCGCGCACTATACGGTAAATACACATTCGCGAATAAGAAGAGCTATGGATATCATTCTTAGAGAAAAATAAAGAGAAAGAGAAAGAGAGAGAGAGAGAGAGAGACAGATAGAGTGAGAGAAAGAAAGAGTGAGAGAAAGAAAGAGAGAAAGATATATATATTCGGCTCGTGGGATGGAGGATAAAATCCGTTTGGAAATTCGAAGTGCTATCTTGCTATCTCGAAGAAAGCCCTCTCTTACCTCCCCCCACCTACCCTCTTCCTACCCACTCTCTTTCTCTCTATCTCTCTCATTCTCTCATTCTTTCTCACTTACAATCTTCATTTCTTTCTTTCTTTTTTTTTTCTTTTTTGATACGACAACGTTGGAAGCATCGTTGACGATAAGAGTTGAAGAAAAGGAATGCTTGGCAAACATCGAATGAAAGAGAAAGAGAAAGAAAGTGGGAGGGGTTGGGGAGAGAAAATTCAGTGTCGAGTAGGAATGGTTTCTTTGAATATAAAAAAAAAAAATGGATATACAAGGTAAAAGAACAGAAGGAGGATTAAGAGGATAGAAGAGAAAAGAGAGAAGGATGGAAAAGGTGAGTTGGAGGGAGATAGGGAGGGAGCCACCGCATAAAAATTTCTCGGGTCAACCAGAATTGATAACGGTGAGAGAGATCTCGTGACGTTTTAATTAGAGTAAAATGCGACAAGAATGCAAAGACGTTCGCGAGATTCTTGTGACTTTTCTTTTTTAATCTTAACTTTTCATTTTTTGTTGTTGTTGTTGACTCTTCGTCGTTACAGCATCAACGTTGGACATCGCTGAAAACATTTTCTTTAGTTCGTTTTTTTATTTCTCATCTTGTTCCTGCTGTTCTCGCTCATTCATTTTTTTTCTTATTGTTTATGAAAAAAATGACGAAGAGTTAAAGAGAGAGAGAGAGAGAGAGAGAGAGAGAGAGAGAGAGAGAGAGAGAGAGAGAGAGATTTTAGAATCTCCATTTCGTGAAACGTCGGCCAAAGAGCTTTAGCGGTATTAGGAAAAAATTTCTAGCTTCTTCTCACGAACAGAAAGAAGAAAAATAAAAGCAGGATGGGTGGAAGAGGAGGAGAGGAGGGAGTAGATAGTATTGGTGGTGATGATGGTGGTAGCGTAAGAGAAAGAAACATCTTTCCTCGAGTATATAGGAACATATCGCTCGGGAAAGCTTCGAATTTTCGCGGAGTTAGTCGACGAAAATTTATGACGACAAATAAGATCCTTATCCGTGAAATCTTCTCCATAAGAGAGAAAAGAGAAAGAGAAAGAGAGAAGAGAGAGAGAGAGAGAAAAGAGTAGGGATAAAGATATTTTTTTCATATCCTCTTTGGACTATCTTTTATATTTCTCTATCATTCTTCAAGAAAATGACAATGTGTGACAATCATTTGAGCAAAGATAAAAAGAATATTGACCATTTAATTGATATATTTAATCGAAAGATTCTTATAGATATTTTTCACAAAATATAATTGAGAAATGTGATTCTCGATCTCATTGATTATTTTCTACTTTTTTTTCTAAGACAATGAAAATAACATGTTTGTTAATAATTTCTTAAAAAAAAAAAAATAAAAATGAAGTCATTTTTTATATCTGTTTAATTAAAGGATTATTTAAATGATTGTTTGGAAAATATCTATGACGAAAATGATTCCTTATTATAGATTAGAATTATTTTCTATTGTAACAAGATAACTTCTCGGTAACGTATATATATACACATATGCATACATGTATATATATATATATATATATATATATATATATATATATATATATATATGTATTTTCTATTTATATATGTATATATAAGCTTCGTTATGGGATTCATTAGCATTATCGTTTGATACAGGAACGTGATGATCCGTAGATCACGTCATCGGAAGCAGGAGAGGACTATTCTGGTGGTGTTGCTGTTACATTCATAATAACAAGCTATCGACACGAACGTTACATCTCGTGGCAAACTCTCGATTCTCTCTCCTCGATGTATTTCGACGTGTAATCGAGTGAGTGAGCAAGACAGAGATATGGTGAAATAGAGAGTGTGTGTGTGTGTGAGACAGAGAGAGAGAATGAGTGAGTGAGAAGGCAGGAAGGAGAGATAGTGGTTTGGTCATCTCCAGATTCGATACATCGTGGTATCCCTCGTACTCTCCCTAGAGGGACACGTCAAAGCCCTTGAACATAGGTCTGCAAACACGCGAGTCGCGTAGTACTACCACTACCCTATGAAACACGCATTGCGGTAATGTTCCTATGGATCAAAGCCGATACCATACGCTGTCTGTCACTATTACAATAATCTAATTTTAATACATACGTTTTTTCTTTGTATTTGTTAATGAGTATATGTAAATGTTGATCTTTTTTATTAAAAAAAAAACGTATGTTTAATATTCATTTATGTTTGTATGGTATTACAATATATTTTATTATACAAATGTTTTTATTTTATGTGTCTAAAAGTATGAGTAAATGAAAACATATCCATATACATTTATATGTATATATGTATGTATGTATGTAAGTAATTAAATATTTTGTAGATGTAATGAAACATTAGTAACACTACTACTAATTCACGTATCTTCCTTGTGTTTATGAGCATATAAGATCGTACGCAAGTTCGTATACAAGTTCGTATTTAAGTTTGGACATGTGTCGTTTATATGTGTTTATATAATTAAATTGCGGGTATTATATTATGACTATGTTGGTAACACTGCTACTAACACATCACTATCTTCCTTGAATATACGACTATGAGTGTGCAAGTTCGTATGTATGTGACTATGCAATTATATTGCACGTATAATGAGCACATTCACTCTGCATGTATTCTCTTGAGAAGGATGAATAGAAACGTTATATGTGTGCGTGTGGGGGTGTTTCTATGTGATTAGGGTTGTGTAGTGTAGTGTAGTGTAATGTAGAAATGATTAGAGGAGTGGTATTATTGTGAACCGATATCCTTCGTAGGACAATGCATTCTATGATACCTCTTTCCAAAAGTTGCTAGCCATTTACCAACATTTCCTAGGAAATCAAATAAATAAAAATACATCAAATACATTCTTTAATAATGAAAAAGTATATATTAATAATTAATGATAATATTAAATTAATATAATTTCTTCATTTATCGATATTTTCAAAATAATATTAATAAATCAGATATTATTCTTCTCATTTAATATTTTATCTCTTTTTTTAAATATTAATAAAACAATGCGAAGTATTATTTTTATCGATCGCAACTTTATCTTTAGGGGAGATTGTTTTTAAAATAAAAAAGGAAAAAAATAATATTTCTATCGCAACGATTTGCGAATTGGAAATGAGTTATTCTCGAAAAAGTTTAATGAAAAATTCAGACTGTCTCGCGTTAGATTTCCTGATCGTTGGACTATGACGATCGGTTTCTATTTGGAGAAAAAAAAAAAGAAAAAGAAAAGATGGGAAAGAGACACGATATTTCGAAAGGTTCGTGTTGCCTTGCCTTTTGTTTCGTTGCCTTTAATCTAAAGATTCGGAACAATAGAACTGGTGTGTTCTACCTTTCAAAAGGCGAACACTTTTTCCATTTTTTTTCTCTCTATTTCTTTCTTTCTTTCTCTCTCTCTCTCTCTTTTTTTTTAAGGGTAGCTTCGTGGATTTAGAGATAGAACGGATATTTTCAGATTCTTAAAATTGCGACACTCCGATCGAAATATTTTCGCGTCTGAATTGCGTCTATTTAGAAATGTTTTAATAGAAAGTAGGACACTGATATTGAATTCATAATGTGTGTGTTCATATATAGAACACGTTTGTACGCTTTTGCAAATATAGTTGGCATTGGAGTTGATGGTTGAAATAAGAAAAACAATTTTTTAGAAATAATATGATGTATAATTTTTTTTAATATCAAAAATTTATTGTGGTTATCTTTATCTTGTAAAAAAAAAACAATACTATAAACCAAAGTTTCTTGTTATTGAATAATTTAATTTGTAGAAAATAAAATACATCATTTAACAATTAAAAACTACTTGTTACGTCACGTCAATGTTTCGTAAAAGAATATTGAGTGAGGTTTGGCGAATTATTATTTCCTTTATAATTTTAGTTTCGTGAATCATTTATCTATATCACGTGTTTTTACTTTAACTACTGAATATAAGTCTTGCTTGTTTTTTGTTTAGACTACTGAAATTTGCCTTGCCGAATATTTATGATAACTACTGAAAATAGTGTCACTCGTGACTTAGTTGTACTACTGCGAAAAAAAGTATAGAAAACAATGGCATGATGATGCAACGTGCATTTTATTTTCACATTTTTATTTATCATAATTCATTATCAGCAATTAAATGTGTTAAAAAATATATCGTTTTAACGTTTAAACAACATAGGTTAATCGGATTAAATCGAAGTAACTTCAGCTTTTCAATTACTGTAAATGTCAGAGGGCATGTTTGTTGTTATCTATTTCAATAAAAGCAACCGATCATTGTATCGACAACGATGAAGATTTAATAGCGTTCTCACTGAAGTAAAGTACTTTCTTATTTTCCGACAACGATGAAAGCTGATAGTCGAAAAATGAAAAGAACTGACAATGACAAGAACTTCTATTTCTTTTTCTTATACAATATCTATGTCGAAAAATGAAATCGATATCTAATATATATCTATATATCTGTCTATCTATATATATATATATATGTGGTATCTAAAAGATGCTTTCAATGTATCTCGATTTTTCGTGATCGATTTCTCACTTACGTGACCTATGTCAAAATAGGAAAGAATGAAAAACAGTACATATATGTACATATGAGATACGTTTTATCTTTCAGATGAATTCATGTTACATGAAAGAGAACACGGATAACTAAAGGGATCGATTGGTAATCTGAAATCGATAAAATATATCATTGATTAAAGTTACGCTTTAATTTAGGCCATTAACAAAAACGATTTGATATGATTATTATGAAATACATACATTTGTATATATGTTTATATATTTGCTGTTAATTTTTTACGGTAGTGAACTTACAATAAGTTAGAAAAAATTGAAAAAATAAATTTTATGATTTATTTTCTATTATAAAATTAATATTTTAAACTAAATCATAAAATAAATTCGTATAATTTTTTGACTTAGTCCATTATAATTGTTAAACAGTCCGTTATCATAGTCTTCATTAAATTTCTATTATAAATAAGTATTATATTATATTCAAATAATAATTTATTTATATAAATGAATACTTCAAATATATATAATTTAATATTTAAATTAATTTTAAAATAATTATAATAAAGGTTTAACCTCTGTACTTTTTCTTAATTCTTTATTCGTAAACTATTAATAATTGTAATGTTAAAATAATCAAAGAACAATTTTATTATGTTCATAGAGAGTAGAAAATATTGGTTTTTTTTTTTATATTGAAGAAAAACATGATAGAATAGTAAATATTCCAAAACAATATAACCCTAAATGATTTCGCGCTGTATAAAGTGGAATCCTTTGAATAAGAATATATATTCGAGTTTGTCAACGATTTTCTAAGTTTCTCCTGTATTTTAATCGTATACTAGAACAATCTCTTTCTTTCTTCTTTCTCTTTCATTCTCTTTTCTTCTTTTTTTTTTTTTCAAAAGCCTGCCACATTTTCTGCCCGACTCATTACAAAAGCCTTTCTCGGATTCTCCAGCAAAGAAGGAAGAAATTTCTTTTTGCAACGGGAGATCGTTTCTATTTTAGTTTGTTCATTTTTTCTTATTTTTATTCTTATTCACTCTTTATCTCTCCCTTTCTTTCCCTCCAATCCTTGATCCTTTCGAAGTGATAGTACCGGTGCTCTACCCTAAAGAAAGTATCTTTGCGTGAATAAAAAGATAAAAATGAGAAAGAAAATTGTACAAATAATACATTTTTTTTATTTGATAGAACGAACGTGAAAAATTTATGTTTTTATTATGAATAAAGTAGATTAAAGTAATAGATTTTACGTGAAATTTATATTAAATAGTAATAGAAGATGCAAGGTGTAAATATTGTGCAAAAGGAGGTTTACAAATTTTCTATTAAAAATTTCATTGATTTGATACTGTTCTCAAAACTTTGTAGATTAAATATTATTTTTTATTTATACATATATATATAATAACAGGTTGTAGGTATTGTACAAAAATGGGTCAGAAATTTTTAAAAGTAATTTTTAATTTTAATTTATATAATACTTTTTTTTTTCAATTTGTGTTAACTAATTATATTTGTAAGGTTAAGAAAAATATGAAGACACAAAGAAAATGATTAAATAGAATAAAATTAGTTTAAAATATCTCTCGGAAGAATAATTAATTTTTATTGGAATGTTATATGAGGAACTTTTGGGCCACCTTTTACGTATACATGCATACATACTTAATAATTTGTCATATATTTAAGTGCTTTCTTTTACGTTTAAAAGAAACTGTATTTCACTGAAAAATATAATCGTATATTTTCCCTCTATCCTTGTCGTCTTTCTTGATTTCTTTGTAGATAACTCACTAAAGATAAATCTCTACTTTCAAGATCGTACTCGACGTTTAATTCCTAGAAACGATGTTTAACAGAGATTGAATTGAGAGGAAAAGAGTAAAGAAGAGAAGAGAGTAAAACGTATGTAATGCCTTTTTTTAAAATCCCAACTACATACTCTACTTAAACCATTTGAACTTTTGACAAATTTCGGTCGTAACAATGTTTTTGTTTAAAAGATTAAAATTAAATCACTCTGTTTACTATTTCAATTAGTTATAATATATCTAACAAACTTAATTTGGTATACATATGTATGTGTGTGTGTTTTTCGCTTGTATTAGTTCCTTTGCGTACTAATTATTTTCATATTTTATCATATAAAAGATAAATTTGGAATATTTTCAATTTAAATTTGTACATAACTGATATAATAGATTTCATTTCATTTTTAAATTTAATTTTCATGTGCGCAAAAGAATTTTTTCAATATCTAATATAATATATTTATTTTTACAAATATAATTGCGATTGTGTGTGAGTGTTTATATTTAAAGATTATTTTCTTATTAAAATTAATAAATGATATACATTTTAGATATTTGAAAGTTGAGTTTGCGCATTTGTTAGTTCGTTCATTTATTATTGAGCATTCTTGGGATCTTAGTAGGTAGGACAGAGAGAGTTAAAGAGAGAAAGAGAAATATAGATAGTGTGTATGTATATGAATACAATAGTAGAGGGACAAATAAAGGTTGTTTATAAGAGCGTTTACATGCTAAACACGCTTTAGTTAGACGTTGGGTCTGTACCGGAAAGGTTGTGTCAAGGAAACGATCGTGTTATAGAGTTCATTTCACGGTAAATACAATTCTTACTTCTCATTATAAAATTATTTCTCATTTTCATCTTTATATTAATTAAATAAATAGTTAGAATATATTTATCGTATTTTTTAATTACTTTTATCATTGTTTTAAATTTTCCTCTCTCTCTCTCTTTCTATTTGTTAATAATATTAAACAATAAAATTGGATTGTTTTTCTTTTCAAGAAAATAATATCAGATAATGATCTAAAATTTATAATACAGTTTTAATAATTTGTCGTATAATCTGTAAGTTTTATAGTTGACAATAAGTTACAAATAATTCGTTCGTTAGACGATTTGTATGTTTATTTTGATATACATATATTACGTTGCTTTTTTATAGGGAACATTTTTCCAATTGAATAATATTTATTTTTCAGATGTCGTCTGGGATACCTCATCATGGTATGCGATAATTATCGTGAGAAGAACTTGGGGTGTAGTCAAATAAACGTGTGAGGTAATTTATTATTACATATTTTATTTTTGTAATATATTTAACTGCAAACTATGAAAGCATTAAGTATACTTTTTTCAAAATTTATTTTGAAATTCGAGTTGTTATAATATGATAAGGATATTAAATACGTTTTCTTAGAAACAACTTAGAAGTTAGGATTTTTAGTATTTAATTTTGGTATTGAAGATTTTTTCTAAGAGTCAACAGAAAAATTAGGATCTTTAAAATATGACTAAAGTATTAAAAATTTTCTATTTAAGACAACTTAAAATTAGAAATTAGAATTTTTAGAACATAATGAAACATATCGCACATAGTCTCTTATTGTTAATCATCTTAGAAATGATTATTTAAAAAATTTATAATAATAAAGTTGTTGAATCGTGATTTTTTTTTAAACTGTGTCGGATAAGTATAAGAAAATTTTCGTAGAAAATAATAATTTAAGAAATTAACATTTTTAAACAAAAATATATTTTACTAACAAAGTATATAAACAACCTCGTAATAAATAATATCCCACGCGTGAAATAACTAAATATTTATTAGTTTTCTTTGGATTTAATGAAAAAAAGATAATAGAAAAGTTCTTTATCGATGATATCGCGCCCTCGGAATGTTCTCTTAGTTTTACATAGAATAATACTCGTCTTTTGCATAAAAGAATGGAATAAAAAGAAAAGCGTAAAAGCAAACTACATGACTGCACTTTCATCCTAGCTGTCCATCCAAGCACGCATTAGCAAGTTTTTCGTCGATGCTACGATAAATCATCGGTTGGCCTGAGAAAGATGAAGAGAGAAAGAGAGAAGAGAGAGAGAGAGAGAGAGAGCGTACGCTCTTGGCAAATGAAAAATGACGGCCGAGGTAAATAAATGTTATGCAGGTCGGGAAGATAAAGGCACGATGCTTAATCTCGCTCAGGCGTATTCGGGTCGGCGCGTAATAAAGGCGTAATGAAATAACGTCACGTCGAATGTCGATCGTTTTGCCTTGGAATATAATAATAAGTATATTATAGTAATCGAATGTATAGGGGAAAAAGTATAGAATTTTTTTCTTTTTTATCATACTTTTACGGTATTGCGAAAATATTGCATGTATTACTCTTCAAGATGCAACTTTTAAATTTTGAATTTATACGATAATATTTAATTGTTAATTCTATATATATTTTATTTAATAGTCTATTAGAATTAAGATTTTTATAATAAAATCTCTCGCGCGAATATATTTATATACTATTTTAGGTTATCTTCTTGTTATAATTTATTTTGATTTTTAGAACAGGATTCATATTGTATCATGAATATGGAATTGTTTTAATATTCATTTTTTATAATTAATTTCTTTAATTTCTTCTTATTGGATTAAGATACAATTTCATCTTAATTGGAATAATTTTAATACACGATGCTCGCGTTTATACCGTAAATAATTTTTCTTTCTCCTACACATGTATTTTAATAATTTTTTTATTAAAAGAACAAACAATTTGAATATATTTTCATTATTAAATATTAAACTATTAGAGTATTAGTAAATGTTTTATTTATATAATTAACAAAATTAAAAAATATAAGTAAAAATAGATTATATATTAAATGAACGTACATTTAATAATTAAAAAAAAAAAAAAAAAAGATAAGAAAAACATTTAGGGAAAATTTCGTTCTCAGGAAAGATCCAGTGATACATCTTAATCGATCGAAGTGAAACGAACATTAACCCTTTGAGTACTGAATACTTTTAGCTGAAGTGTTTTATAGGGACAGAGTAATTTATTATTAGTACGACTGTTTCCGTTGATTGATATTATAAATCCAATTTAATAACAAAATTATATTTATTAATTAAAGTTTTTATTTATTATATAATTTTCACGTGACAAGACACAATACAATAATCAATAGCAAACCAACATTACGTTATTTTACATTCACATTGACAAGCACGTATATGCTTCGATAAACCACATTGGCAACATTTATCAAACGCATATATGCGTTCATAGCAGTTAAAGAATTAAAATAAGAATAAAATTTAATAAACAATCAAAAAATAGAATAAAAGATATGCTGCGGTGATGATGGTTATGGTGGTGTGTGAATAAGTATATATATATATATATACACAGAAAGTAGGAAAAGTCCATTCTCGTTCGTGCGAAAGAGAGCTTATAAATCACGAGTGATCGTTGGCGAAATTCCAAAAACGGAAAGCCGCGTGTTTCCGGGTATAGTATTACACGTACATATATATATGTATATAAAGATACACATATACATGTTTGTTATTGGCCGTGGTATGATGGCGGCAGTAGTGGTAACGACGGTGCATCCTAGCTGTTCGAAAAGCATCAAAATCCGCGTGATTTATTCTAAACCTGGCGATATTCGTGTCTCGTCGCGCGAAAGCCGGAGATAATGCTCGTTGATTGACGGGAGACAAGAGAACCCACGATGAAAACGAACGAGATCTCTATTCTCTCTTTTTATCTCTTCCCTCTCTCTCTCTCTCTCTCTCTCTCTCTTTCACTCTCTCTTTAATGTTTCTTCATGTTATACTTTTTCTTTTTTTCATTTTTTTCTTTTAAGAAAGAAAAATATATCCAATTTAAAAAAAAAAAAACTGTTCAAATTTTAATAAGAAAAAAATCGCAAGTTCAATTCGGATTCAAGGTTATCCGAAGATTATGGTATACTAACAAGGGAAGTGCAAGGTCTTGCCCTCACGGATTTTGTTCAAATTTTGTAGGATAATAGATCTTGCTTCCTTATTCACGAGTATATATTGTTATAGGGGCCACTATTCAATAATTTTTTAGATATTTGCAATTAGAGATGATAAAGATGCCGTTTAATCCTTCAATTCATTTCTCAATTCTCAATTCTTAAATTCAAAAATAATATAAATATAATATTCATACAATATTCAAAAATAATATTCATACAATATTTGAATTAAAGAAAAATTTGTTCGATCTCTTTTTTATTACAATATTTAACCAATTGAAAACTAATCAATTTTTATTGAAAATACTTTTTTATCAGGTTATGTTAAGTACTTGAAAAATCGTGAAAAGTGTTACATGGTATACGCTGCATATATTTAACTAGAAAAAAAAAGAAAAAAATGTTAAAATGGTGAAATATTAAGAATCAGGTGGCGCAGGAGATCAGATGTATTTCTTTCTCTTACTGAATCTACGTGTATTGTTTCTATCTCTGTCTTATCTGTTAGCGACCTAATTAGTCATACCTCTTTCTCTCGTCTGAGTTTATCATAAATTCGAAGGTAAGAGAGAAGAAGAGAAGATCCATGTCGTAGTCGTCGTTGTCGTCGTAGTCGTCGTCTTTGGTGTTCACCGAGCAATGTTATAATTAGCACATTATGCGAGCGTTAGGATGATTTTCGTGTTTCTGGAAGTACTCCATTTTAGGTATTGTATTTCTCTCCGCCGCACTGTGAGAGAGAATATTACGAATAGAGCTACCTCGACTTCCGGGAGTACAGTTACTCAGAGTATATATATATATAACTACTATTACTAGTCGTACTACTAGTATTAATACTACTACAACCATTAACATCACAGTTACTACGAGGAGAGGGATATCCGTTTCTGTTTTAGCGTGACGTAATTACTAAATTTCTAAAACTTGTATAAGGAATGAACGAGAGTAGACGAACGATCCATGTCCATATTTCATATCATTTCTTTTTAATATATTTTTTTTTATTTCTTCTTATTTCATTTCATTTTATCCTTTCATTGTATCTTACGTGAATAGGAATATCTGTTTTCGTTTTAGTCTGTCGAGAAAAGGAAATATTTTTATACTCATATAAAGAGTGATCGAGAATAGACGAACGATACAGATCACAATTTTGTTTTCAATTTATTTTTCATTTTATTTTTATTTATTTTATTTTATTTTATTTACCTCGCTCTCGTTTTGTTGTTTGTATTGAAATAAGGATTTCATTTGAACGCTCAAGAAAGATTATCCTTTAAGCGACACCAGTCATTTCATTCGAAGAAAATTTAATTGACTTTTCCCCTTCTAAATCTTTTGAGCTCATCAAATAAAAGTTAGCCGAGTATTTTTTATTTTTATTTTTCGACATAATCAGGGATTAAATCATTAATTCAACGAAATCATAGAAACCAAGATCACATTTATTTATAAACGTATTAATACTTGATCCCTGAAAGAAATAGGATACGAAGACCGCAAATGGAATGATCGCGTTCAGGGACGGGAACAATGGCGGGATTTGGTATTTGCGGCAATGAACTTTCGAGTTCCTAATGCCACTTAATAATAATAATTAATACTTGATCAATTTGTTAATCGAAATAAAATCGCAATTGATTTGATAAGGTGCAAAATATAATTTTCTCTCTTTTTCCTTTCTCTTTTTTTTTTATTTTATAAGATACTTTTCATGATTCAAGCTTAAAATCTTAAACATCGATTTACACGAAAGTATACTCTAAAGCTTATAAACTATACTCACGCATCTCACGTTACCATCCATGTTAAGAAACTTGGTTTAATTATGCATACAAAAACACACCACATAAATCCACATATGTTTACGTATCAAAATTTTTGCTGTTGAGAGAAGTGCCTCATTTGAACCCTCAAATGATGGTGTGTACTAACATACGTATGAAGAAATCAGTTCTATTTCCTCTTTCTTTTTTTTCTCTCTCTTTTTCTCTCTCCCTTTTTCCTTTATCTTTCATTCTTCTTTTTCTCATACATCTTTCGAGTCAACGACTATGAAATATCGAGAGAGAATGCGTGGAACAAGAAAACCCACTTGGGAAACAGTGCTGGACCACCCTCAGAATTGCCAACATTTGCCATTGAACATATCCATTGTGAATTACTCAAGGTTTCGCACGTGTTTCTAACACCATCACCATCATCACCATTGCCATCAAACATCACCACAACCTTGCATCTCAACCTTTATATGCGTTCGTGAATGAGAAGGATTCTTTTTTAGTGAAAGTGTTGAAAGAGTGTTAAAAGAAAATGGTTGAGAACCTACCCCCTCCCCCCCTATCCATTATGCGAATGCTCAAGAGAATCGAATTAAACTCTCGGCTAAGCTTTTCTTCTTATTTTCTTTTTTATGTTTTTTTATCGTCTTTCTTCTTTTGACGAAAAAAAGGGCATAGCGAATAGGAAGAAGAGAGAAAGAAAAAAAGGTAAGAAGGAAACTGTCGAGTTTTCTCTCGACAAAGCTATTATTCCACCCTCATTTTTTTCCCCCTTTTTCTTTTGTTTTATTCACCATCATTCTCCCTATAATCTATCCTTTCTCTCTATTTCTCTCTCTCTCTCTCTCTCTCTCTCTTTTCATTTATTTCTACAATCATTCGACGAATTAGATTTGTAAGGTCTATTAAATAAGTTGTAGTCGTTATTTCAAAACTGATTTCAATTTTTCTATGCAAGAATTTATAGATTTATTCTATTCAATTTTGTTCTTACTATTTGCTATAAATAAATATATTTTATATTTTTGCCATTTAGAATAAATATTTTGATATGAATAAGCAGGAAAAATATAATTTAAGAAAAAAATACTAGAGAAAGTTTTTAGTTAATAGAAACGAGTAGAAATAAAGCAAATTTTTTTTATAAACTTCTAGAGATATAAGATAATAAAAAATCTACAGAAATTGAGCAATAAATGCTCTTATCTTTATAATTTGTATTTAATTAACTCTAACACGAGAAGAAGAAAAAAAAATGAATACTACGCAGAAATAATTATCGCAAACATGAAAAAAATTGTCGTAAAAAAAAAAAAAAATAAAACAAACCTTAAGGATCCACCCGGTAAAACAAAATTATTAAAACAAACACACTTGTGTCATATGAATAAGAAAGTAATAGGAAATGATTGAAGATAAAAATGTAGGTCGATTAAGGTAAAAACGGAACGTTAATTGTAAAAAGGCGTGACAAGTGGAGAGGGGGGGGAGGAGGAGGATGAGTAGCAAAGAGTAGAGTAGAGTAGAACAGAGTAGAGTAAAGTAGAGTAGAGTAGAGTAGAGTAGAGTAGAGTAAAGTAAAGGAGGGTTGTGTGGAAAGAGGAGAGTTGGGCGGATGGTTAGAGGGGGTTGAGGTGGGAAAGGATGGGTATGGGGGAATGGCTACAGGGTGAGAGAATGCGTGAACGTTTCATTCTCGGTTCGTCGGTCGAACGAGGAAAAGGCGTGGCACCTTAAACGTTTTCGAAAGGACGATGCGTAAAATTAAGCCCGTTCTCCAAAAGTTCCTTCTATCTCTCTTGCACTCTTCTATTAGAAGTACATATGCATATGTATATATATATATATATATATATATATATATATATATATATATATATATATATGTGTGTGTGTGTGTATGTATATGCTTTACACGTACATACATATATATATATTCTTATCTACTTCAGTTTCCTAAGAGTTTTTCAAGCGATCAATCGAATTAGCGATTTTCAGAACCATTTTGCTCGTTTTCTTCTCATTTCTCTATATCTATCTTTGTCTCTTTCTCTTTTGCTCTTTTCCTTGCTTTCTTTCTTTCTTTCTTCCATTCATTCATTCTTTTTTCTTTTGTCGTATTCGTTCTCCTTTTGTCGGCAATTACACGCAACGATGGTTTCAAGAAAGAGAAATCTTTATAAGAGAGTGAGGGGAAGAAATGGGAGGAGAAAATATTCTCTGGAGACTATTCTCACAGTTTCGATAATAGAACTTTTCAATTGAATCCCTAATGATCAATCTGTGCTGCAACCGAAATTTTATCTTCTTTACATTTTTTTTTCTTCCTCTTTCTTTTTTCTTTTCTTCTTTTTTCATTTTTTTATTTATTAGTGGTCTATAATAGTTCTTAACGTATGATAATAAAAATTTGGGATGGGGTTGTCTTCTTTTGCTTCTTTTTTTATTTCTTACTCTTTATTATTATATTTTGTTTATTTCAATTTTTTTTTATTAATAGTTTGTGATAATAAAAATTGTGAAATCTATTTCTCATTTTTATTTTTTATTGATTTATTTATTTTTTCGAATTAATAACTTGTCAATTGTTCATTGCGTGTTGATAGTAGAAGGTGTGTTTTTTCTTTTTACTTTTTATTAATTATTTATTTTTAATTGTCATTTTTGTATTAGTAGGTTGTAATGGTAAAAATGTTTGGCTTCTATATTTTTATTTTTATGCCTCAATATTTTTACATTCTTTTTATTTTAATCTCTTTTTTTTTACATATGATAGTAAAACGGATGCTTCACTTGTCCTTTTTTTACTCTTTTTTCTATACTTTCTTTTGTTTCGATACTCATTTTTTAAAATAACAGTAGTTTTTCTATTTTTTTTTTTTTTACATATGATGATATAAAAGTGGTTCTTTTTCGATGAACATATTTTTGTTATTCTTTATTAATAGAGTCTTACGTCCTAACCGATGAATATTATTAAGTAGTGTAGATAAACCTGTTTTAGCCATTCTACGTTCACCGAGTTTAGCCAGAACCAGGCAGATTCATCTTTATCCAAAGATTAAATAACGATAAAAGATGACAAAATATGCGAACGGGTTACGTAAAGATCGGATGATTAGGACGGGTCGAGGAAATTTAATTTAATTAAGGAAATTATAGTTATCCGAAATTTTGATTCTCAAAATATTTAATACTATTAAACTAATCACAAACAAAATGTAGTACTAACGCAAATCTTTGGTTCGTTCTCACAATTGCTTTAGGACATTTGGACTATCTTCGTTATTTTGACATTCAATAATGTGCACTGATTTGTTTAAGATTACAAAATTATAGCAGGATGAATTATCAAATAAAACAATTTAATCAAATAATTAAAGAAAAAGTAATAGCGCGACTGGCGATGAAATGCGACAAGAAGGATAAAACAGACAAGTAAGACAAAAGAAGAAAAAATTAACTACTAAATGACAAGCGACAAAAGTTATGAGACAATGAGTGTCAAGACTTAAGATAAAATATAAAATACTAGACGTAAAACGAAAGATAAAAAGACGTAAAACGAGACGATAAAAACACAAGACGGGAGGATGATGTCCTCTTAGTTTATATAGATCAGAAGGATCCTCCGTAGATGGGATGATTTTTGGCATCTCCACTCTTTGACTGAAGCTAGCCCAAGCTTCTTATGCATCGTCCTTTACTAGAAAATTCACGTACATATACAGGGTGATTCTTGCAACGGGGGACGGGTAATCATTTTGTTTTAAGTAACAATAGAAAAAAATCATAGAGGAAAAAGTTATAAGGCACATCACATGTCACCTTCCTATGACTACTTTTTTTGAAAATGCATCGATGCACCTTCTAGATGCAGTTGCACTTTTTTTTTTAAGTGGAACTTTATATTTTTTTTATATCATTTGATTCCTTGTTTTATTTTGCGTAAAAAAGTATAAAGTAAAGGTCATCGAAATGTTTACGAGATATTTGAAGTTTTATATCAGTAATGTATTTTAATAATGTTTTATTTAAATTAATTCTTGAAAAATATTGATGACGTTTCACTGCGTACACTTATGGCCATTAAAGTGTTAATATGAGTTGTAAGTTCAAGAGAACCTTACAATGATAAGTATAAATATAAAACTTTGTAAAACAAATGTAAAACGATATAAGTGTCCAATTTTCACGACTAATATATTATCCTTACATTTCCTTTTATTTTATTCTTTATTTTATTATAATTATTATTTTGAAATTAGCAGTAGTTTATCTTTCTTTATATATGATGATACAAAAGGGGTGCTTTTTCAACGAATAAATCGATCATTTTTCTTTCTTTTTCTCTCTCTCTCTTTCTCTTTCTCTCATTCTCTCTCTATATTTTTCGATTTTTTGTCGTAAAAAGGGACTGGAAGATTTTTTAAAGCTCTCTCGCGAATTCGACGATATGAGAATCTATCTTATCTTTTACGGGATCTTTCAGCGTTACGGTCGGATTTAGAAAGTAGGGGGATGAAGAGAGAAAGAGAAAGAGAGAGAGAAAAGAATAAGATTTTATTGATGGGAAAAAAGGGGACTTTGTGAGGATATTATTCTCGATCAGCATAAATCGGAATACGTTTGACTCATGTCCTTAAAAGTCAATTTCCTTTGACGATCATTTTCTATAATATTACATATACACATATAAATACATAAATAATTCGAATAGGTGACATAAAAAAATATTCGAAATAGACGCATTTTTCTTTTTAATGGAAATTGTAATTAATTAATTGATGAATTTTGTTATTTTTCATTTGTTATTTAATGTTCGTTAATATATTTACGTTTTATATTATATATCTTTTTTACAGATTGCACGTGAAAATAAAAGGAGAAAAAAATAGTTGTGGATAAATGAAAAGAAAAATATGTACCAAAAGAATATAAACGTAACGTGTGACGTGGATGATAAAAGAAAAAAAAAGAAACAAAAATTTCTAAATCTCTTTCTCTTTTTCTGTACACGTGTCCTTTCTGTTTGTGTGTTTGTGTGTGTGTTTGCAGTATGTGAGAGCAAAAAGATAAAGCGAACGATTTTTCTTTCAATACTATCTGTAATATACCTTGTTCCAATACATAGGATTTGTAACAAAAGGTATTTATATTTCTAAATTTTACTACTTTGCTATCGAAATCAACATCGTTGTCTGGTCTTTCAAAAGTTTATAATTCAAAAATTAAAACTTTGACTCTGAATATATTTCAAATTTCAAATATATATATATATATATATATATATATATATATATATATATATGTATATATATTAGCTCATTTAAATTTAAATATCGTTAAAATGTACGATGTAGAAAGTTTGTTGAAATTTCAATTCAATTGAAAAACTTTATTATTAAATGTTATTCATTTTAAAAATACTCGCCAACTTTTTGCCAAGAATTTCTTTATAAATCAACAAAATAAATTAACAATAAATATATGAATGAAATTTTGCAAAATATCGTAGATGATAAAAGTAAGTAAATTTATTTTCTCCTTTTTATCAAATACGTTTGATAATAAAAACGTTTATTCAAGCTTCTTGATAATACGTATCTCTCGTGTTTCGAGTGTAAAATACTTTAAAATACATAAAAAGAAAGTAAAAAAGATTTAATTGGCTATAGGATCAAACGTACTCTCTCTTTCTCTCTTCCTTTCTTTCTCTCTCTCTCTCTCTCTCGTTCTCTTTCTTTTTTCTCCTTCTTTGATCTCAAGTTACCAAGGGAAACCATGTCCTCCCGATATGATCTATCGTTGTACAGTTTTCTCCAACTTACCACTCCTGGATAAAGCAACGAGAATATCACAGCCACTATCCTCTTTCTTTCTTTATGTTTTCTTTTTTTCTTTGTCGCACGTCAACTTATTTTGTGTCGTCTAGTATACCGAAGTTTACAAAGTAATCCAGGAAAAAAGGGAGACCTTTTTTTTCTCTTGCATTTTTTCACATTTATTAAAAAATTTGTTCTCTTTTTCTCTCTCATTCTCTCTCTCTCTTCTTTTTTCATTTTTTTTTTTAAACATTGGTTAATATTGTCAAGCTTTGTGCCATAATTTTCAACTTTCTGTAAAAATAAATTGACTCGACGATATTTTAAAACTATCAATTTATTTTAAATTTAATTTCAAGAACAAGAAACATGAATTGTTTTTTTTATTTTTTTATATTCGTTTGAATTACTATTTTAGAAATAATTTTTAAAATAATTTAGATATCTATTTTTTTTGTTCAAAGTTCTGTTTGTAAAAAACTATTATTTTTTCATTGAGATTTTATAAACGTGCTTTTATCTTTAAATGTTCTAAAAAACAAAACAACAAAAGAATAATAAAAATACAATTAAACGAAAGAAAAATATTCAAGCGAAATGTCTAGTTGTTTTAACGACTTCCTAGATAATTTCTATTTCCAAGGTGCTATAATTACGCTTTAGATAAAGACAACTTTATTATATTATTTGTTTTTTATCTCTTTTACTCTACACATATATGTATTTATTTATTTTTTTGTGTAACTCTAACTCTATCACAAGGCCTTACGCACAAAACACTAGGGAAATGCATCGCACGTATAAAGGCGTGCATGAGAATCTCTTGGAAGCGAGAAAAGCAGTTGCAGGAAGGGATTATCTGTAGCGAGAAGCAATGTCCCTTTAGAAAGAGACCTTCGTACAAAGCTGATTGCAGCTATTATTTCGACAAAGCTATAGCAATTACATACAAAAGTTTTGCACGTATACGCCTACTTTGTAAAGAAGAACAAAGGAAATAGAAGATAAAGATGAAGGAATGTATATGTGTGGGTGAATTATATGTCATGAAAGAAATGTGTGACATTTTTATTTTATTATTTTTTAGAAGATAATGCTGTTTTTTTTTATTGTATTAATTTTTTTTAAATACTGTCTTGTATATCTCGCAATTTGAAAGTTACCAATGTTCGATTTTTATTATAAGGTGATATGTTGACAAAAAATTATTTGATAAAATAATGGTTCATTAAAAGTAGAAGAAGAAACATGTGATATTCTTTTTATTTTTTCAAAAAATTTAATGTATTTTTTATTTTACTAATTTTTACGAATAACATTTTGATATCTTTGAGTAATACCTGGATGAAGATTTAATTTTTAATTAAAGTGCGATATGTTGCAATACATTAATTGAAAGAATAATAGTTCATCAAAAGAGGAAGAAAAGTTGCGTCACATTTGTATTTTATTATTTTCATAATTTTCTATTTTGTCTATTTATTTTTGATTATATTTTACTCCTATATTATATTAATTCTCCTTTTATAGAGATCAAAATCAATCAATCAATTCGAGTATTATTATAGTATCATTCCTATGAATAAAATTCATTGAGAACTTCATGTATACATATACATATATAGTATATATAATTCAGTTGCAGTAGAAAAAAATTATGTGACATTTTTATTTGATAGTTTTTGTTATTTTTTATGGAGAGCTCCTAGAGAAAGTTGGAATATTGTTAAAGTGTTATTCGTTTAAGAGAGTTAGTTTAAAGAGTGGTAGAGAGAGAGAGAGAGAGAGAGAGAGAGAGAGAGAGAGAAAGACAGAGGGAGAGAGAGAAAGACAGAGGGAGAAAATCATAGTTCACTTTCAGTACCGAACACACTAAAATTTAGTTTCTCTTAGCAACCCAACATCACTTATCTCTTACGAAACACTCGCTTTTGGACAACTTTGGAAAGCCTCACTTATGCTTCTGGCTTGCCCGTGAAATCGCTTCAAGCTCAACAGAGATTCTCGTTAATGCTTGTTAGAACTCTCTCTCTCTCTCTCTCTCTCTCTCTTTCTTTCTCTCGCTCTTTCGTATTTAAAAGACCCGTCCTTACGTTAATAATTCAACACCCTTTTTCACATCTTTTTTTTTTTTTAAATGCAATTAATATATTCATGTTTCATTTTTTAGTTCTGACTCCGTTTGTTCCATTTTTCTTTTTTTTCAACAAGATTTTTAATTGGGCAAAGTTATATAAAACTTTATTAACTTTAACGATGTAGATAAAAAAAAAAATTATTTAAACACGACAATGATTGCATATATGAATGATCAATTATTTTACACACAATTATTAACTCCAACGTTGTAAATGTATGTAATAATTATCCCAATTTAGGCTTATCAACTAAAGAAAATTTCGAATAATATTAATCGTATTATTCAATAAAAAAATTCTAATATATATACCTGATGGAAAAATGAATTACTTTAATAGATTGTTTTTTAATCCATTTATTTCATTTTGTAATAAATTTTCAATCAATATTTTCAAATACATTATTAATGATCACAGTATCTATAGAAATGTTCTGAAATAAAAATAATCATAATATTTTAATATTTTAAATACATGATCAATAATCAAGACTTCCTAATATTTTATTCTAAATATCGACTGATTTATTTTAAAACTATTTCTGAAAAATATTGAAGAAAATATGAGCCTGAAATAAACATTAGATCATTTTCTTTATTAATCACTGAAATAAAATTTCATTAAAACTACATTTTCTAACGATATTGGATCTTAGAGAAATTATTAGATCTCTGAATAAAACTTTTTGTTAGTTCTAATTGAAATATCGGGAATAGATCGGTGTGATGAAATCGTTTAATTATGATTGAAAGATATTAATAAGGATAGAAACGCTTTTCCGCGTTTTTCAAGCAAATTCGTTTCCTAACGCTCCATTCCTTTTACCTGTCGGAAATATCTGAAATCTAATTAAATCCAACTGTCGTTTATTCTCATCTAATCATTCGTAAGACGCGACACGATTGTGCTTTTCTTCGATTTAATCGTCCAATTGAGAATAACACGTCCATCTGTCAGTCAGAAAATAGTCTCACCGCCAATTTGACGTCATTCCAAGTTTCACGATATAAATTAGTTTCATTAAGTATAAAATTAAGGGAAACGAGTTCCTCTCTCTCCGTTTCTTTCTTCCTTTTTTTCTTTCTCTCTTTCTCGTTCGTTCAGAATGGTCGCACTCGTCGAATACTTTTCTCAAAGTAATTTCAATGAACGACTTTTCGTGATATATTTTAATAGACACTCCTAGATTCCTATGAAAATGTTTTCTTCCTCTCCCACTCTACTTTTTTTTTCTCTTATAAAGTAGTTTATGTTGAAAGAAATATGATGTAATAGTAGTTACTTTTCCAAAGTTTTCATTTGAACGGGGAATAAATGGTATGCTGTAAGTAAAAAAATTTGTTATACTCGTTAAACAAAAGTTGTAATGATTTTTATAATAAATTTTATTTGTAGAAAGAAATGAAATTTTATATCAAAGAAATGTTTTCTTGGTTGGATAACATTTGTATTGAGGTTTCCTTTTTTATACCATAGAAATAAATTATTATTTGTAAAACTAATATTTGCTTAAGGAAAATTCAATTTTGCTGTGTTAATACAAACCGTTCTAAATTATTTATCTAAACTTATTCTTATAATTTTTTGTTTATTTTTTTTTCTGTTTAAAAAAGTCGAATTTGTTTTTTAATTTTCAGAAAGATAGATTAGAAAAAAAAATAATACGGTGAACCGTATCTTTTTAAACAAAATGTTTGGTAAAAAAGAAATCTTGCGTAAGAATTTTCCCATTCATATTTCAATGAGTAAAAAGAAGATAGAAAAGAACTCTAACAAAGTTAGAGATATTTGAAAAAGTCGAGCTCATCTATCCTCTTCTTTTTGAATTCTTTAAAAGATCAACTAACGAGATTTACGGAATCTCGAAGAAGAGGAAGGATCTCTCTTTCTCTCTCTCTTGAAATAAGAAGAGAAAGAAAAAAGATTGCATCTACAAATTGGCCCTTTTTCCGTTCATCTCTATACGAGTTTTTCATTCAATTAAGACTGTGTATATATTTTACATGCATACATAAAGAGAAAGAAAGAAAGAAAGAAAGAAAGTAGGAGAGAGAGAGAGAATAAGTGAAAGAAAAAGAAGTATTATATATGGGATGATGATTTTGGGAATTGGGACAGGCTACTACTCTTTTTTAAATAAAAATGGAAAAAAATTATATGGAATAATACATCCTATAATATTCTATAGCCTTTTTTGTGTATGGATATACCGATGCACTCGCTTGGTGTATAGGTATTTTATTTTTTAATGCAACCTTATTTTCTTTTTCAACTAATCGATCCCTATTATTATTTTGCGTATAAAAGTATTAACGCACAGCTATAGAAGTGTCAGTATTTTATGAGATATTTAACATTTGGACAACCACAATATTGTGTTAAATTACAAAAATAAAGTGTATTTACACTTTACAGGTGCATCGGTGCATCCATACAAAAAATAACGTCATAGAAAGTTATATGACGTAATGTGCTATTTGATTTTATTTTATATATACATTTAGATTTATATTAAACCTAAATTTTATAATATTTCATTATTCATCCCAGTTCTCATAATCGTTCGGTTTAAATAAATTATTTATTATAACGCCGTTAAAGAAGAAAAATTATATAAAGTTTATATATTTTTGTCACGCATGCAATGAAAAATATAATCAAATTTCTAAAATTGTACTTCTTATGCCCAAAATTTCCATTTCAATGAAAAAAATAAATAAATAAATAAAAGCCAGAGCAACGCTAGTAATTTTGTTTCGCTTTCTAGCTTCCTTTTTAAATTGGTTTGCGGTGTAAACTTTGAATAAAAACGTAACGAAAATATAATATGGAACGCCGCAGTACGTTCCAACTTTATGGTACGTAGGTTTATTAACACGTTTTATTATAAATTATCATATATATATATATATATACATTTTCTTTTAGTTTAATATTTAAAATATATAGAAAAACAGATAAAAACTCAATTACAAAAATGACGATAAAGATCTTGAAAAAATTGTGCTTATAATATATATATATATATATTAGTTCAAAACTAAATTTAATTCAAAAATGTTGCTATCATTTTTTTAATGTGGTAAAAAGAAGTAGGTGTGGACTCTGAAAGATAGGATAAAGAAAAATATTTAAAGACAAATTTAATGTTTTTTTTCGTTTGACTTGAAAAAAAAGAAAAACAATGAATTATTGTTAAAAAGAGTGAGAGGAAGGAGATCGAGAGGTGGTGGGAGGGAAGTGGAAGGAGAGAGAGAGAGAGAGAAACAGAGAAAAGGATTTCCATATTCATATAAGACAAGAGATAAATGGAAATTTACACGAAGAGAAAACGTGAATGAGAGAAAGAGAGAGAAAGAGAGAGAAAGAGAAATACGTATTCCATCTCGAACATTTTCGTTATACTGCAGCTACTGCAGTCTTTGTCCTTATCGTTGACCCATTTCACTGGATCGCATAGAGAAGTGCCAGCGAAGGGAAAACTCGGGTAATCTTGGGACACGCGTTTGTAATATATCTCAAGCGATTGGACAACGAGCCATGGATCTACTTCCTTTTAAGGATCTTTGTCTTTACTTTCAATAATTAGAAAGAAAGAGATAGGAATAGCTAGTGATAGAATAAATAAAAAGAAATTAATTAATATCTCGAAATTTTTTGTTCAATATAAGTAAATCATTTATAATTAAGATAACAATATGTTTTAATAGTATTTAGAAGAAGTGAGTCCACAAAAAAGTTCCTTAGTGGGATAAAAGTTTATGTGATTTTTAAATAAATATAATTAGTTAATCCTTTTTGAGACCTTTTGGCTCGTAATTTTGTAGTGTTAATTTTATAGTTTTAAAATATAAAGAATAAGCGTAAAATGTCTTAGAAAAGTTACATTTTTGCAAGCTAAGTTTATTAATCTTAAATATTTAAAAATAAGTGAAAAAAAGTTTAGAACAAATTATTAATTTTAAGAATCACCTAGAAACTTTTGATCTACATTGTGTTTGTGTGTATAAATATATTAGGTATCTTATAATTAACGTAGAGAATGGATGAAAGTTTATCGGTGGTCGAAAAGTTCTTAAGTAATTTTACATAATCAATTAATATTTTTCGAGACTTACTTTTTTTTCTTAATCAGGTTTATATAACTAGATTAACTAAAAAATTTAGAAACTTGTTTGTGTGTGTTACTTTGTAAATAAATTATAATCATAGTTAATTACTCTAGTCGCATGATAAGACTTTTTTAACAGGATGTTATAAAAATGTGCGATGTAATGTTATAAGATGTTTGAAATTTTCATGATTAACTTCAAAACAATTTTTATCTCTTAGAAAAGAGAAAATCGTAGAACGAATTTTTTTGAAAAATTCCGTTCTATTATAAGAAGAAAGAGAAGAAGGGTTAAAAAAAGAGGTCTCAAGAATGCGAAGCATCGGAACTCTTTGGTGAGATTGTTCCCCATCGCGACATTCGATCTCAAAGTTCTCCCTTTCTTCCTCTCTCTCACCCTCTCTCTCTCTCTCTTACATCGTCTTCTTAGCTTAGAATGAACAAAGAACACTTTGGTGGCTTCTTAAGCGTATAGATGCCTTATTACATTGGACGTATAATCTACTCTTAACCTCCATTTAATAGAACAGATTTAGAATTTTTTAACTCGATAAAATTCTATTAAATTTGTTATAAAATTTCGTAAATTTATACACAATTAATAAACAATATTTTATATTTTATTTTCTATCACAATTATTTATATTATCAAGTAAATCATAAATTAAATTTTTGTATTTTTTTTTTATAAAGGTAATTTATTTAATAAATTATTTATTATATATATATGTAAAATTTTTTTTAAACATGTGAACATAATTTCGGGAGTAGTTTTATTACTCTAAAATAAGATAGAAAAAAGTTTTTATAATCATATGCCTATAATCTGACCTTGTTTTCAAATTATTGTTTTATTCGTTTATTGCAAAATTTGTTTTATTGAATTATCTTATAATTAAAAAAAAAATATATATTAAATTAAAATAAATATATAATGTTAAATATCTTATATAAAAAAGATTCATATAATTCATTGTATGAATTATCTTACATAAAATACTAGTTTCTTTTATTTTATTTTTCAAATATAACACAACGTCGAAGAATTTTTTAAATGAAACATCATTCCGATACATCAAAAGGTACGAACCTTTTATTCATCTATCAATTTATCTATCTATCTATTTTTGACTACAGAGATCAAAGTTGTACGTGTCACTTATCTTCCATTTACTTTTTCTCTTTTTCTGTCTTCTCCTATTTTTCGAAGGTCTTTTTTGATGTACTTGAGGCAGAACAAAGGGCACTTTCGTGGCTTCTTAAGCGTTATAAGCCCTACTTCGTCGTAGTTCCTTCCTATCATCAGACCTTCGCTTTCGGAAAATAAAAGGAACACAATGTAGATCTTCCTGAAGTGAAATTTGATGTAATTCAATATATATAGATAAGAAAGTACATATAGAATACTATAGTATATCGTCTAAGGCATTCAAAATAGGCAACCTGAATAACTCTATTGAAATTAATAAAACAAAAAATTTCAAATCACATTTACTTAATTTCTAGATTAGTATCGAAGAAATAAACTTCTTTTTTTCTTTTTCATTATCATAAACTTTCAGTCATATTATACGCGTTTATCAATTATTTGTCGATCATTGCGTTTTTTTCAGAATTTCTGAGTTCTGTACAAATTTATATGGGATTGTAACCTCATATGAGATACCCTTTTTCTACAAGTCCACTTATATGAAAAATACTATTAAATATGAAATTATAGCATTTTTAATGTTACGTCAAGACTTAGGTAACATGTAAATTGTAAAATATTCCAAAAAATTCGTTCTCGTTGTGATCGTATCAAATATTTACCTTAGATTCGACAACTGACAGCAGAGCAGAGATATATAGACCACCCTGATTACTCTCATTCCCATTTTGTACTAAATACACACAAAGGGTAGTCGACTCTATTGTTTCGTGTCGATAGATCTGATGGTGAGTATCATAAAACCATTGTTCGTGTTTATTTAGGAGAAAACTGTTCCTCTCGCTACATTTAAGTGCACAAAATTTATTGCCACGAAGGAATTCCGATAATTATCGAAAGATAGGTTAACTAACAGTATCGAGAAAAAAAGTCAATATAATAGAAAAGACCAAAAGAAGAACACAACTAAACTTTTAACACTAAACTTACCGACACACACACACTTCATGCATGTTTATTCATATCGTAAGTAATGAAATGACTGCTTAAAGAAAATCATAAATCCTAATTTAGAATGAGATTTTAGTCAATTGGATAGTGAAAACAAAATATTTTCTTGTATATAAACCTGCATTAGTATGCTCTGTCTGTGTGTGTGTATGTGTGTGTGTGAGTGAGAGTGAGTAAGTATGCGAGATAAGACATTTAACCACTTGCAATACAAATAAACTTCACGGTTGCGGTGCCGTGCGCTACAATATAACTAATTAATTTCATACAGTACATTAAGTATGTTAGTAACATATATTTCATGAGTTTTTACCGCATTTTTTACTAATTACAAGACGAAGTCATTTGAACTTACATGATAGGTTCAATATTATAGGAACTGAGCACTACGCTGATTTGTATAGTAACATAATAATAGAATATAATATCTATAATTATTAATAATTAGTCGTTTTTTCTTCTATATATTATTTTATTCCATCCTTACAACGTGGAAGTTTGGAAGATTAAATTTTCATAATCAGGTAGTTGAGAAGGCGCGTGAACGTTGTATATCCACAGTACAGAAAATGATGATCATTTCATGATAGTATGAATATACACTTACAACCAAGTAAATTTCGTCTGACACAATTTCTTCTATTATTAATAGCAACGAAGTTATTCAGGCAGTCTCTTTTAAAATGCCTCACAGATGATATATCAAATACTTTTTCTTTTTTCCCATTTTATTCGTAACGAAAATAGTAAAGCCGAAGTATTCTATAAATAGATCGTCATTTCTTTCTCTTTCGTGAAGATTAAAGTTGCAGAATACCATCTTCATCCTCAACCTCTTTTTTATTCTTTCTTTTTCTTTTTTATCATTTCATCTATTTCTTTTTCTTCCTTTCTTTTTCCTTTTCATTTTCTTCTCTATCTTTCGAGTATCAACACGTAATATGTGCAGTAGGCAAAATCTGAAGTGTTTTGAGCGTATGATAAACATACAGTTACACGTACATGTATATGTGATATGTATGGATGTGTGTGTGTGTGTTTGTGTTGTGTCTATGAATGCATTTATACACGATCTTCAAACGTTCAGGAAGCTTAGGCGAATGTTTTATATGTGCTGACGACGACACATCTCGTGACGAAAAGATCGCAGAACCGTTTGAATTTTGATCCTATTCATGATACACCTCTTCATCGGTTGTATAAATAATTCAAATCATGAGAAAGCGAACACCTTCGTTCTTTTCTTGTTCTTTTTTTTTCTCTTCTTTTATATTTTCCTTTCTTGATAAATTATTCGCTCGAAACTATAACATGGAAAAATCATGAACGATATTATTTTCCTATTTGTCGTGTTCTGTAAATTATTTTTTTCTTGTTTGCGTGAGTATCGTACGGTAAAATAACAAAGGTTCATACAAATTTGAAAGCACACAAAAAATAAGCTTGAAAAGTTTCATGAAAAATAAAAAAAAAAGGATAAATTGGTTATCGAAATTGTTTAAAAACTTTTAGGTCGACCAAAAGTTTATAATTTTATAATTGAATAAGTTAAGAGAAACAATAAGGTTAAAAAATATAGTTCGAAGAAAAAGAATTTGTTAAATTTTAAAATACCCTAGGAATTTTTCGGCTTGTCCTGTACATTTGAATGAATCGAAAATTTCTAGGCATGTAGTTTAACAATTTAAATAGGAAAAAAAAGAAAGAAACTTACAAGATCTAAACGAAGAAATTTATTTTTAAGATAATCTAGAAACTTTTGGACTCACTATCTACAATTACAATGGACGTAGTCAATTTGTAATTTTCTTTTAATAAAAATCGAGTTTTATTTCTTGTTTTTGTTTTATTACACTTATGTTAATTTCAATTATTTATTGACGATAAAGAAAAATAAGAAGATAGGACAAGACACTAGTCAAGAATCATGGGTAAAGTCCATTAGTAGTTGGTTGAATACACGGTGATCCATCTTTCAAAGTGACAAGGTGCAACATTGACAACGGTAAAATAACAGAAAGAGAAAGAAAAAAGAGGGAATAAAGTAGAGAAAAGAAAATGAATCGAAAAGAGGTAACAGAAATACGGAAATGTTTCTGTCACGTTATACAAGACCGATCGTTATTAATAAATCACGTGATTTTTCTTATTAAAAATCTTATCTCTATCAAATATTTATAAATTGATATTAATCTTTTATCAATGTTCTTTTTTCATATTATTTCTTTCTTTATTTTTTTTTTCGTACATATTTATTCGTTTGATCAATATTGATGTATGTACGTAGATTTCTCCAATATGAAGATCCTCTGGTGATTATGATAAGTTAATGATGAGGAAAATAATTGCATCAAGATTAAGTATTGATACTGAATATACATATTGATATCTTACAATTAGTATAAATATAAATTAATTTATTATAAATAGTGATATAAAACATATTTGGAAATATATTGATTTAATAAATAGACAATTTGGTTATTATTTAACTTTGAAACGTTTCGTATGAAAAATATAATAAAAATTGATTATATTCAAAGTTTAGGTTCAAATTTGTGAGTTTATATTTATATTCTAAAACGTTTATTTTTACTTTATATAATATACAGTACTCCTAATTGTGTCTACTCTCCTATTTGTTTAGTATTACTCTCAATTAATCTTTCTTTTCTGTCATCGTTTGAAACGATGATCGATCATTCCTCTGATGATTTTCGAATATATCTGTGTACAGGTTTATTGAAGATGTGCATTATCGTCTCTCTCTCTCTCTCTCTCTCTCTCACTTTTTTATTTTCTATTTATAAATAATAACGTTATATGAAAAAATCATTATCATCGATCGTTCATCATAAAATGAATGATTCTTATACATAGCTGAGAGACTATTTTAACAACTAATTCATCAATTACGTCAACGGATAATTAAATTAAAAATATTTAATTAAAGTTAAAATAACCGTTTAAAAATATTTAACGCGGTATTGCAATTTTTCCGTTTAATCGAGAATTATTTTCTTTCATGTTGGTTTTTTTTTTCTAGTAAGTTACGATATCAAACTCGAATGTAATTAAGTTTTATAAGCACCTGTCTATATGTATGTATGTATATTTAGTTTCAAGACACTATGTATGAAATAAGTTTGCGATGATTGCGAAGAGACGTACGTGAAGTTTTTAATGGTTTTTAAAATCGAGCGGTTAGGAAGAGTATCAACTTTTAATGCAAATTTTTTATATTCATTTATTTTTTATATTTTTTTAAAGTTTCTTTCTCTCTCTCTCTCTCTCTCTCTCTCTCTCTCTATTTTAAAACATTCGTTTATACGAGGGTAGGTTTAAAGGTTTTGACTCTCAAAATCAAAAACTTTTTTTCTTTTTAAGAAAAAAGTATATTTTAAAATTATTATTTCCAGGTTAAGCTTACACATTCAGAGTATTTCAATCCACGAATTACATTTATTTATAAAATAAATGAATTTGATCATTAAAGTAACAATTAGCCAACAAAATGAGATCTGTGAATGTTTTAAATGTATTTATATAAACAATTTTTTCTATATATATATATATAATATGGTAATAAAATATAGAAAAAACATTACTATATATTATATAGAATTATATTATTGTAATAAATTTTTTAATTTAATATTTAATATATAAATATATTATATATATTTTTTTTTATATAAATTTGATCTATCTTTTTTTTTGCCTAAAGATCAAAAGCGATGAAAGATAAAGAAATAAAATAAAATGGAAGAGAATAAAAAGCGAATAAGATATTTAGTTATAGTACCGATATATATCGGTATATATATATATATACATATACGTTAAACCTACGTAAGAACCAATTCGTTGTACTAAGCTTTGAAAATAGATTTTTATTGAAGCTACTAGAATATCACTAACTCGAAATTGCAACAATATACAGTTCCCTTTTTTCTTTTTCTTTATTTCTTTCTTTATTCTACTTTTCATCATTTACAAACATTGGTTACGGTGTAATTTTACGGGACGTTCGGTTCAATCATCGAAAATCCTTAGGGATTTTGAGAAAAGTACATCGTTTAATTTAGAATCGAAAAGGAATTATACGATTTTCATTCTTATATATATATATATATATTTCTTTTAACCGATATTAGATTTATTCAATCAAAGAATATATTGTAAAATATTTATGACATCTTATGTAGTTAATTTAATTTTTCTTTTTTTTTCCCTTTTTTTTCCTTTTTTTTCATTTAATTTAAGTCATTTCTCGAGTATTTATTTTATTTCAAGCATTTACGTTATTTCAACATCGTTGAAAAATTCTGGAACTAGATTATTTTCTACAATTTTTGAAACTGAAATAAATTTATTTCTATGTTAGGATCAAAACCTTTTCACTTTATCCACGTATATGCAATATTTTTCAGAGAAAAAAAAAATTAGAAAATGTAAGTATGAACGTACATAAGATAAAATATTTTTGAGATTGAAACATATTTTTTGCAACAAAAAATCTAATATATCTTTTTATTAATGTAATAGTATAATAATAAAATATTTCAATAATTTTAACTAAAATTCATTTGACTGTACAAAATATATTATTATTAGAAATTAATCATTATCTAGATTATTACGATATTTGGATTGATATTTACGTTTGGTTCGATCTTTTTATTCGTTCCCTTGAAAAAAAAAAAAAAAGAAATAAATATACAATAAAACCATCAATAGAAAAGTTTCGCCTAGGGGGTATAAAAATAAGAATAAAAAATGGCCAAGATAGATATGCCATTTCAATCGGGACAATATCTAAAGATTCCTTTTTGGCAATACCCCGTTTGGTAGAATTTCTCATAGTCGTATCCATTACAATTCAGATTTGTATTTTATTTTTCTTTCTTTTTCTTTTTCGAAAAAGAAGAAAGAAGCTTTTCGTACAATTTCGTAACCGATGAGGAACGAAGAAAAAGATCTTATTTTTATCGATCGAAAGAGCATATCTAATAATAAGTAGATAGTATAATATTGTATAATATTTTCATATTTCAAAGAAATCTTCATTGTTCACTTCTCGCCAACATTTTCAAGAAGCTTTTCGAAATTTACGCGTTATTTATTGGGTCACATGTTATTTTTTTTAACAAATTTTATTTCTTCAAATTTTTAATGTATGAATCAATATTTACGTATATTAATATTAAACACTTGATAATTTGATCAATATTTATATATGAATCAAAATTTAAATATAAAAATTAAATAAATATTAATACATGTAAATCAAAATTCAAATATCAAAATTTATAATCGATATTTATACATGTATAAATACAAATAATAAATTAAGAAATGTTAAATAAAATATCAGTAAAATATTAATATTTATTCTAGATACAACTCTACACCTAATATAAATACTGATCAAGTATAATTAAATAATACTTAATAATTATGAATTTAACTAAACAAAATATTCTTATATATTGAACATTTATTTAAATTAATTCTAATCAAATAAACAAATGTTATAATTAAGTCGAATATATCTTCTTAATGTTTCTGTTTTTCATACAACATAGATTGTATATATCATTATATTTACATCAAATTTGTCAAAATATTTGTGAATTAGGAAAAATTTGCAATCTTCACCCCCCCTCTCTCTCTCTCTCTCTCTTGTTCTCTATTTCTCTCTTTCTTTTCTTTAATGCACCATAGATTATATTATCATCGTATTTATATACGATTTATCAAAATGTTTGTGAAACTCTAGCTGTCAACGAACATAAGCACACCTATATAGTCAATATCAAATTTATCCTGAATTCTCTCTCTCTCTCTCTCTCTCTCTCTCTTTCTTTCTCTTTCCCTTTCTTTCTCCTATACTATCTCTCAGAGTTTCAGATAAGATTTATGAGCACCAGGAGGCTGTTTTGTTTGTAACACAGTTAGCACCGTCGTTCGTATTTTACTTGCAGCACCACCATACGAATGATATAATTAATTAAGGATGATACTTCTCGTTTATCGAGAGAAGAGAGATAGAAATAGGATAACACGATAGACAATTATAATAATATTTTTACGAAAACATTTATTATTTCATTAATTTTATTAATTTTATTCAAAAATTCTTTTCTAATATTTTTCTTTTTTTGTTCAGAATCCCGATTAATATCTTATATTTTGTCATTTATAAATTATGTTAAAAATTTCTTTTTCATATTACATTTATTGTTCATGATGATCAATATCTTTAAGTTTGTAGAAAATAAAAAATATTATATATATATATATATATATATATATATACGGGTACTTATTTACTGTAAGATTCAAACAGTTTAAAGTTCGAAACTTACTTTAAGAAAATGTTGCCCTCGTTACGTTTCAACGAATATAATAGAAACTTTTAATGATCCTCAAGTTCCTGTTTCCGTTTGTTACATTTATCTACTACGACAACGACATTTATGCGATTTTGTATTTTTTGGCGAAAAACCTTTCAATGGATAGAATAGTATTTATGTCGCGAAAGAGTTTAATCGACGTTTCAAATCATTTTCTAATACTTCATACATATTTATATTTAAGTATTTTAAATACAACGTTACAATCTTTTTTTTTAATCTTTTTAATCAAATTTAATTTTTTTCTTTTCAAATTTTAGAAATTCTAAGATCACAAGTTATTTTACAATCTTTAAAAATATTTGTATAATAAAGTTACAAAAAATATTATTCTTTTCGCGAACAATCAATTTCATTTATTTATTAGATTTGTTACATTTATTCACTCGTTAATAAAAATAATGTTGGAGTTTTTTTTTTCGGTAAAATTAATTATTATCAAAAAAATCGTTATTAATCAATTTTTATATTTTGTTATATATCATATGTTATTTAATTATAAACTATAATCTTATCTTAGTTTATGTCAAAACAAAAACTTCGTTTAACTCTTACATATTTACGCTTATATTAATCATGTTGGAGTTTCCTTTAGGAAACACACGTATTTCCAGTATACGTGATAATTTGATCCAACGTCGAAGATAACACTATAATATATGTTGAAGGAACAGAGAGCTCTTTATCCTTGATCGTCTTAAACTCTATTCAATTTGTAGAACGATCTTGTTTGTTCATTCTTGGATAAATCTATGGATCAATCGATTGGTATATTGATCAATCGATCTTATCATTTACCTAATATCCTATCGCTTCTATTATCTTCTCGCTAAGTCTATTTTATAGGTTTAGTATTACACACATTCATACACATGCACGCTCATATACATATGAATATGCATTACCAGTCAAAAGTTAAAAATCGCTATGTAAATTCAGAGAAACAAAATATTTGCAGAAAATAAATGAACACCATTAGAATAACCGAGCTAGATGGATTTGTAACAAAAAACTGAGTAGTATATTTTGTTTGTTATGTTATTTCTTTTTTTAAGGGATACATATTTCTGTTCAAAATTATTGTCCTTTCATCAAAAAATATCGTTATCATTTTTAATTATAATTTAATATATTCTAGACAACCTGGTAATTAGTTTTTCGAATATTTTTATTTAATATTTTTCCATGTTTCTTATTAAAGTTGCCAAAAATATCTCAATAAGAAAGTTCATTTGGAATTTTGCCCTAAACTAGTTTTATAAAATGTACAAGGGTATTATGAATATAAGAAAAAACTGAGAATTTCTTCAAAAATAATTTAATTTGATAATATTTGATATAATAAAGATAAATCATTTGAAAATTGATCGATAGATTCGATTTTAATGGAAATTAACAAGTAATTTCAAACTCTTGGAGGATAGTGTACATGTACATATATTGAGATGTATTACATATATGTAATATCAAAAATTCATGCTCGATTTTGTAGGAAGGCATTTCGTGAATGTCACAAACCCTTATTTCACTTGACAATCCTGCTTCTAGTCCTTCTCAACCACTAAACTCGTAATTGCGAGAAATGTTCGGAAGGTACCATATCAAGGGTCGTTATTCTCCTCTTCTATCTCTCATTGTAGTTTGCGGTGTCTCTGTGAATTCTCTCACTTTTGTACTACTGGATCCACTTCGTTAATCATATCGTTGGAGAAGTATCAAAGATATGAAGGTGCTTGAGTAATCAAGTCTCTTATTTTATTATAGTATGAATTTTGTAACGTATTATATTAATTATTTTGTAATTTGGCGTGTTTTTTATTATAACGTCAAGATTCGAAAGGCTAATAATATTAATTTCTTAAATTTATACTTATTACATCTAACACATATCGTAATTTTACGTATTTTATTTATCATTAAAAAGAAACAAAATTAATTCCCGAACATTTTAATTTTCTTTTTTTTTTTTTTTTTGCGAAGAATTAAATCCTGTTCAAGATGATCGAATCTCTTTCGAGAATTCCCAAATCATTTTTTCCTCAGGTTTTTCCTTTCTATTCCATTGAAGTTCCTTCTCTTTGGTAGTTCTCAAAGATGTTAATTGAAGACAGCAAGCTGGACGTTAATTGAAAGGTCCAGCAGGAAGAAGCTTTCAGCGTAATTAGACTTGGAGTTTCGCGTCTGGGCAATAGTTTTCAATAAGTTAACGGATGGTAGTGAGAAACGCTTGTAGAAATTTCTATTGTCTCCTCATTTTTTTCTATTTTTTTTTTATTTTCTTTTTTTCCTCTTCGCTTAATCAAAATTAAAAAGTATCAAAAATTGTAACAAAATACTCCTTCAGTAATCCCTGCTTGTAAGAGGCGACTAAAATGAAAATCCAGGAAAAATGGAGAAAGGAAATAGTGGAAAAGAGGAATAAAGTATAACTGGATAAACCAAATCACTGAAAAGAAAGAAAATAACAATAATAATAATAATAATAATAATAATAATAATAATAATAATAACAATAGGAACCAGATGATTTTAGAAGTAGTTTTCATATTCTATTTTATATTCTCTGCGCTAATATGATTTTGTTACAATGAACACTTTTGGAGAATAGTGAAAAATCTTGAAAAGTAGATGGTAGTGATGGTGATGATAATGGTGGTAGAAAATATCATCATCCCTCCGGTTAGAAATATTTTCGACGAATGAGCACCTCAAGTGTACTCCACGTGTTCCCTTCTTTACCTTTCTCTGCCTTCACCGTTACGAAGTCGAGTGGAATGAGAGGAGTTTATGAGCATTCTCGCGAAAATCTTTACTCTCTTCCTCTTTTATACACTTTCTCACTTCTACAATCTTTCCTTTCACTTTCTCGAAACGTTCTCTTCGAGTTAGACAATTTTCTCCCTCGACAAATCCTACCAAAGACTCGAATAGAATTTTTCTATTTTTTTTTTCTTATATTCATGAAAAATCCGAATATTAATATTTAACAAAGAGAACGTTGATTCAAAAAAAAAAAAATCATCATTTTTATTCGACTATTTAACGTACAATAAGTAATAAACTATTCGTGGGTTTAGATTTATAGGATTATTTAACAATTTGTGGTTATATAACAATTTATATTTGTAAATAATTTTCTTTAGTAAAATTATGAGCTTCTAAATAAAAATGATAAATTATTAATTAACACTAAACCTATTAGGAGAGGTCAAATGATCGTGTAATTTGTAAAAATGCAATAAAAATGCATAAAATGTACATTATTTATTTGTAAATAAAAGAAAATATTTTATTTACTATCCAATTAGTTACAATCTCATTTTATATTAAAATATGTGTTTTATTTTAATGAATAAGTATTCATAAAGTATATAAGTAGGTTTAGTGTTAATAATCCCAAAATTATAACTCCATTAATATTCTTAACTAATATTTTATTTGTTATTGAAAAGACATCTAAATTTTTCTAAATTTTAACTCATAAGATATCACTTTACACATAATTATGTAGACATAAAAATAACTATTATTAAATAAGAGAAAAAAAGAAGAATATTTGACCAAGTTTAAGGATCGTTGATTAAATAAAAAAAGAAAAAGAAGATAAAACGAAGAAAAATCGACGCTTTTCTTTATTTTTTTTAGAGGGTGTTGAAAAGAGGAGTGAATGAGAGGGTGTTTGAGTAAACGTGAGAGGTTATACTCTCCCCTCTCTCTCTCTCTCTCTCTCTCTCTTTCCCTCGTCTAGATAAAATCCTCCACTCACGATTACCAAGTGAAAATATCGTGGCAACATATTGTGACTTCGATCCTAGTAGTCACGCTCTACCGAATGTTTTTTCATCTGGAAAAAAGAAGTCTTTAAGATAAAGACACCCTAATATCGCTAGTCACTTTTACTATCTATTTCTATTCATTTGAAACCCTACATAGTATAATAATTTTTTATGTAGAATTTGATTCTTTATCAGAATCCAGAATAAAAAATTTAGCATTCCATTAAAAAGAAAACCAATGATCTTGATATCTCATTAAAAAATTTATCTTCAAAAAAAGTTTTGTTTACCGTTACATTTGCCCCCCTTATTTTTTTTTTAACTATGCAGAAGACATTTTTTTATGCAATGTACATTTTACGAATTATTTCAAAACGTCACGTGATTCACCCTGTATGTACATATATAATATAATATAATATAAAATATATAAAATATAAAAATATAAAATATATCAATATAATTTAAATTTAATAATTTCGCTATTTGGATAAAAAAAAATCAATTCAAAATAATCCCACCAAAAAGTTTATAATATAGAAAACTACGTAAAAACGTTTTGATTCATCTAAATATTCTTTATAAAAAAATGTCTTAATTTTTTAAAATTTGTTCTATAATCTATAACTCGATTAAATATAATTATTACAAAATTTATTCTTATTCAGCTCGTTTTCATAAACATTTTAATTTTGTATTTCTTTTGTTTTATAAACCAAGCCAGTTATTTTTCACGTTCGTTGTTATCGTAGAAACTTTGAATAAAGTTAGCGGTAACGGGAGGTCATTTCTAATTTCGAAACATACTTTCTTAATGATACTATTATCAAACATAACAACATTTATATTAATAACAATAATAATAACAATAATAATAAATAATAATAACAAAAAAATAATAATAATAATAATAATAATAATAATAATAATAATAATAATAATATATTATAGTAACAATAATAATAATAATAATAATGAAAATAATAATAACCAAGAGGAAATATGAAAGTCTCTAGCGGTTGTATGAGAAAGTAAAAAGGAAACAGTAAAGAAGAAAAATAAAAATGAACTACCTACCAGCATAGGTGTGGAAGGGATTGTTAAAGAAGGTTTTCCCCCGTGCGATGTGTTATTACAACACGCGTCGAGGCATCCTAATAGCATTGTTATTTTTCCAGTCATTTCTTCTCGGACGAAAAATATAGAGAGAAAAAGGGAAGTAAGTCTCTGAGAGAAAAAATTAAAGAGTAAGAGAAAAAGAGACAGGGAAAAAGAAAGAAAGAAAGAAAGAAAGAAAGAAAGAGAGAGAGAGAGAGACAGAGAGAAAAAGAGAAAAGAAAGATGCGAAGAAAAGGTTCACGAGAGAGAAAGAAAGTAGAAAAAAAAAAGCTGGAGACGCTTCGAGTAGTAGTGTTTCGTCGAAAGTGGTTTACCCGAAAGCATTTTCGTTTAAGAGGGAACACCTTCTCACAACAACTCTTACCCTCTGCCTCTCACACCCCTTCTTCTAACCACGTCAGAACACCCCACTAGTATTCCACCGCTTATAAAAACAGAAGCTTCAGTTGCTATAAAGTCAAATTCGGTTAAAAGGATGTAACTCGTGTATCTTCTATTACACATGCACATTCTAATACATATATACATGCATGTATACAAACGTCTATATTATAATTCATTATTTTCTACTAACGTTGTTTATACTTTTTTTACGTATCTAACGCGTTTTTAATTCTTTCTTTTATCTTTTCACATTTCATTCACGCTATATTATAATGAATTCTTTTTTCTTCATAATTACACGATCTAAATATCTAATTGTAAATCTAAAATTACAATAAAGGCGACGAAAGCAAATTGATCATTTTGTTGTTTCGTTCGCGAAAAATGTTAATTCAGTATTTTAATTTTTTACAATATACTTTATTTTACAAAAACTAACATTATGTTCTTTCTTTTTTTTTATTATGTGAACAATTTTAAGAAGCTTACAATTTAATTAAACTTCGAAAAATTATTACTCGTGGATACTTAAAAATTGGCTGACTTGATCAAACGCAAACGATTCTTCTTAATTCGATTATCTTTGTTCTTTCTCTTTCTCTTTTACAAGTTCGTAAAATTCTATCCTTTTCGATAGGAAGGGTAGAACCTAAAATAGCATATCGGAGAAAAGTGCGATTAATAGTAGGTGGTCATCGTCTGAGTTTGAGAGAATAAGAGAAAAAGAGAAAGAGAGAGGGAAAGAGAGAGAGAGAGAAAAAGTTTTATGAGAAAATCGGATTAGAAAAATAAATGATTTTTTGGCTAAATCGTATTATTAATGGGACAATGGTTACGAATTACAAAACTACTTTTGTTATAATTTTTCTAACTTTATTAGCCAACACGTTATCAATTTTGTCTTTTTTTTTTTTTTTCATTTAGCGTTGTAAACGTCATCCAAGTATGATATAGAAATGAACAGTTTCTTGTACAAATGGTTTGGATCTTTAATGATTTCAAATTCGTATGATATGCTCGTTTATTCGATTTACCTATCATCATTTACCGCTGTCATTTATAATTTCTGCAAAATTTATTAGAGGTTTCATTTATTTAATTTAATTATAATTTGATATAATTAAATGGGATAAAATCGTAAGTATCTATAATAGTGTAATTTAATAATTACTATTCCTCGTGTTTTATATTACTTTACAAGTCTTAATTTGTAACCAACATTGTTTTTCATCGATTCGATTGAGATAGTTCTGAAATTTCAACTTTTTCGTTGATAATTTTATTTGCTCTAATCTAAAGATTAGATTAGTTACAAAAAAAAATTACTAATTTTTACCGTCTTCATTATTATTATTGTTATTATTAAAAAAAAAAAAAAAAAAACGTAATTCGCAATATTTTATCAAAAAGATCGGAAAATAGGAGATAGGTAAAAGTTAATTGAAAAAATTTACCGACACGTTAACTCTACGGTTTTTCTCCGTGAATGACGTGCGCATTGCAGTAAAACAAAAAACACATTTCGTTAAGAAACCCTGCTGGAAGAGAAGGTAAGAAACTCAAACGAGATAGTGTGAAGAAGAGAAAGAAGAGGAGAAAGAGATGGAAAGAGAGAGAGAGAGAGAGAGAGAGAGAGAGAGAAAGAACACACATTTTCTAGAAGGTTGATTCAAGTTACAGACACGAAGCCAACGTTAATAGCACCTTTAACCAGACTTTTGAATGTTAATTAAACATTCCCGAAGAAGTTAAACTCCCTTTGAATTCGTTATTTTCATTTTAAAAGGTAGAACGTCGATAAAAACATAAGCCTATCTTATCTGCTAATCCCTTAGCCGTGTTTTGTTTTATTTTATTATCCAACTAAATTATGTTCTTTCGACATATATTTTTCCACGGGTATTTTTTTTTTTATGTATTTTTACTTGCTCTATGGATTATATTTTTTAATTTTTTTTTTCTTTTTTTTTTTAAACACATTACATATGATAAGAATATTTGATGATACGAATCAAATAAATAGAAGTGTTTATTTTCTTTTTTATTTATTTCTTTCAATAGTAATAGTAAAAGAGATAGAGCATGTAATTTATCATTCCGATCGTCTGATGATGATCATGATCGATAAAGGGCTAGCTAGCGATGAGAGAGAGGCTCGACTTACGAGCGTTCGTGTGCCATTTGAGAATTTATCGTGTCACGTAATCGTTCGATATCGTGCCGTGTGTTTCGGTACCGGCCTCGATGGCTTCTACACTTTTTGTGCAACGTCTCTGTAATTAATTAATATTTTTTATATAACATCCAACTCGGCACATTAATCTTACAGGCCTCTCTCTCTCTCTTTCTCTCTTTCTCTCTCTTTCTCTCTCTTTCTCTCTCTTTCTCTTTTTCTGCGTATACAAGGTGTAAGAAAAATATGCACGATTAAACTTGAGAAATGAATTTTTCATATTTATCATTATAAAATTAATTTTTGTTATAATGAACCTCTGAAATGATTAATTTCTGATGTAATTTTTAAATACATTTATGTATGCGATTAATATAATATCTATTCTGATTACGTTGATTGCTTTTTTTTTTTTTGAATGAAATTCAAGACACTAGTTACACACACACACATGTTATGTTTATTCGAATAGGTTATTATTAACGACTGAAAGATTTATTACATTAAACATGTTCAATATCCGCAAATGGATTATTTCTAGTAATAACCATAAGTGAATACTCGATGAAATGACGAACAGATACAGATCAAAATTTAAAAGAATAAAATTAATGCAATTGGAATCCATTAACAATATGATCACATTTGAAAGTCTTCTAATTAAAAAAATTAATCATTTTTGGATTCGCATTGATTATTATTATTATAGTGAGATAAAGAAAATACTTATAGTACATGTTATACATTGTTTAGAATTTCGAAATACAAAATTTCTATTGATTCTTATTTTTTTGTATTCAATGAAAAAAAAAAAATGAGTGATCTTAGTAATGATTGAAATCTTTTTTTGTATTTTTAATTTTTTAAACATTTTCGTTATCATCTTTTAAAATTAGTGTTTAGAATTTTGTGTATTTCTTTTCTTATATTCCATTTTAGGAAATTACAAAATTGTAAAACTTTCCACAGAATGTCTTTCGAAGAAAAAACAGAGGGATATCGAGTTAGATGAAATGTAGAGAGAGAGATCATAATCTTGATTAGAGTTTGTTTAGAAACTTAACTCCACAGGGAAATTAGTTAACTCTAGCAGAACTTTAGGAACTTTGTAATGTTGAAGATCGACTTATAGTCTTCGAAGGTATCCGTGATAATTAAAGGATTTCACGTTATGGAGAAGATGCGTTCAAATTCGATATACATATATATATCTATCTTCTATTTCTGTCTCTCTCACTTTTCAATTTTTATTTCATTTTAATTTCGTTGGAATCAGCATTGGAAATATTTATTTAATATTTGAACATTTCAACAACGATGAAAAAAGAGATCATCGAAATATGATATCTCGTTTCGGATCAATTCAAAAAATGTTATATTCACTTGATAAATGATTAATATCTACATTTGTGTTTGCCATTTTATATTTAAACGAATAACATTGGTATATTTTATTCTTTTTTTTTTTTTTTGAGAGAGAGAATTAAAAAATATTTCGTATTGCAAATGTTTAAATAAGTAATACTTCATAGTATTTTTTCTATGTCAACGAGAGCAAGTATTTTATATATTTAAATAATATTAAACGATATATATATATATATATATATATATATATATATATATATATATATTATTTAACTGAGCACAATGAATTTTTAATGCTTTGATTAATAAAAGGAAAAAAAACAAAAATATTTCTTACATAAAAAATATCGATGGTTACTTATCGGAACAAACTCGATGGCATAAAAGCTAAGAAAAATTTGTTAAATTTCAAAGAATAAGTTTGACTTGAAAGTCATTGAAAAGGTTTGGGCTTTTTGTCTGAGATTCTTTGGTAAAATCAAAAGTTACCACGCAGGTCCGAGTTCTCTGTGTCCTACTTTTCTCTTTTAACTTAAAAGCGCAATCTTCTAGTTCGACCTTTAGACTTTTATGCCACCTTAAGTGCACTTTCATCGGATACAAGAAAGAAAAATAAATTGATAAGAAAGTCAATAGTAAAAAAAAAAAAAAAAAAAAAAAAATACAATACAAAGAATAAGAAATATTAATATAATCCTAGCTAATCGAACGAGTTAACGAACATTTCTCCTATCGACAATTAAATCAAAATAATCTTTCATAAAAAATATTAAACCTAATTGAAAACAAAGTATATAATTATAATTGAAATTATTATCATCGACGTTTCATTTGAAAACAATAAATAATAATAATTATATATATATATTATTATATAATTAATTAATATATATTTATATAATAATTATACGCATTCGTAAAAATTAACAAACATATAAATAAAAGAAAAAATAAAAAAACCAAAATTAAAACTAAAACTTCCTTTTGCTACGTCATTTTAGTGTTTTCTTTTTTATTTCTTTTACTTTTTTCATTCTTTTACTTTCGCTAACATTATCTTTAACTAAAGTATAACATCGATTAATCAATCTTGTCGGTGTTGAGATCAAAATCAACAAAAGATCTTCCTTTTAAAGCTTCTTCTATTATTCGTTAAATTGTTAAGGTATATATATATATTCGTACATATATATGGTAAGTTCCTTTTTATGCTCTCGAAAATATAATTAATTCGTGCTCGTAATCTCCGAGAAGTGTAAGAGGAGAATGACGATGACAATGACGAGAACAACGAAGACGACGAGAACGAAGCATGACAGATATGCTGTGGTTACAGACTAATCGTCCTACGATATTAACGTCGCTTTTAATTAAACTTCCATTCGAGAGGTACTTGAACGTAGTCAAGAGAAGGAGAACTTGATAATGAAAAGGGTAAAGGGATGGAAAAAGAGAGAGACAAAAAGAAAGAAAGACGAAGGGAGCAGCGGGAATAGAGGGGGAAAAGGTGCTGCTGCTGACGGTCATCTACCTTTTCTTTTAGCAAACCAACCCTTTTTCTCTCGATCCAAGTTTTATGAGCTTTGCGAAAGAGAAAGAGAGAAGGAGAGAGAGACCTTTTGCTGTGTCATCAATGTGCTTGCTGGTGGGTCCATTTTAATGAGACGATTTTTTTTTCGATCAATTTATCATTAACGATCAATTATAAAATTAAGTTAGAGAATTGAAGAGAACAAAAATCGTCAAATTTCTTTCTTTTATTATTATTATTTTTATTATTATTATTATTTTTTTTATTTTATCTTTTCTCTGTTTTTGTTTGTTTATTTTTTTTTGAATAAATATGATGTATTTTAATGGGGTGTACATATATATGTTGAAATAGAACAAATTTTGTTGAGAATTGTCAGAATTAACATGTAGAAGTTGAAAAGATATTGCAAAATATATAATATTGTTCATTATATAACGAAAAATCAAATTGTTTAATTATTTTTAGATAATATTGTTAATAATTAAGGTAGTTATGTAATTTTTGTCATAATGTTACAAGTTATTTGTTAAGGATTGATTACATAATAATGCAATTAAAATATCAGTAACAAATTGTCAAATATTTTTCTCTTCTGTTCTTTTTACTTTATTATTACTATTCTAATTATTATTATTTTTTTATTTCAATATAATCCAGATTTTCAGCAAGAAATTATTTTCTATTTGAATAAATACGATAATAATAAATTCGATAAATAGGATATAAGCGTTGAAATCGAGCGAGCAGTTTGAAAATTGCCAGAGTTATTCGTAAAGTAGAAAAGGGTACACCACATAGATATACATATATGTATTACATATATATGTATATATGATATATACTATCCGTTTTCCTTCCTCGACATTACACCACTGCCACTTTCATCCTCTCTCTCTCTCTCACTCTTTCTCTCTTTCTGCACAAGATTTATATTTTGCACGCAGCTATGCTTCTCAATGTGAGAACTCGCATTTCTCGTAAGATGATGAAGATCTATACAAATCTGAATTCCAACCGCACCGACATTTTCACTCTCTCTCTCTCTCTTTCTCTATGATTCTCGGTTTCTCTTAGGTTCTCGCAAGCATACTCCTTTTCACACAGCTAGGGTTATAATTTATAATTAATCGACCGAGACGTAGACTAACTGAAACTTCTACGTTTCTAACATTATGGACTATATTTTTTCGTTTTTAAATCAATTGAATTATACTTGCATATAATTGAGTATGTTATAATTGAGTATATATAATTGAGTTAATATAAAATTTATATTAAATCATATAATTGGGAAAAAATTGTTAACATTATTTTAACGATATTTATTCTGAGTATTTTAAATCATTTGTTTAACCAAGTAAAAATAAAGGAAGATATAAATATTTCATACATTTTCATTTTTGGATTTATCATTTGAAATATAATTAAGTTTTATCAATGAGAAACACATTTATTACTTAAAACAAAATGTATATGTAAAACACATATTATTGACTTCTCTTGTATATAATTATTAACAACGCTCAATTAGTATTGAAATCCTCCATCAATATTATTTAGGATTTCGTTTCAACTAATTCTTCATTCGTTTTCGCATCATTTAACCTTTCTCTCTCTCTCTCTCTCTCTCTCTCTCTCTCGCCGATACGTTTTCATATAATTATAATTTTATGCTCGATCTATTTATTCCAATATTTACATTATTATTCACAAATATTCAACATATTATAACATTTATAGATAACATGAATTATTATTTCATAGTTTGAATCAGAATGAGTAACCATTTTTTTGTATACATGAGAATATCAAAATTCACATTTTTTTTTCGATTTAAACGTCTGTTTGTCGTTATTATTAACAATATTTTTTATCGATTATCTTCCTCGTACACACACAAACACACACACACACATACACACGTGAACGTAGATGTAGATATAAATGTAATGTTAACATTAAATTAAGGGAAATGAGTGTGGTAACGACATCCCTTTAACCAATTACGAGTGTGCACATGCGATTAATTAACATCCCTAATTCCTTATAAAAACATCTGAGTTTATTTACAACATTAATCAATGTGTTGACATCGACACAAACACCACCATACGTTTTTCCTTTTACTTCTGTCATGAGAGTTCCCTTCTCTTACACTCTTAATGATCATCTCTCTCTCTCTCTCTCTCTTTTTTTCTTTTTCCCTAATTTTCTCCTCGATTTACACGTCACATGTGTAAACCGAACGTGAGAAACTTGTTAACGTGGTAAAGTTTGGTACTTAAGAGTTTCGATGCTCAATTAAACGCTTAAACGATTTGGAAATGTTCAAAACGATTGTCACACAAAATCGGTTAATTGGTTCAAATAAATTAAATATTTTCTTTCTTTTTTTTTTTGTATTTTTTCTTATAAAATTCTGTAATCTAATTTCTTTTCGTGTGTTAAAAAAAAATTCTTACATGGGTGATCAAAAGTTTCTTAAAATTTTTAAAATTTGTTATGCTAATATTTTTACCCCTTAATACTATAATACAAATCTAGTAATTTTTGACATATTATGTGTAATGTGAAAATTACGATAATAATTTTATGGTAAAAATAAAAGAAATGAAATGATTTAAATAGATCTTACAAAGAAGTTAATTAAACAAAATCTTATGCAATCTAAATTTATTATAAATATCATATTAAATGGTTTTTTTTTTTTTATTTTCAAGAAACCAAAATATTATAGTAACCATACGATAATTTTATCTTTTCAGGAATATAAAGAAAAACTACCGAAAAGAATTTAGAGATATCATTAAAGTATAGATACCGATAACGATTCTATTCGTTTGCGTAAATTGGATACGTAAGGTGCACGATAGTGTTAGGTAGCACCAATTCCACCCCAACAATTCTGCGAGTGGATAAAATGTCGTTTATGTCGGTCCATATAAATCCTTAAGGACTTTAAGAAAACTCTTCTTTGTCCCTCGGTGCATCTTTCTTATCCGACCTGTGCAGTTTCTTCGGATACTGCTACACATACACATTTATATATACATATACAATTCATAGATATACTTTCTTGAACATTAGGTTAGTACTCACCTTTTACTTACTTGCTTGATTTTATTCTATTCTCTACTTTATCTCATATATTTAAGTTATAATCTCTGTTCTAATTTCCTTCACGTGCCAATTTAATAATGACTTCATTTATTTGTTCATCTATAGAAATTACGAATAAATGCGATGTCAACGAGTCCTGAAGTAAAGAACACAAAAAATTTTGCATGCAACTGTATTTGTATTATTTCTATTAGTGCTGACCGGAAAAATTGTACCTAACGAAGAATACCGATCTAAGTTGATGTAATTTTGTAGAGTTCGAGGAAACAAGTATAATAATAAAAGTAGAGATGATATTTTAATTTTTTTTTCTAATGTTATATTATATAATTTATATTATTATATTTTATAATTTTTATTTTATATTATATATATTATATATAATTTTATTATTATAAGAATAATACATATAAATAAAAATATATAATTTTTATTATTATATAAACATATATATATATAATATTTTATATTTTATAATTTATATTAGTAATATTTATAATATTCAAAGAATAATATATTACCAAATGTAAGGAGAAAAAAATTAATGAAAAATGTATTTCAACAATTGTTAAAAATCTTAGTAATAATGTTTCTTTAAAATCGTTCGAAAAAAATGAACGTAAAAGGAAGACACTTTTTCGCGAATGTTATTAACAACGATATATCGTTTATAGATACTAAAAATGTTCAAATATAAAAATTGAATTACATTTATAAATCGTATTAGAATTTTCCACTTTTGAATACTAAATTCAAATATTATTGAACGATATATAATCAAATAGCATAAAAATGTATTAAATATAAATTTAAAAAAGCATATAAGAAGGAAGAAAAATCACAGTTGATCGACGTTTACGTATTCTCGGTGTTCGATCATTCGTCAGGTTTATATCGTTTCGGAACAGGGGTTTAAGGTATAGTGAAGGATGAATTTGACGGGATGTCGATTAGAGAAGTTTGTATGGTGATCGATAGAAACAGTTCTATCGATTTTTAGTCTCGTTTCGTCTCGTTTCGTTCCGTTTAGTTTAGTTTAGTTTAGTTTCGTGTCGTTTCATTTAGTTTTGTTTTGTTTCGTTTCGTTTCGTTTCGTCTCATCTTTTTCCTCTCTCGTCGTACTTATTCTCTCTTCATCTCTCTACATGTGTCACATGAAACTTGGAATGACGTGAAAAGGGGTTGCATCGAGAAAAGGGATGAGAAGGTTTGGAACATTGCCAGGATTTACCTAGGACACTTGAATGTATATCGAGCATACGATTTCTTTATATTTCCTGTTTATATTTCTTCTTTCTTTCGTTCTTTCTTTCTTTCTTTTTAATTTATTTCTTTTTTCTTTCTTAAGATTGTATATTGAAAAAAAAAAGAGGAGAAAGAATAAAAGAAATATTCCGACAATGCGTTTGGAATAAATGAAATGCAAATTTGAACACACGAACGCACGATTATCTCCATTTTGTATATTTTTTATTTATATACATTTTTTCCCTTTTTATTTATTTTCTCCCCTTAAGATTGTACAGTAAAACAAAAAAATAGAGATATAAATGTTCTATGATATTTTGAAAATAAATAAAATGCAAATTTGAACTCTCGAGCGCACATCGAACGTACGATTATCTACAGTTTGTATATATTTATTTATTTATTTATTTATATTTTTTTAAACCTCGTTTTTTCTCTTAAGATTGTATAGGAAAAAAATAGAGAAAACAAAATATTTAACAATACGTTAAAAATAAAATGCAAATTTGAACACTCGAGCGCATAACGAGCACACGATTATTTTCATTATTTCAATTTTTTATTTATTTTTTAAAAATATTGTATACTCGATATACAATATACAATATATATATATACAAAATACATATATATACAAAATAATAGAGAACGAAATATTCTACAATGCGTTAAAATTAAAATGCAAATTAGAACACTCGAATTGATATCAGGAAAGTACAATTTCACTATTTTGCTATTTTTATTGTTTCTATTTTTATCTTTTTCTTTATCATTTCTATTCTCTCAAGATCGTATACTCGATATATATGTATATATATATATAAAAGATAGGAAAAGAAAATATTTGACAATATATTCAAAGTAAAATGTAAATTTTAACACTGCAATGCATATTGAGCGTACGATTTGTCTTCATTTATTTATTTTTATTTTGTATCTCTTTCATCTTAAGATAGCATACTGAATACACAAAAGACAGACAGATAGAAAAAGAAATATTTAACATAACGTTTAAAATAAAATTCAAACTTGGACACATAATACATACACACACATATATATATATATATATAAATCGAATGCATGAATCGTGCTTATGATTTCGCTATTATCTATATTTCTTTTATATTTATTTTTTTATTTAAGATTGCATACTCTATTAACAAAAGATAGAAATAAATAAAGAAATGTTTTTCAATACGTTAAAAATAAAACACAAACATAGATAGTCAAATACTTGAATCGTGAATACGATTTCCCTATTTTCTATAATTTTTGTTTGTTTTATTTAAGATTATACATTTGATCTACAAAAGGTAGAAATAAATATAGAAAAAGAAAAATATTCTACAATGCGTAAAAGTAAAGTACAAGCTTTATCTTCGATATAAAAAAATCTATGATCTATGTACACACACACATACACACATACAAACACACAGACTTATTCTTAACGATCAATCTCTTCGAATGAACAAACAAACGAATGACGATCATTTGCACAACTTAGGTAGTATACAATCGTTCGATAGCTTTTACAGAAAGAGACTGATAGGAGGCTTCTGGCCAAGAAGAAGCAGAAGAAGAAAAGAAAGAAAGAAAAAAAAAAACTTTGAAGAGAGAAAAATGAAAAGCTCGTTCGTTTACATTCGTTCTCTTTCCCCCTTTCGTTCGATCGTTCTCGATTACTCGCGTGCAACGAGAAACGATGTTTAATCCGTGCTATTTAGTTCGTCTCTCTTCCTATATTTCCCTGTCTTTTTTCAAGCTCTTTGCTAAACCTCCCAACCACCCCCAACAACTCTCTCTCTCTCTCTCTCTCTCTCTCTCTCTCTCTTTCTTTCTGACTGTTTTTTTTTTTTAATTTTTTCCTCACTTATTTTACTTCGTTCAATATTACTAAGCTCGTTCCTTTATTACTTTTCTATTCAACTTGGTGTGCTTTCTCGATATTAATTTTTCTATATATATATATATATATATAAATTTTTAGATATAAATATATATTTATTTTCGTCTCTCTGATAAGAGAATAATGTTTATTAAAAAGAAGAAAAATAATATAAAAGTAAGATATCTCTATTCTATTTGTAATTTATTTTACCTGTTATGCGAAAAGTATTATTTTCTAGTTAAATTTTTTTCTTCGTACTTGTTTGCAACATGATCAATTTAATTAAAATATATCGATTTTGTGTAGTTACGAAAGTTATATAATAAAAGTTGATTATATTGGAAAATAATTTTTAATTGTTTAAATTTTTATTTCGAGTTGAAAGAATTGTGAAATATAATTATAGAAATTCATCAAAAATTTAATACAATCTCTTGGATACATGTATATGATTTAAATAAATTTTTCCTCCATATTTTTGTTACTTTTATAAACGTTGATATTTATAAAATCAACGAAAAACATTGATGAAACTCATTCCTCGTTAATTTTACGGTTTGCCGAGCCCGAAGAAAAATTTCAATAGGAAGGTACTGTCGATAGGCAAGTTGGTTCTTCCATTTGTAGGAGAAAACTGTGCAAATAGGGATGTTATGGGGAAAATGGTAATAATAATGGTACGGGGTAATTGTAAAACATTGTCACTTTAGTATCTTTTAGAAGAATCAGTTATTTTCATACGAGAATATCGTATTCGTTATTTTTCTTTTTTCCTTATGTTTTATATTATACTTTTTCATAATATTTTATTTTACAAAAAGTAAAAAATCTATATAAATCTACGAAGGTATAATATAAACAAATATATAAACATGTACAATATGTGCTGGCAATTATGATAATGAACTAATTAAACAAATTATAAAAATGTAATTGTATTATTGCCATTATTTAAATTACAAAATAAACCATATAATTATTTTTTCCTACTGTTTTACTTAGATTACTTTCATAATTATCACCACACACATATTTAACATAAATATATATTAAACAATTTTTTTTTTTATTAAATTTAATATAGTAAATTGTTGTTCCTTACCTTTTATTTCGTTCTCTTTTTCTTTTTATATATTTTTCTATTTCTTTCTCTCTGATTTCGTTTTAATTAAATATCAAGAAGCCATTTCCGAAAACTCTCGCTACTCTTTTATGTCACACAGTTTTCATTCGATTGTTATCAACTCAAAGCAACCTCATTTTCTTGTCGACATTGAAAGGATACACGCTTCAATGAAATTCTTTAAAAAGATTATTAAAATTTTAAGATATACTTTAAGATTTTGTTTGTCTTTCTACTTTTATTTTCTTCAATACAATAGTTTCTTAATAATTTAATTTATTTAGGTGTACAACTTTGCTGCTGCAGTTTATTTCCTAAATTCGAGGCTTTATTGTAAAGAACTGGTTTATACACTTATGATTCAAAGTATTGTCCATCGCTGGTCAATACTTTCTCCTAACCTTTCTGGGAAAAACCTGGTCATCTTTTAAAACGATCCACGAATCAATCTTTTATGTTTTTATTCCTTTATAAAACCGAAAGTTTTAGTCAACCACGTTGTATGCTATTGATCCAAACAAGTGATAGTCAGAGGGAGCAACTTCAGGAAAATACAGTGTGTTAGGTTAGAACTTTCCATTTCAATGTTTTCAAATATGTCTTAACTCGAACGCATTAATTGCATTAGATAACGATCGTGTTGCGTATCGGTGCCTTGATCAGTACTATGGTATTTATCTATCGTAAGAAGGTCTTAATAGGATGTGAATCGATTGTTGTTGCTAAACTAATTGTGGAATTGTAGAACTGATGTAGCTTATAGAACGCTGCTATGCTCTTGCTTGCTATGCTTTGTTGCTTGTAGATAATGCCCGATGATGAACTGCTTGCTGATCTTGGTGCTTATAGATTGATGAGCTGTTGCTATGCTGCTTATGCTTCTTTCTGCGATTATACTGCTTCGTCGGGAGCCGATGCGTTCTTCAATGTCTTGCTGGTACTTGAATAGACGTGAATCATGAGTTGTGACAAAGTAGCGATGATGTTGGTTTTTCGAGGACTTTTACATTAAAAAAAATCAGTTTTCGAAATCGGTAGTAAGGTCCACGACCATAGTCCATCGATGGAAAAGCTTATGTTTTTAGTAAATGTTGTAGCAGAAACTATACATAAAGGAAGTTTGACTAGATAAGGAATATCTTCACTCTCTGTGGTACCTCATGTGTTTACATAGGAATCCGAGACCATTCGAAGGGCCCGACAATGCACTGAAGTTTCGTCGTACCGATATTTATCGATAATCTCTGGATTTGTTTAGCAGTTTATATCCTTCGAAAATGGTTTAGAATATTCCTTTTGAGTCTTTGAGTGTAATTTTGACAAGTTTATTGTATGACATCTATGATTTATTTTTTTTGACCACTTATTAGAAGTTAAAATCATTTATAAAAAAATAATGGAAGAAAAGTTATACATTTAATATATATATATATATATATATATATATATATATATATATATATATATATATATATATATTTTTCATTCTTTGTATTAAATTATATATTATAACGAAGGAATATATATCTCAGTTATTTTAGTTAAATTCATTTAATGTTTTTCTTTGTCGAAATGATCACGTATTTATATTATAGAAGCACTTTTAAATCTTTTTATAATACGAATCACGTATATGGAGTTTAAAAGAACCAATTTCAATTCAAAGAGTTATCCTTTTTATAACTCATCGAAAATGACGAGGATAATAAATCCGATGATTTAACTGTTAACGTTACAGGTAATAGTAATAGTAGTAGTGATAGTGGTAGTAGTAGTAGTAATAATAACTATTTCTAGGGAAACTCTTACACAGTGAGGTATCAATGAACCATGACTTTACTGGCTTTGCGACACGGCCACGAATTTAAGAGGATACTTAATGGGGTTTCTACGTGAACCGAGAAAATCCATCGCTTGCTGTGGTTATTGAAAATGGGAGAGAATCAAGAACACCAGCTGCACTCTTCCTTTTCTCAAACTCACGTCTTCAATCCTTTTCTTTTCTTTCTTTTTTTTTCTTACTCTTCTTCTTAGTCTACCATTCGTCTGGCTTGAAAGTGCATAGAACGCATATTAATGAGAATAAAAGAAAGATAGATGAATAGATACAAATATCGTGTTAAAGATTAGAAATATGAAAAAGTGAGAAAGATTGAGATTAAGTTATATGATTACATAAATCTTTTATTGAAATAGATAGATAGATGAATATTTATTTATTTGTTTATTTACAGACTTTAAAATTATTTACGATCAAGTAAATGAATTTGAAATTATACTGATTCTCTTTACAGACCAAAATAGTCTGGGATTTACAAACTATATCAAATATTACTTTTTGAACACTATAGACGCTCTAATATTGCTTTCATGTTTAGTCCTCGAACTTAATTTTCTTTTACAATTAGTTACAAAACTTATTCTATTTTAATATTATCTTAACAATAAAAATATATACTTTAAAGTATATAAACTAACTATAGAAAGTAATGCTTTTCTATATATTATTTCTATAAAAAAAAAAATTCCAAATCATTTATATTAACTCAGAAATAATCTATTTTTGTTTATTTTATTTTATTTTGTAAGATTTTATTTACTGTTAACCTCAGCCATGAGATTTTTACATTCGTTAAAATTTGATACTGTTATTGCATGCATATTATTTAAAATGATTTGCGGTATCGGTTCTCGTTTTGTACATATTCTAGTAGTTCCAGTGACCCAGGATCGATGAAGCTGAATAAAAATAATCTATATAAATTGTAAAAATGCACAAAACATAAACATTATCACTTAATTTAAATATATTGGTCTCGTGCTTACGAACTATAGGCATTCCTATATTGCTTTTATGTTTACTCCTACACTTTGTTTTCTTTAACCATTTCTATTCCCATATATCCTCTTTAATATAAACTTAAATCAATAGAAGGTAAAAACACACTTAAAAAGATTAATTATATAAAATTAATGTTTCTCTTTATTTTTTATATTTATTATAATATTATTTATCTAAAACTAATTTTTATACACTAATTAAAAACTTGATTATTTATAACTTTAAAAAATTAACTAGAGATTGATATTGGATTTACATACTTTTCTATTTGGAAAATTCTTTTATTTCATTTACTCCGTTACATTTTTATCCTTTTTGCTATTTGTCTCTACTTTCTCTTATTTTCTTAACTGCGTTTTTTACAAATTCAATTACTTATATAAATTTTTTGTATCTTATAATTATTACATTTTAAATTTCTTATTATTTCATATTTTATTATTTTATAATATTGAAATATACATATATATGTATGTAGAAATGAGGGAAACGGCTTGGAAAATCGCTTTAAACGTACATTCGATTTTATCGATAATTACATCGTGTTACCTCGTCTCCCTCTTTTTTCCGTTCTTTATTCTTAACCATTTCCATCCATTTTTCACTAAATTCCACGATATCTCGATTTTAATAGGTCTCTATCCATCTCGAATCTCCGTCATTAATTTCATTCGTCAATCTTGTCACGCTATTTCATCGCAATGTCAATATGATTAATCGTTATCAAAGTACTTATTAAATCTTCATCGTTGTAATTAGTCGTTAAAAGGAGAGCATAATGATTAAGAAGCAAAAACAGATAGAATGAGAGAGGGTGGAATGTGGAGAGGGGTAAGAAAAAAAATTTAACTGAATCGTACTCTTTTAAAAAGTTCCATAGCAAGCGTATAAATGATCATTCGTTCATTCTTTTTTAAGATATTTTTCTATCCATTTTTTGCCCATTTTTTTCTCATGAAAATGAAAAAAAAAAATAAATGCCAACGTTTCAGTATTTTTCTTTTACTCGTCGGATCAGCTCGTCCTTTTAAATGGGTTACGATTTCCTAAAGGATTCGCCAGCCCTAATATTACGCGTACGAGAGAGAAACTTTACGATGATCGTAAAAACTTATTTTCTGTTCTCACGGAGACACTCTCATGTAATAAAGTTGTATACGTTGGTGAAACTACATACAGGGTGGACAATTTTTGTATACTATAAGAACAAAATATATCTTTAATAGTATAGTTATAATTTAAAAAGAAATACTTTCACACATGGATGCTGCAAAAAAACCGATTTTTCTTGTATATTTTGTTTAACGCTATTTTGTATGACTCTTTAGTTGAATATATAAAGATTTAAAATTAAATTTATTTATAGGTTATAAAATATACAATTATTTTCATTTAAAACTTGTTTAAAGACGTATGTTTAAAGAAATATTTATGACATTGTAGAAAGAAGTTTTGAAAATATTTAAAAAAATTCTTATAAAATTTTTCTTTCCTAGATGTATTTAAGCGTTGATATGTTTGATTTACATTTTTTTCAATTGTTTGCATGTTTGCAAAAAATGCAAAAGAAAAGTCACCCTGTAGATCGATTTACGAAAGGAAAAATAGTGGAAAGAAAAATGGGAGAGGATTGCCAACGTCTATTTTATCCGACAATTTTTTTTCCTTCTTCTTTCCTTCCTTCAACTTCCGTCTTTTGACGATCGTAATAAAAGATTCGATCACCGAGAAACACTAACATCAATATAAATACTATCATCTTTCTCACTGTCCACTACGTTGATGGTTTCATTCGGACGACCTGATAAGAGATACACGTTAGAAAAGTGGTTGTACCGTTGAACAACTTACTTTGCTACGAGGAAAAGTTTTTAAGTAGTAAGCTCCGAACGTTAATAAATTTTTCAACAAAAATAGAAACACGAGAAATAAAATAGAAAACGAAAATTTGACGAAGAAAGATTTAAACTATATTTCAAATGTAGGATAAAAAATTAAATTTCGTTAATATTTAGCAAAATTTTACTTAATTGATACACGTTATAATTTTATTTGTTAAAAGAAAAAAGAATGTATGTAATTAAAACTTTTTATTATTGAAAATATAATAAAAATGTGTAATTTTTATAAACGAACGCGAAATCCTCAAACGTAGCAACGTGGTATAACGATAATTAGAACCAAGAAATTAATTAAAAGTCTAAATTTTTGCTATTTATTTTACATTTATTTTTATATAAAATTTCATTATAATTATAGAATTTTAAATATTAATTGTTCACTTGAAGATATATCGTAGAATCTTCAACGACAGATAAATATTATACTAATTCAATTAATGCATTTGATTATTAGAAAAATTTGTTAGCTGATATTTACAAAATATTATAAATAACAAACACAAACAAAAGTTAGAAGTGAAACCTTCAAATAGTCAAGTTTAGAATGAATGTGACAAGTGCATAGTATCAAGAGTAGGATAATTTATAATATAATATTATTATAATATTATTTTTCTATATTTCTACAGTAAATTATATTATTTTTATTAAAAATATAATAGCAAATATGGTGTATTTTTTTCAAGAACGTGTCATTTTTCTTCTATTTAAAAATATTTCTATTTTATTGAAAAATATTAATAATAATATTATAATTAATAATAATATAATTTTCTTATATGCCTGGGTCGATAACATGTCTTTGGATATTTATTATAAAAATATTAAAAAAATAAATTCAATGGAAATTTAGAATTTTATGAATCAAATACATTATATATATACATACAGGTTTAGTATCGAAATGATATGGGTCCACGCTTTGTAGTATGCAGTCACACACACAAACACACACACACATATTTATACAAAGTTTAGTACCTAGGAGTGGGGACTACGAAGCAGCGCATAAAGAGGAGACCGAGAATAGGAAAAAGTGTATAGTTATATTCTGTCTTATTCTCTCGCAGGCTCAATCCTATATGTTTATCTCTTTTTCTCTTTTTACTAATATCTGTTTTTAAGTAACATCCATTCTAAAGAAGTTTAAAAAAAAAATTATTTATAATACACGGGAGGTAGCTTATATTTCCAATTCGTTAAGAGCCTGACCGGTAGTCACTGAATAGCTCAGGTGGTTAAGGCGCTGTTTGACTGACGCGCTCCCTTTGGACTACCCACGGATCGAGTCCCCGCTGGATCCGTGTTCGGGTGTACATGACTATAACCATAAGAGTGGTGGAAAAACTCTTGGAAAAAGTCATGTGAGGAGAAGAATAAAGTCATGAAGAAGAAGGTAAAGGAAGAAAGAGAAAGCACTGTCCTGTCCGCTCCCCTCTGCGCGACCATCAAGAGGCGTTTAACTCGTTACGCAGCATGCCAGATTGGGTGCAAATAACGGTTAATCATCAAAGTAAGAAGAGAAGTTCCTCGGAAGTAGCCCCCTCACACATGCGAACTTATTCTGAAATGAAGTTATTCGATTCCACTCAGTGTGGAATAAAACAAAAACCAAGTTAAAAATAGAATGGCACTCAAGTGTCATTCTTTTTTTTTTCATTTAAAAAATAATTTCAATTTCTACTTAATAACAAAATTGTGACACATAAATTTTTTATTACAGATTTGTAATTTTTTTTCTTTCTAATAATTTCCTTGCTTATACGCGCCGTGATCAATCGTAAGTTTATATGCATTGATTATTAGAAAAATTAGTTGGCTGATATTTATGAAATATTTCGAATAATATATTGATGCATTTTCAAAAAAAATAAGGTCATAAAAAGTTGACATTTTTCGTGCCATATAACTTTTTCCATTTTGATTTTTTTCTATTGTTACTTAAAAAAAAGTTATTAACCTGCCCCGTTACAAGATTCACCCTGTATATATATACATATATTTTTTGATCTGTACTTTATCAATATTATAAATAATAAATATGAATACAGGTAACTCTCTTACAACACGGCATCTTATAACACGGTTTCGTTATAACACAATTCATAAATTTGAGAACCCTTCTACAGCATGACATCTTATAACACGGTCTCGCTCTAACACGATAAGAAAATTGCAAAAACATTTGTAATCTACCGTTCGTCACCGGTGACTGTCACGTTCAATTATTTTTAATATAAAGTAAAACGCATGACCTGACTAATATTTCTCTAAGCATTCGCGTGACCCTCAACGTGTTAATTTAAAAGATCAATTTAGTTTTTTTTTTAATTTTTGCTAACAGATAGAATATTGTTCGATAAAGCAATAAAATTCCATCATCATTTAATAACAATATCATCATTGTTTTCTCGAAAAACATATCCATACATGTTAGTACGATTAATGTTAGGCCTGGAGGCAAAGAAGAAAAAAAACACAACCAAAGTGAAATAGAGAGTGATGAATCAGTAGAATAGAGTAACCTTCTCTTAACGATAGCATACATGGCGGAAGTCTTTTATGCGAACATCCAGCACCGTCACGATCACTACCATCATCATCATCATCATCACCATCACTATCACTATCACCATCCCAGTACCAGCGTCAATACTAAACCAACACCAATAACAGCTTCAACAGCAGTCAGAGTTGCAGCAGCAGTTGCATCAGAGTCGTGATACCACTTAAGATCGGTGAAAAAAAGAAAGAAAACAAAAAAAGAGAAGTGAAGAGAAGAGAAGAGAAGATTTCTTCCCAACTATGGCTGGGGATCTCTTGAAAAATCCTCGCCCCGAAAATCTGTCAACCCATTCAATGTCGTCTCGTTCTTCTGGAAGTTCGTCCTCGTTGCATTCTTTTTACTCTCTTTTTCTTTTTTTTTTTTTTTTCTTCTTTTCATTCTCTTTTTTCCTAAAAAGCAAACGAAGCCGGGAGGATTGAAGGACGAAAGAGGATTGTTATTATGACGGCTTAGTTAGAAATAGATGGCGACACCTAAAGACTAAAAGATATGACCTGTGTGTACCACTCACTCAGAGGATATATAGAAAGAAAGAGAAAGAAGATATAACAAAGAATATATATGTGTGTCTCTCTGCCTGAGTATTTCTATACATATGTGTTTATCTTTCTTTCTCTTTCTTCAATATCTGTCTCTTTTTACTTTGTTTTTCTGTCTTTCTTTCTTTCTTTCTTTGTATGAAGTTGTGTGCTTCTCTCTCTCTCTCTCTTCTTCTTCTCTTTGTTTGTCTCTGTTTGTCTGCTTTGTGTAGCTTGTATATTACTCTCCCTTTTTCTGTTTCTTTCTATCTGTTTTATGTTTGCTCAACTTCTTTATCTCCCTATTCCCTTGATCCACTTTCTCTGTCTTTTTATCTATGACTTTGTTTGCCTATCTTTTTTTTCCTTTCTACAATTCTTCTTTCGCACATGTGTGGATGATGCGTTTGTAGATGAAATAAAATAGTCGAATGGGTTATCGAGCATGCGAGAAGCAGGTGTCAGAAAACGGTAATTCATCGTTTAAAACACGTCCTCGGCGGGACGCAATTTGGTTAACGGTGAATTAACTGTCACCGTTTGTTACTTGCACTCGCGCCCTCGCGAGTTTGTGCGTGAACGATGGAACGGATGGCCAAAGTATTCAATTGTAACTACGTTATTGATTATCATGCTTGCCCATAGAGAATTTTCCCTGTGACTGTCTGTCGTTTACTACATCCCTTTCCTGTTTTGTCAATTCTTTCTCTCTTTCGTGCACCCCATACACACACAAATACAACGTCACAACAAACAAAAATCAAACACAAGTATATATACATATATATGTGTGTGTAGATACATTTAGTTTTGTTTTTATGGAATGAGGATTATAAAAAAGAGTCTGCCAGATAGAAAACTCAAAATCTGTACATCCCTGCTCCCCGCTCATCACCAAAAAAGTGGATTTCATCTAATAAAGAGAAAAATTCGTTGATAAAATGTGATCAGGAAAAAATATTTTAAGTGACTATTTTTTTTTTCCAATCGATATATGTATTTCCCGTTGTCAATTTATTGATAAATACGTTCGATGACAAATCACCGATTAACAACGATACGGTAGAGTTAATTGTTTTATATTCACTTTTTCATACGCTCGATCGCGAGATTGCGTTGTTCTTTCTCTATCGGAAAAATGTCATAAAATTTTGTGTCCATTATTTCGATACCTCTTGCGTATACACGTATTTGTGTAAATAAAAAAAGGGTTTAGTATTATTATTAGAGCTCGAAAATTTCTAGGTGAATTGAAAAAGTCAATTACTTTTTTTCTGATTAATCCTTTTTTGTCGTGTAATTTTAAATTGTTGTTTAAAAAACTGATTACAAATAATAAAAAATAAAACATATTATAGGAGATGATGGGAATAATATACATATTTAAAATTATATAAATAATTTTATTTTTTTCTATTTTATATTTCGTGGTGGAATTACTTAAATCTAGCGAAAATTTAGTATGAAATATTTTACCTGTATCCATTGATAATCGCAAAGACAATCAGAAAATGAAAAGATTGGTATTACTATTTATTGATATTACGTTACTATATGGACACTATCACATCATTATGGCATATCGTAATCTCATATATCATGAGTGTAAACATGAAAATACCTGATTTGTACGAATGATACTACTATTGTATATTTATGAAAGTGTATCAATTTATATACATATATACAAGGTGACCCAAAAATCATTTGACTATTATGAGAGATGATACAGAACACTATAGAATAAGCTCGTCACTGTTAAGTCCAAAGTGGTTGACATTTAAAGAACATAATTTAGAAAACTAATTACATTGCAAGAAGTATATTTATTGTTTATAAAAGAATAAACGTCTATATTTAATACATAATAGAATTATCCTATTTTTAAATGGTCTAGTAATTTTTGAATAATCCTGTAGACATTTTTATGTATATACAGTACTTTCGAAATGGCATTTTGTTTATTGCTTTCTATTACATCTTCGTAATAACATCGAACCGAAATTATCGATACCATCGCCAACGAATGGGATTATGCATGATCGGCTTTAGTCAAAGAGATTATTATTAAATGAACATTGGTATATGTCAATTGATAGATAGTTTATCAATTATTTTTCAATACTTTATACTCTTCTTAGATGTGTGTGTTCTTTTAGTGTGATTGTTGTATGAGTATTTCATCGTATAGTACAATAATCATAAATAGATAAAATTATAGTAAATATTTTGTATATATATTATATGTAGGTGTTTGTATATTTTATATTTATATATATATATAAATATAAATATATAAATATCAAAAAATTTTAAAATACCAAAAAGTATTACATAGATTCATTAATTTAGATATTATAATAAGACAATTTTCATATTAAATAGTGTATAGTATTTTACTTTTTCAAATGTAAGCGAAAAATATGCAACACGATTACACATATACACGTACTTATTGACTAACATTAGATTTTTATTTTTTTATTTATTTTCTTTTTCAAAAAGATCTATGACAGTGAGAATATTAGAAGCTCTCGAATTAATTGTGCAACGTAACAAATGTGCTAATTCTTGTAAATAGCTACGCTTTCTTGCAACCCTTTTAACTTTTTTCTTTTTTCCACGCTTCCTCATCCAACGGCAAGCGTAATATTTCCATTACAATCTCATTAGTGAACGACAGACACCTCGGAAGTAGATCTCGTATTTTCGTGCTCGCTTCATTCTATGCGGATTGTAATTCAATTCTAAGAAGCGACTTAATTCCTCTTCAAGAACGACAACAAAATGTCGTTACCGCTAGAAACGTATTTTAACTGTCTTTTGCAATCAAGTTTTCTCGTCAAGTATTATACAATATATAGGAGTAATAGTAGTAGTATTAATAGCAGTAGTAGCAGCAGTAATAGTTGTTTTCATCGAAATTATTCAACCTTATAAAGAAGATGAAAGACTATTATTTGATCCCTGAAGTAATTTCACGGTGTCTTAAACGTCAACGAATACTACATAAGAAAAATCATTAATAATTTTAAATAAATTTATTTTTTGTTGTTTTCAACAAATATAAAGAAAGAGAGAAACATTAACAAATAGATTCGTTAGTTTATAATACAATATTCAAGATCAATAACTCATTGCATTTTGTCCAATAATAGTTATTTCCCTTCTTTCCTATTGTCATCAATTGATAATTATACTATGAATGCTATCGATAATTGCAATTACAATTTTGTATATTTACAAGCACGATTTTGTTTATAATTCTCATACAAGAATTAATGATATAATATTCTAAAAATATATTTTTTAAATTTAAGAATAGGAAAAAAGTTAGAGAGGAAATGAAATAATTTAAAGGAAACTTGGAAAGGTTATATCTCGTTATAACTTCATTCCATTGGTGTGCATACGAAATATTATTACACTTACGTTAACGATAATCGGTTTATTGTCTCTAAAGAAATTGGTTTTGCTCTGTTACTTTTAAACTTCTATCTCTATCACTCTTTCTCTCTCTCACTCTTCATCCTTTCTCAAAGTTTTTGCAGATGTTTTGGTAACAACGGTAGGCCGAGTAGCATTAAAGTTTTAGTTAATGGTAGTACAAGAGGCATGTGTATGTAAAGGAACACATGTGTACACGTTTATTGTTTCTTCTTGAACTGTTAGAGAAACGTGTAATACATGATAGTAGTTTGATAATTTATTGTGTTTGTCCTCTAAGATTACTATAATATTATCAAAAAGTACCGGAAAGGGTAATAACTTTATTGTAAATGAAATGAAACAAAATGATTTTGTATATGCGAGTTAGGCTACTTTTCAAATAAACGTGGCTCATATGTATGTGAAATAAAAATTTTTGTTTAATTGTTTTAATTTAATAATTATTATATGATAGGCGGTGAGAATCAAAGTGGTAAAAGTTAAGATTTCTACGAAAATGATTTATAAAATTTTTAGTTCAGTAGTTCTCAGTTATTTTCATGACTCAAATAACTTTAATTTCCATCACTATATACTGTATTTAGATAATTTTAATATTTATTTTTATTTATAAATTTAATCATTTTTAACTATTAATTTTTATATTAAATAATTAACTCTATTGTGTATATATGTATCTTCTGTTTACATTGAACAAAATCTTAAATATTAGATAAAAGAAATCTTACGATTTCTTCCTATTTATTTATTTATTTTTCTTATTCGATTTTCGATAGGATATAAGTTGTAAGAAAACTAATAGTTACGAGACTAGGGAGTAAGCATGATTTCATGTGATAAAAAAAACCAATAGAGGTCGAAGAAGAAGAAGAAAAAGAAAAATAAAAAGAAAAATAAAAGGAAAAAGAAAAAAGTAGAAGAAGAAAAAAGAATTCGAAGTTTAACCGACAACATGGTTAAAGGGTCGAACGAGCGAAACAAATTTTCTGAGTAGTCCAATACTTTCTTACCTACCAAACTATATCTACCTATCTACCACGAAAAGTCACTCACGAGTTTTGTTGGAATCTAAGGAAACTTCATCCCCTTTTCCATCATCTCTTTCTCTCTCTCTCTCTCTCTTTCTCTCTTATTTCGTATTGTACGGGTATTGCTTAAAAGTTACGATCTTTCAAAGCTTTCTCGTTTAAACGAAGCTATTGACACGGAACGAAAATTCTTTTCTATTCTAGTCATCTTAAAGTAAACGTCACTGGTGATCTTTCTCTTCTCTTTCTTTTTTTTCATAGATTTCAAGCAAAAGAATTATTGTTCAACTTTAAAATATAAAAGTTAGTTTCATAAGAAAAAAAAAAATCTTTCTCGTCGTTCCATTGAAATTTTCAACAAAATTAACCAACAATCGATATCCTTTTTTTTACTATTATATTATATTTTCAAGAGAAAGAGAAAGTCACGGATTTCTTGTTATCATCTTTTTACGAGCCCCTCAAATGCGACGAGGAAAATCACTTTGTGGTGTTACGAGAACCCTTCCTCCCCTTCACCCCTCTTTCTCTCTCTCTCTCTCTCTCTCTCTGTCTGTCTGTCTTTCTTTGCTGAGTAGAAGTCATAGCAAGCTTATGGTCAGACTTTTTCGTTTGGCGGACACTACCATTGCTAGGATGAGGACCCGACGACCGCGACGGTGTGCAAATGCAACCTGTTGAACGAAAGATGGAAATAAAGTAAATGTCGTTTTCTCTCTGTACCTCCGTAAAGTGGATTATATCTATTAAAATGAGTCTCATTTTCTTTCTTTTTTTTTTGAATCCTTTTTTCTAATTATATCCTTTTATTATATTTATCAAGCAATTTTTCATTTTTATCTATCTATTTATTTATATATTTATTATTCAACGTTTTAATACGAAAAGCGGAGTATTCTAATCATTTTATGTATAATAGTATATAGTATATATATGTATATATATACTGGTCAAATATTTTTAGTTTATTTATTAGAATTTTCCATTAATAATGTTCAACTATATATACACGGTTTACTATTTATATGTGTGCGCCTAACTCCTACTATTTAAAAATGTCAGTTCGCATTTAGCCGTCTGACTCGAACTATTGAAAAATGTCTGACCATATAACGGAGCTCTACTCGCATTACTTTAATCACGTTCTTTTATTTTATCGATGTAAAACATTACCAGCAACTAACAGTGCAATCGAATATATTATTGGGTTGTCCGAAAAGTTCGTGCCGATTTTCAGTAGGTGGCTAATTTTTAAGTTATCGTCATAAAGATGGCACTTATATTATATATATTGTTTACATTTATTATAAATATATATTTATATTTATTATATAATAATTTAATGAATATATATACCAAAAAAAGAGTTAAATGCGTTGTGTTTCAATCTTTCGTCAAAATTGGCACGTACTTTCCGAACAATCCAATATAATATAACAATATTTTATTTTCAATATGCTAGAAGGAAATATACATATAAAAATAACATTTTTCATATTTTAGAATTAAATATATAGATAATAATTATCTTACGAGTTATTATTTGCCATCCACAAAATTATACATTCTTCATATATTAACAATATTTTTATCATCAAATGAATAATTTCAAAGTTATTTAAATTGTGCAATACATAGATAAGACAGTATCCACATATATGTATCTATACTTACATGTATGTACATATGTAAAGGTATATGCAGGCTGACTTTTAGTGCTTTCTATCCTGATTGCAGCATCCATTCTAAAGGTAATCACGTTAGTGTGGAAGGAAGCAATGCTATCTATGGTTTCCTTCCTTTCCAAGATACTCTCTTTCCTTTTCTCTCTCTCTCTCTCTCTCTCTCTTTTGTTCTTTCTTTTCTTTTCTATTTCTCTGTTTTCTCTTTTTCTTCGTGCTTTTAAGACTAGCTGGACTTTACTTGGATGTTATATCGAAGGGACAACCGTTAAATGTATCGTTTAGAACGGTAAAGGACTTATTTGGTCTAGCAATTATTCAGTAAAAGAAATTAGGGGTAGATCTAAGGGTAAGGGTCTTGGATCTAAATCGAATCGAAGGTTAATTAATTAAAGACTGGACGTACACGTCGTACTTTTCTTCTGCACGTTTCACCAAATGAAATTTCTTTCTTTCATTCTTTCTTTCTTTCTTGTTTTTTTCCTCCTTTTTTTTTTGTTAAAAAGCTTTTTCCCTTTAATTCGAATAGGAATTTTCTCAATTTTTCACAAAAGAAGAAAGAGAAAATAAAATTCTTTTTCTTCTTCCATTGAAGGAATTAATAATCGAAATCTCATTTCTCAAGGACGAATATCTTGGCTCTTTCTCTTTTTCTTTCTCTGTGAACCTTTAGCAGTTCGAAAGTCGAAACGAGTGAACCCTGTTAAAGGCACACATACTGTACATTGGGAAATGAAATCCACATTTCTTGGTTCTTCGTAAAATGGATCAAACCACATTTCTCTTTCTATTACTATCACGTTCTAAGAAAAGATAGAGACGAGAAAAAAGAGATGAAGGAAGAAAAAGAAGAAGAAGAAGAAGAAGATGTAGTGAGAATGGAATGAAAGTTGGAAAAAGAGGAAAAGCCCTTTTACTTGCTGTTCCCTGGTATGCCTTACGTATCAGGAACGATCTAACTCGTTCGTCGTTAAGTCTCAATAGACTTATCGAATCCTTCGTAGCTAGAAAATAATTTTATTTCTCACGACATTTACACCAGCTAAATCGAAAGATAAAGAAAGTCAATGAAAAAGATAAAGGAAATAATATTATAAAAAGAATTTAGGTATATATTTTATAGTAATGTAATATATATATATGTAGGGATAATTTTATTTAGGGTGAGAGGTGCGAGGTGAACATACACCCAGTTTAATCCTACTAATAAGATTTATTTAAAACAGGTATAAGAAAAGTACAATATTAGTTTCACAATCTTACGGTTACAACTTAGATGAGCGACTGAATTCTTACGACTGTTACAACTGATACAACTGCGACTGTTTCAACTGATATCTAACTACGGCTACGACTGCAACTGTTCTACTTCTACGACTGAGACTGCTTTACTTCTACCACCGAGACTGCTTTACTTCTACCACCGAGACTACTGCTTTCTTATTTCTTTTCATGTCTTTTTATATCAGAAATCACCTACACCCCTTTTTGAGAGGGAAGAAGCTTACAAATCTTACTGACCAATAGCATAAGGATCCACCCCATAGTTCACCGACAGGTACAGCCTATGGTTTTCGGTAGTGGGAACTATGCATACAGAAACTTAATCTAGCACATCGGAATGTTACCCTTTTTATGGCATCGCATATGTTTACACAGGTATCTGAAATTCTTCAAAAGGTCCCAACACTGCACACATGGTTTTTATTACACCAATATCCTAATAATCCTTAAGGTTCGTTTATGGTTTTATGGCCTACCTGATCTTTTCTTTTAGTCTGAATAGAGTTTTCCTTTTCAATAAAATAAGATCCACAGAAAGGACTGAATACTAGTTTTTGTCTACCTCTGCTACACTTAAAACTCTCCTACATATATATATATATATATATATATATATATATATATATACAGTTTATTAGTAATTATGACAGTGGTGTAGTATATAAATTATACAAATCTATTTTCCAAATGAAAATAATTATATTAAGAGTATAAAATAAACGTTTTGATTAATTTTATATGAAAATTTTGTACATTATGGAATATATAAATCATAAAATAATTTTTATTACTTATTTTTTATTATTCCACCGTCATAATTATCGGCAAGTGTATATAACAAATTTTGCAAAGTATGTTTTTATTACAATATTTTCTTATTCTATATAAAATTATATTTTGACAATGTACTCAACTTTCTTTTCAAACCGAGAAAGAATGTATACGTGTGTGTGTGTGTGTGTGTCTGCTTGTGTGTGTTTACGAGAGAAAGAAAGAGGTAAAGAGAAAAAACTCCATTTGAAAGTTTACTATCACTTTAGGGCTTCTTCTCGCCAAACTTATGTTTCACGAAAAGGTTTTTCCGTTTTTTTTCCCCTGAGGACCTTCAGCCCACTACTTCGACCAGTCTTCTTCCACTTTATACACCTACATACCTATCTATGTGTACATATATATAAGATTATTTTTAATCTCTACGAAGTATCATATAACTTCTAACACGAAGAAATTGCTTATCTTAAAAATATTCATACATGCATAATATATAAAACGTATAGAATACATAGAAAATCTACATTTTTATTTCTACAAATTTTGTTTATGTGAACCATTAAAAAAGTATTTTTCGTTATTCAAAGAAAGATAATGGAAGGAGGAATATGAAATAGAAAAAAAAAGAAGAAACAACTTATTCCCCAGAGTTAACTTTCAGAGTAAATATTAGATTTGTTCGTATATATACGAATGTATGTGTGTATAAGTATAAATACATCTCGTTTCAAAATCTGACACGTTTCACGGTCTAACGTTATTCTCTCGATACTGTCAGTACAAATCTCTCGGTGTTTCTCTTTCTCTCTCTCTCTCTCTCTCTCTCTCGGTCTTTTGTTTCCCGCACTTTTCAAATTTATCGGCATTGACGCGCGAGGAAAAAGCAGAACACGCCTGGGTGCTGCTGCTTTTGCTGCTACAGCTGCCTGTTTGCATTCCTGGTGCATCAATATTTTTCACAATGCGTGTGCATGCGTGAGAGTCACCACGCATGATTCATAACCATGATGAATCTTTGTTGTTTGTGCGTTTGTTTTTAAATATTTGTTCCTATGTTTTATATTTTTGTTTTTCTATGAAATCGATATATGGACTATACTAACTCATTGAAAATATTTCTTGTATAATTTTGTTTGGTTTTTTTTTTTCATCTTTTTCTCAAGAATTTTCAATTAAAAAAGATATTTTATAATATTTGGGAAGTCAATATTGAAGAAGTTGTAACAGGAGAAATTCAATATATAAGAAATATATATTTTAATATTCTCTGAAGCAAATATATATTTAATTTCTTTTTTCAATATATTAGAATGCAATTTATTGCAAATTTATAATGTAATATCTTTAAATTTAATATATATATATAATATACTTTTTTTATTTTTCAATATGTCGGCAATAAATACGTATCAAATTTATTTTTTAATATGTCGCAACCAAATACACGATAAATACGTTTTTTGATACGCGTTCACATTAAAATATGCCCACGTATGTACGACTATAATAAAAATATTTTTATATTATGTTCAGATGTGCAATGAAAAAAAAAAGAAGAAGAAAAAAAATTCGAGGAAGAAAAGGAAATTAGATAAAAAAAAAAAAAAATAAAATAAAAAAAACAGAAATAAATGATAAAAGAAACGAACGAACAGGAAAATGCAATCAGAAAAAATCCGCGAAGAAACGTGAGGTACCTCACTTTGATGCGAAAAGGGGAAAGAGAAGAGGAGGAGGAATGAGTAGGAATAAGGAGGTAGGGTTAGGGTTAGGGGATGAAAGGAGATGGAGAAAACGATGTCTGCTGGTTTTCCACAGGATTTCCTTCCTAAAAGCTGTGATATCTTCTTGGAGATATCTTGGCGCCAACAGTCGAGTATCTACTACCACCACCACCACCACCACCACCAACAACGCCGATGAAACTCGGGGCTGGATTTGAAATTTTGCTCGGGGCGATGCGTCGCGTAGTGTCGTGTCGGGGAAGAAAGTCTTAATGGATTGTATCGTGCAACTTGCGATATATTCACGAGCTTTCAGATAAGTAAAAGAAAAAAAAATATTGAAGAGAAAAGAACTAGTCGAAGATGAAGACGAAGAAGAAGATAAAGAAGAAAAAGAAGAAGAAAAAGAAGAAACAAATATCGAAATATCGAGAAAAGTTTGACAGAATTTTTTTTAGTAATCGTTTTTGTTCCAACTCACAATTCATTTTTTTCTTTTATTTTAATTATATTATATTTTATTTTATTTATATTATATTTTATTTTATTTTAATTATATTTTATTTTATATATCGGATATCAAAGGGATTTTTTTTTCTGTACAAACATTGTTGTGGTTTTTTTTACGCTTGAAAATAAGAAAATAATTTTCTATATATATTTCATTTTATTTCATTTTATTTTAATTTATTTCATTTTATTTTAATTTATTTTATTTTATTTTATTTTATTTTATTTTATTTTACGGGATATAAATCCATTAATATATATATAGAATTTATAAAAGAGGTCAAAAGTAAAAATAGAAGGTAGAGATAATTTAGACAAAGTTTGATAGATGATATAAACAGATTAAATAATTTTAAATACCGATAAAAATAATTTACATTTTGAGACATTCTATTAGTATAGTTAAAGTAGTCATAGAAAGTGGAATGAGTTTCGATACATAGGAAATAATGGTCTTGAAGATTTTTTGATGAAAAATTGATATCCATATATTATCTAGAAAATTAATAAACAATAATTTATAAAAATATTAATAAATATAGGTCATTTAAGGCTTTATTCAAAATTTATGATGTAAAATAATATTGAAAAACGATTATTTAAATGTGCTGTTTGTATACGAAACAGAGATTGAATTAAAATTTTCTTCCATATTACCATATTTTGCTTTTACAAAGGGAAAGAATTCAGAGAATAAATCTCTGCTTATCAATTACACCATTTCAGTTGAAAAAGCTTGTAGACGTGGGCGTATAAAATGTGAAAAAGAAAAATAGTTTCACGAACGTACGAACACATATCGAAAGATAATACGCGCACATATTATTTATTTTAAATTTTGACGATACGATTTTACGTGCAAATATGATTTATTAAATTAAATAATTAATCGAACCAAATTCTTTACATTTTTCACAAAAATTAAAGAGAGAGAGAGAAAGAGAATTCTTTTTTCCAAAATGAATTACAATCTACGAGATTTATTTGAAAAGTTAATTATAGCCCATATCGTATATCGTGTTTTTGACACTGATTAAATGCCGAATTAGTTTTCAATCGCGTATAAGCGATTGCTAATTACGTCTATAATGTAATAAAAGCAGTGTAAACTAATTGGTATTAACCGATTAATTGATTTCTATAACTAATTCGTAGTATTATATCTCAATTTTTTAAAATACCAAGCCTTATATAAATACATTTTTAATAATTTATTATTCATTTCGTTCGTCCAACGTTTACTTAGCAATAATTTATAAACATAATTATAATATTATAATAATGATTTTATAATAAAAAAAAAATTACACAAGATATAATCTTTTTTATTAAAAATTTCAGTTGAACAATTTCCATCTCATTTAAAACATTTTTTTGTTCCGCTTCTTTTTATAATAATAATAATAATAATTATTATTATTGTTATTATTAAGGGAATTATTTCATGCAACGAATAAGAGATAGAATGAGACCAAAAAAAAACGGAAGATTTAAATATCGCAGAAAAGTGATGGGTGTATTTATCTGAACTTTTTTGATGCCAGTTTTCTTTAGGACATTGTGACGAAGGGTAAGAGGAGTAAGAGGAGATGAAAAAAAAAGAAGAATTTAGGGATAGTAAGGAAGAAAAAGGTTAGCGTTTTCTTAAAACTCTTCGAAGTCTGTATCTGCTAGAAGGCTGCTTTTAAATTACAGAACGACACGAGGAGGAGGATGAGAAGTCGGCTAGTCGAGCTTGGAAAATGCTTATCTTAAAAGCTTTATTAAAGGTACAAAAGCTTTGAGACACGTCCGTTTTCCAAAAGTAGCACGTAAACGACGACTGCTCTCTTATCTTCTTTCTGACTGTCTCTCTCTTTCTCTCTTTCTTTCTCTGTTTTTGCTTTTTTTTTACGCTAATTTCAAGAGAAATTCCTACAAAGTTTACATATAAATAATATTTAAAACTTAAACGCGTGTCCAAAGTATTTTTATTTTTATTGTTATATCTTGTTCATTTTATTATTTAATACTTTTCTCTTGTTCGTATCACTGTACTCGTTATTTCGAATTTTTAATCGTCAATAAATAAATATACGATATTATTATTTCGTATAAATTCGATTACAATGAAACGAATTTACGATGAAATACGTGTTTCTGTTCTTTATTTTCTTCGAATTAAAAATTTCATTAATTGAATTAAGATTAATCAATTTACCGTGAAATAATAATAAATTATTTATCGGTGGTTAATAATAATATTTGTACTTCAATTAGGTTACTTTCTCTCCCTTTTTTTCGTTCTTTTTTCTCTTCGCTGATGTCAATGATAAACTTGTGAATATTGGCCTAGAATCAAAAAGGAACATTATAATTTATAACATTTATTAATACAAACGAGGTACCGTCGTCCAGGGTTTTACGCTATCTAGATTTTAATGAAACCCAACTGGTATTTTGGAAGCCGCAAGGTAAGATTAATGTTGGAGTATTAGTCTCCCTATGGGGGGTGAAACCGCTCTTTAAATCTCTCCTCTATCATGTATTTGTGCGAAAATGTGAACCTTTTCGAGTATCGTTAAAAAATATGAAAAAGAGCTTTAACGTGTTTGCTAAAATAAAAAACAAAAGTTACAAAAATATCATTTCGTAAAAATACAAACGACGTAAAATGAAAGTAACATGCGTAGGTATAATAGCACTTATGTTTATAATCATTTTTCACCAATGTTAAATTTATTTTTACGTCGAGATAAAATGAATGCAAATCAACCATACTTTGCCAGGATGCATATTTTACTGTAATAATTTTTTAGTTAAATTACACGCACACGCAGATATACATTTTTTGTCCATTTAATTGAAATTTATTGAAATTTATATTTTGTATCTTTTGTTCGTTTATAATGACACTGGTCATACTCTTTTTTCTTTTTTTTAATTCATACGTATAAATAAAATATAATCGATAAAACGTGTGATGCACGTGTTTGAAATTACCATTCACAAACGTAATTTTTTATCTCAAAAAACCTAATGTTAAAAATATATAAAAATTCATATTGTGATCATAGTTACAGCCAAACTTTCTAGTATTTACAATTTAATATTATAATTGTTTTTAGGGTATAAATATAAATTATTTTATTTTTTCTCTCCTTTTTTTTCATTGAATTTAAAATGTGTAGTAATATTTTATTTTTTTCGTTTATGACACCCTCTATTTTTTTTCTCTTTAAATACACGTTTATTCTTTTATCAATTTTAATTAAATACATACACGTCGATAAAAGAGACGTAAATATTAAAACTCGATGCTTTTAACTGTTTCTATATAAACGTAAAGTAAAACCATTACCCATGACATTTCTATAGAAAAATCAACGTTAAATTGTATTATATGTGGCGCATTGATATGTCGTCTCTTTTGTTGTTAAATCATATTTTATCAAAAATTTCTCGTTTAAACAGAAAAATTATCCAAAATGTACTATTTATATAAAAGAAAGCAAAAAACAAAGGAATAAGAAAAATTGAAAATAAATCTAACATTTTTCGTAACGTACAATGGTAAACTGAAAATCTTTTCGCTTGGAAAATTTATAAGAAAGTATGTGCGTGTGTGTGTGTGTGTGTGCATGAGTGCGTGTGATTATTTTGTTTTGCTCGACTTTCGAAAGCATGAAAAGGAAGAGAAGGTTGGGAAAATGCACGTGCACACGACACGATCGTCCAAAAGGGTGCTACGAAACTTCCGCGTGAGAGAATGAGAGATAAACAAAAAATAATAATAATAATAATAATAATAATAATAACAAAAAAGAGACAAAAAGATATGTTGGAAAGAAGTAAACAAAGAAAAAAAAATAATAAAAACTACTCCATTAACGTTAGAACGATATTTTCTGAAAAATTGAACACGAATGCCATACGCGATGATGGTTGCGGGTAAATGGAAGATTAGCAAAGGTGTTGCAACAGTAGTAGTAGTGGTGATGGTGGTGGTAGCAGTAGCAGTCATACAAAAAGAATGGAATGAGAGAAATGGAGTAAACTGGAAAGAATAGTACGCGTCACGGCAAATTAGACTCGTATTTTTAAGTGAACTATCATTGCGGTGGTTATTAGCAGCTCGTTGCTTTCTGAAAACAAATTCATTTAGAGATCTCTTTCCTTTGATCGCATCTTCTACTGTATGTAATGTAGAATTCCAAGCAAAACATTTATTTCATTTTAAACAATGTAATTTTGTTTATCATATATTTATAATATTTCTTTTTCATATATGTCAAATTAGGTCTAACAAATGATGTCAGAATTTATAAGATATTTTTGTAGATACGTAACGTTACCAATTCTTTTTATACCAAAAAAAAAAAAGAAAGATTAAAATTTAAACTTTATTTTTAATTAAGTATAAAAAAGTACTCAAACATTTTCTATAGAATATATGATTGCGAAATTACTCTTTGATTTACTTAATTTAAAAAGAAAAACCAAAATAGTTTCGTACAAATTGAAATTATTCATAAATGAATATAATATATTTTAAATAAATATATATATATATATATATATATATATATATATATATATATATATATATATATATATATATATTAAATAACAAATAAAAATGTAAGAGTTGTAATAAAAGAAAGAAAAATGGTGTATCTCTCGGAAGCAATCTCGTAAACCTTCGTTGACCATAGAAAAGAAATCGATATGCAAGGATCGTTCACGTTAAAATACCGTGGAGGAAAAAGTTAACAAATGGACGAGCTTGTCTCTGGATAGATACGATTTGTATCAAGCGAAGTTTTTTTATTTCGATCGTGTGAAATGCTATGCGTGTGCTGACGTAAGAGTGAAAGATCGTTGTACAACGGGGGAGTAAAACTATCGTCGAAGGATGAGAAAAGTTATCGAGTCTTGGCATTGATGTAAGACTCCCTACCTGTGAAGGTGTAGTATATTTTACAGTTACCTTGAATTACCTTCTCGTATATATATTTATCTTATGAAATAATTATAAAACCTTTTGTTTGTTTTTTTGTTCAAATACATCTCGATAGGGAATGTGTTAAATAACAAAAAGAAAAAGTATATTCAAGTGATTAATTCCAAACAATCATTATAAAACAATACCTAAAAATAGAAGGTAGGAAAGGTTTAAATAATTAAAAAAAAATAAAAGTCGAGTGATTGATTGCAAACATACGTTGGAAAAGGTAGAGAAAAAAAATATAAAAAAAATAAAACATTTTAGTAAATAAATGAAACGAGGAATGTTATCGGATTTAATTAAAAGTTCCTAAAACACTTCGTATCTAGAAAGAATAAAGTTTTTTTTCTTCTCCCTTCTCGTAGGAAAGTAAACTTTCCCTTCTTTTTCACATTAGAGATTTACTTAATTTTTATTTACGTTATTTTCATACGAAAATTTACTTCTTTTCTTTCTTTTTCTTTATCGGTGGTAAAAAGAAACATTTCCAAGTTGGCTTGGCTTGTAATCGCTTCGTACCTTTTTCACTAACACGTAGATATCGTATGTTCCTTAGAAGCGGGGACCTTTCTTGTTTGCCAGAAAAGTTCGGCAAAGCGGACAGTTTTTACTTTTTTTCTTTCTGGATCTTCGTTAAGCCATCTTTACGGTTAAACAAATTAAAAAACTTTTCTCAAAAGAATCTGTTGATGTCCTTCAACTGTTTTATATCAAAATACTTTGATACTTTTATGCTTAACTCAATGAAATTCCAATTATTTAATAAGTTGTTTCAATATTCTTACAATGTAAACCAGAAATATTCAATCATTTGACTTCCTTGAACTACATTTGAAGATAAAAAATTATCTCGTAAAATATACCAATTCTAACAATAATTGTTAAACAAAAAAGCTAATGAATAATGGATATATAAACGTTTTAAGGAAATTTATAATTTTAAATTGGATTGCATACGGTATATGATGAACTGCCGGTTGGACAGTTGTTTATATTATCAAGAAATAGGTTTATTAAAACATTGTAGGAGTAATAAAATAACCAACAAATTTCCTGTCGTTTCAATCAATGTAGATAAAAGATAAACCGTTGAATGAAATGACAATAACTTTCTGGGTTACTTTGTAATAATAGTTCAATTTGAAACTCGTGTTTATGATATATATTATTAATAATCTTATTCATCATTGTAAGGACCTACAAAATGAAATGCGAGCTTTAATGTGTTAAATGAATGACGTAATAACGTTCAAAATCTTCAATGCATATTGAATTAATATTTTCTATTTAAATTCATTATCATAGAAACACGTCGAATGTTATTAAACAATTTTTTTTATTTAAATCAATGAATCTTTTGTAAATCATATTGAATTATAGTATTAAAAATGGAATCATCAAAAGAACACATCAGTTATAAACAAAGTAATGTTTTCATTTAAATTAAAAAAATCATTTAAATCTTGTTGTATTTTATAAAAGATAAAATCATTATAAAAACAGGTCGTATGTGATTAAACAATTTATTAGATATATTATATATATATTGTTTTTTATATCATAGAATTTTTTTTTTGAGATATGTTGAATATAGGATAAGATGAAGTCATTTCTAAGGTGGGGGTATCAAATGCTAGCTCGTAGGATGTTGTTAGTGAGGAAAACTCTCTGGTTGATAACGAGCGTAAGTTAACTCTCTATACGGTTGTATAAAGTCGTGTAAGATCTTGCACAGTTCGACTAAAGATTATATATATATGTATAAATGTATTATATATATTTGTATGCGTACGTGTGTGCATGTGTATATATGAAACTCTATAGTATCTACCGTTAGAGACTTTCTAACGGTGAACTTGGCGTCGAACCGAGAAATCACGAATTCCACAAAACGTACTAGTCGCTCGTTTCTCTCTTGGGGGAGAATTCGTGCTTAGGCTTTCGAAATCTAAATTAGAAATCTCTTTACGTAGGTACGGGGACATTAACGAAGGAGAATCTATAGTTTCTCTTTAAGAAAACATTCCACGTGGTATGAAAGTACGCGTACACACACAAACGGACATAGATACAAATTAAAAAATATATATATTATTATAGTAATCTGCAATAATGATATGAGTTGAAAAGTTTTGAGCTTAACATTGAAACCATTTTTTTTCGTTCATTCATTTTTTCGACAAAATTTTATAACTTTTAATAAACAAATATCTTCGAAACTTTTTAAACCAACTTCTTATATTTCTCTACAATTATTCATCGAGTTCATATTAATCATTTGTTGTGATAGATATTTTTTGAACAAATGATCAGACATCAAAAAATCCTGTATTATTACTAAATATTGATTATTTAAAATATTAATGAATAATTATGAATATTAAACCAAAATATTCGTAAATACTTTGATCAATTATTTTACAAAATATTTATTTAAAGAAATTGTATAAAAATATTTACCTCATAAATAAAAGATTTTGATATCCCATTCGAGTTATCGCAAATCTTATCGTTGGAATTTTGTTGATCGATTTTCTGTAATAGATAGATAGATAGAAAGAAATGAAAATAAAACAATTCGACAAGTCGATTTGAAAGGATCGAAAAGTTTTACAAAAGGGAATCGAGTATAATAATATCGATAGTTTCTATCTTTGAATTGTCCTTTCTTTGATGCTTTATTCTTATAGAAACGGATAAGTTTGTCCGTATATAACCGCGAGAAATAAAATTTTATATCAAACCGGTGGCAGCAACTGTTTAGCATAAAGCTCTTAAAGGATATAGTCGCTCGTTTGCATACGTTTTTCCTAATCAAGTATTATACACGCTTGATAAAAACTCATTGAGAAAGTTTTAAGTACGTGATAGCAATTTTCATGTGGCTCAATGTATTTTTTATCTTATTATCATTTATTTAACACGTTAAATTATTATATTTATAACATAAATAAAGTATTTTTTTCGTTATATGCAATTGTTTATCGATAATATTTTCATTAATTTCATTCAAAAAATGTTTTTCAACAAATCTAACCAAAATTTTCTAATCTATTATTATCAATTATGTTATTCTCGATAATATTGTTTTATATTTTATTATTATTTGATAGAATTATGTTTTTTTTTTTTTCAATAAGTTTATGAGTATCACAATAAGAAACATATAGGTATAGTACTTTTGTCGGTAATAATAAAAAGTAGTATTGTCGTTCTTTTTAAAAGAACTTCTGTAGAAAATATTAGACGACTCTTGACCGTTCCCGACATTCATTCTAAGAAGAAACGATTTCACCTGAGCTCGAGGAAATAATCCAGAAACAAGGGAACCCTTGCAACTTTAAAGATTACACCGTCAGCTTGGTCTTTCAAGTATAAAACGCAATATCTTTCAGAATTCTTTCTTTTTTTTCTCTTTCTCTCTCTCTCTCTCTCTCTCTCTCTCTCTCTCTCTCTTTTAAAACCACTTATCCTTAGATACAAAAGAGAAAAAATTCATCTTGAGAAAGATAAGAAATAAAAACGGATAACAATTACGATTAATTCTATTTATATTGGAAAAGAAGTGAATTTCTTTATGGGGACGATGGTGTTCGTCATAAGTTTTGTAGTCTTATTGTTGTTGACATTCTTTCTCTCTCTGTCTCTTATCTTAAAGATTCGTTTTTATGATTATCGGTTATGAACAAATGCAATAGTAAGTAACAAAGCTTTGGTTAGCAACTGTGACGCAGCAGGCGTAAACGAGCGAAATCGAAAGAGCTAATTAAAAGTTTTGCTCAAGTGAAAGAGTTACAGAAAGAAAGACAGTGAGAGAAAGAGAATAGAAGTATTGCAAAGCCTACTTAAGCTCGATAAATAGGAACAATAGAATAGTAGATGTAATATGGTATCCACTAGTTTCTTTCACGTTTTTCACTGTTCACAGATTTTAAGATAATACAATAGATTATATAATACAATATATTTGTATCGATTCATTTATTAAGTTTTAATTAAATAAATAAGAACCATTTTTTTCTTAACTATGAATTTGATTGTAATCAAATTCCCATTTTAAATTTATTTATTTTTTTCATGTAATAATCTCATCACCATACGGAATTATAGTAAATTTGATTTACATACGTGTGAGGGTGAGTTGGAAATTTATGAACTTAACAAAGTAACATTTCTATTCAATCATTTTTTTTTAATGAATTTCAAAACTTTTCAACATAAATTAACTTAAAGAAAATTTTATATGATATGTTTAATTAATTAATAATGTAGCATTTGTAAAATTTAAATAGGATCGATAGGTATTATTGTTATGAAAATTCGTACGACATGAAAAGAATTATACATAATAAATAAATTGTTTAATAATGAATATCGTTTCACTTGTCAAATTAGACTTTATCGTTCGATAATCATTAAACGTAATAAAAATGAATAATAAAACCTACAAGTATGAAATATCTAATTGATGAACAATTTATATAATAATAATTATTATTATTATGGATAATCATATGTTGATCAAATTCGGGAGACAATTTTTCGAACATTAGAAGAATAAAATAAATATTTCAGAATAAATTGTTCACGACGTATTTTTTTTGACGTATCATTGTGAAATAGAGAAAAGCTTGTGAAAGCTCTAAAGTAAGGTCGAAGCTAAAGCCTCGTTTTGATAGTAGTAATGGCGTGTGTCATATGAAGTCGAGGAAGAAAGGGCATATAGTGGAATGCGATGGCAAGGAAAAGTATTATCATTGAAGCTCGGCTTTCTTCACTTTGCTAAGCTTTTTCGTCCTTTTAGTAGAACGAAAGCGTAACAAGGATAGTAGTTAATATATTATGTAAGCTCTTATTTATTGGGTCAGTATTTGTCTACATTTTTATCAATTATGTATAAACATAATAATATTAAATAATATTAATAATTAATATTACAAAACTTCAAATATAAAAGTATTATTAATAAAAGTATGTAAAAGAATAGCTAAGTATTATAATGATTATAATATAAAATTTGTAATACAATACTTTAATTAACATTATTAATTAATATAAAATTAATTATATTTTAAATAAATACTTAATCTTCTAATTTCAATATTAATATCAAACTCTATATGAAAATATATAATCCTTATGCAAAAATTTATTTCCAGTTTTAAATATCATTTATTTTGCAAAGTATTAATGAAAAATGTTTAAAAATACTAATCAAATAAATAGAAATGTATTTCATCAATGATCTATCTCTCTTTGTCTCTACATTTCTTTTTCTTTTTCTTGTAAAAGACACGAAGTTGGTACACATTGGGTGTGCAGAGTAAAGGGTTAAAGGGGTCTAAAAGGGGTGGTTGGGATGGATGAGTTTTAAGAGGGTTGAGGTGGCTTGCTTAGCCGAAGGCAGGCACGCGGCGTTCATTGGCGCTTCGCCAACCAACGAAACAAAGCTTCAACTATGCAAAGCTCGCTAACTTCATCCACGTTTGGGTTAACCTAAACGAGCCGTTCTCCTCGAACGCCATCCTCGACGCCTTCAATGCTTTGGGGCTTTGCGACGCATATTCTGAACTCGTCGCGTATTTACACCAATCGTTTTCAACTGACATCAATGTATCTCATCCCTTTCGTAATTTTATTATTCTACTTTTTTCTTCTTGTTTTTTCTTTTTTCTTTTTAACACTAATTATAAGTTTGAACGATTAATTAATGATCAATTTTTGTTCTTTTTGTTTTGATACGAGAAATATCAAATTTATTGTTTATATTCATAAGATATTTGTTTTTATTAGTATTAAAGAGAAAGAATGCGACGAGATATTAGTTAAATAATAAAGTATTCATTTTCTAAAGGTAAGAGATAAGTAACTAATTGATTCAATTATAATACCAATTAATATCTTATTATTAGAAAACTGTATATCGAATTAATTATCTTGAGATGAGATAAGTAACAAATTGATTCAATTATAGCTCAAACTTACAATCTTATTTAAATTATTAAATGAAATTAATTTTACAACGTTGAGTAAATTGAAATTTATTGTACAACGAGATATAAATTTATCTTCTTCTTAAGATAAGATTCACGATACTTGTTTAATATACTTACACAATAATTTATCCTATCTTCTTGTTTAATATTAATATTTTGTCAAGAGTATAAAATTAATTTTCTTTCTTTTTTTTTCTTTTCATTTTCTTATGGCGTCACAGATTTATCACGAAATCAATCGATTAAACCACACATACATAAAGTTAATTTTATTCCACGAAAGTCTTGAAACTTAAAAGGAACGTGTTACTTCGAGAAAATCGATAAAAGCATTCGGTTAAAGTCGTTTTCAGACTCTACGAGCTCTTCCGTTACCACTTTACGTTCCCATAGAATTTTATCGAGAGACGTGAGAAACACAAATCGATAATTCCTTCGAAAATCGAAATGGTCGATACGATTGGTAACGTTTGATCGTTACGATTACGTTCTTTTTCTTCTTTTTTTTATTTTAAATATTTATTCGACGATATACGCGGGTACTATAAGCATAATGCATTCGCATCTACATCAGAGATTTTTTTTTTCATCATCCTAGTTCACTCATCCTAGTTCTGCCACTTAACCACACCTCTTCTTCTCAACCATCATTATCCAACCTCAATCCATTACCATTCTCATTATTTTTTCTATTTTATTTATGATCAATCGTCTAACGCAAGAAGGAATCTGTACGTGCCATGTGTCGCACGATTATCTCATAACGAAATGAATTTTGATGTTGAGATAAAAAATATTTTTCGAAAAAATTAATAAAAAAATATGTTTAACCTTCTATTATCTTATCTTATATGTATGCTTATCTGTGATATTGTAGATTTTTAAACTTTACAAAAATTGTTTCCGACATACGTACAATCGTACTCGTCCATGATAAAATACAGAGAAAGAAAGAGAGACAGAGAGAGACAGAGAGAGAGAGAGAGAGAGAGAGAGAGAGAGAGAGAGAGAGAGAGAGAGAAGATAGTAGAGGATGTAATATCGTAGCTATTCGTATGTTTCAGAACTTAAAAAGTTTCGTTCTACTTTTCATACTGAGAAAGAAAGAGAAAGAGAAAGAAAGGAACGTTTAAAATAATACATGACCCACCTTAAAAATATATTTTCTCCTTTAGATCGTGCAATAACGCTTCGCGAGAAATTGTTTATAGAGTCTATTTTGCAGAGAGAAACCTTAGTGAGAGAAAAGATAGGAGGTTATAGTGAAAAATAAACTAGATACTATACAGAGAAGTAGCGGGACGTAAAGAAAGAGAAAGAAAGTGGGAGAGAGAGAAAACGATGATTAGTAGGTGGAATAAATATCGTCACATGAAGGAAAAATTCTTTTGATATTACCTTTTTTCTTCATTTTCTTCTTTTTCAAAGATATGATTGTTATTGACCGCAAGTTCTCTCTCACCTCATTCACCACATTTTCTCATATTATCCTTTCGAGCATTGCGAGTGCGTTAAATCCTTCCAGCACTAATTACGGTCACCTAAAGCTCTATCTAACAATAAAAGAAAAAATAGAGATATTTTATTCTCTTTCTCTTTTTCTCTGTTTTTCTTTTTATTTTTTTTTTGCTCTATTTAATCCTGTATAATGTATTATTATTTCTGATTAAGGATAAGAAACATTGTTCCAGGGACAAAAGTAAAATATTTATATTTACGTATAATATTTTGTAATATAGGATAAAAATATGTTGATTTTGATTTAAAAAAGAATTCAAATTTATTTGTCTTATGAACCATTAATTTTATTCCCATAAAATTAATATGATTTAACGAAGACTGATAATTTATTCTATTAGCATTTTGAAACATTTTTAATTAATATGCAACTATAAGCCAACTATGTTTTTAGTTATTTAACTTAATTAATTATTTATATCATTCATTTATTTAAACTAAATTCTTCTTCTTACTAGGACTACTTCTTGTTATTTATAATTTCATAGCCTTCCTCAGGGTAAACTAAATTCAAACTAAAAAAATATTTTTTAAAAGACTATTAACATCAAAAAGTTACATAGCATTATATAGGTATAACATACAAAAGCCAACAAGTAATGAGAATAGTAGTAAACAAGAATACGTTCAAAAGCTTTCTAATAGCCAATTATTTTACTTACCATTCGAGCTACTTGTATCTCAAACGGAAAAAGTGTTAATATTTTCTACAGTAGGTACGATTAACGCGTAAAAACTAGAATTTATTAAAGCTTTCTCAAATTTTCAAAAAGTCGATAAAAAATTTTCTATACCTAGGATTTTATTAGGTGTTTTCATTATGTTAAATGGAGAAAGTAAAAGAGAGAGAGAGAGAGAGTTAAAGTGATTTTTGAATCTACCGCACAAATACGATCATCAAACATGAACATAACCCATCCTAAAAAACTAAAGGCAACTTCTTCGTTTCCCCTCTTCGTTTTCCTCCCTTCGCATTCCTTCAAGCCTGCTTCCTGGTTTTACTTGGTCCTATAACAATTTTCAACATGGCAGATATAGCGCTAGATGCTCTCAGAGTAATTGCAGATGCGGTAAATGCTCTCGAGGCTAAATGGTTCGAAACCTTCCTAAAAAGAGAGAGAGAGAGAGAGAGAGAGAGAGAGAAGGAGAAATATATTGTACGTAGATTTCTTCAAAGTGGAATCCTCTGATGATTGCGATAAGCTGATGATGAAGAAGATAAAGGATTAAATTAAAGTAGGAAATAAAATACATGGTTGGAATTAACAAACCCTATTTGTTAATTCGGATATAAAGTAATGGCGTCTAATTGAACACGTGGGTCACCTCTCGCTCGTTTGACGTTCTCGTTACATAGAATAATGAATCTTACCTCTCGATAAGTGTACTTCGTTTTCTTTGTCAGTCCATTGTCTACTTTTTGTCGGTTTTTCGTTGGTTCTTGGTCGTCTATGATGTGTCATCAGAGGCATCCATTGAAAGAATAGGATGAGTGTCTTCGCTAATTAGTCCAGCATGGTATACGTAGTGATAGGGGATGGGTGTGAACATCAGCGCTTCGAAACTTCCTATAGAACTAAGGCGCGCATTTTGAATTAGTGTTAAGAGTCTACGATCGTTTCCGATTGTACAAGAAAGAAAGGAATAAAAAAAAAAGATAATAATCACTCTTTTAGCTGATGAGAAAATAATGTTCAAATATCTGCCAAATAATATCTATTTTGATCTTCGATTTATTTTCTTCGTACTTTTGTCACCCGTTTTAAGAAAATTTCTATCCCTTTTTCCAAGAGAACACTTTTATTTTTATCAATACGTAATTTTATACATAGAGTGTGTCTAAAATCATCATCGTTATAAATGGAAACCTAAAATGTATTGATTTTTTTTCTGAAAATGTTGAATGATCATTTTTGATAAAAGTTTTTGTTGTTGAACTACAATCGAACTTTCAATGCTTCCGGTCATTTCACCGCAAAATCGAAAAGGAGTGTAACAAGTAAAATGCTGAGATATAACATAGCTGCTGGGGGTGCATTATCCTTCTGTCTGCATCGCGATGCACTTTCTTCAACGTGCCGATTCAACCATTCGATAAGCTCAGTCAGCGAAAATGCTTCGCTTTTGTTACAACGGCGGGTTCAATCCTTAGACGGGAAGTGCATTCTCTCGCACTGTCTTATACGCGTTTCTATACTTGAAAGTATATATGTATGTATTATATCTTTTACTCAATCTTGTACATATATATACTGACTCATGCATATATATGCATACATATATAGCGTGTCCCATGTAACACTTTTCATGATTTTTCAAGTACTTGCAATAACCTGACAAAAAAGTATTTTCAACAAAAGTTGATCAGTTTTCGATTGGCTATATATTATATATACAAAATGCCATTTTAACATTATTATGCAAGTCCAGTTGAAGACAATATTTTCGGTGAATTTTTTCTTCATAGAATTTATAAAAATTTAGCACGTGAATTAAATAATTTATTTACCAAAATAATAAAAAAGTAAATACTATTACAAGAATCGTTTTATTATCGTTCCAACGTTTTCTGATTTGTATAGAAATTTTTAAACACAAACAGAAAGTAATACTACACAAATTGTTTTGATTGATACAGAAAATAAATAAAAAGAAAAACTATATACGCGAATGGAATAATTGAAAAAAAAAAGAAAAAATAATAAACAGAGAAGGACACTGTTACACGCAATATCCCAAAAAATTGTTTTGTTGTAGTTTTGAAAAAAATAAAAATGATTTTTACAAAATATTGTGTTGCACGAAATATCGAGAATGAAAAATAATCAGTCATACTTTTTATGGTTTTATTTCCTTTTTTTGTTTTCTTTTTTTTTCGAATTGATCGTAGTGCGACAACAAAAAAGGGTAGGAAATAATAAAAATATCTGGAAAAGAAAAATAATAGTTGGTTGGTGTCGAAGTTCTACTTAATCATTAGAACGTACGAAGGTTTCTTTTCTTTCTCTTTTTCTCTCTCTCTCTCTCTCTTTCTCTCTCGTTCGCATGGGAGAATAAAAAAGAACGTGAGAAAGAAAACAACATTTCATACTATGGCTTTAGTTTCGTAGAATCGCGTGCACCATCATTGTTATAGCTTCGAGGCAAAGTAAAAATGCTGCGTAATTTGCACGGCTGATTATGATCCAACCCAAGTTGCTAGCTCCATCTTTTTTGTTTCTCTCTTTCTCTTTCTTCTTCTCACAGACACACACATACATATATACCTAAATACATATATACATAAGAACATGGTTCCTCTTTCTCTTTATGTCTCTCTTCGCTCTCTTCTCTCTCTCTCCCTCTCTCTCACACACGTATTCTAGTTTCATTCTTCTTCATCTCTATTTCTCTCTGGTGAACCACCATGAGAATACAATGTGCACGTTATTACACGCATTAATACTCTTCCCTCTCATTTCGCGTTACCTCTCATTTTTCCTTCTAGAAAATTATTATATTATTTATTTTTTCATTTTCTTTACCTGTCTAAAACTTGAGCAGAGTCAAGGTAATTTGTAACATTTTTTTATACGTAGAATTACATATATACATATATATATGTTATATGTTATTTCAGAGAGATCTTTCGAAAATTTAAAAGATAAGAATTTTTAAAAAATAAGAATAAAATAATGTAATAAAATTAAACTGCAACTTAAATGGCTAGAAGAAAAAAAATAGAAAATTTAATTTCTCTACTAGAAACACGTTGTTTCTCTTATGTCGTTTCAATACATGATACATGTTATTATTTTTATAATTATTTAACATATATTTCTATTCGAATTAAAATAAGATTTTTTTTCTTTATGCTAATACGATTTTAATGGAATTTTAAAGATTTGCAATAAAAAAAATATCAAACTACATTAATATTTTTCATTAGAAGAAAATATTTGACTTTCACATTAGGACATAAATTAAATATTATTAGTTATTTAATTATTATATTTAAATGTTCATTAAAAATATAAAAAATATTGTACTTAATGAAAAAATAAAAACAGAATGAAAGATGATCTAATTGATTTTTCGTATATAAAGTTCGGTTGTAACTTTATTCGAATTCTACGTTCACATTGAACATAGGACGTTGTGAATTTTCTTTTTCTTTTCTCGTAGCTTTTACATTAGACCGTAGGACAGTACAGCCAAATTTTATGGCAGCTCGCAAGTAAAGAGCAATAAATTTACTTCTTACCACCTCAACGCAGACTTTTCCTCTCGTCGCTTCGCATCCTACTACATGTTCGTGATACTGTTACTATGCTCCTACATTACATTATCTGTCTATTTTTTTTTTGTCTGGAGAGAAAAAGAGAGAAAAGAGAGAAAGAATGACACGATAGTAAAGCTAAAAAAAGAAGAAAGAAAAGAAAATAACATTCTGTCGAGTAATGAGTTACATTTAATTTTTTTTTAACCTATATTAGTTGTTTGTATATTTATATTTATTTATTAGAACGGCATATTTTAACGATTAGCATTACAAGTATTTTGTAAAAATAAATAGTCAGTATATTTGAATATTGTTCGGTAGAAACAATTTCTTTGTTTACCAAAATTCGTTGTAAATTTTATTTTTTGTCATCATTAATATCGATACATCTTATTTTTAAATATTTTCTAATATTAACTTTTATTAAAATACTGACAATTTATCTAATACTGATATGGAATATTAATGAATAATATTTTATTATAAATACTGACTAACTTTTTATTTATAACATATTTACAAATATTTCAAACTATTCGAATCGATAAATATTAATTTTTATTTTGTCTTATTTTAATTATATGCGACAAATTTGTCATAATTCGATTAATATTTTAATTATGGGTTTACTCGAAGAATTTTTTCTTTTCTTATTCCTTTTTTTCGGTAGTAAAGGCATTAATTTGTTTTTTTTTTTTTATTTTTGTAGAGAGAAAAAGAAAAAGAGAGAGAGAGAGAGAGTCAATCCCACAGAGCGAATTCTTTTTCTTAAAATATTTGTTTCGTGCTCAAAGCGGAAATAAAAGTGGAAAAGCTTAGAAGCTACGGATTTATAACTCCGACCTCTTCTAAATCCGGTAATGCGAGTAGACCCTTGGCAAGCACGTAGACTCCCGAGGATTAACCGAGAATATTATTCACAAAAAAGTCACTTTCATTCTTAGTACAACACATTGCTTATATCTTTGGCTAAATGTTCTGACCTTCCAACCCTTGTTCTAGTTTTGAAAAACCATAACCAATAATATATCAATCCTTTATATTTTATTATTCTATATATATAAAGTAACTCAAAAGTTATTGAATAATTTAAATAATCGAACAATTGAGCTCATAATTAAACAATTATAAACTTACCTTAATTAATTTGTAAAATTCAACGAAATTTTTAACACATTTTTAACCTTATCCTAATATCTATCTAAAATTATTATCAACAATATAAAATATGAAGTTCTTATCGATAAAAAAAAATTATATGTTAGTTAAAAATTCTTCCTGGCAAAAATTTCAAAAGCACTACCGGTTCCATTACAAAACCAATGTACTTTAATACGCGAGTTCAAAGCACGTGCAATTCCATTAGAAAATAGAAAAGGTAGAGAGAAAAGAAGAGAACAAGTAAAGAAAGAAAAAAAAAAAAGAAGAAAAAAGAAGAGAAAAGGAAAAGAAAGAGAAATAAGAAAGTAAAAAGAAGGTCAACATAGTATCAGGATAGGATCATTTTTGTAGAAACGAAAGATCGTTGAGAGAGAGTTCACGTTTCCTATCGATGTTACAGCTGATACTGTATTGGTCAGAAGGGAAATGATTCGGGTAGGGATAAAAAAAGGAGTACGGGGTAGGAAGAAAGGGTTCATACTAGCTGCACTAGTCGTGCTTGGCATCAGTAATGAAGGTAACTCTGATCTTGGCCGATGTAATTACAGGAAAATTGCTACCGCATTGTGAGCCCACCACTGGCTCTTCGACAGACTCCTATACACTCATGCAAAACACACCTATATAAATATACACGTATACATATATATATATATATATATATATATATATAGTAGATATATAGTCGACTTATATACATCGAATACTCGTGTAAGCGAAATACACCAACGTAAACTGAATTATCGTGGGAGTAATAATGGCGTTGTACCGATCTTCGATCAGTTTATACTCGTGGATAGAATGCCACACACGAGTGCTTCGAATGCACCTATTGGATTTCTCTCTTTCTCTTTCTATCTCTTTCTCTTTTCCTTTATTTCTCTCTTGTGTATTTATATACACACAATATATATACTGTATATATATACTATCTATATTTGTATATGTTTGTATATATATATATATTTAATCGCTTACCAGACCACCCTATTTCGACTGTGGCTGGACACGAAAACGGTTGTATCATGTTGTAACTGCTACATTGATGTCGATAACATCGCCGTTAACTCAATTAATTTGAGATAATCCTAATCAGTAATTTTACTCGTCTCTTATTGCCAAACTCGTAATGTAGCTTACATTTCCAATCAATTGATCCTATCGATTCAATCAATTTATATATGTATAATATATAAATCCTGTTTTTTTTGTCCTATTATATTTCGATATTATTCGATCAATCGTTATAAAAGATTTTCTATTCTGAAGCAAATTGTTCTTGTTATTTGGGGTTATATTTTTTTAGTTAATTAAAAATAAAAAACAATATTGAAACTCTATAAAATTATTTATTTGACTATTATTTTCTTATTTTCAGATCGATGAAACTCTCGTGTTAGAAGGAAACTCGTTGATGCTAGGATACGAACGAGATTTTATTAGATCGACGATGAAGAATGTGACGAATCCTGTCAGGATTTTCCTACTACGAGTAAGAAGGTGTTAAGGTAATGAAGAAAAATATAAGAAATATTATTGTATTAATCTTTATTTATTATTATTATTATGCTTAAAGATAGATCAAAAGCTCCAAGATTTTTTGTTTTACAAATTTAACAATAAAGAATAATCTAAACCAAATTCAATTATAAATAAAATCACCCAAGATCTTCTGTAGCAACAAAAATATTAACAAGATTACAAATGAATTGTTATTTTAAGAAAGTATTACTATTAGTTATGGAAATGGGGGGGGGAGGATAGGAGTAGAATATTTACAATAATCAATTGAATTGAAGATTAATCCAGAACTCGTAACCTTTCAAATTTCTTGAACTTCGTGTCTAGGTTCGTTAAGTAGTCTCCAAAGTTTCAGGGACTTTAAGGAAAGAAAAAGAGATATAGATATATAGAAAACGAGATAAAGATAGATATATAGAGATAAAGATAGAAAGACAAGCAGATCCAAGTTGGATTCCATTCGATTCTGAATTTTTCCAATCTTCTCGAAGGATTAAACCTTCTTATGGAACATGATTCACCTGGCGCAATGGCGATCTTGTTCACCAAGACTGGATAGAAAGAAATGAAGAAGAAGAAGAAGAAAAAGATCCAAAGCTAAGACGGATTAAACGAACGACCAAGTAGTACTAAAATTCGAAGAATGTGAAAGATAGGTTAAAGAAAAAATCCGATTGATTAATTGAGAAAAATAAATTTATTTCGGTAAATGTAATAGCTAATTTAAACAAATAAAGTAGAAAATGAAACAATAATCGCCGTTTGATATTAAATTATATCAAATATAAACGAATTATTTGATTTTTAAATAAATTTTATTTGATAATATTTGTTAATAAAATTATTATTAAAATTATTTAATTCTAAACGAATATTTGATTTATTAAACAAAATGATTTAAATCAAATTCGGATAGAAAGTGGGAGTCAAATTTATTCAGTCAGAAAATAAATAATTGAAATTAGATTTTGTTTATATAACAATAACATCCAGATAATTAAAATATGAAGAAATAAGGATTGAAAAGAAAAACAAAGGAATCATCGAAATGAATCTAGAACGAGTAATAAATTCTGTATAGAAAAAAAAACCAGAAAAAAATTACAATTTCTGTCTAGTTCATAAGAAGCAAATAATAAATTTATTAGAAAGAAATGCTCTCACAAATTAAATATAAATTGGATGAACATAGAGGATTTATAGTTTTTCTTTAGCAAATATAGAAAAATATTCGATAAAGGAAGGAATTAAAAGAACAGAATGAAGGAAGGAAAAGAAATATATCATCCAAATGGATCTAGGACGAGTAGTCCAGTATCTGGATATGAAGAACGGTGATTGTCTAGCCTGAAGGCAGCAAGTAGAGAGTTTGCTGAAAAGCTCAGTGTCTCACGAACACCACCCTCTACCTCCCTCCCCCACTTCTTCTTTCTTCTTCTTCTACTTCTTGTCTCTATCTCTCTACTTACTTACAGTATTTTTTCCTTCCTTCGTTTTCCTGAGAATGGCAAAGTCGTGGAACGCCCTTTAATTTCCGCCAGAATGCTCTTTTAGAAGGATCATTATTTTGTGTCCAGATTTCGAGGTCTTATGTTAGATCGAGAAAAGGTTATTCGTGACGTATTAATCGTTCAATACCGGAACACGATATTAGCTTTTCGGAGATGATTAATATTTTTTCTTTTTTTTATTAATTTTCCAAAAGTTTCTAAGATTTCTTTTTAAAAGTCAATCGTAAAATGAATTTCTTTTTTCGCATAGTTCTTTTAAATCAAATAATTATTTCTATCGTCGCAATTTCTGTTACATGAACAAATGTAATTATTTTTTTTTTTTTTAAGAAATTTCTGTCAGAGTTGTTAAAATATTTGTATTCTTGCGAATGAATAATTGTATTATTCGGATATAAAATTCTCACAAAAAGTTTATTCAATTATTAATATGATCCTAAACGTTTTTGATTCATTCTATTCATCCAGAATTATCTTTGGACGTGAATAATCGTTCGAATGAATTGTCTCGAAGTAGATTTCGTTTATTTTATTTTATTTTTTTTTTTTTCAAATCATTATCGTCAATTTTCTTAAAATTTCTTTCTTCATCTTTTTCACACTCATTGAGAAAACTGAGCTATATAACAAACAACTTTATTCGCGTGCCATGAAAATAGCTATGAACTTTCTCGCTTCTGTGTTCTTAGTGCTCGGATTTCTGTTATTTTACGAGAGTTTCCTCTCTCGTGCAAGCGGAACCCCGTAATTATCCTAATAACGCTAAATCTCGTAAACTGAATTAAACTGCTTAAGATATTCGCGATTAAATCGTTTCGATCCACTCTCGACCACGATTTATCCTTTAATTGCAATTCACCAAATGATTCGCGAATAAATGTTACATTTCAACAAGATTTTAATTAGAAATCCTTCCAACCAAATTGTTTTATATGTATCAATCTCTTCCCAAAATTTGTATATATCAAAGATTTTTAAATTGTTAACATAATGTTACATCCTGTGTCGTAATAAAGAGTGTGATCAATTTTTGGTCAAGCTGTGAAGCCTTTATCTAGGAAATGACCTAAAGAATTGTTAGTGTGTTAATGAATGATGAGGTTTGAATAAGTGAAACTTGAGGAATAGGAAAGTATTTACAGTAGGAAATTTGTTAAATTTGTGTTACAGTGGTGACGAAAAATTAAAAATTATTAATGAAATTTTCAAATTCAACGTATATTTAAGTATTAGAAATATATATTTTTTTGCATTATTTTAATTATCTTTTTTTTTCTTTCTCTCTCTCTCTCTTTATTTCTTCAACTTTTACTGAATTAATCTAGATTAAGCGTACAGAGACCAATGCTTGTCATTCCACGAGACACTCGTACGAAATTGCATTTCTTTTCTTTCCCGTGTCTCCTCTTTCTGCATTTTCCAGAGTAGAGGAAATCTCCTTCTTTGGTAGAGGACGATAGAAACGGGGAACACATCGTTAGCCGGAAATTACAACGAGCCTTTTCCCTTCAGCTCGGTTTTCCAAGAGAACTTCTCGTGCTTCTCTTCGTTGGTAGCTTAAAAAAAAAAAAAATTAAACCTCCTAAAAAGAAAAGAAAAGAAAAGAAAGTTCGTGGCTCGAAAAATAAAATGAGAAATAGAGAGAGAGAGAGAGAGAGAGAGAGAGAGAGAGAGAAAGTAGACTGGTGCTAATTGTCGAAAGAAAATAAGAAGAAAAAAGGAAACTTGTATGTTTGTAATCCTTGACTATTTCTAAAATAAAAAATAAAAATAAGAGAAAAGAAAAAATATATAGGGAAAACAACAAAAAATAGCAGATGAATTGCCAAAAGAGATATACGTCGACGATATTGAAGTGTTAGATTTGTTAAAGAAAAATAAAATAAAAAATACCAACGTTGATTTCCCAAGGTGATATTTCACTCTGTAATTAACTATTAACTACCAACAGCATATAGTTGCTTTGAAAAAAAGAAGATAGAAACTAGACGCGAATATCTACGTATTCATACGAAGTTCACATACACATACAATATATTTACACACACATATATATATATATATATATAAAATACATAGGAACGAATTTCTCTAGAAAATAACAGAAAAGGAAAAAGAGTAGTATAAAGTGGTACATGATCTCGTTTCGATCAAACGGCAGCGGTGTAAAAAGGTGAAAGAAATAAGTGTAATATAACTAGAAGAGTAAAATAGAGAACCAAAGAGAAAAGAGAAAGAGAGAGAGAGAGAGAGAGAGGAAGAGGGGATGGAGAAAAGTGAAATGAAAGGGAAGAGGTGTTAGGTGATGAGAGGAGTGTAAAAGTTTTTCCGTTGACGTTTTGCGATGAAATTGACGTCCTCTACTTCGAAGAAGAAAAAGAAAAAAGTTTATCTTACCGTCCGATTGGTGAGTGTAAGTGCTCAATATAGTGATAGTTAGTAATAGTAGTAGTAATAGTGGTTGTTGTAGTTGTTGTTGTGTGGTAGTAATGGTGGTATACAGTAAAAAGTTGTCATGTATATTGGAAAGAGATGAAAACTCCTTTCTCTCTTCGTCGAGACGAGAAGTAATTCGAGTAGTTCGAACCTTCAAAAGAAAGAGAAAGAGAAAAAGTTATGTCATAACATCGTTGGTGATGATGCTGGTAGTGGTAGGGTATTATTTTTTATGCATCTTCGATGACAGCCATAAACTCGTCAGAAGCGAATCTTGAGAAAGAAAGTTGAAGAGTTTTCTAAGATATAAAAGAAGTTTTTCTATCGAAGTATCCTCAAACATTTCTCTTACCATTCTATCTTTCCTTCCTTCCTTCCTTCCTTCCTTGCTTCCTTTCTTTCTTACTTCTTTTACTTTATTTTATTCCTCTTTTTGCCTATCTTTCTCTCTTTTTCTCAATCGTCAAATATAACGATATTTTATCGACACATCAAAACCTATTTATACTACCCACCGCAACTACTGCTATTACTGCTATTAGTAATATTACACTATTATAACTTTTTCACTTAATGTTCGTTTCAACTTTTACATCGAAAGCAATAGTTAAAATTATAACTTATAGTTCGATTTAAGTTTATCGATTAAAAGACATGAGAAGTACATAGAAAAATAATTTAAACGATTTTTTATAAGAGAAAATGTCCTTCATTTAAATTCATTTTTTTTTCTCCTTCCTTCTGATATTCATGGAAATGAAAAGAAAGGGAAACAAACGGTATATAACTATTTTCTAAGTAGTACAAGTCAAGCATTTTTACGTGGTCAAACACATTTTTTTACATTACAGTTTCGTTTTAATATTATATTCAGGAATTATTATATAACATTCTGTTTTTAATAATAGAAAAATATTTCTACTATTGTTGCGATTATTATTAATTATTAATTTAAATAATTGAAAGTACGACGACTACAGAACGTACAACTTATGCGAATGCAATGTCAATCGAATGATTCATAGAGCTATTCATCATGCACTTTGTTCTTTTAAAGAGTCATTTTTCTTCTTCTTTTTCAGATTCTTCTTCTTCTTCCTCCTTTTTCTTCTTTTACTTTCTCTTATTCCACTTTGGTTGCCCTTTCCAATGGGAAACTTATTCCTCCGAGAGAAGGAGAGAGAAGAAAGGAAAAAAGTTTCTTTATCAAACTATCGTTTATGATCTAGCGTTACCAAAAGAAATTCCATACTACAATACGATTCTTCTTTTTCTTTCATCATTTCTCTCCCTGTCTCTTTTTTTTTATCTCATTTTTCATTTTTTTCTTTTTTTACTTCTCTACAAATCTTCTCTTCCTTATAAAACAAAAACTTCTTGTTTATTATTTTATTATTCTTATAAAAAGAATTATTTTATATTTAAATCACTAAATTTTTGTATTTATTTATTTTACATTTTTTCATAAATAATGTTTTTTATTTATTTTTATTTTTTATAGATCAACATTGTAATATACATGAGGGTAAATTGAAGAGTTTTAAGTATCCATGATAATTGAAACTTTTTTTTTTACAAATAAATGTGAGTTTGTGTTCGGTTTATTTAATCCTTAACCTAAGTAGTACCTAAAAAGGTACCTAGCGACATATGTGCGTTATTTTCTTTTATATTAAGCCTATCTTCGAGTCACTATCTATTTGAATAATTTCCTTTTAAATAAAGTATTTGCTTGTCCCGGCTTTTCTCTCAATTTCATGAGAGTTTTCATACCAAGGCAAGTTGTATCATTGCCATGTAAATTGGTGGTGTACATTAATTTACTTATCCATTCCTATCTCACTCATTCCTGCGATAATAATGTTATATGTATTACCGAACTCACACCTTCCATAATAAATAATTTCTTTATTACTACTTTTTAAAAACAGAGTTCGACCTAAAAAAAAATTATTTCTACGCTATACTTTTGAAGTCACTCGTATGTATTTTTTCAAAATTTATCAAATATGTTCTAATTATTACATCAAAGTAACAGAAAAATGGAATATATCCATCATATGCAATTTGTTTTATTTACCTTTTACATTTTTTATTAAACAATTTTCATATTTTGTCTATTTTCTTCACTCATCCATTCAGAAAGGTATGCTATAATAAATGTATACATTTTTTTAAATTAATCGAAGAAAATGGATACTCTTAAACAATTGAAAGCATTCATTTAGTTAGAGAAAACTTATTAAGTTATCTCAAAAAGGGGTTCATGTTTCCTGCTGCCTTTCTTAGTTCATTGTACGACCTGTTGCTGATATTAAATACTATCTGCTATTACACCTTTAAGTCAAAGTACCTTTAATGTAACACTCTTCACTTAACTTCTCTTCCCGTTCTCTTTCTTTTTCTCTTCTTTTATTTTCCCCATCATCCAACCATTTTACTTAGATAACGTTTCCCCCTTTCAAGAAAAGTATAACCCTTTGTACCCTTTTCTCTGTCACGTAGAAATTGTCTTTCGTTTTTCTCTCTTCCTCATTTCTACATTCACTTTTCTTTCCTCTTATTCTCCTCCTCCTGTTCCTCCTCCTCTTCCCCTTACTCTCTTCTCTCTCTTTTAACCATTTATCTTACTCATTATACTTTGAGATTTTTTTTATCGTTCTTATTTAATTTCCCTTTAAAACCGTACTTTAACGATTCGAATACTTTTCATCTCAAATCCAACGTTTATTTAATTCTTATTTTCTCATTCAAAAAGCAGAATTTTTTATTTCTCAATCATTTGCTATTAAACTAAATTTATTAGACATTTTACTAAACAAATTTTGTTCTTTACATTTATATAAATATATATATATATATATTTTTAATTATATTTCAATCAATTAATACTAACTGTTAGTATTTGACGAAAAAAAAGAAAGAGAAAATAATGAATAATGAAAAATAAATATATGTATTAACACATTCCGTACCACGTGTATTACCAGTGGTACATTTACCATGAGACATATTTATTTAATGCACTGAAAATATATGTTTATGACAAATTTAATTCTGTAAAAGAATATTTCTATTAAAATATTGATGCATTATTAAAAAATGCAGTATAAAACAAATCACATAAGTTTGTTTAATTGTTATATTTACAATCATTATTAATTACACGTAATGTTTGATTTTGTTAAAGCAAAATTAAATAGCCTAAATGACAAAGCCAGGTAAAAAAGGCTTGGCATAGAACGTGTTAAATAATAAACTATCTATATTTTTAAATAAATATTATTATAATTTAACAAAAACATATTGATACACGTTAAACTGTAAATAAAAAATTCGTTTTTATCATAGTAACAGTAACAATGTAGAAAAATTTAAATATCTCAAAATATTCTCATATGTGACACGTTTGTCTCTACGTAACATATTTCTGTAAATATAAGATTACAAATATACACATATACAGACGCAAATAAAAACAAAATCTCTTCCAGTACGAAGTTGAAGTTTCCTAAAGCGGTGTTGCTATCAAAATGAAATACGTATTAGCATATAACTGTGGAAAGATGATACTTTTTTCCTATTTCAAAGAGAAAGATAAGTAAAATGTAAGAACAAAGAAAAAAAGACAAATAGAAAAAGGAAATACATATATGACCATACCTAGGACAAATATACAAATACAACACATATTGTATATAAGAATGCTCTGTTATATTCACGCACATACACAAAAACTCATACACGTAAATTCATGTATATACAAGTATATAAATAAAAATATATATAAGTCAGTAAATACATAGATACATAAGTGCATATATACAAATGTATATCTTATATACATAAGTATATACTTAGATATATAGGATTGTAAAGGTATATAATGTAGGGGATCTCTATATTGCACCAGTTTCGCGTACAATAGACGAAAAAACTCGGGCAACTTCCGGTGCATCACGCTGACGATAAATGGAGTCGGAAGCAATCTTCATTTTTGCAATGCGCACGTCTGCCTCGACGACAAAAGCGATATTGCACGGTGCTATTTATAACGGGTGCTTCGTTCGTTCGTTCATTCGTTCGCTTTATTATACGCGTATTTGAGCACGCTTGTGCACGTGAAAGATAAAGAGCCATGCGTGTGAAAGGAAGAGATAGCGATAAGAGAGGTAGCATGTGTGTGTGTGTGTGTATGTGAAAGAGAGAGAGAGAGAAAGAGAGAGGAAGAAAGATAGGTGATATCCTATTTTCTAATTATAGTCAATCAATAGAGTTTGACGCGTTTATAAACATCGCAACAGATTATTTTCTAGCAATATATTTTTCTTTACTCTTTCACTATAATTTTTTTTAAATTTATTTTCTAGTATATTTTTTCTCTTTACATTTATTTGTTTGCTTTTGTTTTCTTTCAATTATAAATCCGATCACTCTCCATTATATCGTTGTTTTATATTTTTATTTTTTATTTCCTTTTTTTTATTATTATTATTTATTTTTTTTTTTTTTTGTTATCGTGTAATCGTCCACATTCAAATCTATATATATATATATATATATATATATATATATATATATATATATATATATATATATATATATATATTTATTTATTTATTTTTACACTATAGGAAGATTCTGGTAAACCGAGGTAGAAATAGAATTTTCCTCTAAAATCGTGTACGGTTCAATTGTACTCTCGTGGTTGAATATTTATTCAGTAATTTATTGCTCGCACTCGAGCTCGTAAAAATATTTTTTTTTTTTAAGTGGCTCCTGGTAGGTGTATGGACGCATTTATTAATATTTACAACCAAGTTACCCTTATTTTTCTATATTTTTGTATATCAAATTGCATTAAATCTTCCATCGCCTATTGTTTTCAAATTTGTTTATCGTGATATTATTTATGTGTTCATTTATTTCTAGAATTTTATTCTATTTTTTTGTCTATCATATTTTTCAATGAAACTTAATGAGACATTTATTGATAATTTATTTTATTTAGAGAAAAAAAAAGTGTCATTTAACCCATTATTTTCGAATATAATGAAAATTTTTATTATACATTATCTTAAAAAGAAAAAATATTTTTTGGTATCAATCTTGTTAAATATATTTTTTAATGAAATAAAACGTTAGAAATGCTATGGGAGCATTTGCTAGTTTGCAATAAATTTATTTAAATAAAAAAAAAAACAAGATTTTATATATAACTGTGACCACGAAGAAAATCGATACAACCTTTTGTCGTATTACAAAAGATTTTCTTCGTGTTTTTCTTAGAGAGAAAAGTTCTTTCGTAAAAAAAAAAAGATAGCAAAATAAAGGTGGGCAGAAAGAGGATGAGAGAAGGAAACAGTAGGAATGGGGTTGGGAAGAGTAGAATCGAAAGGGGCAAACCAAGCGATGTGATTCGTCCATTGAACCGTGCCAACGAGATTTATCCCAGGCCGATAATTTATACAGTGTAAGGTTAGCGTTAGGAACCATGGAAAAATGCCAATTGCGATAATTCAAACGTCTACGAAGAATGGATAGTACGTATGTGTCCTTCGTGTGTATGTATGTATGTATATGAGAAAAAAGGAAAAATGACCCGACAAAGGTTTTCACGACAACGTGAGAACTTTTAGTAGGTTAATTCTAGCAAAAACCAAACAAAAAAATAAATAAATAAAATAACATACAAGGGAAAAACCATGTATATAGTTAACGTTTAATTCAATTCAATCGATAACGTTTCTCGAAAACAAGGCAGACGATAATTAACGTGAAACTCTCGATATTCCAGTATAAAACGTAGGTAAAGGTAAACGGTGATACCTCTCATTCGTGAATAATTCAATAAGTTGAAAGCCGCCTGTGTTCGTGAGATTCAATATGTTCCTCTTTTATTTCACTGAACTTTACTTTTTATCAAAAATACAAAAGGAGAAAAAAAAGGTATAAAGATATTATAAGCGGAAAAGAAAAGAGAAATTATTGTAAAATAAAATGTTGAAACAACGTCGATTCAATTTTAAATGGTCAAAAAAAAAAAAAAAGAGAAATAATAGAAAGAGAAAGGACGTTTGACAAAAAAATAAAAGAGAGAGAAAATGGGTGAAAAATGCGTGAGAGTTGTTAGCTTCTTTTCGTTGGTAGTTGAACGCGAGCTTGCTAAAGAAGAAGTAGATGGGAGTGAAAGCAAAGTGGGATATAAGAGTGATGCCATTGAGATTCAAATTAATGCCCGAGCTTAATGACGCTCCTAGGGCTTAACGCTAGCGAAAGAGAATAGGCTTACTCTATTCTTTCAAAAAGAAAGTGAGAAATAGAGTGGGTCGAAATGCACCTGAAAAAGGGACTTGGAGAATCTACGAAAAAAAGATGGAAAGAGAGAGAGAGAGAGTCAAAATGGAGGAAATAAGAGGGGGGGCGGGATGGATGGGAAAATATGTCCGGATTCAGACTGATCGATGTACGTGTCTTAAACGTAGAAGAAAAGAAGAAGAAGAAGAAGAAAGATCTTCTTCAACTTTCTTCTAATATACTGGACAAAACCAATGGGACAATGTGCTTGCTAGAATGGATACTCGTTATTTAAGATGTCTACCACTACTTCGTTGAAAACATAGGAAAAATGTGAGGAGGAGGAAAACGTGGAATAAGAACATGGTCTTGAATAGAAACAACAAAAACACAATGTTTTTGATCAGTCGAAATTGAGTGATTGAAAAAGAAAGGGCTATAAATAAATACAATTTTTCTGTTAAATTTGAGATAAGTAAATAATTAGAATATAAATATAATATGTTCAATTTCGATGAAGGTAACGATGTAATTTTATGAAATGAGATGAAAAGAGAGGGATGAAATTTGAGGGGTAACATTTGATTCCAAATTTAGGCCTATTTTAATGTAGTTTGACAAGTCTGACTCGTCAAAGTCTACAGTGATTTATGAAATGAATGACAAGTCTGACTTATTATTGTATATTAAAGGATAAAGGAAGGTCTAATGTTAGCTGTTTTGTACTTGTGTGTGTGTGTGTGTGTTCAAAAATTTAAAATCAAACAGAATAGAAATGATTGTTAGAGTTAAAAAAAAAAAAAAAGATGTTTCTTTTAAAATACAAAATGAGCATATAGAAAAAATATTTTAAACATCATCGACAAAATCCTAATAAATATATCTTAATATTTATGAAGTTAAATTGTATCCCAAAAACTTAATAATTATTTAGAATAATCAACAAACATTGTAGTCATTTTTTCTCAAAAATGTTGAAAGTGCACTTGTATCTCTTTCTTTTTCAACCACTCAATTTACTCTTCTCGTATTTTCCCGTAAACATGGTTTCACTCTGTTTTTCTCTTTTCTTTTTTAAACTAAAGAATACAAGACTTGATATTAAACGAGAGAGCGAAAAAGAAAAAGAGAGAGAGAGAGAGAGAGAGATGAAATGATCTTGTCTCGAATAAGATAAAACACGGTTAACTCAACGATATGACCGTGAAATTTTAAGCAGAGTTATACTGGAGATTCGAAATGACGTGAGGTAAGAAGAAACTAAGCGAGATGAAAAGACTATAGTTTCTATGAAGCGGAAACGAAAATGAAAGAGAGGAATAGAGACAGAAACATAGAGAAAGAGAGAGAGAGAGATAAATATATATAGGGGATAGAAAATGAGTGGACGAAAAGAGAAATAGAAATAGATAGAAGATGGAAAAGCGGTTGATATAATAGAGAAAGTACACAGCTGAAGTAATAATTCTTGTAGACATCTTGGTTATTTCACCGAGACAAAGGAAACGGAATCTTTGAAATAAGTCGGGGATTAGTCTCGAAAGATCCTCTCGGGAAATTTCATTTATGATGAACGCTGCCATGAGACTTAGTTAATGTACCACATTTTCTATCTTTTTCGTCTCTTTCGTTTGCTCATTTCCATTCTTATTTATAATTGAAATACTTTGATTGTACGCGTATATTTAATATATATATAAATATATATAAACATTTTATAAACAACCTTTATACTTTCTCTTCTACTCTTTTATAATCTTAATTTTTTAATTTTATCCTTACAATATCTTTTTCTTTTTTCTTTTTTTGTTTATCTTCAATTTTCTATTCTCCATGATACACACGTAATATTTATATATTATTTATAAGAAAATATATACCTACGTTGAGAGTAAAGAAAATGTGAAATATCCTTTCAACGGTAAATTCCCATTCTTCCCTTCCCTTTTTTCTCACTCTTTCTTGGTCGCGTTAAAAAATGTACGAACGTTTTTTTTTCTTTTTTTTTTTTTTTTTTTTACGGTCGTCTTGTCCCATTCTATGTATAGAATTTTGGTGAAAAATTTAAGATAAACTCGCTTTCCGCGTCATCCGTTTCTTCCTTTACTCTTCTCTTTCTTTCGCTCTATCTCGCTCTTTCTTTCTTGCTCGTTCACTCGTTCTTTCAAAATGGGAAGAGACACGTTGAAAGGCGAAAAAGCTTTCCTAAATTGCTCGCTTCTTTTCCTTCTATTATTTTCTTTATTTTCTCTTTTCTTTCTCTATTGTGCTAATTTTATGTGTGTGTGTGTGTGTCTCTCTCTCTCTCTCTCTCTATCTCTCTCTCTCTCTCTCTCTTTCGTGGAATTTCTTTATTTTTTAAATTTTATTTTCATTCACTCTTTTAATTTCTTTTTTCTTTTTTTTTTCGTTCTTTTTCTCGTTACTTCACTGCGACTATTTGCAAAGCTACAACAGGAAACAATTAAACGACGGACTGGTTCGCATTGGGTTTAAAAAAAAAGGAGATAAAGAAAACCCTTCCTCATCTTAGTTGTAGCCGTAGTCTTAGTCGTCATCGTTGAGACGACGAAATATACGAGATTTTGTCCTTTTGATGTATAATCATTTTCAATGGCACCGTTTTAAAGGTAAACAAAGACCTTAAGGTTTTTCTTATTCGAAAAGACTTTTCTTCTTCTCATAATGTTCCACACACAAAGAAAAATGTGTTTGCTGGGTTGATTTTTAATACAAACTTAAGCCGATCGACGAAAATATTTATCGAAAGATGTTAATTAACTTTAATTAATAAAAGAAAGTAAATGAAAAAAAGAAGGTAGTTATTTATTATAATTTATTTTTTTTTTTAGTTACACACATATATATATAATCTCTCGTTTTTTAATGTAAAAATGTAATTAAAATTTCTCAACTAATAAAAAATGTTTTTTCGTTAAAAAAGAAAAACTTTAAACATTATTACCTAGCATAATTTTTCATTACGAACAGAAGATTACTTACATTGTTCAACAATAATGTATCGAGTTTTGAATATTGAAAAAAAAAGAAAAAAACTGTAATTTAAATTTCTCAACTATTCATAAATATTCTTTCGATAAAAATGAAAAAGAAAAAAGAATATATAAAAGCAACGATAACCTCACGTTCGTTGCAGTACAGAATAAAATTATTATCTATTATGATTTTTAAAGGTAGATAAAAACAATAAATTCGATAAAATTTAATAAAATATTTAATAAAAATTCAATTACAATTTTTCAACGAATGTAAAATATATATTGAGTTATTACATATTGAGAATATAAATTTAGTTATTTTATATATATAACGAATTTATAAAGAATTCTTTTAATAACAATTTTTAACTTTTTTGTGAAATAATAATTTATCTTTGTAATGCTAAAAATCAGGAATGACGAAAATGTCGAACAATTTTCTTGTTTTTCATTTCCTTTCCCTTGCTCAATTCAACATCGTTAGGACGTTTTTTTTTTTTACCGACAAAAAGAACTCCCTTTTCTGCTCTTAGATTCCCCTTTTCTCGCGCAATTAGCAGTTCTTTCGCAACGATAATACTGTACTTTCGGAGTGCCGATAGTTTCAAAATGTGTGGTCACGTTAAAGTAGTGTGTGAGAATCTCACTTTTATCGCAAATAGTCTCTTATTACTGCTATCTCTTTCTCATATACACACACACACACACACACAAACATACACACATTTACCAAAACTACAATCTTCCAATATAACGTACTCGAAGTCATAGGGTGCAAACATGAAGGAAAATTGTTCCCTCGATGCTTTTCTACCATCATAAACGAGTTCGTTGGGGGCAATTGTTGTCTCAGAAAATAAGCAGATAATTTCGAATTAATTTCATTTGCGAGAATCCTCTTTGCAGACATTTTCTCATATACAAGTCACTTTACGTAAAATAAAGAAACGTTTCTTTCGTGTTACGAGCCACGAAAGAAAAACAGGGATAAAAAGAATCATTTGATTTAATCTTCTGATATAATCTTGTATGTTCATATTATTTGTTTTTTTTTTTTTTTTTTTTTTAACGAAAATAATATCGTATTGTGGAAATTATTCGTCTATATAACACAATTTATTTATGTATTATATATTTATTTATGTCATACAACATTAAATGAAAATACGTACGATATAATAGTTTCCTATAGAATTTTTCTTGAAAAATAAACTATATATATATATACCCACTCGGTCAAAGTTGTTTTTACTTTGGCAAAGAAAAATATGTTCATGGTTCACGACGTCGAAGCTAGTCTTGCTTATCTAACGGATTTGTCTCTGAAGTCGAACAAGGAATAAAGCTAAATAGAAGGATAAAGCTCAATAGAACGAAAAGACAGAGAGAGAGAGAGAGAGAGAGAGAATATCTATACAACAAATTAAGTTATACCGATAAGTTAAAGTATTTGACTTATGAAACTTTATAAAGCTCATGAACATTATTTTTGTTATTCAATTTATTCGAATTTATTCAAAAAATAAAATATACAATAATATCAATTTATTTAAATCTTTGATGTACGTATAAATTCATATTGGAATAAAATATCATCGATATCTTTTTCCCAAAAAAAAATTAATTTTAATAAAGAACAACTAATGAGATTAGCAAAAATTGTTTATAAATCTTTGACCTAATACATAAATTTATTTGAAATAAAATCTCATTGATGTCATTACGTAAAAATCAATTCTATATATCTAATATTTATAATAATATATAAATAATAATGAGAGCAACTAAAAATAAAAATATTTTCATTAACGAAACAATAGATAAAGTTTTTCGCTAATGAAGATAATACGCTTATCTCTTAATCTTCGTATTTTTTGTTCAAATTTAACACACCATGCATATAAATATAAATATTTTATACGAGGTTTATGTCTGAAAACAGTAGTATGTTGAACAAGAATTTATTATAACTATTGTTCGGAAAAGAATCAAAAATAAAATGCTGATATAATTTAACCAACGTAAAATCGACAAGATAAGCCATTTCATAAACGTTTTTGCACGTTTCAAATGAATTCTTTCTTTCTCTTTCTCTCTCTTTATTTCTCTCTTTCATACACACACACACACACACATAAACCTTTATTATTTGTTCTTTTCTCTTGTAAATATTTCATCCGTTAAATATGACTTCTATTTATACCAAATGAAATCGATCAATCGTACGAATTTCTTCCGGAAGACTAAATTTTTCCTTTGTATCGGTTCAAATTATCACACGTATGATTAACCTCATCAATTTTTAAACAAAAGAGAAAAAAATAGATAAGCACGATACTTTTCTCTTGCGTGAATTTCAATAAACGTTCCCAAAGATTTTGCCTCCACCTCCATCCTCCCCCTTTTTCTCTTTTTTTCTTTCTCTCATAGGTAATATTTTAGATTTCGTAAAAATCCCTCTTGCATTATGCGAGAGCACGTATTTTCATAAATAGGAATATCGTCGAAGCTTGTAATTTTATAAGCCCGGTTAGCCCTCTGCGATCGAGAAAGATCGAGAGTTGATACACCCCCTTCCTACCATCCCCCATTCAACCTCCCACCCAACCCCCACTCTCAATTAATGTTAACAAAGCTCATGGAAAAGTATTAGTGTTTGTAAGCGTGTTTGTTTTTGTTACACGATCGAATCCAATTTAATGTAAATTGGAAATAGGTAGATATATCTAGTTAATCCGTAAAATGGGGTGGAACGAGGATGAGAAAAGAGGGAGGGAAAAGATGGTGTAAAAATGATCGTTAATCGTTAAACGATACGGATCGAAACGTTTTATTTGTTGATATTAAACACAACGAGAGATTAAATATGTTATATCTTTTGTGTAAAATAAATATGAAAGAGTAGATATGAAAGGGGTGAAGGGGATGAGGAGAAAGGTTGCGAAAGGAAAGAAAGAATGTGGAGAATAGGAGAGTTGAGGATTATAAAGCAAAGGTTTTGTTATAATCACGATTATACGCGTATAACTTTGCAATTTGCTTTATACAGGAAACAGGTAAGAGCAAATGTGTTAGAGAGTGAAGTAATTATTGCGTGCGACACGCGAATGAACGTTATCAGCTCGTTTTACTATCAGCGTATCCGACAAGGTGTCACCGCTTTAAGGGGGTTAACGTTCCAACAGATTTCTCACGTGCTTCGAGAAATTCATAAGGCAAATACATGATACCACAGATAGAGAGAATAACGAGAAATTTATGCGTTATGCTTCTGCTTCCTAATTTATGATCTTTTATGTTGATTAGTTGATTGTTAGTTATACATTTATTATAATATTTATTATAGTTATTTTGAATTTCATTATTTTTATAAAAATTTATTCATAGAAATATATTTATTTTATATTTGAATTGAATTAACGCAATTGGAGAAGATTTTTAGAATTATTTTTTATACGTAATTTAGCGAATATACGTATTTAGCGAATAATTTAATCGTATAGGATCATAAATAATTCGTTTAAAAATAATAAATGTGATATTAGAATACACTTAAAAAATTTTTGTTAAATATTTTATTTGAATAACATTATCACGCGTAACTAACAAATATAGTTTTTTGAAATTATTTATTTATTTATACACTATAATAATATTTGAATAAACCAGAAGTTTTTAAGCATTTTAAATTAATATTTTACTTGCATATAAAGTAATTATATTGACTTTAAAAAATCGTATCATCAAATCGGAAAAATCAAACTATTTCTGATTATTTATTCTTATTAACTTTTTATTTATAAAAATTGATAATAATTATTGTTTATCGTGACTGTTATATCATAGCTGTTGCATTAGTTGTTAGTTTGACCGTTAGTAGCGTTGCATTTGAATATCATAGTAATTCTTCCAACGACCGCTACGTGCCGCATTATTCTCGCAATCGTTTTCCTTCACGAAAACGTTTATTACGCCGAATTTAACGTTGTTCAATTGAATTATTAGGTTATATTAGAATTAAGTTAGTTTTAAGTTAGTTTTAAGTTAGTATTAAATTAGTGTTAAGTTAGTATTAAGTTAGTATTAAATTAGTGTTAAGTTAGTATTAAGTTAGTGTTAAGTTAGTATTAAATTAGTGTTAAGTTAATATTAAATTAGTGTTAAGTAAGTGTTAATTTAGTGTTAAGTTAATGTTAAGCTAATTGTAATGTATTGTACAAAACTAGTGTAGTGTATTTTGTAATATCCCTTAACCAGGGAAGTTTCTGGTAAAATTTTTATCAATAAATTTGTTCTTACAGCCGCCTAATTTCTGAAATGCCAGAATATTAGCTAGATTTTTGTATAATGGCGGAATTGCGAAGCTTGCTTCGCATCTGCCGCGAGTTGAGTCGGTCTTGCAGTACTGCCGACTTCAACTCACCATAATTACTAAAAAACAAAGTAATTTATTGCAGGAAATTATAAATATAAATATTAAAGTTCAACATAAGGCCGAAGAAAATAATGTTTAATCTTCTTTTTCTTAGAAATTTGGCTACATTTTGTAATCTGTAAATGAAACACATGTTTTTTAAAACAAGGTCAACAAATATTACTGGGTATATTATTCTTAACACGTTGAGTGCCACCACGCGAATTCTTAGGGAAATGCTGTCAGGCCACACGGCGTTACTTTGTATTGAAAAATAGTTGAAGTGTCAATCACTTGTGACGGACGCAGCCTAAACGGAAAGTCTGTGTCAGCCACCGATGGCTGACGTGGCGCCAAACGTGTTAAAATATACTGTAAATAATTAATAGATAATATTATTCTATCATCTACGTAAGCAACATGTAATATATATTTAATTATAATCGTTTAATATTGCGTTTAAAAAGTGATTGTATGAATAATAAATAATTGAAAGATTCTTTTAACCAGTTAAGCATGTTTGACGACTATATCCGTCATCGCTTGATTATCACGAAACATACCGGAGCGCACTCTGCGCAGAGATCGCCACGCTTAACTGGTTAAAATATTAATTCGAGCAACATTATCACGTGAATCATTATCAATTATTCTGAAAAAAAAAGAAAAGAAAAACGTAATAAAACAACTTTAAATTTTTTCGAAATACGTTTAGAACGTGTTGATGTTTAGAAAAGAAACTAGCTAGTAATATATCACTAATCTATTCGAAATTACTCACGACACGAAATTGCAGACTACACTTAATATCGCTTTGGTGAGGATTTCGTTTTCTTTCTGTCGACAATGTTGAAGCTTTGGAGATAGAAAAAGATCTAAGAAAAGTAGAAAATCTGCAGGAAGAAGAAAACGATTAAGATACGTCGAGGTGAAACGTACAGATGAAAGAAAAAGAGTACGAGAGAGAGAGAGAGAGAGAGAGAGAGAGAGAGAGAAGGAAAGAGGGGGTAAGAGTATAACGCAAATAAAAGAAAGAAAGAAAGAAAGAACGTTAAATTAAGCGTTTAATTCCGTATCTTTCTGACCATATAACGTTGGTAAACGGAATAAGAAAAAGTTAGTAATAAAAGTATACATGGGGTGAATCAAAGTAATCATTCCCATTTATATAATACCCGGAAGCAATTTGACCTATTTTCAAAATGAACAACAAATTTTATCAACGACCATTCCGTTTATTCATATTTCATTTCACTTGTTATGGTTGTTGTTCTAAGGAGATGAGAGAAAAAAGAAAATAACGGGACTAAAAAATGTTTTTATTTTTCAACTTCGTTTTAAAACATTAACCGGCTCACCCGGTATAATATGCATATATAAATAATGTTCCAACGTTGCCTTGTAACAATGTACACCGTTATCAACGCGTTAGATAACACGCTAGGGGAAGTTGAAAAGAAAGAAAGATATAGCGGGAGTTAAAGTGTATGTGTGTGTGTGAAAGAAAAAGAGAGAGAGAGAGAGGGAGGGAGAGAATGCAGATGAGGTCGTCGGAAGAAGAAAAAGAGTGGAAAAGAAGAAGAAGAAGGAGGAGGAGCGTGAAGAGAAACTAGGAAAAAAAAGATAAAAATATAGAAAGGAAGGAAAGTCAAGCAGAGGACACCAGGAACGTTTTTCAAGTAAAACGTTCGTTGCAGCATAACGTTTCTGCACTTGTGGAATCTACTGATGAGAAAAATTGTTAATTGCTACTCTGTCATTGGTTTTACTCCTAAAAACAATTTTTTTTCTTTTTCTTCTCTTTTTTCTTATTTTATTTTTCATACATTAACGAATTGTGTAATAATTTTCGAGGAGAATTTCATTCGTGCAATGATTTGATTTAAATGACACAGTTTGAATTATTTGATCAATATTTTGGTCTACTTTTTGTCTAACACAATAGTAAGCAATGCGTAAATGAATATTTTTTATTGATATAAATAATTATTTTGTTATTATTTTTAATAAGTAGTTAAGTTTCATTATACTACAATAAGATTGTATTAGAATAATACGTTGATAGAAGGTATACACTTATTATTATTTGATAATTTATTATAAAAAGAGAATATCTACGTTCTTGCTCTTTTTTATTATTTAAAATAAGAAATTAAATAATAAAAGAGACCAAAATTGTGTACATGATATAACGTGGTGCGGAATGTTTCGTTGAATTGAAGAATTTCTTAGGAAACTAATGACGTCATTTTCATTCTCAACGACTTTTAACCGACTTTCATCGGTCATTACAGCAACCAACGTAAAAGTCTAAAAGTCTTGTAAAGAAGATGATAGTGGTAGTGGTAGTAGTAGTAGTAGTGATGGTGGATGGGTGTGTTTTTGGTTGGTGGTGGTTTGGTCGAGAAGTCTACCGCAGGCCGTTAATTATATCTCGTTTATTTCCTTTTTTAACTCGCTTAATACGTAGCAAGCTATGTGCTTGTAAGTGGCAACTAGGAAAAAGGGTGAAACCTAAAAATTGTAGAAGACGTATGTTCTACGAATGATAAAGTTTTTCTAACGTTTTATTATAGAATAAAAAATGAAAAAAGAAAAAACGTATATTTCTACATTAATTGTATCATAAAATTTTTTTTGTAAGAAAAAAAAAAGATTGTAACAAATCATACTGATTTTGAATATATACTAAAATTTAATTCAAATGATAGAAATTTGGTAAGTATAATATAACCGTACATTATCGATTTTAATTTGAATAAGATATCATTTTTCGATGCTAAAAGAAAAAAAAAGTACGAAGAAAATTGTTATAAAATAAATTGAATTTTATCTTTGGTAACATGAAACATGAAAAAATTTATTGTCACATTTGGAGCAAAATTTAAAATCGATTTCGATTTCTTCTGTTGGCCTGTAACATACGTCGACCCTTTAATAATCCTACAGGGTGTTAAAGCAGCTTTCGCAGCAGCTTTTCTACTTTCTTACTCTCCTTCTTTCTCTCTCTCTCTCTCTCTCTCTCTCTCTCTCTCTTGCTACCCATCTATCCATCCATCTTTTTCTTTCTTTATTTCTTTCTTTCTTTCTTTCTTTTTCAAGCATAGAAACGGCAGTGACAATATTTCTCTCCGTATGCCATTGCAAACATAAAAACCACATCTATGTAGATACGTCTACTAAAGCAAACTGCGAACAAACCTTTTATGTTTCATAAGTACATGCCTTGCCATAGTACGTGGCATGAAATTTATCGCTTTCGACTGTGAAACTCCATAAAGTGTGTAACACACGCGTGTATGCACGCGACGACAACGATGACAATAAAATTGAACTTACGATATAATAGTCTTTATCTTTTTTTCTTACTACCTCCACCATACCCTCAAGTACCTTTTTTTCTCTTATCATACTCTCTTTTTAATTATTTATCAAAAATATTATTATTTCATCTTAAAATTGTTTATTCAACAATGTTTTAAAGTTATTTTTATCGGGATATATAATTTATTGTTAAAACTGTTAAACATTTTTTGATTTAATATAATTAATTATTAACAGTTTAATTATAATACAATAAATATTTAATATTTTATTAATAATTAAAAGATTAATATTTACTTTCATATGTAATTTACATACAACTCTGACATTATTCTTTGTTACTATTAATAAATATTAATCATTTTGTTTACAAAATTGTTCGAAGATGATTTGTTATTATTTCGTAATTGAAGTATTATTATTAAACATTATAATATTACATAATTAAATAAAAATATGCATGTGCCCAATGAATTGTTATGAATCAGAGCGTCAACGCTTATATACAGTATATGGGATTTGAAAATAAATAAGGTAAGATAAAATATTATTTAGAACATTCTATAAGAGACGTAAAAAGGGTTAGTGTACTTGAGAAAACCATATTGTCGTCCTAGTAAAGGATTATAAAGTTTTACCCAAGTCATATAATAACACACTCTTTTCTCCTTATTCTCCCCTACTCTATCTTTTATTATGAATACTACAAAATTTGATGACATACTATACGATACATACATATTAATACACAATTGATGTTTTACTTTCATTGAAAACAATATCATTGAATATAAATTTTTTTTTAAAGAAGACGAGATATATTAAATAATTATTATAATATTATATATATATATAATACTTTTTCTTATTATTAAAAGAATTATCTTTAAATTAAAAAAAAAACTTTTTGGAAGATGTAAGAAGAGACAATAAAAGTTAATACGTTATACTTAATTTATAAATATACCGGTACAAAAAATGTATACTCTTCATTTGTTTGAAAAAAAAAAAAGAGAAAAACTATACTTACATATATTATAAAAAATAAAAAACAAAATATGTTTCTTGCAGAATGAGATATAAAGATGTAGAAAGAGATATAAAAAAAGATCATACATTATGTGTATAACATATCTTTCTAGGACAAAAGTAACGACGCGTGTCGTCTAAGTAGGAAGTCGTTTGAAAATAAACACAATGGGGGTTGAAACTTAAGAAAAGAAATGAAAGAAAGATAGAGAAGGATATAGAGATAAAGATAAAAATATACTAAGAGACAGAAAAAGATAAAAAAAAGAAAGAAAGATAGAGAAAGAGGTTTGTGGCTTTTTCCATCGCTAAATAGCGACCACCGTAAAAGCGAAAAATACGCGGATTAAGGGCCGCTCCGATTCATTCGTTAAGCTCATTATACTGAGGTTTTCTCTACCTATATATATATATACCTGGACCATCTACCCTACCCCCTTCCACTTTCCTCTTCCACCATTTCTTCTTTCTTCTGTTGCTCTTTCTCTCTCTTTCTCTCTCATCTACGTCGACTATACTTCACTCGCTCTTTTCCGTTCGCTGTACTTTTCTTTAAAACCTTGAAATTACAAACCATCGCCTTGGTTGGTTGGTTGGTTGGTTGGTTGGTTGGTTCGTTCGTTCCAAGTATAAAAGCTACACGTATATAAAACTCGAGCTTCTTCTCTTTTATTCTTATTTATTTCTTCTCCCCCACTCCCATAACATTTTCCTTTTTTCTTATATATATTTTTTTCCTCTTTTTAAGCAACCACCACACACCATTCCCTTCTCTTCTATCTTCTTCTATCCTCTTCTTTTCTCTTTTTTTTTGCTTTATTTGCCGAAGCGAATGCTAATTGCGAAGGAGTGCAAGCACGCTGCTTGTGCTACTGGGTACTTTAAAAATACTCAGACACGAGGTTTGGAAATCTCGTCCATTCTGGACATTCTATACATTTCTATCTATCTATTTATCTATCTCTATGGTACATACTTTCTTTTACTTTCTAAAATACAATATTTATTCGTCGTATGGCATGCTTTCAACGCATTCTCGATAAGATTTCGTTAGGATAGGATAGGAATCTCTGATGAAAATCTTCCTTCCTTTTTCCCTTTCCATTTTTTTTTCTTCCTTGCTTTCCACACGATTCTATTATACCTTTTTTTTCTTCTTCTCTAGATTTACATTAAGATAAAAGCGAATATTTACGTTTGATAACTTTTATGAAAATATTTACGATTGTCATAACTCGATCAAACTTTGAGCAAAAAAGTATGACACCCTTCCTTTACCACAAGGATTTTTTCCTGATTAAATATTTATTGTAATTATAAAATTTCCTTTATTTATATTCTTCTATTTTTTAGACTTTTATTTGCGTACTGTAATCATATTTAATTTTCTTTTTTTTTTTTTTTTTGAACATTTTTACAGTTACACTTAAAATGATTTAAGACACAATAAAATACATTAAACTTGTATATATTTAATACAAATGTTTAATAAATAGTTTAATTATTTATTTAATTACAATAATTTTTTTGTATTGTTGTTAACGATTTGAAATAATGATAGTACAATACTAATTAGTGAATAGAAATTAATTTCAATTGTATCGATCATCTTTTCCAATAGATATTTCTAGCAAACATATTATTAATTAATTAATTTAATTATAACGTTACATATGTAATGTACACATACAATTTTCCTTATTAAAAATTTGAATAATACGAATAAAAAGAATAACAATATTTGACGTCCTGCAACGTTTTTCCGTAACATATTTTTCACAGTAGTATAAATTTATTTAAAGACAACAATATCTAAGTAGTTTATATCAAAGTAATGAGAAACCCTCTTTTAGTGATAAATATATAAAATTAGGGAGGCATTGTAAAATCCGTGCGAAGTAAAGAATAAATATAAAATTAACTAAACATATCTACTTATCTATTAACAAGAAATGAATAAAACTCATTCTCAAAGATCTCTCAAATATTTATGTTTACCAAAGGAAGTATGAGACAGAAAATTCAGAGCATAAGTGAAAAACTTAATAAACATATTCACTTAATATATTAACGGAAAATGAATGGGACTCATTCTTCATATAATTTTCTCTTACATAACTTGCCCTTTTTTATCATCGTTTAATCATTGGAAGAACGAATTTGCCTGCCTGTTTAGTCCCAGCTAAACTCGGTGAATGCAGAGTGGTCACAACAAGCTTAGCACTACTACTTAATCGTATTTGTCAGTTGTCAGTTAGGACGTAACAGTATATAACTTGAATATAGTTTAATAATTAAACAAAGTCTCGAGGGAGAAAGTCTCGTTACAAAGTTGTTTATATTTTGCAATATAGAAATTCGTTGGAAGATCAAACAGATCGTCGTTTTGAAAATAATCTACGGTAAGGGTCTCGATCCGTAATATTATATAATTATTCTTATTATTTTCAATTTATATATATACAATTATATATTATTAATTATATATATACAAAATTATAATAATTGATTATAAAAATTGTATAATAAATTTGGATTCAACACGTTAGCTATATTTATTTCTTGAGCACACAAGAACACAAAGAATAGAAATACAAAGCATTACGTTCATTACGAAACATTGTGCATTTATACGTATGACATAGCATTATAGATAATTCTATTTCTTTTTAAAAATTTCTTTATCTTTCTTTCAAGGTTTCATTCTGAATGAACGTCTTCTATTCGCTCAAAATTTCGCTTACCCATAGAAACTCTCAACGACGATGGTAATACGTGAGTTACTTCGAGACACGTGTGCGTCATAAATCCTTTACTCGTTTCTCGAGATTCTCGAGAACGTTCAAGCTTCGAAGAACGTTAAAGTTCGCGAGCAGAGAAAATGTGAAAATGTGACGATAAAGAGGTAGAAAGAAAGAAAGAAAGAGAGAGAGGGAGAGAGAGGAAGAGGAAAGAGAGAGAAAGAGAGAACCCCTGCATCGTCAATTTAAATCCTTCGATTTATTTTTGATTCGAATATGAAGACTTATTTCAAACTACTTTTATACACATTTATATTTAACTTGTATTTATTGGGTCAGTATTTTTAGATATTTTTTGATACACACATTTATTTAAAATTTTAAATAAATGATAGGTCTTGATAATTATTAATAATAATAAAAATATACATCCACTAAAATAATTCTTGTTTTAAATACGATCATTTATATGACAAAATATTAATTAAAAATGTTTAATAATATTATTCAAATAAATAGAAACGTTTATATTTCCTCTCTTTTACTCTTTTTCAATTATCTTCAAATACTATCGAATAATAGAAATAATTATTAACAATAATAATAATATTATTATTATTAATATTATTATTATTATTATCATCGAAAGATAAATGAACCGGAGATATAAGTTGATCGATTATTTAATGAAAATTATTATCTTTTTCGTATGTGTGGTATCGAGTTTTATTTCAAATTAAAATCCATTATTGCATCTATAATAAATAAATATACTGTATGATTTTTCTCTCTCTCTCTCTCTCTCTCTCTCTCTCTCTTATCAAAATCGTTTCAATTTGTCAGAATCTCGATAATTTCGATAATATAAAATCGATCTTGAAAATAATGGATGTTGTCTGGGTTATCGGAGATTCGTGGATAAGCCAAAAGTTCGTAGCACAACTTTCATGACGTGTGTTGAGCTGCGTGTTCATTGACGGAAAATCGAACAAATGGAAATAACGTGATAAGGAGAGAAACAAGGTGAAAGAGAAAGAGAGAGAGAGAGAGGGTGAGAAAAGGGATGAAAAGGGACGAAGAAGTACATTAGACAGACATACGAGATACGAGATAATTCACGATAAATCGAAAACCGTCAGAGTTTTCGATCGGATTCTAAACTTATCCTTCCAACGTCGTTTCTGAAGTAGATACAAATCTCAAGCTTAAGCGATGTCATCGTTCAGGAACTAAAATACAACCTATGAGAAGAAATTGAACAGTTGTAGACAAGCTTGATCGATGTATTTCAACAGTTTGAGGAACAGAAAATTAATTTCTATGATGACGTATAAGTTTCTTCTTTCCTTACAATGTTATTTTTTTGAAGCAATAATACGTGATATTGTTCAACAAAATCTTTAGATATAAATTCATAGAATATAATAAAAGAATATTATAATAATCTAAAGATCACTTTTAAATATATATTTACATAATATATCGCATGATAATAATGGTTTAATATAGATAAATAAATTGTTATATTAAATATTATTTAATCGATCCAAATAACAATAGTAAGATAATAATTGGAAAGTAAACGTTTAAAGCTCCTTTGTGATCTGGTTTGACGACATCTTTTATGTCAAGTCACGAATCAAGACGAGTATGCGTGAGATGGTAGATGACGGTAATCGAGTATATGCACACGAACGAAACGTGCCAGGCGTGGTTTCTCGAGGTAACTGACGTAAGACATGTTTCGAGACTGAGAAACACCCTCTAAAGCTCTACAAGAAGGAAGAGAGAGAAAGAAAGAGAGAGAAAGAGACAAAGAGAAAATATTGAATGCAAAAGAGACAAAGAGAAAATATTGAATGCAAAAGAGCAAAAGAGAAAAACAGATAAACAGAAAATGAAAGAGAATGATCAGTGTAAAAGAAAATGAATGAGAGAGAGAGAGAGAGGGAGAGATGATTGTGTCTTGGCCGTGTTTCTCTTTCTCTCTCTCTCTCTCTTTTTCTTTATATGGGTATGTATGTGTGTTTCTCTGTGTTTCTCCTTGTCTTGTTGAACTCTACGGTTCGTACGCAACATCGTACTGCTGTCACCTGGGAACCATTTCAAGTTATCTTAGGTTTCTGAACTGGCATAGACGGAAATGCAGTTCGGTTTTCCGGTCACGTGCTATACCAACAATGAATCAGTTGTATCGAGTCTCTCTTCCACGTTTTAGTCTTCTATCTATCTATCCATCTATCTATCTCTTTCTCTTTCCCTTTTCTTCCCCATCTCTATATCTTTCTTCGTTTCAGTCTATCTCTGTATGTCTATTTTCATCTAATCGCGATCGTGGTAATACTTTGAATTCTGCTCGAGACAGCTAGGCGTCGTTTGTCGACTAGCAATTTGCTTTCTCGAGTATCAACAAGATCGAGAAAAGAAGAAAAAGTGTGTTACGATTCTCAAAGAGAAAATACCACTGATGGTTTATTTATTTTTTTTTTCTTGAGATTCGTACTGAACAGATCGATGGTATAGTAATCATGTTGATTTTATTGTATAGTTTCAAAGAATAAATCTATATTTTTGTTCTGTATACACACACCCACACACACACACAAACACTACTGAAAGAAACGTTTAATAAATCTTGCATGTTCTGTCTTCCATCTTTTTATCTGTTTCTGTTTCTTTTTTATCACTACTTCTTTTTTCTCTCTTTCTCTATCCTGATGCAACAGTTGCATCACTGGAACTTTACGATTCGGAATATAAAATATTTTATATACCTTTCCGCCTGCTGCATCTTCTTTGCGATAACGTGAAATTCAACGTGAACGGGGGAAACAAGTTAGTGTGGGACAAATTTTAAAGAAATTTCTTTCTCGATGTCTTCTATCTTATTGAGTTTTTTTCTCGTATGTAAATAAATATATGTACATAAGTAAAGAAACAAAAAGAAGAAAGAAAAAATGATATTAATAATGTGTAAAAGATCCGAAATGAAAACAAAAAAAAATTCGATGCACATTATTTATCGATGTAAAAAGATATATTTTTAATAACAAAAATTTGGATGATATTTAAATATAAAAAAAGTTTTTTTTGAAAAGTTTCAAACTTTTTCAAGACTTTCTTGGTTAATTACTTTTCTCAAATTTATATAAAAATTAATCTAACAAATCTCGAGTAAGGTTCAAAAATGATTTAAAAAATTTAGAATCCATTGCATATCTATAAAAAGAATGCATATTATACGTGATCAAAAAATGCGAAATAATTTTCTTTTCTTCTTTTTTATTCTGATATCTGATTTACGGTTCATTAATCCCAGTGGAATATCTTTCGGAAAAAAGACGTTCGACTTTTTTTCGAAATTGGTTCTCCCAAAACGAATCTTTCTCATTCCTCTATCTTCTTCCATCCTTCGTTCACATTTAACGGGTTCACTCGCCCTCGATAGTATCGTAAAGTTTCCTAACACGACCCTTTTCCTTGATGCCGGACCATGTGATGTATGTATAGTCGAAATTTATTACTTTTTCCAACGATTTCAAAATATTCAAATTTTATTATATATCTTTAAATTTATAAAAAAAAAAAGAATAATGAATTATCAATTAAATCTTAAATTTATCTAAACATGTAATGAAATATATTTTTATTTAAATAAAACATACTACATGTATGTGTGTGTATATTTTACTATTTCAATGGCATATATTTTTAATTATTTATTTAATGATTTTATAAATATTCTTTTTTAATGTATATAATCTTGCTATCAAAATAAATAAACTTTTTTTACTTATATATAATCTCTTTTTAATGTTTTTTTCTATCTAATTTTGATTGTACGTGTATTTCCAAATATTTTCAAGTAGAATTACTTACAAAAAGATATTTACATTTCCAAGTAAAACTACGTTGTGTGGTTGTAACCACAACACAAACTTCAAAATATATTTTAAGGTAGCAATCGTGGTGAACCACATAACGATAAACTTTCGCAATAAAGAGGATCCTACGAATAGGAAGAGAGTTATATTTTACAGATACCTTTCGAGCGAGTAAAAGGGACCCCCACGTATGGGTACTTATTTATATACTATGTGAAAAAGAGTCTGTGCTACGTGAATCATTTTTTTTCTATATTTCTTTTCATATCTTTCGAAATATTTTTCGTTGAGTTTATTATAGTAAAAATAAAATATAATAAGAAAGAAAGAGAAAAATTTTAATAAAAAACAAGTAGAAAAATAAAAAAATCGTAAAGAAATAGGAAGCATAACACACGTTCGGGAATAAATCGTGCATTTAGTCACGAAACTACACGGAAATGAACTTTCTCAAGGAGTCTTCTTTCCTAGTTTCATTTAATAGCTTACGTTGCATAAATGTAAGGGGTTGCTATACGAAACTCGAGATTTCTCGCCTCTAAAGTACATCCGGTTAGCGTGATTGCACGTAGTTGGGAAATCAGAGAAATAAAGGAAAAGAGAAAGACAACGATAAAACTTCAGAAAGAAATTTCATTGCATTTCCATCTTCGATATATGCATTAAACTCAAGGGTATGCTAGATTGAATTGAAATAAGAAAAAAAAATCAAAGGATAATGATTATTCTTTTCTGCTGTTTCGAAATGACTCTTCTTGTAGACACCTATTAACCTCTTGTGGGATTCAAAGAAATAAAAACTTTGTAGAACAAGAATTATTTGAACCAAAAACAAAAATAATAAATCAGGTCAAAATAAAGTAATTGTACGTGTGTTATTATAAAAATTGTCTACTATTTGAAATCATTAATAATAAACGTTAAACACTTATTATTTGCATAATATTGAAATGTTACAAATCATACATCTTCAAATTTCCAATCTAAAATATAAATGAAATTTTTAATCAATCTAAATAATATTAATATAAATTAAATTGATTTCAAATTACAATATTACAAATTACTCAAATAATTTAAATTATTTCTATATATGTGCATACACATACACATTTAGTATACATTGAACATAAAATGAAAGATAAAGGTAGGGAAATGGTCGAGTGGTCGAAAATCGAAAGCGTAGCAGCTGCGAAAGGCAAAGCACCAGCCTAGCTTCATTCTCGAGAGTACAGCAACACACTCTGTGGTTTTGGTAGTCCTTGAAAGAGTCAATAGCGAAGCTGCATATAACACAGGTGTGCACAGGAGGAATAAGGAAGGAATATCAACGAGACTCGTGGCATATCTATACTATATACTATACTATCCAAGAGGACTAAATGAGAGAGGAGGATTTTCATATATATATACAACGTGTATATATATATTCTCTTTCTCTTTCTCTTTCTCATTATACCAAAATTCCTCTCCGTCCTTTCGTACTTTCGAAAATTGTTCTCTCCTTGAACATCTTCCTTCCTGTCTCGTGTTATCTCGCAAAAGTAGTAGTTTTCACGAATGAACAAATATCGTCCATGTATTATACATATACACACACATACACGAATACATAGAACATCGAAGGTAACAAGAATACTGCTGGACCAAACATCGACCTTTACTATGTACGACACAGATAGAACTTATCAAAAATCTTCATAAAAATATTCTCGTTTACATATTTGACATAGCTAACATACTTTCTTTCTTTCTCTTCTCTTTCTCTCTCTCTATTCCTTCTATTTATATTTAAAATAGATATTCGATTTTATTTATCAATCGAATCTAGTTCTCTTTTTTCCAAAATAACACATTTTCTTTTCTTTTTTATTACAGTTAGAGATACAAAAAAAAAAGTAAACAAAAAAGAAAATAAAAAGCAAGTAAAACGATTTATATTTATGCCCAAAATATTACGCATCTCCTAGAGAGACAACAACACGTACATATGTACATATTAAATATTCTATTTTAAAGTTCAATATACTTTTTAGTAATAAAAATTGTAATATAAAAAAATATTACGTTCTAGACTTTAACTTTGTATAAATATTTATCATTGTTTTATATCTATTATTTAGGATTATCATTGGCAAGAACGCACTCAATAATTTACAGGCCAGGATGGCAACACGTTCCGGTTCGATAGAGATCTACGGGATCTTTTGTTTCGTTCGCAAAATGCCGGAACACGCAGAGATTGTGTATGTGAGAGAAAGAGAGAGAGAGAAAGAGAGAATGAAAGAGATAGTATATGATGGTCCTCGTTTATTCGTTCATACGTTTATTCCGCGTAGCAGCCTAAAATAATAGGTAGCGATTAAATGGATAGATATATTAATGAGAGAACATCGCATAATGGTTTATCCGTAGCGTTCAAGTGTTGTGAAAAAGGATGGTGGGGGATAGAGGTTGGTAAAGAAGGGGTGTAAATGAAAGAGAGTAGCTAAACGAAATCGGTGATACATTAATATGGAAATATCTACGTTGTTATAGAAAGAGAGAGGGAAAATGAGAAAAGGTTTAAATAGGGACGTGGGTTGGTGATAGGAGTGGGAGTGCATTGAGAGAAGGAGGAGTGAAAAGCTATAGCTGGCCCAAATTTTGTTCTGAAAACTTTCCCAGGCGTGCAAAACCAAGTGAACATGCGCAAATCAAGGGGGAGAGGTTCAGGAAAATTTGTGGGAAGCATTAAAGCGACGTTAGCAGGATGATATTAGCAAGGGCGTATTTCTAAGGTATTCGGAGGATGTGCGGTCGCATGAGAAGGAAGGAAAGCAACGCGCTTCTGTGGAAACCACATATCGTGCTTCACCGACTTTCCAAATCGTTTAATATCGTTCGACCAAAATTTTCGGTTTTCCTTATTATCAAAAATGTTATTTTGTGTTTTTTGTTCTTTACAAGTTTCCTAAGCTAGTGTAATTCTTTTTATTGGGCTCGGGGAAAGAATCTAATACTTTTTAAGTAAATACGAATTATTACTAATTTCATGATTTTATAAAAAAAAACATTTTTTAAAAAATATATTAACATTATTATATAGAAATATATAATAAAATGTTAATACATTTAATTTAATATATTGAAATAAATATCTTTTAAATGATAATACTTAATTTATTTATCTGCATTTAAGATTGAATTCATACTCGATTTGTGTGAGTCGATATTATAGTATATTCTTTCTTTCTAATATATTTGAAAACACATTAAAATTTAACTATCAATTGAATCTTGTTTTTTTTTCTTTTTTCTTTCTCTCTCTCTCTCTCTCTCTCTCTCTAAGGATTGTATTTTTCTACAGAAAAAAAACGATTCATATTTATGTTCGAAAGATAACGTCATAAGAAAGATAAAGAGAGAAAGATATATATATATATATATATATATATATATATATATATATATATATATATATATATATACATATATGTATGTATGTATGTAAGTTGAAGCAAATCTCAAGGTAAATACACTAGAATGGATAACACATAAAATCGAATGATGTTGATATTGTCGTGGACAAACGAACACGATACTAACTTAGAAAGTCTAAAGAAAGATAAACGTGTATGTTTGTTTTCGATATGTCTATGTATTTATATGATATGTACCTACATTGTAAATCGACTATGAATTCGAAATGGAATTTCTAATGAACAGAAAAGATGAAGGAAAATTTTTAACAAAAAATAATACAAATAATGGAAACAAAAAGTGAATATATGAAAGATAGATATATATTAAAGAGAAAAATAAAAACTGAAACACATATACGGAATGATTGTTATAAAAACTTTGTTTATAATAGTTTTATTGAAATGAAATACGAATATGCATTAAGGTACATGTTGAATATTTTCTTACAAAATAAAACGCATTGGTACGTTCTAATCGTAATTAATGTATAATACTAACAATGCCAGACCATAGGAATAATGCGATATTGCGATAACAGTTACGGTAGCATAACAGTGTAATTACGATACGTAATTACGAATAATTTTGTATAAGTTAACGGTAACGTCAGACACAGAATATAGTCCGATCATTATTCGAATTGGTTATCTAATCAAGATATCGATATACGAGTAAATATCGTTTAACTATTTCTAATATTTTCCTGTCATTAGATTATCTCTCCATGATTTATGCCAACATTTTCCTACAAATAATACATTTTCTTTTGCTTGTTTTATTTTCTTTTCAATTTTATTTGAAGACCAAAGATACGCGAACAATTTTCTTGATCGAAAACAAGAATACGCATTTTTCTAATTGCAAGTTACGTTAAAGAGCCTTAGGCTTGTGCCAGAAACACGTGATTCAAGATGTTCAGACCTTGAAACTCTCTCTCATCGGCCATGAAGAAAGTAAGTACAAACGAGAAGAGAGTTTAACGGGCTAAAGTTCTTAATTACGCCGGGAGATAAAAGAGAATGAGAAAGAGAGAGAAAGAAAGTAACTCGTTGAAGCAAACTTCATATTTTACATCTTATTCTCACCATTCAGAATACCTTCGAGGTGTCTACCGACTCTCTTACAAATTTTATTTTAATTCAGAATTTCAAATTAATTAATTGTTAATTACACATATTATATTATTTTAGTTTGATACATAAAAAAAAATACATTTCTTAATATTAATTAATTATTCCAGACATTTATAAAATTTGTGCATAGTTGACGCTTGATTATTCATATTTATAAATCAAACACTTAATATAATTAAACGATAAACATGTTTTTATTGCAATGTATATTAAATTATTACTCCACGTATTTTTCTTTCTTTTTTTTTTTTTTTTTTTGTAAAGTTAATCGATTAGAAATTTGGCATAACCTGCTTGAATGTTCATGTCGCATTGCATATGGGTCATTTTGAAACAAAATTTGTTTGCAGCAGCATGATGCAAATGCGCGACAATAAACACAAAATTAAATTGGTTAAATAAATCTCTGACGCAATAACAGAAATATGTGTGTATATAAATTTAAAGCAAAAGTAATAAGATTCGTAGGGAAAATGTCTGATTGTGAGTTAAGAAGCCAAGGATTAGAATGAGAAATTTATAAGAGAAAATCTATTTCGATGGCTTGCTATAAAGCAACGATAAATTATTACGAGTAACGGAGTAAGCGATTCTCAGAAATCTGTTTGCCCGGCTTTACTTAAGTAAGTAACTTACATTAGGAAATGTTATAGAAGAGGTGCAGATTTGCGCGCGCACACGTATGCACCAAATGCAGTTGCACGTTCCTGTTAGATGACTGTGTGAATACCTATGTATATATATATTATTATATATTATATACATATGCATATAATATATAACACATAGTATAGATGTATGTATATGTTAAGAGAAGGAGAATTCTGTTCGCAGCAGTGATCAGTCAGGTTTGTTCGTTCGCTTGCCTGTTCGTTTGCACGACCAATAGGAATTACTATCAACGGGAGGAAGACTGGGGGTGGTATTTTAACTACCTCTCATAACTTGTTACAAAGTTTCAGATCGAATCGTCTTAAGTAATATCTCTAGCAAGACAACTTGCACATTTCGATCTTTCTATATCTAATTCATATACAAATATCTATATATATATATAAATTATTGGTTTCCTATAGATACGTATTTGAAATAATAGTTATTAATATCGAAAGGGGAGAGAAATTCTCTCGATGAAATTTCATTGAGATCTACTAATGAGATAGAAGATAATTAACTATGACCAAACAATGCTACTGACAGTCGGTGCATCCTGTCTTAAGTAATAACTCAACCAAGACAAATTGCACATTTCCATGTATCTCTCTCTCTTCTTTCTCTCTCACACACACACATTGAATATATCTTATTTATATATATGTAATTATTATTAGTTTCCTATAGATACCTAGTTGACATTTATTAACATTGAAAGGTACGAAATTCCATTGAGACCTAATTAATGAGATAGAAATCATTAACAAGATAATTTACAATGATTTAACAGTGTATTCCGTCCTAACATATTTACTTATCAGCGTCCTAGTTAAAGGTTTTATCTTGGCAGCGTTTATTGGTCGGCGTTCTAAAAATAGATTTTGCGTTGATTTCGGTTATTTCATGATAAAATTTCTCCTGAGAGAAATTCTCCATGAAATTTCATCTATATCTACTAATGAGTAAGAATCTATAATTGTGATAATTTATTATCATTAAACAACACGTATAACTAATTGTATTTCATTCTATACAATACCTCAACCAAAACAACTTATACGTTTTGAAATTCGTTTATCTATTTCATGCACAGATGAATATATATAATAATTAAATAGAATTTATTACTATCAAAAGGATAGAGAAATTCACTATGAAATTCTATCGAGATCTACCGATGCGAGAGAAACCATAAATAGGATAATTCCACCATAACCAAACAACGAATATTACCGTGCATATTCTGTCTTAAGTAATATCTTTACTATTACATACAACATTTCAATGTATTTCTCTCTATCTCTATTTCTATCTATCTTTCCTCTACGAGGAACACAGACGCACATTCGTACATGTATATACATAGATATCAATTATTGGTTTCCCATGCATACTAGAAATTGTATTTGTTAGCATTGAAAATAGAGAAATTCTGTCGATGAAATTTCATCGAGATCAACTAATGAGAGAGAAACCATTAATGCGATAGTTTACCATGTTCAAACAACGAGTATTACTGAGTGTATTCATGTATTAGTATAGTTTCACATCGTAGAAATAATTGATTAGGTATATATGAAATAATATATATGTATATGCAGGTATATCCTTTTGGAAAACATTCCTAGAGAAGAACATGAATTATCGAATGTTTTTATGAAATAAATCGTTTTATCTAACGTAAACCTCAAAGATTAAGTACATGTTTCCTTTACATTAATAAAATAAATAATATATTTATACATACACTTGATCTTATGTAACATAAATGAATGTGAGGTATGTGTCTGTGTGTGTGAGAAAGAAAGAAGAGAAAGAGAAAAATAGATAATCGTTATAATCGTCTAACGTAGAAATTGAAATTCGCAAATCAGTGAATCCAGAGAATATATTTATACAGTCGTGTTTCAAACTTTGTTCCATAAGGAGAACAAGCTTCCTTTGGCAAACAACTTAATGAGATAGCTTCTCAGTTCTATTAAATTTAACAAGAATCAAAGGCCGACAACAGCTATTATCGTGTCTGCAAATTTGCGATTAGCATATCTAATATTATTAGAAGATCCCAAAATATATTATATTATCAAGAAAATTTTAATTGTTTTAATAACAATGATACAATAATGATTAAAAAATTGTATTGTATTATAATAGCTATGCTATGAAAAAATTATAGCATTGATTGATGTCTGTTAGTATGCACAAATGCATTCAATATGTTTGTTTAAAATTCGTTATTCTGAAAAATCTACATTTTTAAATATTCGGAAATAAATTAACTTAATGATAGAATATTGATGTAAAAATTGTATAAGAATATTTATACCATAAAACAATGATAACATTGATTGATTTCAATTAATATGTACGTATGCATAAAGCGCACCGATATTGGAAACACACGCCGACACGTGTTGGTGATCGAAATTTCTAATAAAATTTTGTAATCCTAAGAAATTCATATCTATTAAGTGTTATAAAAATAAAATTAATTTAACTATAGATTATTGATCAAAATAATTTGCTAATAATATTTGTACGATAAAATAATAATAATAGACAAGTGAGAATGATTAAATAATTATTGATTCAAATGAAATCTTTTGAGTAAGACATATGTGGAAAATGTATTAATATAGGAACACATGCAGAGATATATGCGTACGTAATAGAGCCGACAGATGTATCTGACATTTATTGGGCAGCTAACGTGTATTAAATCAGTCTTGGAATTGGATATCTTCCTGAATAAGCTCGATCTGGAAATACGTGAAGCATGGTTAGGAATCACAGTCGGTGTGTGTTCAAGAAGGTTTGAATTTGCACACTTCGCGGTATGTACAATCGTTGTGCATCGTAGTAGCAACAACACAACACAACAGCAACAGCAATAGCAGTTAAAGGAAGAAACAAGTTTAACACTATATACATTCTAGGTTATTCTCTAACCTAGGAAATTCGTACCTATGTATAATTACACGTCTGATTAAACATTATAATTGGAAGTCCGCTGAGATGGAGAATCGTCCGAAACAACGGATTTCCTCGAGCACTATGGCTACGTACAAGCATATGACTGTGTCACATATGTGTTCAACATAGACACTAAAACATCTATGCGCAAATCTCAAGAGAATCAAAATACGCGTCGAGTTTACATTTTCCATCAACTCGTATTCTTGACAAACTTTTTACAACATTACAAATTAAAAAAAAAAAAAAGAAAAAAAATACCATGATCTTTTAAAAAATAAAAAAAAATTTTTTAATCATATTTAGAAAAAGATTAGTCTTGTATAACCGCAACAAGGAAAAGAAAATTATAAAAATATCGTTCATCGTTTCATCATAAATTCGATCTTTGAATTTTTCTCTTTACAATTTATCTCTCGTTTATTTCCATTCTTTTTTTTTTCAAATTTTATTACGTAAAAATATAAGAGAAAAAGACTTTTCAATTTGATTTTTAATTTATGTCGAATTTCAAACAGAGGAGGGTGTTCACTTTTTCAAATTGGCCAATGTAAATCTCTCCTCTACACGAGAATATCAAACACACTCGACGTACATATCTCAATAATTCTGTTTGCAGAACTCCCGTTTTCACGTTGATGGATGTAACGAATACTGAGCTTTATTCTATTTACCCTTATCACTAAATAAATGTTATTTCGATAATTTATCGAGTATGTTAGAACATTAGACAAAATAGACAAAATATAAACGATATATAATATTTTCTATTGTTTTATATTTTTATATTTATGATTATAATTTATTATAAGAAAAAAAATTAGTTGATCATAATTGTGATATTTGTTAGTTATACAATAAATTTATCGTAAAATAAAAATTGTACGTTTGAAGAAACATTGTATAATTATTAACGTGAAATATCTTAAAGACGATTGAAAGGAATCGAATGATTTATTCGAACTTAAATCAAATAATCAAAATTGAGTGGTGGTTTTCCCATCATGGTTCGTTAGAAATTAACAAATTATGGCATGGGTACAAAGGCAATCGTTTTGGCCCGATGACTTCGGCAAACCACACGTACTCTCTCGGAACATGACAGGAAATCCAATTGAATAGAGAGCTGTGATTAGCGAATGGAAATGGTTCGTATGCATAGCAAACACCCTTCAACCAGTACTATCTCTATGGGAACTCGTTATAGATTCAATGCTAACCAAGAGAGAGAGAGAGAAAGAGAGAAAGAACTTTCACATGCATGGACCTTTTTGCTGTGAAAACTTTCCAGCGTTTGATGTTTTGCTCGAATAAAAACCCAAATTCGTTAAACGAATGTGTAGTCGTTTAAAATCATGACGTTTACAATATTCCATAAAAAAGAAAAAAAGAATTCCGTCCGATTAAATTATTTATATAAAAATGGATTGTGACACCAGTTTTATTTCTAAACGTATATCAATTGGCATCGAAAGAACCGTCAGCATCGATAAACCCGTTTCAATTGTCGATCTATCAAAAATGTAACTTACGAATCATAGATGAGAAAGTTACTCCAAATGTTTCAACATCGCAATACTCGTTTTTTGATATTAATCTTGTTCTTTTCGCGGAACCACTTCGTTATCGTTCGCTGCTGACTGTGTACAATTTAATTTATCAATTTCAACGGCTAACTATGTAATACGTTACCTATCTCTCTCTCCAGTTTCATTCTTTCTTTCTCTCTCTCTTTCTCTCTCTCTCTCTCTCTCTCTCTCTCTCTCTCTATCTATCTCTCTTTCTTTTACGCGGGTACACTCACGTTCTCACGTTCACTCAACCCATTCAATGGAAAAATATTCTACCGTGGTTTCGTTTACAATGAAATAAAATGCAGGCGTGCCATTTATGTGCACATCTCTCTTTCTCTTTCTCTCTTTCTCTCAGTAATTCTCAATTAATATCACAAAACACGTAACAATGGTATCGCTCGTAAACAACCTTATCGTACCTACGTGAATTAACCGTAAAAACGCGCAGAGGATATTACGATTTTTTAATAATATCATTTTATAGTATTCAATAAATTCTAGGACCTAAAAAAAAAAAGAAATTGAAAATGCATTCGAAAAATAGGCTATTAAAGGGTAATGGGTTATATAAGATTATTTAAGAATAATATTAAAAAATTTTAATACCTTGTGTTGAAATGGAAATTTATTATTATTTTTCTTTTTTTGTGTTTCAGAAAAAAAAAACGAAGAGAATGGAGCAAGTTCCTGAAGGTTGAGAGAGAACGACATTGTATTAAAGGAAGAGAGATAGAAAGAGAGAAAGAGAAAGAGAGAGAGAGAGAAAAACACGAATGAGAGGATCATCGATAATGACAAGTTGGATAATGCAGCCGACCGCCTCAACTCTCGGCATAATCGCCATCATTTTCATCATGATCACTGCCACGGCATCAGGTATACATTTCATTAAAATTTTTTTAATAATAATAATTTTATTGTTATCCTATGAATTGTTGTTTCTAAAATATTATCTCATTTTTTATTTACGTAACTACCTTGTATATATAGCTCTGTTTATAATTAATTTAATTTTAAATATTTATATTATATTCATCATAAAGTACCGCTACGTTTGATTTTTGATTCGCAATTTCTAAAATGTATCATCAATACTTTTTCTTACAACGATCGTAGTAGCATTCAATATCGTTCAATAATTTTTTCTATATAACTTTTTATCAGATTTATTTACACGTACAATTAATTCATATTGCAAATATTAATTAAGTTTTATTCATCATTCCAAGATTAATTGTTTATTTCTTCTTTTTTTTATTCATTTGTAAGAATGTTTTCTTTTTTATCAGATTTGTATTTACAAGAATAATTAATTTATTACAAATTCGTTGATTCTCAGTATCCGAATTGTGATACATAATTTTCATATTTATATTGGACATATTTTTTTTCTTTTTAGAGAGAAGGGGAAAGAAGAGCTTATATCTCATCTAAAATCAAAGCATAAACAGTTAAATTCTCTAATAACAGATCCAGCTAGAAATACCGCATGATTCTTGGAATTAACACGAACAGATCCAAGAGAGAACACATTGTAGACTCTCGCATAATAGTAGACTTTCTCGAAATTGTCCTTTCTCACGTTTTGATAATCCTGTACGTTGTTAGAGCATTTACGTGTTTAAGCGTTTCCGAGAGAGTTCAAGTAAACACATGCTTGCACTCGAAGCTTATTGCTTAACGCGTTAAACGCTTATATTATATATTTTTTATTCGAATTTAATTTGTACGACTTATTTTTAATATTAACCAAAATGTAACGTCTCATTTCACATTAAAGTGGACAATTTTTTCAAAAATTTAAATTTTCTAGAAACATGTTAACTTGATATGACTCTTTTATGTGTTATATCTACTCATCGTCCAAGTCATTCCCAATGGAGTATAAAGAGAGAAAGAGAAAAAAGAAAGATGAAGAAAAAGATACAGAACATGGTAGAAACAGGCAGAATGTTATTAGTACTCATCTGATACATTCTTTTTTCACATACACTTTAACTAGTCTCGTTCTGTCTCCATCGTACTGTCCATTTTCGTCATTTAAAGCAGTTCCGAGAGAATTCAACTATACACATATATATATATAAACGTACACTACCAGTCAAAAGTTTAAAAATCCCTACGCAAAAGTTCTAGAAACTGGATATTAAAAAAAAAAGAATGAACACCTTCATACTAAACAAGATAGATTTATTTGTCAGAAACAACTCATGAGTAGTGTGTTTTACACTTTGTATTATTTTTTTCATCAACGAACCAGTGTATTTTTGCCCTTTCAAACAAATTGCCCTTCCATCCAAAAATACCACCTTTATTTTTAATAACAGTCTGTCATATTTTACGCATCTTAACAATTATTTTTGCGAATATTTTACTATGCTTCTTATAAAAGTTACCCTAAAAGTAGAAAAGTTAATTTTGACCATGAGTGATTATTTGAAACTGAATGTATGAACTGTACAAAAGCATTATCGTAACGAGAAAATTCTTACAATCTCCTAAAACATAATTTCAATTATTAATATCTGATATAACAACGATAGATCGTTTTAAAAATAATCGGTGTATTGAATTTTGACAAAAATTAGCCAAGAAATTTCAAACTTTTAGCCGGAAGTGTATATGTAATTTAGAATCACGACTACCTATATACTAATCACCCCCCTCCCCCTGATCCCCTTTTTCTCTTTCTATCTCATTTTGTCTCTCTCTTTCTCTCTGTCTGTCAGTCTTTCTCTTTATCTTTCTACTATTTCTCTGAGAAACCTAATTCTTCGTCCTATGTAGCAAGTAATGCTTGTAATTCGGTCCCTCTCATTCTCATTTAAAACTCGTAGTACTTCATCTTCACGTTCATTTACATCGTCCGTGATTTCGAAAGTATCTACTTGCTGCGACTCATTCAACTTTACTCACCCACGTTTCATTTCTCTCGAATTTATTCTTATCTCGTTTATTTTACACTTTGATATTTTGACATTGTCGTTAATTAATAAAAAGTTATTTATATTGTATATATTTGTGTGCTTTTTTAAAATTTTTTTTTTAGGGGGAGGTAATTACATTTGCTCTTTGAAAAAAGAGGTATTTAAATTTTAAATAATTACGGTATTATCTACATATGATAATAAATAAAAAACATAAAATATAATGAATAATCATACATTTCGACTATTATTATATTATAATTAATAAATACTTATCGCGTTGAAAATATTTTTCTCAACGATTTTCTTCTTACAAAATTAAGAAACTGATACTATTTAATTAGACAAAAACGATAAATAAATCTTAGTTATATGTGTGAATGAAATATTTTACTCAATTCAAAGTTATTGTCATTCAAGTTACGTAACAAGATGTCCGTTAGCACGAACCTATGTACGCATGCACATATATGTACATCCTCATACCCAAGTAACGTAACATGCCTAATAATAGCTTATTGTACCTATATTATCAAGTAAACTCGAGACAAGAACGGAACAGATCTTTTCGAATATCGTGAATTTTAGGAAGATAGAATGTTTGCTTGTGTCTCCGTTCGTTCAACCTCCCTTCCTTCGTCCCTGCATCCTTGCATCCCTGTATCCCTTCTTCCTTCACTCCTTTCTTCCCCCTTCTCCACCCAAACCCCATCTTCGAACCTCCTATCTCATTTCTCTCTGCGGAATATCCTTGGCAAACTTTCATCGAACTATACGAACAACGAAATTATTATACGAGCTTGCTTGAGAACAAAACGATCGATCGGTGTGCTGCTACGCTTCACTGTATATTACCGACAACCTCCTTCTGCTTTTCATCGAGACGAATAACGCCCTTTACTCCCTTCCATTTCTTTCCTTCCTTCAATCCCACTTCACATCCCTCTTTCATCTTCACATTTTATCTTCTTCTACTTTTTTCCAATCTAACACTTTTTTTGTCTAAACACATTTAAACCTCAAACTTATTTAATTAGAATATTTGCAAATTTTTAAATGTTTGAGGTTAATGAAAAAACTATTTAAGAGATTAAGAAATTATTATTAAAATATTTTATTTTATTATTTAATGTAACAAATATATATATAATTCTTTTTATATAATTAAAATAAACATTCTTTATTATTATCTTAATATAATAACATATAAATTATTTAATGTAATTAATAGAAATTAATTCGTTTAAAGGTTACTGAGAAACGCCCCTGTCCCATATATTAGTATACCGTACAAGGCTCATGCATATTCAAAAGTAAAGCAAATACGTCAATTAATTCGGTTTTTTTTTTTTTTTAGTTTATATTAAATATATGTTCTTGCAGATAGTTTAAATCGGATGACACTAAACTTTTGCTAATTGTTTCAATATATTTACATATTTATACTTGATCGGTTAAAAATCAAAATATCCTTTTCTCAAGTGGTTACTATAATTCTCATATTAGATGCTTATCACTTCAAGCAAATACAGTTCGTCATCGGTAAATATCCCTATGCAAAGGTTAGTATGTCGTGGATTCGCGTGTTAGATTAATCCCATTTCCATCGATCCCAAAGTCATGTTAAATATTATATAACCAACGACAACGATAATTCTCGATCCTTTGAGCTTCACATAGCCGGGATTTCGAATGATTTTGATCCTAGTTTCGATTAAATTCTATTCATACGATTAGGTGTATACGTTTAGTACCTATGTTTGCTCGAATCAATCTGCGTTAAGAATATTTATCATAGTGTGCTTCTGTTAAAGAGAAAATTCAATTTCAAGAGAGGATATATTTTTCAAAATTTCAAATACACAAATTTTATATAATCGTTTACTATTACAAATATTTAGTGCATGAATTTAATATAATTGCAATATTCTCGTATATAAAATTGTAAATAAAAATAATCATTTCGAAGAAGGATTTGAATGATTTAGTTCAAGATCTAATTGTAAATATATAATTCATGAGTATTGAATAACAAATATCTCAATGCATAAAAGAAATAGCTTCAATTTACGAGAGTAATTTTCTTGTTTGAATAGACAACGTTAAAGCTTGGCTCGATCATCATCCAGAAATCCTATCTTTTAGGAGAAACATTAGAATTCAGACATACACGATATTATTCACTCGCGTAAATAGCTTGGCCATTGCCAAATATGGTCCAATATATCAGTGAGTCGATGAACGGTGTCGGCTACAAGTACAATCACGTGCGATGATCCTTGATAAACGTGCGAATTCAAGCGAATCGTGTGTTTTAGATGTGCTAATTTACGTTTCGAATACTCCTACAACATTTTCTAATCTAAACTATGTTCCGTTAATTCATTAGAATATAAGAATGTCAAATAAAATTGATTTATAATTTTGTTTAATTATGTTTCGTTAATTCAATAGAATATAATAATGTAAAAAAATATTGATTTATAGTTTTATGTAAATTACTTATATTTGATATTAATTTGCTTTTTTATTTATGTTAACGAACACGCCTTGACCGATTCACATGTTACATAGTATAAATGATCACAGTAAAAAATCTTATTCTAATAATAATACTGTCAGATCGTTGCAAGATTATAATGTCTTGATTATATGTTTGAGAACTCGATAGTTTCTTATTCAAAAAATTGTAAGCTTCTTGGTCGAAGGCTCTTGGATTTTCGTTTGACGATTTGTAGCTTCTTGTTCGAAGTCTTGTACAAATTCTTCGGTAGTACCTTTTGCTACTTTCAGAAATCTTCTTGCACGAAGAAGGATTGCGTACGAACGAATATACAATTTTCAAGACAAATGTAGGATAGCTAAAAAATATGAGAGGGGAAAAACTTTCCCTTAAAACTTTATTTGGAGAAAATTAATCATAAGTGTATCTGGTTTTTTTTTTTGTACAGGATACTAAAAAATAAATGAGCGTGAGATGACTAAACAAAAAACAACAATTTCACCAATAAATCTTACAATTAGTAAACCCTTGTCAGTTTTTGTTTAAAAATTGTACGAAAGTTTGTTTTTCAAAAAAATTAGTTGAATTATATACTTTAACGGTAACATATGTATATAAAAATATATATACGTTATATGATGATAGAAATATATCTTATTAAAATAAAGTATAAACAAAAATATGTACAATATAGATGTGTAAAAGCTTACAAACATTTATATATATAGATAGATAGATAGATATATATAAGATAAGAAATATTGTGATCGATGAAGCAGCGAAGTATGAAAGTCTCGAATATATGGGCGTTGTGACAGGTCCTCGTACAAGTCCATATTTCATCTTGTATTCCTTGGTGCAGCAGCATTTTCCACTCGAATCAACTAAACTAAACAATAACTCGAGTCACGTAGAACGTATCTCACCACCTGTTTTGTCGAAACACGAAGGAGAAAGCCTTTCTCCATACGTATCACATGCATAAATATGCACTTAGGTTTGATATACTTTCAAGTATATATATATGTGCATGCATCTAACATTATAAACGTAGTCGTCTGTTTTTATCTTAAGAATATCTTTTACATCTATACATAATTCATTATTATAAATATGTACAAATGAAAAAAGATATGTGCACAAAACTTTTAATGGACAAACACCATACTCAAATTACTATTGAAACATTTAATAAATTCGATACAATTACTCCAACCATAAACTTATTTTACACGTTTCTGTATATTTACAATACTACTATAACGTATCTATTATAATTATTATCGTTCCATGTAATTAATTTGGTAGATTTCCTTGATCACTAAATTCTATCGTCGACTCGTTTTACGTGTTTCCATTTATAATAGTTAGCAAGTTTCTCATGTTTCTAATTACTTTAGTTCTATACAATTATCATTTGCTATTTACCATAACACTAAATTTTACTACCTCAAATCATTTTACGGTTTTCTGTTTGAGTGTTATGTTTCTAACGTTCATAATTAATAACTTATCAGTATTGTATTTCAATTAAATAATAATAATAACAATAATATGTGATTAATATATAATTAATTATATATGAACATGTTTATTTGGTAATAGTATTTTTTCAATATAACGATATGATCATTAACGTTCGAAAATACACGAAAATTTAGAAAGAATATTGACATACATATTATTCGAATCGTACCATCCTATATGGACAATTTAAATTTGTTTGGTTAGTTAATGGGGGAGTGAAGGAAAGATAGCATTAGTGTTAGTACTATTCGTCCTAGTAATAGTAGGGGTAATGTTTTACAAGCTCGAAAAGCGAATAAATATTTATCTCTTGAAAATAGGAAAGGTAGTACGTAATAACGGAAGTAACATGCACGTAGCTGGGTATTAAAGCGTACCTGATATACATATGTAATCCTCAGGTGTGTAAAATATGTATATAGGACGTAGATTTAATAATAGTAAACATAACACACACACAAGAAGAGAGAAAGAAAGGAAGGGGGAAAGAGAAAGTTCTACTTGCTAACAAGTTGGAAATAATGTAGCTCGTTTAATTTCACGTCGATAATGATGTTTTTTTTTCTTTCCATTTTGCTTTTTTTTTTGTTCCTCTTTTTTTTTCTTTTTTAACCATATTTCCTGCTTTTAACGTAAATTACAAAATTTAGCTTACAGAACATAATTATACGAATATTTTTTCTTTTTCCTTTTTCTCGTTAATAAATAAATTATGTTCATTATTAATTGCAACCGAGTTAGGTAGAAATTAACACGAATCCTAACAAAAAAAAAAGAAATGAGATCTAATGATTCGGTGATTTTTTATCTTGCATAAAATGGCTGAACAAAATTTTAAATAAAATCAACTATGTCTCTCTCTATCTCTCTCTCTCTCTCTCTCTCTCTCTCTCTCTCTCTCTCTCTCTCTAATTAATAAGCAATTAAAAAAAAATATAACTAGAAATTAAATTATATTATTTTATTAATTTTATTTTTAAATAAAAATCTTTAAACTACATATATCTATTAGGTCAGATTTAATAATTCCACATAGTTTTTCCAAAATAAATAAAAGATCAAAGTTGAGTTATTGACCAAACCAATAATTTCATATATCGTTGAAAATTGATATCTTTCTACTTAACTCAACTCAATCGTAAGATCCTTAAAAGTATTTTATTTGATATATTTGATATGAAACGATACACATAAGTAAATACATACACACATACACATATATTTATATAAAGAGATAGAGTAAAGAACGATAAGATATTCCCATAATATATAAATCGCCTTTTAATTCTATTTATCCAACTTTCACTTCAAAAAGGAAATATTTTGAGTGAAAACCATTCTTTAACCACTGCTCAGATATATATACACACACAGACAGACATACAAACATATATATTACGTAGACTACTCGCAGTTGTGCTTGATTAGTTGGTGGTCTACGTGGGTATTAGGGGTGAAAGATGGGGTGGGTTGTAAGAGGATGAAAGTGGTGGAGTGAGAGGTCTGGATAAAAGTTTCGGCATTCATTTTCTTATCTGGCTTCTTCTTCCATGCTAACTTCAATCGCGATTGAAACCTTAAATATCTGGAGCGTGTACGCGTACCTTTTTCCCCTCCCTCTCTTATTCCCTCTCTCTCTCTCTCTTTCTCTCTCTCTCTCTCTCTCTCTCTTATTTAAAATTATTCCGTTGCCAAGTTCTTCTTTTCTTTATTCGCGTTGAAGAAAAGTTGGATAAAAATTTACTGATGAGTAAAAATCTGTACATTTTCTTGATTCTTCTCTTCTATCTCCGTTTTTTTTTTTATATCTTTTATCAATGTAAATGAAAATAAATGTAGAGAGAAAAAAGGGAGAGAGAGAGAGAGAGAGTGAGATGCATCCGGTAAAAAGGCAAACGTCCCCATTTTAGCATTTTTCTTTAGAATAAGACTTACATTAGATATTACTTAGAAATATGGTGGATATCTAGAAAATCCTTAAAAATACGTACCCGTAGAATTCCGTGTTTGACTAGGATTTTTACACTCAGAATAATTTTGTTTTGTCGAAATGGAACGAATTTTACGACTTTCTTATTCTCCTAATTTACCAATAATACAATAGTCTGTCTCTTACACTTATCGATTTTTCACTGACTCCAAATACCAGTGTTTTTTTCGATTATATCTCAAAAACGTACTTACATTATAAGAAATAGTCAAGCGTGTTGAGAAGGTGTATGCATATATGCATGTATGCAAGTATGTATGTACGTTGGGTTGGTATACTGTGGACGAAAGATTTATTCCGGTTTACCAGAAACTCAAAGGGTACATTTGCAAGACGATGAAAGGTCGTTGGCTCGTTCCTGCTAGCTGTAGTAAACCTGTACGTTTACGTTTTTCTTCTTTTTTTGCTTTTTTATTTCTCGTAGAAATATCGACATTTCTTCTTCTTCCCAACCGTTTGAGAAATAAATCGAAATACCTTTACCGTGCAATATCCTTGGTGTACTATTCTTTTTTTTCTTGTTTTTTTTTCCCCCCTCGAAGAAAGAAGCAAAATACCTGAATGGAAATCGAGAAATCGAGCTGGTTATACTTTTATACGTTTAATCTAATATTACGTACACATTTTACTTTCCGTTTCACACGATTTAATTCAACATATCCTTATCAAAAAAGGAGACTTATATAGGAGATAACAAAATTTTTTTTATAGAGAATAAAAACAGAGATACATATACACAAAATACATGAAGACTTACAATCGGTTTTTCACTGACGTTCTGAAAGGTCTTCTTGTTCTTCTTCTTCTTCTTCTTCTTCTTCTTCGTATACTTTATTATTTTTTTATTTTCAGGAAGAAGAAAAAGAAGAAGAAGTTCTAAAAAGTCTTCTATTTAATTACTGATAAGTGAAGAAATAAAAAAATATATTTAAAAGTTCTGTTAAATCTTCTAAAAATTAGTGAAAACAACATTTTATTTATTCACAAGATCTTAGGTAGGTGAACAATATTTTCTTTCGATCTGAGAGAAAAAATGAAGTAGTCAAGAAATGAGAAGTAGTATTCCCAAATCGATCATTTCTCATCCCTTGAAGCGATGACTTCGATCACGAGCAGACATAAAGATCCTCCTGGTAAGGACTTTTTTCCGTTGAACACGTCGAACGAGCTGACATGACGGACGAGCAATGGCCATCTCTCTTCTTCTCAACGATTACTCCTTTCACTCACTCACTTTACTCACTCACTCACTCACTCACTCAATCACTTTTGCTCTCTCTTTCTCTCTCTCTCTCTCTCTCTCTCTCTCTCTTTCTCTCTTTCTAATTCTTTCTATCTATCTATAAATCTGTCTGTCTCACTTTTCGGCTACTAGCCACCCCAACAAGCAATAGGAATTTAAAAGAAAGAGAAGAATAATCTAACTGTTTACTCCGATATCTCTCTTTCTCTCTTTCTATTTGCAGAAGTCGAGAACGGTGGCGCCATCGGGCTTGATATCAATCATCCTGAAGCCAGGAACACGGATGAAGATCATCGACATTTTCCGAGTAATATAAGGAATATTAGGAATAACAACAGCAACAACAATAGTAATAACAATAACAATAACAATAACAAAAACAACAACAACACTAAAGATAAAGAGAACAACAATTTGGCTGGAAATAAAATAAGTGTTAATTCTACGATAAGTTTATCTTATCCAAAGAAAAAGAGAAAATTAGAGCTAACAACGTTATCCTTTACGATGACGACTATCGTTAACAGGAATAATATTACTGGAGAGGAAACGAGAACCGACATTCTCGAAGATGAGAATATCGAACTGAGAATTCAAAGGGACGAAAACAAGGGCTAAGCTATAGTCAGGATTCAGGATGATCTAACGCAGAACCCAGCCTCGACGATCAATCCTCTGAGATCCCATCAAAGGGTACCAAGTGACGTCACTACGTCCAGGGATTTCTCGATAGTTGGTTCAAGCATCGAAAGCCGACCGGAAACCAATGTCACAGTTAAGGCTACGTTCCTGGAAGTTCTACAACAGGATCCCTCGACGAGTAGTAGGAGTAGTAATAGTAATAGTAGTAGTAGTAGTAGTAGTAGTAGTAGTAGTAGTAGTAGTGGTGGTGGTGGTGGCGGTGGTGGTGGTGGTAGTAATAGAAACACCAGCAACAGGAACGACGTCGAGTCATCGTCGTCCTCGTCCTTGTCCTCTTCGAGTAACGTCAGATCGAACGAGCTTCATCGATCTTCAGGTTTACAGTTACGCTTAGAGAACGAGCTTGATCAAGAACACGATCATGGACGTTTGGAATCATTTAGCGTACGTACGATCGATTCACCGGTCTCGGTACTTCGTGTTACCGAATCGATCGAACGCAAGGATCTGAATGACATCAAAGCGATATCCTTTCAAGTTCCAAAGCCAGAATTACTAGAAGAAGTAACAAACGATAATGAGAAAGTACACGATAGGTTGGACACTTATGGTAAATCTGTTCGAAGTAACGTTGCCAGTGATTCAGTGGGAATCGACGATCCTGTTAAAATGCCCACCGAAACTAGAAAGGATCATCCTAGGGTGATGAACGAACTGTTGATACCTGGTAGCGAGAAATCGACCAAAGCTTTCTACGAGATCAAACCATCGGTTAAAACAGAAGTTGAAAGAGTTAATGATAGTAGTCGTCATCAATCGATACTTACTACTACTCAAAAAACTTTGTTGGGTGGAAAATTTGTTTTACCGAGCGTTGAAAGTGCTATAGGAAAATTTGGACCTTATTTTATTGATGGTGATCAAGAAATTAACGTCACTGCCAGGATCGGTACCACTATTAACCTTGACTGCAAGATTGGCTTACTTGGTAATAAACAGGTAAGAATTTCATTATTTTTGATATTTCTTAAATATATAAATTATATAGTATATAAATTAGCGATTAATCATTAACATTTATATATTATACCTATGTAAAATATATAGGAGAAAAAAATGATCTAACCATAGATTAGGCCGATAAAGAAAAAAATATAGTCGAACGTTAATATAGAAAGCTTATTACCGAAAGTAAATCCATCAGCTAAGCTCCAATATCGGAGTATGTGTATATCATTTCCGTTATCAGATTAAACGGTTGTACGCGAATCGATCGAGGTCCGTGTTTCCGTTCTCTCATGCAAATCGCAACTACGTGGGATTCGTGGGTGAACGTTGGCTTCGATCGTGATTAGCCTTAATCGAAACGCGAAAGAACAACGGAACTAATCTACCGGGGTTGCCCAATTCCAGAATCTAGCCACGAATACTGAATGATTTCATTCGTTATACCGCGGAAAGAGAAGACGTATATAGAACATAAAATGTTTTCGAGGAATTGATAAAAAGTACAAAGACAGAAAAACAGCAACAAAATCGTAAAATCAAATTTCTCTCAAAAAAGTTATCCCATATCCAGAGTTTTGTTTTTTATTGAACGGTTTTAATACTTTATATGAAAATATAAAAAATAAATTGTATGATACATCTATTATATTTTTATTTTTTATTTTTTATCGAAATACTTTTCAATATTTTATAGTCTTTTTTTATATTAAAAAATATGATCTAACCAACTAATAAATCAAATTATATGAATAATCAAATGAAATAATATAAAATAAAAAAACGATAAGAACGAGTTAATGCTATAAAGAGATATCATAATTGAAAACACTTGTTAGTTAATCTTCATCTCCTTTTCTTTATCTTTTATTTTACGGATATTCACGTGCACATTTTGTCAGCAAAAACTTTCCGCATTTCAATCAGTGCCTCTTCCTGGTGTCTCTTTCTCGACTTTGAAAAACCCCGCCCTTATAGTTTATTCTCTCTCTCTCTCTCTCTTTCTTTTTCTTTTTCTTCCTCTTTTTCCTCCTTTTTCTTTTTCTCTCTCTTTCTCATAGATTCTCGTGGGCCAAAGGTACGGTACGAAGTCGCTTGAAATTCCTCAGGGATTCATATTCTCCGGAATACGTAATGTGAAACCGATTGTGGCGTTCGGCCGTGCCAAGGAACGAAAACGAGTGCTTCCGATTCTACCTTGGATATCCGTAATATATATAGATATAGATTTATATATATGATATACATACATATATAATATATATGTATATGATGTATATATATATATGAGTATATATCGATACCCTTCAAGAATAGCAAATGACTGGAGACCTCTACGAAAATAACCAACTTTATTACGAATCATCCATCTCCTTCTAAAAATGACCGATATTAGGAAAATAAATTAGGCTAATGTGTTATTAAAAAAAAAAATATATATATATATTTTATAATCTTTTATACGATAATCATAACAGATCAAATTTTGGAAATTTCATTGACATTGATTGTATCTAAATTAGCTTTTAAAGATTAATAATTTTATATATATTTCTGTGTCACATCTCAAATATTGATTTGTACTACTGAAAATATGCACAACGTAAAATATTCTTCAATTTTTAAATAAAATATAGAAAATATAACATCTATTTTAATTTAGATATATAAAAAGAATATGCAATTCTTTCCATGACGAGTAATAGTAAATAATTTTAGATAATTGTGCTTTTTTAAAAATTGTTTTCATTAGTGTGTCTGGGAAACCTTGACTCTCACTACTGTTACCGTGAAATATTGGCTTCTTACTACTAACGATACAAAAAATGTACCGTTGGTTTACCCTGTTTAAATCTACGCCACCACGATGAACAGAAATAAAACTAAAAAGATAGAAATCCTTGAAGTCGACGATATACGTATCCCGTCGACTAAATTCGAGTCTCGAAAGTGACAGAGTTTAAATTCTCGGAGAAGTTGCTTACCTACCTACCCTCCCATGAAACTTTGACCTCGCATATTCTCTCTCTCTCTTTCTCTCTCTCTCTCTCTCTCTCTCTCTCTCTCTCTCTCTTTCAGCAAGCAAGCAAGCAACCATCCAAGCACGAGTGTCGAAGACTAATGTCGCGCGGCTGAAAACTAACTTCGTAACTAACGACTCAACCGTTCCTAGGAAACTCTACTTTTATTCGCGAACGTTTGATAAACTCTAGGTCGAGCCAAAATGATCCTGTTCGTGAGAAACTCTTCTTGTTTTGTACTATTCACAGAAAGGGACTCTAACCCTTATCCGAAGAATATGTGTTTGAACAAGTATTTAAATAATTACGTTCACTTTTATTATGCAACATATACTTATTGTTAGTAATTAATCGTTATCAATCCAAATGAATTATAGAAAAACAATGTTATCTTATTTATCGTATAATATTTATTAAATAAATCTTTTTTCAATTATTCAAACAAAAATAATCATCTTAAATTGAAATGTTTGTTAGGTTACTTGGGTGCAACAACACTTGGATTCCTTCCGACTATTAACCGTTGGCAAAATTCCATACAGTATTGATGAAAGGATCAATCTTCATTTTCGGTAAGTTGAACTCTCTCTCAGCTTTTTAACAATCTCCAAAATATTAGAAACATATTTCGATTACCTTATCGTCATATTCGATTATCCCTCTTTTCTGTCTCCTTCTTCTTCTTTTTTCTTTTTTATAAAATGGAGAAACAAACAAATGTTAATAGACATAATATTTCGAAAAAAAATTGAATTACACAAAGAATGAAGGTGATTTATATCGTGGTTGAAAGCATGATTTCTTTTTTCTACACCTAACAAGAAATCATTTTTTATATTTTCTCCTTTTCTCTTTTATACTTTCTTTTTCCTTTCTTTATTTCTTACCCTAGTACGAAACGAAATCAAGGACTTTATGTGCCATGAAAATCAAACGTTCTCGTAAGTTGGTTCCCCGTGACGACAAAACCATCGTCTCATAGTAACCAAGCCACCACAACGATGACGATCCCATTCCCGTTTGTTGTCTCTCTTCTCTTTTCCTTTATTTTTCTCTTTGCCTCTCTTTCTCTCTTTCTTTCACTTGACTGAGAAAGGAAATGAAGTTTTCCCTTCTTTTGATCCTACTAGGTACCCAAGTAACTGGAAATTGCAGATCCTGTATGCTTTGCCAAGGGATTCTGGACTATACAAGTGCCAAGTATCTACTCACCCACCTCTTGTGAAAAAAATTAACGTTATCGTCACAGGTAAGAAAAGTAAGAGTTATCTTCCCTAGCTTTTTCTCCTCTATTTCTTCTTTCTTTTTCATTTTTATTTCTTTTCTTTATTATACCATGTTTCATTTACATGTATATTATATTATAGTTTATAAAGAAAAAGAAGATAATTTAATCCAAACTTAAATAAATAAATTCAACGCACGTCTATAATAAATATCATAATAATAATAATAAAAAAATAATAATAATAATAATAATAATAATAATAATAATAATAATAATAATAATAATAATAATAATAATAATATGATAAGATAAAGAAAAGAAAATTAGCTAAGTAAAGATATGAAATTTCTAATCTATTTTTCAGAAGACGTTTTATATCATACATTTATATTTCAATTTAAAAATATCAATGAATCTCAAAACGAAAGATAAATCTAAATTTATTTTCTAGCTTTATAAATAAAAAAAAACTCACTTTTATCGTCAAATAATAAAATAGATAAAAAGTCAAAAAATAATATTTTTCATTATCAATACTATTTTATATAACACGAAAAGAAAAATAAACCTTCCTTTGATTCAAATCTTAATTAGTTGAATAAAATATTAGTATAAATATAATATAAGTCTCTAGTATAAATAAATAATCGTCGATGAAAAATTAGTCGTTCCCTTATCTGTATCTAGTATCAATGTCGTGTCACTCTTCAGACGAGAAAAGTGAAGTGAAATGAAGTGAAGTGGGGTTGGGGAAAGGGTCAGGAAATCGAAGACAAGAAGGGTAGTAGTCGAAAGGTTTCCACTTGAGAACCACGACAGACATCGGAGACGATGAGAGCAGAAGTGGACGATAAAATATAGACGCATCAATAAGAAAGTGAGAAAACGAAAGAGAGAGAAAGAGAAAGAAAGAGATATATATGAGTGTGTATATATAAGACGAAGGTAAAGGTATTGGCTCTTTTCTCTTTCTCTTTTCCTCTCTTTCTCATTCCAGTTCGTTCACATCCTTCGTGCGGTCCAATCCCCTTACGTCACCAATTCGGTGCAATGGAAACCCGCATTTCTCCGACTAAAGCGCCTCGTGGCCGGTAATCTGATCTGATCCGAAGAGGACCGAACGAAAGGACGACGAACGTTGAACAAAAAGCTTCGCCCGTAAGGGCGAAGTAGGGCAGAACAAACCCGGATAGACCGACATTGTTACACCAGCCGTCGTCTCTCCTTTCTTCTCTCTCTCTCTCTCTCTCTCTCTCTTAGTTAGTCTATTCGTGTCCTTCTTTTTCTCACTCATTTTCTCTCTCTCTCTCTAGTTCTATTCGTTCTGAATTCTCTCTTTTCCTTTATGTTATGCTCTTTTATTTCTCACTCCTTTTATTTCCTTCTCTCTCTCTTTTTCATGTTTTTTATTTTCTCATTCGTTCTCTCTCTCTCTTTCTCTCTCTCTCTCTCTCTTCGATTTGACCTCATGTCGTTGGAATTTCTTTGATCGTTGACCCCACCGTCCAGTAGTTTCCTATCTCTCTCTCTCTCTCTCTCTCTCTCTCTCTCACTCTCTTCCTTTTCTAACCTCTTTACCTTCAGTCTGATGAGTACCACAAACCAATTCGACAACCATCTCTGCTTTCCAATTCAGCTTCTTTTAATAGTCACCATATCTTCAAATTATTATCTGATGCCAATAAAGAAATGTTTTTTCTATCTCTTTATAATCGAATTTTTTTTTTTTTTTTTTTATATTATATTATTTTAATATCTGTAAATAAATCGAAGTAGTAATATCAACGTAACTTTATAAGATACATTTGATTTCTGAAATTATTACGAATAGATTAATCAAAATTGGTTATTTGCTCAGACTTATCGGTTAATTTAATATTTTGTTATAAATGACATTTTTCACATAATTAATAAGAATATTATCTCATATTTATTAAATATGGTTATACTATGTATAAGTACTAATACTACAAATTTTAATAAGCTTAAAATAAGTATGTATAAATATAACAATTGTTTGAAATGTTGGATATCTTATCCTTTGTGTTATTTCTTTATCTTTTTTAATAAAACTGGGGTTCGTGACTCTACAAAGAAAGCTCTTTTGTGTGGGTAACATTAATCAAGTCCCATGGATGATCAAAGAGATTAACGAATAAGACTACGAAATTAAATTAACAATCGTTTTGATGGTAAACGTAGAGAAGTTTCTATTGTCATTTTCAGACAATGAATAGAATCACTTATTTTAGACCGAACCCGTATTTCTGTAATTACGAAAATCTCAACGATGAATTGATCTATTCTCCTATTTCTTCTTCTTCTTCTTTAATCAATTAGACTAAATTTATTTTCAAATTTAACACCTAAACACAATGTTTCGATATACGCGTAATTATACTCAAATAAAAAATAAATTAGAAAAAAAATTAATTGGAAAAAGAACAAAATAATATTCAGAATATCAGATTACCGTCTACTTGATAACAGTTCATTATACAATAATTAGAAGTGTGTTTGAAGAATATATCGGATAACGAGAGAGAGAAAAAGAGATAAAGGGAGAGAGAGAGAGAAAAGTTACTCTTTCACTTTGTTTCTTCAAGAGATACAAATGAAAAAGGAAGCTTTTACGTCTTTTATCTCTCGTTGCTCTAAAAGTACTTCACGAAATAGAGAAATAGAGAGAGATAGAGAGAGAGAGAGAGAGAGAGAGAGAGAGATAGTGAAACTAAGGCTAAATCTGCCAACTCGTCGTGCTTATTTTTCTTCATCTTATTCTTTTTCTCCTTCACCCTCGTATGAGTATCTATCTGTGTGTGTGTACGTGTGCCATGCCAGAAATGAAACTGTACAAACAGGTACGTTAGACGCAAAGACGAATTCAACAAAACGATTTACCTAACCTCGTTTCGTGTCGCTAAAAGCATAAGTAGAAAAGCTGCTAGCTATTTCGGACTTTCGAATAATTTAAACAATATAGATATATTTTTATTTCGAGATAATGAAAAAAAAAGGGAAAGAGAAAGAGAATAATACGAAAAATCTAACGAACAATTTAAAATATACATCGACGAAACCGTTCCACTTTTTTGCATTTATTAATTATTGAAGAAGATTAATTAGCTTTATTAACTTCTTTTATGTTTTTTCTTCAAGCAAACGAAACTACGCAGAAAATCTGATATTTTCTCATTGTATTAATTTTCTCTCTTTCTTTATGGCAGGAAAATTTAATCGTATTAGTTATTCCTCTTTCATGGAAAAGTGAAAGACAAGTATTTCTCCAATGATCCAGCTTTACTTTTAATAAGATTATTTCTAAGAAGATTTCATCTGTTTTACGATCGAACGACCAACGTGTCTTAATTTCATATCATAGATAAGTATACCGAAGCCTATTACGTTCTTATGTTACAAAGCATTCTATTTATTCGGCATAAAATTCTTTTTTTTTTTTGTTATACATTTTTGGTCAGTAATTTTTATATTAAAATATCAATATATTCGTCTTTAATGGTAATCTTGATAAAAAGGAGAATAAATATATATTTTTTTTTTCATTTTTAATTTATATTTAATTAATTTCAACCTCTTATTTGTTCTAAGATATTAATTGAATTATTATAAAAGTAATTAAATTGTTTTTATTTTAAATTTTATTGATTAATATACGCATCAATTACTAGATTTATTGCTTATTAATAAATTACCTACCTGAAAGCAAATTAAACAGGCTTTACATTAGCAGCGATAATAATATCATAATAATAGGTTTTTTGTTGATTTTGGTCGATTAAAAATCTGTTTAATATAAATGTTATTATTCAACATTTAATGTTGCATTATACTCTTTCTCTGTTTAATAAAATAAAAGCGAATTATTATTTACATCGAATAAAATATTCATGTAACTTGACGCAACCCTGACACCATTAATTTGGCAAAACATTCATCAAATAAATTAGAATTGTTTTTGTTGGACATTATTTTCTTTCATTTGTTTTTTTTATTTTTTTTTTGTTCTTTGAACGAGTTAAAGCATATCATACTATTAAAAAGCTCGCTCGGTTAGCCTTTTGATAAATTTTTTAAAGTATCTTTTCTTTCATGACTAATGGATGTTTATTATTTCATTATGAGAAGTTATATGAGTAAGAGAAGACTAATCGTATTACCAACGACGAAGAATAAAGAGCTTCCGAAGAATTTCAGAAAGTTCTGAGTAAGAGAATGCTTGAACTTTTGAGCTTTTCTCTCGATTTAGGAAATATTCGTGGCCGCTCTCGCACGATGGTAATTTTAATGTTTCGAGAAGAAAGGAAGCTTAGTTTTTTAACTGTGATGGAAAAGTTACCCTAATGTTTTTACATTTTTCATAGGATTTGTTTCCTTTTCTTTCCTTCTTTCTTTCTTTCTTTCTTTCTTTCTTTTAAGTCAAGAAAAAAATAGAGAGAGAGAGAGAGAGAAAAAAATTGCTTATTCTTATCTTCATTCATATTTTATCATTGTTTGCTATAACAAATATCAAAATAATCCTTAATCTTAAATTTTCATTGAGTTTAACATATTTCCATATTTCACATTAGCGAATGAGATTTTCTCTGATAGTATTAAAATGAAATTTTCAAAAATAATACTCTGCCAGTTCATCTTTGAGAAAAAACCTTTGTACACAAATATGTATTCTAGATAAATTAATAATTCTTTAATATAAATACGTATGGTATATGTATTATATAATAGTAATAGGAACCTCGAGGGGAAAAAAATGACAATCCTTCATTGCATATTTATAAAAATTTCATCAAGTTTGCATAAACGTAAATTTCTCAACTAAAATTCTTTGATGTCTGGGTTTATTAAAACGTAACGAAAAATATATGATATAATCCTTCGTATACATATTTTTTTCTATATGTATGGTGTATGTCCTCCGAAAGTATGTTTTTCCATGCCAAAAGAATTGCCTTTGAATTTAATTACGTTTCCTGCACACATTTTCTTTCTCGCATTAATCATCGGAAAATATATTTTATAATTAAATATAACATATTTCAAATAAATGATCGTTAATGTTACGATAAACACGATGCCATATTTTACATTCTATTTGACAAAATCATTAAACATATTTCGTAATATCAATTTTCTAAATTTAATTAAAATAAACTTGAACAAAATATTTATACAGAATTTAAATGAAATTATTATTGTTTACAGAACAATCTTTTGAATTTAAAAAGATATTTTTAATTTAAAAAAAAAAATAGATATTTTTATTCATTAATTTATAACTAAAATTAAATATTTTTTTACTTAAAATATTGACTCAAAAATTACTGTGATTTACGTGAATTACTTTAACATAGAAACAATATTTCTTTTATAAGTTAAATTCACTTTTATATATTTTTTGACACAATCTTAAAAAAACATTCGAATCTACCCTCCTAAATATTGAATTAATAATTCGTTAATAATCGATTCTTAACAATTATTATTCTAATTCCAATTATAATTAATCGACAAAGTACGAAGCTAATTAAAAAGCATGCAACGTTGGATAATTACTTTGCTGCTGTAAATAAAACAAATAAAGAAAGGCTATGATGTTGACAATTTTGAAGAAAATCTTGGCAATTTTGCCTCGTAGATAAAAAATACAACCCCTTTTTTTTGTATTTCATTTTCTTTCTTTCTTTTAGCCGACTTTTACGATGGAGTAAACTTTAAGTACCGTCCTCTCCTTTTCAATCCTCCTATTCACCCCCTTTTTATTCACTCTTCCTTACTTATTTTTCTTATAATTTTATTTCTTTTCTTCTACATTTCTTTTAAATTAGGTCCAAAACAGAAAGCTTTAAGTTTCTTCGAAATAGTATAAATATAGCCATTCAGTATTTCTTCTTTCTTATAATACGTTCTACATCCTTTTCCATTTTTCAACTAATTAAATTTGGTAAATAAAATCCTTAATAACTCTGATAGCAACATTTTTCAATGCAATGAGTTCAACACGAATACTCCGTTTAAATATTTGATTTGTTATATTTTCTGATATTTTCTTTATATTTCTATTAATTATTATTATTACACACTTATTTGTTCTATCAATGTAGGTATTATAAGACAAATGATCACTATAATTATTAATTAATCAATATTATTAAATAATAATCATTAATTTTCAATACTGAAACGATGAAAAATATTGTTATTATCCTTTTTTTATTTAGTTGAAGAATTTCTTAGAGTTGAAAGTTTATAGACTGTAATGCAAATTTGTTCCACACCTATTCGAAATATATTCTCGATGATAACAAGCTTATAACGTAAAGTGAGTAGCTTGTAAATTAATCGGCAAATCCGCGACAAGCAAAGTTCGATATGCTTCATGAATACTGGAGAGTAGAAGCTTTAAGTAAACTAAAATCAATATCTACGAAACACAATGAATATGCATCGAATATTTATCGGGCGTTATCGATGAGAGAGAGAGAGAAAAAGAGAGAGAGAGAAAGAAAGAGAAAGAGAAAGAAGAGAGGGGATGGGTTAATAGGAATGAGAATTTTCTTCACTAATACGAATTCTCCAGTTAATGTAATCCATGATTAATCGGAAAGTCAAACTTCCAATTGGTTGTATCAACGATTTATCAGATTGTTTTTAAGAACAACAAAAAATATCGAAAAATGATATCAATTTATAAGTTATCTTTAAAAAAAAGAAAAAATTATTAAATCTTATCCGACGTGAAAAAATTCTTTTTCAATAACATTTCGATTTAAGAGAAATTATTTATTACTTTAGTCTTTTCTATATTTAAACTACGAATGATCGAATCAATAATGTACAATAACATTAAATATAACTTTAGCCAATAGAAAGAGTTCAATTTCGATATTAACAATTTTCTATAATGGATAATCGATTAGTTTTGTAGCTTGATGGATGGCTATACCTTCGAGAAAGGAAAAATAAAATAAAGAGAAAGAGAGAACGAGAGAAAGAAAAAGACTTCATTCGCGAGACTATTATATTGGAAAAAACATCTAACTAAATTAAGTGATTTGTTTTATCACCAATAAAAAATGATAAAGATATAAATTATTATTTTCTTTTCATAATAATCATCGATAGTAATTAATTTCATTATTAATATTAATTTTTTATAATTCATAAATATAATAATGTTTTAATATTAATATTACATTTTTGTCATTTATTTATCTTCTCGTTAAAAAATAATAAATATTTCATTTATAATTATTTGTAACGCTTCAAATATTGTAATAACTTTTATTTTATTTTTATTTTTTTTTTAAGTTACTTTATCGATTTTAGTAAATTATGATGAATTCTTAATTAGAATAAAATTCGTCACTCTCTCTCTCTCTCTCACACTCTCTCTTTCTTTATCATGATTCATTAATTTTGCTTTTTCTAAAAAAATAGTTGTCCTACTTCAACGTAGTCAAAGTTTGTTTTGCCACCTGAGAAAATAGATCGTATTCTCGAGAAACGAATGTAGCTATTCTTTTCTTCCTTGTCTTATCATTTCTTTTGTTATTACTCTTTCTTTTCCCTTTCATGACCTTGGTTCGTGTTATGTGAAATAACAATGATAAAGTTGAGAGATGAAACGAATTGATCGAAAATATAAAAAAGGTCTGAAAAATATTTTCATATTTTATATTTCTGACCAACAAGTATATTTTATTCATCTAAAAATTGAAGACATCTTCAAAAAAGTTTCATGTATTATTCAAATTTATTTTAAGAAGATTCTAAAAGATATTTTTATTTGATCAAAGAAACGTATCTTAATTAATTTACTAAACAAAGTACACAATTACATCTTACTATTCATAATGATTTTTTGAAAAAAGAATATTATTTGTTTCTTCAATATTTTCATTAAATGCTATATATCTGAATTTAATTAACTTTATAAATAAGTAAAAGAATAATATACAATATTTAATCTCCTTATACAATCCTTTCTCCATAGCATACACACCCACGCATTAATATTTAATATTTATTTAGAATATTATACTAACGAAATATTATTTCAACTCAAAATGTTTACACGTGTAAATATTGATCATTCATTTAACAAAATACTAAGCAAATAAATATAACGTCTTGTTTAAAATGTGGTGTATCGTAGAAATGTTTGAAATAAAACCTTGAAGGAAAGAAAACAAAAATGAAAAATATCATCAAAAATAAGAAATCAAATAATACAAAAGATAGTTGAAGCATTGAAAAGTGATCGTTCACCGATGTTGAACGAAAATCCACAATGAAATATTACTCGACGATCAAAATTGTGAGATCGTGGATATCGAGTTAGCTCGTAGAATAGATTTTACAGAATTTCTTCGATGCTTTCGATATCGGCAACGATGCGGAAAGGTATACAAGAGACTCTCTTCGAATAATACATCTACAGAGAGATATACCAATACATACTTACTTACGTACTTATATAAACATACACACATTCATACGAATATATATATATATAGAGAGAGAGAGAGAGAGAGTAAACGAATGCAATCGAGTCGAAGAAATTCGAGTTAGTTTAATACTATCTGCTATATCTCACGAAGAAATCGGAGACACTTTCTGAAAAAAAATGCAAAAAAAAAAAAAGAAAAATAAAACAAATGTTTAACGACGAATACCGTTTCAATATCCTGTTTCTCCCTAATACGATTCGCATAAACTTAACGACTTCTCTTCTGCGTGATTGGAATATTTTATGTGTAATTGCAGAAATTAAAGTGCATCGAGCAAATGTCATCGTTTTTATGGATCACCGAATTACATTCCTTTTTAATGTTCAACATATTAAATTCATTCTCGAATGAATGTTAATTAACTTTTGTAATTTATTAATTTATCCTTGCTTTATTTATTTTTTCATTTTTAATTTTATTATTACATATATCAATCACACTTGTTTTATGGATCATTAAGAAATTATTTACCGATAAACGATCAAAATATGATTCTATGTAAATTTTATTACACAATATTTAGTGAATTAATTTGTTAACATTTTATTTCTTAAAACAAATATTTTGATAACAAATTAACACCATAGCATTGTGTATTCTTACATTGTTTTCTTACATTTAACGTAATTGGATTTAAATTTATATTTAACAAAATAATATGAAAATTTATAGTATGCAATATTTTTTATATTATCAATGCAATCTTTAAAAAAGGAAAAAATGTTGATACAAGAGTTAAAATCTTGTGAAGTCAACGTTGCAAAGGACTCACTTAAGAACACACACGGATACTCTCACTAATGCTACTTCCATGGAATCCAATTTAAATGATACTTATCATTTTCTTCGTCAGAACTTCAAGTTCACTTATTTTCGCGATCTCTCTCGAGAAAAGTCTCAAGCTCAAGATTACCATTCAGCTTGTCTCACTGCTTTCTCCTCCTTCTTTTCCTTTTTACCCCTTCCCCCTTTTTTACAAGCCCAATTTTCCTTCAATCTTTCCTTTCTATTTCTCTTCTCTCGTCAGTATATACTTCTTAAAGAATTTATTCTTTAGTAATCGTTCATTCTTTTTTTTCTTTGAAAAGCTTAAATAAAGAGAGATTCATTTCTAAATTTTGTTACTGTACGAAATGACATGCAATCATCTTTCATCTTATTTCTTAGGTAATCGTATTATGGTAATAATAATTGATGAAATATTATTGGTAATAAATTATGAATCTATCGTAATACGATTTATCACTGAAAATTTCAATAAAATTGTTAGAAGAAAAAGAACAAATACAAATTTTTTGAAGAAAATAAAAATACCACTTATAATTCCTTTACCCCTCCCAAACTAAAATTCAAACTCAAACTTAGCAAAAAGCAAATTTAAATAAAAAAAAGATTCGTTTCGAGGGATTGATATTAAATAATTATATATATATATATATATATATATATATATATATATATATATATATATATATATATATATATTATAAATTACTTTGATATTTTTATATTATTATTTTTTATATATGTATATAACATATTATATATTATATATTATATATTATTATCAGAATCTATCTATTTCAATGTGATATTAAAAATAATTTCTATAGAATTGGAAGATAATAATAAAATATAATTAAAAAAAAAAATAAAAGGAATAATTATTTAAATTTAATAGGATATTGTGGAAACCAAGAATCAACTTCCTCTTTCCCCATTCTTTTCTTTCTTTAAACAAAAAGTACATGTGATACTCAGAAGAAGCTAATAGTAAAGATTTATATATCAGTATGCAGTTGTATTAGTAAGGTTAGTACTAGGTATGTGTTTACACGCGTTGTTAGTTTCCTCGTTTAGCTAGGAAATTCCTTTGTTGAATGTAGAGGACTATGGTTCATCGTCAATTCGAATGTACTTATGGTTAACCAAAGACGCGTAACTACAGACCATATATATGATGCTACACACATATCTATGAACATGAGTTAGTGTGTATACACGTATGCGCGCATTCAAAGCTTTTGCCGCTTTCAACGCCCCCGGTGCTTTTGTTCTAAGTTAGAACTTTCAAAATATTCCATAATACAACATATGTTAATTGGATAAAATCTATTTAAATAAATGATTTATAAATTAGATGCTTGAATAAATTTATCAATATGCTCGTTTCCATAAAGTTTACAACTTTTAATACACTCTCTCTGTGGGAATACTAATTCTTTAATAATAATAATAATATTTCTAATTTACATCAATATTTTTATGTTTAATATTCGCATATATATATATATATATATATATATATATATATATATATATATATTTTTTTTAATTATCTCCTTATAATTTGTTTATTTCAATAGTTATTTTTTTTCTTTTTATTGTAACCAATCATCGAACGTAGATCAATTTTTATCACTTTACAAATTGGAGATAATTTTATCGCACAACAAAATATAGAGTATTTGTTCTTTTTTCCTTTTTCGTGCAAAATACCATAGAATACTTCTACATTTTGATATTTTTTTTTTCAAAGAAGAGAGAAAGAGAGAACGGGAGATAGAGATTTACGATCGAGCGCATCTTTTTCGCTTCTAAGAAGGGGACGATTATTTATCCGCAATACGTCGTGATCAATCAGAGGATGTTTTTTGGGGGAGGATGTTCAAGGCATGATGAATCACTTTGCTCGTCACTTTAAGCGATAGCTTCGTTCGTCTAGCTTATTATATGAAAACGTTTAAGATTTGTCATTTTATAATGCATATGGTCAATTTTCTTTTTATATAAAAGACAAATTTATCATCTCGTAGGTGTATGAATACTTATTATTCTTCTTATGGATCTATAATAGATCAATAGTCGCATAATTTATATGAGATGGAAAATTCAAGGTTAGTTGCTTATGTTGGTATGTGTGTGCATGGAAATCGGACAATCGATACTCGAAAGAACAGTATAGAAGATTCTAATTTAATTAATTGTGTATGTGCGTGTAGAGGACATGTGAGAACAGACGATAGCAACCGAGAAAAGTATAGAAGAATCTAAAGTTAGGTGTGTAGTTATATATATATGTACTGATCGCAATGAACATTTGAACCCCTTTGTCTTATCCGCTTACTCTCGATTACTCGAAACCACAATAAACGAGAAGATCAGTTACATTTCGAACCATTTAACTATTTAATTTATCGAAAACATAGAACACATGAAACAACTGAACCACAAATCTAACTTGTGTAGTCCGAATAAAGTACCACGACACAGGCTCGTTCTTTTATGGTTTTTGGTCCAAATTCCTTACCACGAGTCTTACTCGTTGTTGTAGGACAAGGGATTAAGGGTATGAATGAGATTACGCCAGTCTTGAGTCTTGATTCTTGAGTAGACAAGCAAAGAGAGAGAAGAGAAGTGTAAAATATAAAGTCTTGAGTGGATCAGCAGAGAGAACAGAGTGTAAAATTGTCTTGAGTCTTGAATCTTGAGTCTTGAGTGGATCAGCAGAGAGAACAGAGAATACAATAAAGAGTAAAAGAGAGTCTTGAGTAGGTCGACCTGTGAGACATAAAGAGTAAAGACTAAAGAGAGAAGATTTGTATCGTTATAATGCTTTTATTAATAAAATTTGTATTAACGATAAGAATAAGTGATTCGAATTGTGTCTGTCTTTATCTTCCATGTAGAATTATACAAAATATCTCACGTATATATTGTTGCGTAATACTCAACGTTGAGGCATGAATCGTTTATCATATTTTCTAGCATATTCTCGAGCGATCAAAACTCATAAACAGAACACCGAGCAGCGGGACGCATCGGCGCCGGGCCCTTTGAGTGGTCTCGGATTCCTATATAAACACATGCGATACCATAAGGAGAAACGATATTCCTTCGTAAAGACAAAGTTTTCTGTGCATCTCAGTTCCTCTACAATCCAATGTCCATCAGTGGTCAATGGGGGGGGGTCTTCTACTATTGGTCAATCAACTTACAACATTAATACAATTAACAATAAAGGAACAACAATTAATATAGGCAACAACAATCGATTCACATTGATTCACATTTCTTCAAATTCCATTAAAACCTTCTTACGATAGATAAATAACATAGTACCGATCAAGACACCGGTACGCAACATATATTTTTACCGTATTTTAATTAATTATTAATATTCAGTTGAATGTTTTATCGATATCGTTATATTTATAAATTCTAAGATGATCGTTATTGGATTTTTCTTTTATAAAAATTTAAACTAGTGTACCATGAATTAAATTAAAAATAAATAATATTTAAAAATCATTTTTAAAATTTTTATAATAATTTAATTTAAATAACTTATAAATATTCAACTAGATTTATCTGACCGAGAAATTTAAAAAAAGGAAATATAAAATATAGTTCTTATTAAATATTTCCTATATTTTAATAAGACAAAATTTAAATTCAAAATAAATATAAAAAGAAAGATTATCTTTAAATTTTCGTGATCGAAAACACTAACGATCCCTTCAAAGTATTGTATTACATTATTATGCACGTGAATATTTTTTATCTGATATATTTTTTTTATTTACCACAAATAAAAATAAAATTTCGTTGCTGATAATACATTATAATACATTATAATACATTATAGGCATTATGATTAGTATTATTTGGTATTTGAATTATTACAATTAGTATACACGCATAATGATACCATTCTATTCGATGTCACGATCCAGTAATACGACGAATATTGATGAAAAAATGCTCTCCGAGGATCTCTATCACGAAATGATTACTCGTATTTCCATCAACACCCTTTCAAAGTAATTGATATTTACGCTTGGAGTACTATTTGCGTTTGTACTTTTTTAACTCCGGTGCTTTTCATCGAAAGACGAATAATATTCCCATTTTGTCTTATTCCCTTTGAACATTTTCACTTTGTATTTTCAATGTGAACCAACCGTAGTTAGTTAAACAATTAATCTCATCGATTAACGAATAATAAATAAATTAATTCGTTTGTGTATTTGTTCTTCATTTATTTACTAAAACAAATGTCTTGTTTTTTCAATACTCGCAACATAAATAGAAGGTGTAATTGTTAAAAACATTATCTTGTTTTTGGTAGATTTAAATAACACACACACACATACACATATGCAAATAAAATAATATATTGAGTAAATTTTTTTAAATTATTTTATTTAATGGATTTGAAAAAAAAAGACGACACGTGAGGAAGAAAAATAGAAAGGAAGGTAGATAAAGAGGAAAGAATGGAAAAATTATGGTTTTTAAAGGAGAGTTGAGGGGGTTGAATGGAGATGATTGAAATTTGCATATCGACTTAAAAATCGTGTCGAAGCATTTGTCGTTGAATCATGAGGACGATTTTCTTAGAAAAATAATCCTCGTTTCGATAAACGTTTTCGAACTGGTCGTCAAAAATATCTTACAAAAAAAGAAAGAAGAGATAAAATGGTTGTTGAGCGATAAGATCGAACCATATAGGAAAATATTAAAATCAAAAAATATCAAGCAGCGTGTTTCTTTTTTTTTTTTAATTTATTATTTTAAGAAAAAGAAACGAAAAACCTTCAGGTCGCTCTCCTCTTTCTATTTTATGTTTTTTTTTCTCGGTTCATTGGGAAATACGAGACCATTTTCAAGGCGGGAAATTTGAATTTTTCAGAGATACCACTCCTAAAACGGACCGCTCTTTATCATAAATTTTACCCGGTAATGTTGTTTACATTTCTCGAGATAGTTCAAATTATTTTCAAGATCTTCTTTTTTTTTTTTTTTTTAAGCAATCAAGACGTACTCACAAAATATTCGATAAAATAAATAAATATTTTCATTTCATTCGGCACGATATCAAACAAAAATTTGCAAACATATGATATATAAATTATTTTAAATTAAGTAAACAATTTTTTAAAACATATACCAAACTCAAAAACATACATCTACATGAGTAGAGTTTGATCCATTAAATGTATTACTGAAAACCGAATTAAATTTCACGTTAATTAAAGTAAAAAATTGATGTTATAAACTTATAAAATTACAAACAAATGGAATAATTAAAAATCGTTTTATTTATTTAGTTGAAAACCAATTCGTTTCACTCTAACTAAGTTGAAAGTAAACCCATTGATTGATCGATTTGTTATTTTTTTTCTTTTTCATTTTAGCACCTATCTTAACAATAACCGACGATTCTGGGAGAACAGTTGCGAAGGAAAGGCACTTAAAAGCTGGAAGTGCACTTCGTTTGAGATGCGAGGCTAGGGATATACTAGAATCTCAAAATGAAACGGTCATTTGGAAGAGAGGAGATGAAACACTCATCGAAAACGTTAGGTAAGTTTATTTTTCTATAAATAAGAAAATAACAAAATATTAAGAAGTACAAGTAATTATTTTTAAATAAATAAATGTCAGAAACTGCATAAACTTATTAACCAACTCAATACGTCTCATATCTCGAATAGAATTTTTTTGAAAAACATGTCTACATGAAAAAGAAACAAAATTAAAGAAACGTTGCATAAGAATACTTTTTAAGAAATTTTACATAAAATTTGTTTGTTTGTTTTTGGAAAATATCATATATGTGTGAGTATATTTGAAAACCAAAAGAGAAGGGGGATAAGAAATAGAGGAAAAGTATATTTCAACATTAACGTTCGTTAACATATTCCACAAGACACATCTAAGTAAGCTTCTTAATGAAATTATCAGACAACCTGGTGTATAACGCAGCTTGCATACCTAAGCTGCCGTTTCTCAGCAGTAGTTTAACATCTTCCTCTCGAATAATGACAACCCCCTTTCTCTTATCCTTTCTGGCTAATTTCTTCTTTAGTTTGATTTGCCAAAGTATACGAAAAGATAATTAAAGAAAAAAGAAGTAAATAAATGTAAAAGAGAATAGATAAATTAGAAAATGAATCAAATAGAATGAGAGAGTGAGATAGATAATAATAATTAACACATACAAGATTAATAGCATACTCCAAAGTCATTCAAAATTCATTAGTTGAATACCAGTGACCAGTACTTGTGAGTCATTAAAAATAAAAAATTTAATTGTTCATTCGTTTGTCCAATTTCGTTTTACTATATTATATTTATATTTTTATTTCTAATGTTTTTAATTTTTAAACTTGTTAAATTGTAATATTATTTATTCAAATTGTAACATGTTTTAATATTTTAATTTATCATATGCGGTATTCAGATAAACGTCTCGTCCGAACAACGTGTTAATGAAGTAATTGCATTTTCATGTAACAAAGAATAAAACAGTGTAATTTGATGCAAAAAGGGAAGAGAATAAGAGTGAGTAGGTAGTGAGGGGGGGGGGAAGGTGGAGAGAAGTATTGTAATGTTAAAGAAAGAAAGAAAGAGAAGGTGTGCTTTCAAAAAGGTTATACATATATCGAAGGTAACATTACTGAGGTGAAAGAAATTCGATCTCGTTTTCCAGCGAGAACAGGACTACAGAGATGACTGAGGGTAAGGAGGTTTATGTGATAGTAACTACTCTGATCGTGGAAAGAGCAAGCCCGAGGCATGCTGGTAACTACAGTTGCGTGGTACCTGGAATATCCAAGACGACTATAGCTGTTCATGTTCTCAATGGTAAGTACGTTATCTTTCAGAAGATGAAAAACTTTTTATCATCGATTAAAACGAAAATTTCGGTTCAATCTTGAAAAATGCGAAATGTTTTATCTACGTGATCTTTCTCATATAATACGTCTTATATATAATAGCATACTCTGTATTAGATTTTTTCTGCATACATTGTTCACACTATTAGTTAATTTTTTTTTTTTTTTAAATAACTCATAGATCGTATTACTTACTAGCAGCTGATTAAAAAGCTTCACGCAAAAATTCTATTCCTATGTAGTATCGAACAAGAAGGAAGTTAGTTGCTATTAAGTATTTTTTGTTAGAACTTTTGAGTAAACCATTTCAAAGTTCACGTTTATATAACTTCTTATATTCTTATTTTTACTTATAGAATATGTCGAGAAAATTTTATAGAAAAAAGAACTAGGACATTTTGAATGGATTTCCGAAAAACGAGCGTATATTACATTTAATAAAATATCAAAGAAAAAATTGAAAATAAAAATTTGTATGCATTTAATAATAATTGATGTTTCTATACGTTTTTAATTATATTTCATATTTTATATTTATTTATATAAAGCGGAAAGAACTGTTGTACGTTATACCAGCTTTTTATTAATCACTGCAGCGTGTAATGAATCGTTTTTATACTTTCCTGACAAAATTTTAATAAATATACTGTGCTCTCTTCTAAACATTTATTTACATATTTTCTACAAAATCTTTTTATCTTGTGTAATATCTAATCTAAATCCAAATTTTACATGAATGTTAATCTACAGTATCATTAGCTTATTTGAAAAGAAAAGTTACTACGACTTCTCTTTTGAATATATTGCAGATGTATTATATATCAAGTTCGTTAATCCTTTGAGTAGTGAGTTCTCCAAGCACTTTGCTGAACTAACTCGGAAAATGTCATAGTACCAAAAACGATATTCTCTTCGTAGATACGACTAACAAATGGCCAAATAGCAATACGTTAATTAAACAAACAAAAAATTGAATGTTAATTAATCACAATAACGCTAACTCTCGTACCAATACTAAATTCTAAATTCTAAACTTAAATATATCGAGTAAGCTAATAACATTGACATTTGTATTACTTTTTATTTAAATAAGCAAGACTTATATTGTTTATATTAAAAATATCACCACTAATTATTGTTTACTACAATACTATTATTATTATACTAATTAAATGGATATTTGCAGTAACTAACATAAGCCCTTCTTCCAATCACTCATTCAATTATTTATGTAATTTTATTTAAATATAAAGTATTCACAATTTTATAAATTATTACCCAACTGAATACGCTTAATAACAAATTCAACAATTAATTGAGCAATTAATTTATTTTATATATCCTTGCTTCGATATCAAGCAAATATTATTCTTTCAAAAGCCATTTTATTTTTATCGAAAAAAAATAAAAAATGAAGGTAAAATAAACAAAGAAAAATAGATAAAAGAACAGATTATAGGTAAATCGAAGTTACTGTGACTTTATTTATTTCTCGCGTAAGAAGTTGTTAATCTCGTGAGAAAAAGAAAAAAGAAAAATAGAGAGAGAGAGAGAACGTTCCCCCAACGACTTTAATTCAAAAACGTTTTCAAACTTTTCCCTGACTGTGAAGTTAAAAAAATATAAAAAGAAATTAAAAAAAAAAAAAGAATAAAAAAATAGGAGAGAGAGAAGAGAAAAGTGGAGGATAGATTTATTCTTCGCACGGCTAGCTAACGTTGCGTTGTACGACGATAAATCACTTCAACGCCGTTTCAGATTAACTCGTCCGAAACCACCAAACGCGTTGGACTTGTCGAAATGTAGCAAACGTCTTTACATATGTAGTTTATATATAAATATATAAAAAAAGTTATCTTTTTCTGCTTGACCATTATCTCATTTACACACGCAAATGGAAAATCTATATTCGAAAGTATGTAATTCAACCTATCTTTGATTTGTTCTCAATTTTTTAATTATTACGAACAAAACAAATTTGAAATATTGATATGCAACGTGTTGATTAAACAAACGAACTTTCCTAGAATCATTTAGTGATATTGTGTATAATTTAAAAAAACAAAAAAGTATAAAAATACTTGTTGATCAAATTAACGAATTATTTGAATTGATCTGCCAAATGTTAGAAAAAATATAACATAAAATAAGCATGTCGATGAATTATCAAACGAATGTTATTAGTTTTAGTTTGACTAATCCTTCCCTACATTCATACTAACAGATATGACCCAAAAATGATGAAGAAAAAAAAAGAGAATTAGCGAGTAGTCAAGAACGACGATGGCATCACACGTTTCATGGAAATGGAAGTAGCCCTAATTTGACAGGAGCATGAAAATGAGGTGTGGGTGGTGATGCCATGAAACGAGAGTTTCAAAGAAAGCAAGGAAGAGACACACAAAAAAAAGAGAAAGAAAGGAGGAGAGAAAAAAAATAGCTGCTGAAGGCTGTGTGCTACTTCCTTCCTATTTTTTTTTTGTTCATTCATTTGCCAGCTTTGCACGTATACACGTACATACACGGATAAACGTACAACACAGATACACTACATACTAATGCATTTAACGGAAACGCGATGACCTCTCTTTCTTTTACCCTTTCTCTTCCACTAATATCTCTCACTCTTTCTTGTCATCCTGTTATAGCCATAATACCATTTTATCCTTAAACATACGCACGAAATGCGAGAACGAGCATCTGTTGTGGTCGGATGCAGTTAACGAGAAAAATGTATTTTCTCTCTATCTCTCTCTCTCTCTCTCTCTCTCTATCTCTCGCTCTATAATCACTAGTTTTATTTTGTTTATTTCGTATATTTCTTTACTTTAATCAATTACGAGATGTATATGATGTATATTAATTTTTCAACGTTCTATAATAGTGAAAAAGTAAATTAATTATCACGTCGTATGTAAATTTTGTTAAACCCTCTTTATATATATACAACACTATTTTATACAATGTAACGACCCTAGTAGTACAAAATATTGAAAAATATTGAATGCATTTGTATTTAATATTAAAAAGAGATTCAATGTCTTTTTAATATTAAATACACATGTATTCAATATTTTTTCAATATTTTGTGCTACTAAGAGAATATTTGTGTTCATTGAATGTGCAGAAAGTGTTTCTCACGGTTAAAATATGTCAATTTTAATGAAAATTATCGAGAAAGTATTAAGTTAATGTCTATACTCAGGCACAATATTCTCCATTGTTAAAAGTAATTAATGAAAATCGATGAAGAATAATATTTAATCGGAATGATATTTAAAAATATGAAAAATTCTCAAAAGAGAATAAAAAGGAAAGTTAGTTGGGAGATATTTCGTCAGTAAGTTTCTAAATCGATCCTGTCAATTGATGAGAGAAATTTATTCTCCAAGGAATATATAACCAGTGATCGTGAAAATACGAAATTTAAAAGAAAATTCCTATGTGAAATGTGAAGGACATTTCACCGAGGTACGAAATATCGGATTTCGTTACATCTGTTCAAGATGTCAAAATGCATGTATAGATGTATGCATGTATGTGTGTTATGTATGTGTTATATATATATAACGTTATACACGTTGAATATTGATCGAGTATATTCGTTCTTTCCCTCGTTCGTTCGTAGCAGTGAATCATTCCAATGTGAAAGAAGTCAAAAATCTTTGATAAAAGAGACAACTTTGCTTACTGTATAAAAAAGAAAAAATAGAAAAAGGAAGAAAGAATTGGTTCATTATCCGAATAATTATTCGAGGAAGAAAAAAAAATAGTAAAAGAAATGCGAAAGTAGAACATTGAGAGTTACGTCTGCAGTATCGTTTGTAGTAATTAATTAATGAAAATAAGCATTACAAATTAGTAGGTAGAGATACTTAGCAGTTTTATCTCGCTTCGAAAACATTTTTACCTTTGGTTGAGTGTGTGTTTAACTCGTTTTTTGATCTTAATAACTTTTTAAGGGAAAAAGAGTAAGAGAATGAGAGAGTGAGAGAGAAAGAGTGAGAGAGAAAGAGAAAACAAGGTCATTTGCGGCTACTTCCATATAAGAGGATCAGGCTGGCCGAGGCTTTAATGGCCCCTTATAATTTGGATGTTATCCGAAAGTTGCGAAAGTTAACGAGCGAAATCCGTAGCTGCTTGAAAGTGTTAGGAAAAGGAAACGTAAGGTCGTTCGGAGGCTAATAATTTGATTAACGCGAAGGTAACCGAGTTTACTCCATAATGTTTTGCCTTAAGAAATCTGAGATCTGAGAAAATTGGTTAAAGAAATATTTGGAAAAAAAATTAAATCAACGAAATAATGGAAGAAAAAAAAGAAAATATAATATTATTATATTAATAGTATTTTCGATTCAATAAAATGAAAATAATTGGTTAATATACTGTAATACAGCTATTAATAATTAATTTTCTACTCAATCTTGAAATAATTTTTTGATTAATTGATACTGACCAATATTTAAAATATTCATTAATAAAAATTATTTATTTTTGAACAAAACATTCTTCTTGAATTTTATTCATTTATTTATTTAATTTTATATAAATTCTGTAACGTCACGCTACGTTTTTCTATATAAAACTTTTACATTGATAGAACTAGACCACGAGAAAAGCTATCGCAGTAGTTCGACTGGAAAGCTAGTAAACCAAATTTTAGGGATTTAGGTAAAGGGCGAATAAAACCCACTTTCAGTAGTTGGAATAAATAGCCAGTGAGACAAAATTCTAGTAACTCAGGTAAAGGGCAAACTAAACGAGATTGCAATTGGTATAGTAATTCACCAATTCTCATTTAATAATTTCCAAAGAGTTGTAATTAATGAACTCGAACGATGTTTCTGAACGGTTAAGCTGAGTACGTGAAATGTAATGAGGAAGTAAGTAAAAGAAGACGAGAATGCGGTACGAAAATAAATATAAAAAACGTATACGGTAAAGATATTTAACGAAACAGAATTGGATATGATGTAATTATTAAATACAAGGTAATACTGCAATATGATAAAGATCGTCATTTGTCAGTTGTTAGTTATAGTTCTGTTAAAATATAAAGGAGAGAAAAAAGTTAGTTTTGTCAATTTTGTAAGTTCATATAAAAAATACAAAGGAAAGTAAAGATGTAATAAAACATAAAAGAGAGTAAGTACATAGTTCTGTTAATTGTTAATTAACACGCATCGATGGTACACATTAAACTTTCCATTCGAGTCCTTGTGTACCATTGGTGATACACGTTGACATATTTATTTAATACATCAAAACGTCAAATGGCTCGAATGAAAAGTCGAGTAAAAACTGTTCAACACGAAACGTGTTAATAATTGCTGAAGCTCAAAAAGAAAATAAAACATAGCACTGAATAAAAGAAAAGTAATCTTAAAAAACTAAAAAGAAGTACGCACAAAAGTAAGTATTTGATCAAGATTAATCAACTTAATCCACATTACGGTCCAGTCAAGCCAAACGGCTTATCCTGTTCAACACAACACGATCCTGCAGCTAATTTTGCTACTTGTACGTAATCATCTACTAATGAATTGTGAGTAGAACGATTTAATAAATAATTAAGAACCAGAACTCCGGTGCAATAAATTTTCTTTAGAATTTATCACTGTTACTTACTATCTCTGCCTATCAATAAAAATATTAAATTCTCTTTCTTTAACAACTGAATAATTAACAATTCATAACTCTGAGGAAATCAATTAATCTTATCTACTTCACATGAACGTCTAAACCATTCTATCTCCGCATAGTTATATAGAGTAACAGTTTGCAGGAGTACTCAATACTTGATCGACACAAGCAATATATAGTACAACGTGACTGAACCTTTCCCCTGGTACAGGAGGTTGCAAGTACGACTGACTAATCCCTTCGATTTGCTCACCAAGTGATAATTTGCGAGAATATTGACATCCGAGTATTTGATCGACCACAAGTTTAGAGAAATTAGCATAATGACAGAATCTTTCTCTCATACAATTGAAAATGTTTAAGAAATTTGTAAAAAAATATAAATTCTCTCACATATAAACCAATATACACTATACTTTTACATCAATTATTTATTTTAAACAATACTGATCAAAAATATATAAAAATACTAAATAAATAAAATATTTTCTTTTAATCTTCTTTCTTTCTTCTCTCTTCTTTTATTTTCTTGTGATTTTTTCGTGATGTAAACAAGAAAAAGTCGAGAATCCTGTTCCTGTCTTTCTCTTTGGTCCTCGTGGACTACAGTCCCCAGGTTTCAAAGAAACTACTTGCAAAAGTACTTCTAGGCTAGTTTTACCACCATTGTTCCCGTAATACCGCTAGCAGCTAAACGTAAGGAAGCGGAGGCAAGAAGGTGAAATCCGCATAAATCCTTTCTTCCCCGACTATCTCTTTTTTCTTCTCTTCGTTCTTGATAGTACTTGTACGACATCGTGGAAATTTATATCATTCGGTACCAACTACTCAAAGTAAGAAAAATATTCTCACAGTAGCTTTAAGAAATAACATTTATCAATAAAATATAATATTTTTTATTGTATTATATGATTCTCAAATAAAAAATGTTCTCAAAACCATATTTCAATTCGTACCATTCATATCAATCTAAATAGAAATAATACAAATCTACTAAGATTTTTAGATAAAGATACTTTTTTGTATCTAACTTTTATTTTTATTTTAAATTATCTTATAAAACGATTAAAAGTAATTTATTCATATGCTTCATAATCTTAACATTTGCATTTCGAACTTTAAATAATTAAATCATATGTATCATAAGAATACTTATCGTAATAATTTTTTTTTTGTATTATATTTTTACTTTTTTATATCTAACAGTTTTATATTTTTGACTTAAAAAATGGTTTAAAACGTGTAAGAATAATTTAATCCTATGCGTTCACCATAGATTTTCCTTCAGACAGTCTAATGGAGAGATACAACAATTTTGAATTGATTGGTGAGTTGACTGTATCCAGTGATGCATCGCTTTAATTGGTCTCACCTTCGAGTCCTCTCTCCTCCTCTTCCACCCCTTTCTCTCTCTCGCTCTCTTTGGCTTACCACCATAACCTCCGGGACAACCAAGAAAGAGAAATTACCGGATTATGTTGGCAGGGCACGAGGTCAAGCCCTCTCACCACGAGGTGATTTCTCTTCCAAGTCTAACGTCCTGGTTTCGAAATGACTCCAAGAACGTCGACTCCCATCGTTTTTGATTCAAGGACACCTCTCTAACAACCTTTCTACTTAACATACCGATTTCTATTCAACCCTTACAACTCATCCCATACATCTTTCCTTTCAATTCGTTTTCTTTTCAACTTTTATCATAAAAAAAAAAGAATCTTTTTTAGTCATTCTTTTTTTTTATTATAATAATCGATTGATTATATTTTTATTTCATAAATTATTACATTTACGCGTAATTATGTCTTACAATCTGAAATCCTTTCGAATATTTATTTAAATATATTTTTTTAAGAATATTTATCTTACATTAGTTTACTTTTGTAATTACTGCAATGTTCTTAATCATTTTTAATAAACTGTAAAATAAATTCTTATTATTTGGTAAGAGAATTATTGATCGTATGTAAATTTGATTAATTTACTTTGGAGAATGAGAAAAATATTTAATTACATTCAAGTTGCCGGTAGACGATAATTTTATAGTTCGAATTTCGTAACTTCTAAATGTAAGTTGAATTTTCGAACAGAGGACAAAAGGGTTTGTAACGCTCAAAAGTAAGTTGTTCCTACGTGATTATTGTTCGAAAGTAAACTTGTAGTTTACTTGGGAATTGTTATAACTGGCATGATCGATCGTGTCGTTAAAGTTCTCACAATGGTTTCAAAAGATTTTGAGATTCCTTGTTGCGTGAACTAGGAAATGGAAGAAGAAAAAGGAAGAAGAATAAGAAAAAGAATAGAGAGAAACTATTTCTCTCTTTCTTTTTATATTCGATAAATTTTATTCGTCGAATTTTCAATCGCGAACAAAACGTTATAGTTTTCAAAAGGTTCCAACGAAATATCGAAATATTTCAAGAAATACACTTTTCTCCGTGTCTCGCAGAAAAATTCAAATAAAAATCTCTGACAAATTTGTTAACAAAGGAAAAATCAAATATCTTTTTGCATTTTCATTTGACAAAGGACATACATACGAAATCAAATTTTCTATTTCCCAAAACTGACCAACTGGAGATCAAAATTTCAATGTGAAAATATATTTAAGGTATATGTGTGAAATAGAAGAAAAATTCAAATAATTCTTTTTAAATTTGATAACTCATAAATAATAATTTATTAATATTTTAAATAAATGGTCCATATTTATAAAAAGGTATAAACACGTATATCATATAGATAAATTATTTATTTAAAATTTTAATTGATATTTTTTACATGCTAATATTTTATTTTAAAAAATACTCACCGAATATAAAAAGCAACCATGTGTTAACACACAAAACCGAAACGTTCTAATACATTTATATTTTCTTTTACAATATTTCCATTTCTAAAATTGATCACATGGAAAAAAAGGGGATGGTAGATTGAGAGAAAGTGAACAAAATAGGAAAGAGTTTGACTAGCAATGTAACCAGCAATGCGTGCAATGTAGTTCGGTATAACGCGTGCTTTCCTCTATTTAGGAATTGCATCGTAGCGGATGTGAGTCGATAAATCGGTGAACAAGCAAACTCACCAGCTCGAAACACTATTGTTATATAGCAAAGTTACATTAAGCGTGTGATCGTTTGAGGTAACATTAATCGTACCGGGTAAAATCACCGTTCTCACCGATTCGTTTAACGTCGCACAGTAATCGGCATTGAGTATTCCAAGCAATGTAATCGTTTTGCGTTGACTACCTCACTACAGTTTAATCATGATAGTCGATCATTGTAAACAACTTCCTAACTTATATTATTATACTTTATACCATCACTTTTAAATACGATTACAAGAAAAGTTATTTATTAATAATTAAAATAAATATATTTGTCATGATGAATTATTCATTTTAAAATCGAAACAATTTCATCAAGCTCGAGATCAACAAACTCGTGTAAAAGTATAAGTTAATTTTATTAATTACTATTATATCATAAATAATAAAATTCATTATGTATATGTATTTTTAATTCTTGATTATTTTTATTCATATTTGTATTTAATTCATTTAATAAAAATATAATAATTGTAATAGAAAAAAAAACTTCAATTATTTATTGGTAATTTTTTTTATTTAACATTATACGTTAATTTTTAATTATAATTTTTATTTAAAAAATGTCTACAAGTCCCTGGATCGATGAAAGGGAGCCTTGGTAAATGTCGATGACCTTTGTCGAAGATTAAAAAGGAAAACATAGCGAAAGAAAAAATAATCCAAAAAACGCAATATTCTTATATTGAAGCAACCATCCTTTTTTCGCATGATGAACAAAAAAAATCTTAATAATCATTAAGACATGAGTGTGTAATTTTTTTTTCCTTAAAAGAAGAAAAAAAAGATGGATAGATCCCCTACTCGTGTTATCTTTCATCTTCTTTTACCTTTCAAATGTCAGCTTTTATCCCTGGCGTGTTAAGGGGGTATTTTGATGAAAAACCTCAAACCATTTCCATCTCTTTTACTCGATCACACATTCACGTTAGCGGGAAAATAGATGGGAGAACAAATATTCGAATTAAGATGGCTAACGGGGATTTCACGATTTCAAAGATTTTTTCGACGGTGTAAAAGAATAAGATACGAAATGGAAAGAGAAAAGAGGCTCAGAAAGAAAAAAAGACAGAGAAAGAGAGAGAAAGAGAGAGAAAGAAATGTGAACAAAGTGGACGTCGTAAATCGTCATGTGACAAAGAGAAAAGAGAGAGAGAGAGAGAGAGAGAGAAAGCAAGAGAGAAGAACGAATTGACAAATTCCGTATCGATCTTGGACGTCGTCCAAGAGGAGACGATTTTTATCGAAGTTATCGAATCGGTTGAGAGGATATAGGACGATCGATGGTCGCGAACCCATTTCCGTAATCACGACCTCTATCTCTCTCTCTCTCTCTCTCTCCCTCTCCTTCTTAAGAATTAGTTAAGTTATCTTTCTATTATTTTCTACCAATCCCTATAGGAATCCTTTCAATCGAACCATACTTATAATAATTTTGAATAAACTAATATATATTAATAATCGATTAATAATATTGTTATTAAATTAATGTTAAAAATATTTACATAATGTTAAATTAATTACATAAATAACACTTGTATCTAACGGTAATAAGTATTAACTTATTAACACTTGTAATAACGTTAATAAGAAGTGTTGGTTAATTATTTATATTATTATTATTATTATTATTATTATTTTACTTTTAAAATTGATTAAAACTTTGTAGATAATATTAGGAGCACCGAGAAGTAATCAAAATTTTTCTTTGATAGCAACAAATATTTATTTATTAAAGAAATCTTAAATAATAAATCAACAAATTAATTTCCATTATTTTCGTTTTGTCAGCTTAAAGACAATTGTTCGATTCCCTTTTTAAAAAAGTCCTTCGATTTTTCATTGACCGTCTCTAAACACAAATTAACTGTGAATGAGCTCATCGAAGAAATTTTGATTACTTTTCGGTCCCCGTAATATAAAATTACATTAAAATACTAATTCAACAAAAGATATATTTAAAAAATTGAAAATCAATACTCTTATAAAAGAACAGCATAAATAATTATCACAATATACAACTAATAATATTCATATATTGTATAATATATGTTATTGTAAAAAATCGAAATTTTAGAATGTCAAGATTCACATATTCGTTTGTCAACACATACCAAATTTCTAACATACACCAAACGACCATGTGAATCATGACATTCTTCAATTTCGATTTCTCACAGTAACATATACGTCATATTTAGCAAGTAATCCACATATTTACGCAAAATAAACATATACAAACATCAATTAATTGTAGGATATAATCATAATACGAGTTAAAATGCAATGACGATAACAACTGTGAATAGAATTGTGACAGAACATCGTGCATGCAGAAGGTTGCATCGAATCACTTCCGTTTTGCGTCTACGCCCATGTAGAATCTATTAATAAAGAGGGGCCTTACTAATTTCGGTGAAAGCCAAGTGCATCCAACTATTATCTAGGAAGCGCAACTCGCGTACTTCGGCAAGTGCACGCTCAAGCGGAACCAACGACGAGAAGCAAAATACGTCAAGCCCTGTGCTGCACGTCGTCGGAGTGCATCTGACAGAAAACCTATAGACGGGTAGTACGGCCATTAATGAAATGACAAATGCGTTCCCGTCGTCGTCGTCGTAGTCGTTGTAGTCGTTGCTCGTTGTTCGTCGTTCGTCGAGGACGAAATCTAAGCACCGGAGTCTTTCTTCCGGAAAATAAAATATTTAACATCATGATTTACGAGAGAACTTCTCCTTTTTCTTTTCTTTCTTTCTTTCTTTCACAAATTTTCTTTTACAATCGACCCTTCGATAAGAACTTTCAACGATTTTTTTACCCTTTTTAGCATATTACTATTGTAGGATTGAAGATTTTAGCGGTAGTTAGTTATATGTGTGTATGTGTGTGTGTGTGTGTGTGTGTGCATATGAGTTAATTCTATCGCGCGATTATTCAAAGAGAATATGATCTATACCTTGTGAAGTACGTTTATTTATGAAAGAAAGAGAAAAAGATCTAATATTGAAAGTAAGAGGAAACGAATAGGACAAAGAACGATTATAATTCCTGAATACGTGTACATTGATATGAGGGGGGATGAGAAAGATGACAGAAAAGACGTGAAATCAAAAGAGTAGAGAGCAATCGTGAGTTTACCAACCTAACCTAAGTGAAAACAATAAAAAAGAAATCTAAGAATAAATAGCCAAGAAAAAGAATAAAAAGAATAAACATTTCCCTTTTTATATTTCATTGAACATTTTAATAATTTTATTCATTTTTTTGTTTAATTGTTGTTAACAGGAGAACTACCAGCTGCAGTGCACGATGGAAACGGAGTATCACGGGCTGTCCTCAATCTCTGGCTGATTCATTTGACAGTGAGCTACGTTTTCTTCAGATGACAATATTAAGGTACAAATTTATCGTGAACTAAAAAAAAAACAAAAACAGAAAGAAAACTCAAACAACTACTAATCTCTCTAGAAAAAAAAACACAATTATTTAAAAAAATTGAAATAATACAATAAACGTAAATGTAAGAATTCAAAATAGAAAAAGATAGTAAAATAGCTGGATCGAAACGTTAATCCAATTATCTCTTTCTTGGAAATATATTTATAAATGATAAAATGCGCAAGAACAGCAAGTGTTTAAGAGAGATAGCGGATTCGATAGAATGTTAATTCAGTCATCTCTTTGTCTCTTCCTCTCTCTCTCTTGAAGACATACATATAAATGATAAAATGAGAGAGTGCAAGGGTGAGATGAATAGCTAGTTCGATCGAAACGTTAATTCCTTGGAAGGACAAACAAGCTTTCAATTATCTCGCCTGGACTACGTTTCTCTTGAGTAAGAAAGATCCTCACAAACGGTTAAGCGTCACGCTCGGTAATCCATCGTCCTTCCTATCAAAATTCACGAACGAACAAACGATTTACTAGCTGTTAGCATAAATCGAATCATTCAACTCCTGTTAAAGAAAAAGATCACATCGATCTATTGAAAATTTTGCTATTTTTGATAAATGCTTGATGATAGAAAAATAAACATTTTCAAAATACGACAACGAAACCTATTTTCTTTTTTAACTTTCGGTCATAGATATTCATCGATTCTAATAGAATGGGATAGAATAAAATTAGTCGTATAATTTTAACGGTTAATTTATACGATTTAAATCGATCTCTCTTTTTAAAGCAAGAGGGAAAAAAATAAACGAAGTTTTCGAAGATAAAAAAATATTATGAAAATATTTTCTTTTACTCTACTTTTTGTCCTTTGACAAATAGACTTTTTAAAAATTCTTTGTAATTTATGTGGATGTTCGTTTATTTAAAAAAAATTAATTAGTAAAATAATTATTTATATGAATTATTTTTAATAATTATTCGTCGATTTAACTAACTTTAATTTTTTTGTTAAATAAAAGAATTACTTTTTTGTTGACACTTATAAATTTTTAACCCATTCGTATATGAACTAAACTTATTCTTAGTATAATAACATTTACCGTTCAAATATTATACTACAACTTTCAAGTAATGGATAATTTATTTTACAAAACGTATAAAATATTGCGTTATAGAGAGTTAAAATAATCTCTCTCTTTTTCTCTTTATCTTCCTCCGAAGCGAAAAAAAAAATGAACTCACATAAAGAAAACATTAAATGCTTTTTTTTACCACGAATTCTTCGTCGTACCTATTACTTCTTAGTTACTAGTTATTTTCTTCTTTTTCTTCTTTTTCTTCTTCTTCTTCTTCTTCTTCTGCTACTTACTCTTTTTCTACTTTTTTTCTCATAAGATATTTAATCCGAGTTTCGAATGAGTTTTCTAGACGCTAACCACAGGAAAAACGCCATCGACTTTCGCGAAGTTAGGGGAAAGAAATTTTCTGAATTAACGCAAAAGAGATCTTACTTGTCTTACTTGTCTCAAAGATTTTCCTACTTGACTGCACCGATCGAATAACGAATTAAACTCGGAAACGGATTTCATTCTTTTATTTTATTTCCTTTTATTCTTGTCCTTCCTTTTTCTTTCCTTATCTTTTTCGTTTAGTCGAGCTGAATTTTTTTTTCGATTTCCTGCCGATAATACCGAAAGAATAATGATATTTAAATATTTCATTCCTATAGCAATAGTACAGTCTTTTTCTTCTTCTTCTTCTTCTTCTTCTTCTTTCACTTAATTTTTCTGTTTTTGCCTCATCCTATAACTTAATTACAAACTTTCTTATCTAATTAAAATTTCTTTCGATTAAGATCTTCATTATTAAAATTTGATAGACCATTTTGTTATAACGCTCCAACAACTTTTCTATCATTTTTTCCTTGTGAAAGTGAAATATAATAATCGTCATTTTTCTATTTTTTCTCGTTCGCTTACCTATACGTTTTTTTTTCTGCAAAATAAATTCATATCGAATAATGGAATAAATTAACGTGATTTAATAATATTTTCATCCGATAAAACGATTCACGACGTTTACAAACACCTATATAATAAAATAATAAAAAGTAAACTTGAAACATTTTTAAAACGTTTCTGCATATAAACTCTGATTTTTCTCCATATTGCAAATTTATAAAAAGATTTTAATTAACTACAATATTTATTTTCATACCAATTAATTTTAAATTAAACATTTTCTTCTTTTTTTTTGCTTTTTCTTTTTCTCTTTTTTTCTCCTTAAAATTATTTCTCTCGATACGTAATATATTTCTTTTAGTTTTACGACAAGAAAAGACGGTTCGTTAGTTAAATTATTAAAAATTAATTACATCAACTGCAAAACGATACGATATCCTGTAACAAATGATATTCGCGAGAGAAATATAATAAAATTAAATTAAAAAAAATAAAAACGAAACAAGAATTTTTAACGAAATTTTTCATTTCAATATTTACTATGAATAAATAGCAGATTACAATCTACGAGTGGATATATCCAACGAATCCCTGCACAAAAATTCTACCAAATAAAATATTAAAAAATACGAACACCCACATATATAAACGTACAGTGCCACACACATACTTAACTGGACCATACGTAAAATGTTGCCACATACATATATGCTACAGAATGATTCGTAAATATACAAATTCACAGGGAATGATAACGTCAAGTTAGATTTTAAAAAACAGTAGACAAAAAGAAATAGAAATAATAATGAAAAAAGAGAGAGAGAAAGAAACAGATGTATCGATCTAAGCGAAATAAAAATTTGTTTTGGTTAAATAGAACGTACAGTTTAGAAGTTATTCCCAATTCAAAATCGTACATTGTGTTTAGTAAATAATTTCGTCTCGACCTTTTAAAGGATAGAACATGAAAATATCGAAAATTCAAACACGATGTATCGAATAGTTCGTTTAAGTATTACTTACACACATTATTTTAAATCACTTAGGTTACCATGTTTTATGGGGAAAAAAAAGTATAGGGGTTATATATATATAAAATATTATATATATATATTAGAATTTATTTATTATATATTAGAAATTTAATAGAATATTAGAAATTGGAAAGGGGATAGAAAAATTTCATCAACGTGTTAATCGAACCTTGTTGAGTGTCAACAGACTAGAAAAAATTCTATTTTTATATATCGATCTATCGAACTATCGATATATCGAACTATCGATCTCTCGAACTTCGATATATAGATCTATCGAACAATCGATCTCTCGAACTATCGATATATCGATCTATCGAATTATTGATATATCGATCTATCTAACAATCGATCTCTCGAAGTTCGATAGATCGATATGTCGATAGTTCGATAGCTCGATGAATCGATTGTTCGATAGATCGATATATCGAAGTTCGATATATCTATTGTTCGGTAGATCGATATGTCGAAGTTCAATAGATCGATTGTTCGATAGATCTCTTTCTCTCTCACTTTTTCTTTTCTTTTTTATTTGTACAATTTTTATTTCCTTTTCTTCCTATTTTCTTTCGACTCTTGTTCTCTCTCGTTTTTGAGTTCAACTAAAAAAGGAATATCTTGTTTAAGAGAATTCTGGAAGCTTTCTCGACACCGAAACCATTTATTCGACTGAATTACTTGAATAAAATAAAAAAAAAATAAAAAACAAGAAAATAAGTTAATAATTTTATCAACTAGAAAATTCAAATGTAATAAATAAATTTTAAAGTAGGTACATATAGAATTTATTTATTTAATTTTTATAATTGGATAACTTTCAATATTTGTACTTTTAATTTAATAATTATCAAATAATTAATATTAAATATTTTACTTTCTATTTGAATGACAGAGAAAATTATTTTATTATTAACAAGAAAATAATATTTTTTTTAATTATATAACATTATTTTGAAAATTACTTCAATTACATTATTCTACAATATTATAGGAAAGAAATTGATTTAATTTTGATAAGTATTCTCACACTTTAAGCGACGATAGATCTTAGTTGAGAGCTGGCGTAATAATTTCACAAAGGTAAAAGATTTTAATAAGGAAACACACGTTTCTCTTCATCACCTCTTCCTGTTTCTAACGGTCTCTCTCTCTCTCTATTTCTCATTTTCTTTCTCTCTTCTTCCCTTTTGTGATTGTAACGACACGAAAACTGAAATAACAGTACACGCGGAAACTATAGTTTATACGTTATTGTCGAACCAGCCCAGCATAACAACGGTTTAACCACCAGTATCAGCTCTCAGCTTTCATTATCGGCCAGCATAGATCATAGCTCGTGTGTAGGCAACTGTGTGACGTCACACATCCGTTCATACTTCATCGCTGGAGAATGTCACACTGTACGACGAGTATTCATACGTAATTCGAGGTACAATTTTTCTTTCCATTTTTCTTTTCTTTTCTTTTCTTTTTTTCTCTTTTTTTTTTTTTTTGTAACGAAACTATAAAGAAGGAAACGAACGAGTAAAATTGAATATTCCTAGTCATAATTATTTAATTCCGAAAGAAATTTACCACCATATTGTGTTATTCATACGTAATGCGAAATTAATTTTCACGTATTGCTCCACTGACCACTACATGACGTCACAAATTCTTTATTCGGAAATTCATTAACTGAATAATTTTTATCATATTCTGTAGGTTTTTATACGCAATTCGTGATAGTTATACCTTTAATTATTACTTTTTTTATTTTCTAGTATAATAGTTTTATTACTTTTTGTATATTCTAGTGACTATAAATAAAAAATCTCTAGGTTGTTATTCGTGCGTATTATTTTCTATAAAATTTATTTTTATATCAACGCATTAAATATATAGTGATAAATATAATATTAAGGTAATCGTTTAATCTCTAATAATACGTTGTTGTTGTTGTTATTGTTTATAAACGTTCAGTTTAAGGATTAGTCAACAATTAACCCACGAACTATTATTCGAATTACAAGAGAAACATGAATCATTAATGAACATCAAAATTCATTTGTAAAATACTTTTCGTTTGACTCTTGCTGTGGTTTTTTAATAGACTATTCGCTCACATACATACGTACAATACAATCAAATGCACATATACATACGCATAAGCGTAATTAAATCTCCTTTTGCGTTATTACTATGATGTTTCAATTAACCGTGTTAAATCGTGAAACCACACAAGCGCAAGTATATATCACGCATAATGGTGTGCTGAGTGTATATATATATATATATGTGAATATATGTGAGCTTAAGATACGCCTGGTTACATGGTTCATTAATTAAAGTAATTTTCTACGTTCGCCAACCTTTAACCAAATCCAATAGAAAGTAATAACTTCGATTAATACCAATACCATATTACAGAACTATACTACTACGCAATAGATATATCAATTAAATATGTATGTAGTTATACTAATGTTCTTAATATACGATAGCAAACATCGTAGACCTGATCATCGTAACATGTTTGCACTTTACAAAATTAAGAATTACATATTAACACTTTAATGGCCACACGTCTACTCAAAACGTCGTTAACGGTCGGTAATATTTTTGAACAATTAATTTAGAAAAACTTTTTTAAGTTCACGAAAAAATCAACGTAAAAAAAAACAACAACAATTTAACAACAAATTTAATTTTATATAATTTTAAATATATACAAAGTTTTAAATAAATAACGGCCAATAATGGTTGTTTCGGCTATCACACACATGTTGTCAACTAACAAAATTACTATACATTTTTTATTTTAAATTACTCCCTGGTTAAGAATTAAATTATTCACTCTTTGAATTTAAAGGATTTTGTATTATTACATACTAATTATAATTATTCGATAATTAACAAAGTTCACGCGTTAGATTTGATTATTAAAGTTTTAAATTGAAAACTTCGAATCTGTTCAAATTTCAAACAAATCTTGAATAGAACACGTTCGAACGCTCGAGTTTAAATGAAAAGCTTTTGAAGTTGTTACTTTTTCTTCTTTTCTTTCTTTTTTTCTTTTATTTGATTGTTTTCTTTTTTCACGGACAGCTTCGACGACGTAATATCGACGAATAATGAAAAACTTGTTTATTCTTTTATTTTTTCAATCACGATTAGATACACACACAACATCCTATCGGTCGTCGAACCTATGTTCAATGACAACGACAACAACAACACCTTTTAATTGCTACGCAATCAAAATAAATTTGTCGAGATATTAAAAATGTCGTATATAATCTGTTTCTCGTGGAAACATTTCTCTCTCTCTTTCTTTCTAACTAACGAAACACGAAACATTCAAGGATATTACGTTTCATTATGCAGCTGAACGATCGCATGACGTTCGTGAAAGCTTGATAATTAAATACTTTATTGGCTACGATTGAAATAAAGGAAAAAATGAAAACTATAAAAGAAAGAAGAGAAATTTGTTGAAACAAAGAGGATGAAAAACGAATGGATTGAATCGAAATTGGATAAAGAAACAAAAAAGATCAGAACAAAATCTAATACAAGAAAATGATAAATAACTTGTAAACAAAAGAAAAAAAAATAACAAGATTCTTTTTAAATACGTACAAGCATACAATGTAGATACGCGTGCATATATATATATACACACATACAGCATATTTTCCATTGTATGAAAATATTACCGCATTTTTCCAGGATATAAAAAAGACATTTTATTACTACACGGTGAACTGAGCCAGAAAACAGGACGAATTTTATTATTAAATTAATGCAACTGTGCAGTTTGTAATTAGAATATTTTTTTTTTCAACCGACAAAAAGAAACAGAGAGATAGAGAGAAATGTCATTACTTTTAGTAGAAAGCGCAAAGCGGAAAAAAAAACTCTCAATTAACGGAAAATAAATTATAAAGTTAGACAAATCTTTATTTAATATAAATATGTTCGTGTGTACGTGTTTAAAAATAAGAAGAAAAATAAAATAATAATAATAATAATACAATAAAAAATAAAAGAACCATGCAAAAACAAAAACAAAATGTTCGTACTTACAATAATTATCGATAATTACGTAAACGAGTTTGCTTAGATTATACAATCGGATTAGATCGTAATCACGGTTATTAGATACTCCTGCCGATGGAAAGAAGAAAAATAATAATAATAATAATAATAAGAAGAAGAAGAAGAAGAGAATAAGTTAGAGTAATAGTCGGTAGCATAGCAACACTAACAAACACCACTACCACCACTACTACCATTACAACTATCACCACCACTACCACTCTTGGTTAACGTAAACAGCTTAACTCTGTCTCGTGATTCATCGACTTAATCCAATTACCCGACAGCCTTTGGCTTATCTCTCAAGAAGCAGCCCAGTGCAACCCCCGGTCTTCGTATCTTTCCTACAAATTCATAAATTTTTCTTCACCAAGCTCACCCAATTTCTATTCTCTTCATTTTTTTTCTTTCTTTATTTAGTTTTTTTTTGTCTCCCTTTGTTGGTACCATCTTACCAAACAACACGGAATAAGAATAAAGATATAGTAAAATGCAAAAATATAAAAAAAAAAGAAAGAGAATGAGAAAGATAGATGATCGATAAAGTATAACTCGTTACAAACTGATCCGTTACGATCGAGATAGAAATTGGAATGAGAAAAAAAGTTATAGAAAGACAAATAAAGAGAGAGGGAGGAGAGGGGAGAAACAATGGGGGTGTATAACGATACGCCAATTAGCACACAGCAAAGGACCAATTATTCTACTTAAGAAAGTGTGTACACAAAGAAAGAATTCTAGTTTAAATTCCGAAAAGCAATTTCGTTATTCTTATTGTTAGTCTTGTTTTATTCAATCCTAACCTTGTGTTGTTCATAAGAACACCATCACACAACCATTATCACCATTCCTATACCATCATTGTCACCAGGTCCTCACACATTATTCTAAACATAGAGTGGTCTCAAACATGCAAATAGTTGTAATCGTTTTGAAATAATTCACATATCTCTTTTACTTACGATCGATATTATAATTTTTTTTTTTTTTACCAAGAACAATATTGAAAGAAGAAGAAGAAGAAGAAGAAGAAAAATAATATTGGGAAAGAATTTTATGAAAACTTTTAATATTGCAGGATCGTGTTATTAAAAAGATAAATATGAAGTAAAATAATTTTAGAAAAAATTTAACGAAAGATTTTATCAAAGAACATTATTTTTTCTTGTTTATTAATTATTATTAATTTAATAATGATTTTTAAAAATAAATCTTCTGATAGATTTTATTTTCCTATTTTCCTTTCTACAAATTCTCCTACATCGTATTTAAATATTTAAAAAGGCATTTATTTATCGTTTATGTTTAACAAGAAAAATAAAAATATAAGATTTTTCATTTTTGCTTATGAAAATTTTCTACTTATCGTACTTTTGTTTTATTTTTCTAAGTAATTTTTTATTGATTAAAAATTTCGATCTTTCTTTTTTTATATATATTTTTTATCAGTTTTTTTTCCCATACTTATTGTCATCAAACCAAACACAACAAATATTAGTCAAATAAATATCACGTTCGTTGTATTCTCTTTTTTTCAACCTCTTCCTCTCTCTCTCTCTCTCTCTTTTTTTTCTCTCACTAACTCACTCACGAAAAATACATATCTATTCTTTTACTATTTAACGAACCGTGTAAAATTTTGAAAAGAGAAAAAGAACGCACCAAAAGAAATGATAATAACGCACACCATTCATGCGCATGCATGTATATATGTATGTATGTACGTATGTGTGTATGATTGGACGAATGTATACTAACTTCAATCCTCTTCATTATTCATACATTTAAAACGTATAACCATCGAGGTCTACTGAATGAGAATTGAGATTGAACAATTGAAAGGAAATTTTAACCGCGTTATTTCCATTGATCGATTTGATCGATCTTCGTTTATTCTTTTTTTCTCATCCTCTTTCCTCATCTCCTACTCGTCCACCTTCTATTTCTCTTCTTTCTCTCATCATTCTTCTTCAACGATTCGAAGTTTTGATATAATGAGGAGATAAAAGATCGAATGGTACGTGAAAGTACTTCCGGACTCCACTTTCACGTTCTCGCATAAATTATCACGTAAATGAAATTTTACCGAGGGGAAAAACAGGTAGAATCTTATCGTAACTTGCTAACCTATCTCTCTCTCTATCTCTCTCTCTCTCTCTCTCTCTTTCTCTCTCTGTATTTTTCTGTTTAGTCTCTTATAGGAAAAATTGAAATCACACTAGAACGATTTCATTTCTATTCAATTCTTCTTGTTCTTTCAATTTTGTACAATTTATCGTATTGTTATTCTTTTTTTATTTGCTTCTTTATTGTATAGAAAAAGAATAAGAAATACAAGAGGAAATATTTCACGCGTGGTCGCAATCGAATGAAATTTTTCGCTACACATTCGTAATAATAAAACAAAAAAATTCTAATTGAAAATATTTAATTTTTGTTAACCTCTTATCACGTTACGCATTTCGATTTTCCTCAATTGCATCGTCGAAACTTTGTTATTTTTATTCTTTTTTATTTATTTATATTTGATATTTTTCTTTTTGTTTTTTTTTCTTTTTATTTTTCTTTTTATAAAAAGAAAAAAAAGAAAAATCAAAAATTCGTTAACATTTCAAACCAAAAAAAAATTGGACATCGATGTAACAAGAAAATATTTCATAGATGGTCGAACAAGCAAACTTTTATTTACACGATTCAATTCGACGTTTCAGCGGATGACATATTCGAGATAATAAAAACGAAATATTTTGGGGGAAAATAATTTGGAAAAAGATAAAAGGGAAAAAAAGAATGATTTATACAGTTTATTTCTTATCTCTTATTTAATATCAAAATAACGCAAATGATGTCGATTAATTCTTCTTCTTTGTGTTGTTGTAAAATTTATTTATTTTGTTTTACTTTTATTTATTTATTTAAATTTTTTTCGATTTTTTATTTACAGAAAAGAGAAAAGAAGTAAAAAATTCATACATAGAAACCAAGTGTACCGGGGAAAACAACAAAGTGTATGTTTCATACGTGGCCGACCAAGTGGAATTTTATTTACACACAATTAAATTCTACGCTCGTGCAGATGACATATTTGAAATAATAAAAACGAAATTCTATTTCGAAAATCATTTTGAAAAAGATATGACGTATAGGTTTATATGTATATGCACACGCACATAAACACACACAGAGTCAAACATATATATATATATACTTATACAAATATATAAATATACAACGTGTTTCAAAAAATAAATAAAAGTAAATAAAGAGTCATATAAACGAGCACGAAATTCTTACGAGAGAATTAATAAATAATATATTGTACAGCTATCGAAGCTAACATAATGCTTGGGTATATATTTGCATTCATTCTTTTGTATTGTATTTTTAATATGTTATCTAGAAAACGTGATCCTCTTATTCTTTTAATATATTTTCATACTTTCATGGTGTCTGTACTATTCTTTGTCCTTTGTAAACTTATCCTGGATATGTACCGCAGTATAAGAGAATATCTATAAAACGGAAGCGTGCGTTCATCGGATTCATTAATTCCGCAACGCAACCGAACGTTTGATAGAGTCCTCGTGCTAGACACCAACGATGAACTTTTTTCTGAAATTCTACATGATTTAATAGAACCTGACAAGAACAAAACTAAAAAAAAAAAAATAAAAAGAAAGACAATGTACAAAAAATAAAAATATATAACTAACACCCACATACCGTTCGACGGTTACTCATTACTCATCCAGGTACCACCGAACCGTCGAACGGTCAGTCATTCGTCGTTTCGACAATGTCAAGAAAATGTTTGCAATTTTTTAATAAACTAATTATTTTATCGCGTAAAAAACAATTATTTATCTATCTGTAATCTATTTTCTTTTTTATAAAAATTAAAAGGAAAAACAATGTATTTCGGACAAGAATGCAAATTATTTATTTACGATTAAATTCACAAAATCGAATTACTTATTATTTACTTTTTTTTTCCTTTTAATTATATTCTTTCGAATAAATTAAAAAAAAAAAAAAAAATTATTTACACGAATGAGGAAAACATGTGCATCGATCTTTCGATAATTTCTTTTAAACATATATACGTATATTGTATAACACAAGTGTTTTCGATAAAAATGTTTTCCAACTATTAAACAAATAACTCTGTACGCAATTTTAACGGACAAATTCCAGAACGAAAGTTCGCTTTGCTTGGCATGGCATGGCATGGTATAGCATGGCATGGCACGGCATGGCATGGCATAGCATGGCATAGCATGGCAGAGCGCAAGCGCAATTTTTAACAAAATAAAATTTAACACTTTTACTTTGACCGAAACATTCATCGGTATGTTTCACCTCTCTATTTTTTACCTAACAGTAGGAAACTATGAAAGGACGCTTGTGTCCGACTGACTCTGTGTCGTTAGAAAAACGCACTCTGAATGCTTGGAATTCATGTCACCGTTAGTTAAGTAAAAAAAAAACTCTCTCACCTATATTTATCTCAATGAAGAAGAGTTTCGCTTTACCGGATGCATGTTTAAAAAATTCTAAAAAAAAAAAAAAAAAAAAAAACAGATAAAACATAGAAAAGAAAAAATATTTAATGTATCTTTTTTCCGTGTCACTTCTTACTCTTTCTTCATACTGATGTTTTATTTTTTTTTTTTTTTTATATTTATAGTATAACGAATGCGAAAAAATGCATAACGAATGCAATATGTACAAAGCGTAACATCCTCTATATGCAAATATTATCAACAATAAAAGTAATACATTTATCTATTGTGTTTTTTGTACAATTATTAACGTTAACAAATTTTTATCATTAATTTTTTTTTCTTTCCTTTAATTTATTATTTTTATTTTAACACAGGTTTCTTTTTATCCGAGTCACGTTAACGTCCGCAAATGGTCTGATAGACTCATTCTCTGATGGTCACCTATTCCTCCGTTGTTTCTCTCTCTATAGAATTAGAAAATAAAAAAGAATGAAAAGTAGGGTGGAATAAAAAAAGGGATGGGAGGGGAAGAGTAGTTCAGCATCGACTCGCCTATTCGCGTCGCATTGCGCAAGCACACCAACGTTTTATCTTCGTTATTCAGTCCGGTGACCAAGATAACATGATTTTCGATCTTTCTCTCTCTCTCTCTCTCTCTCTCTCTCTCTCTCTCTCTCTCTCTCTCTGTTCTCTTGTTGCCTTCACAATCTCGCAATGTGCGCAATTTTACAGCAACGATGCCTCGCGATAACGATGCGTTACGATTTTTGCGACAATGTGCCGGGAAAACGTTCTTTGCCGAGCAAAAGCACGAGAACGAAAACTATTTTTGTTGGAAGCGTTTGGATAACATTCGATTGATGTTTGCTCGAATCGCCAGGATCAAAATCTCTTGTTTTTTTTTCTTCCGTTTCTTTTATCATTTTTTTTTTTCTTTTTGATTTTAATGCTTTTGACGTTTATGTGTCTTTTTACGCGTTCGTGATTCCCCTATTTTTTCGTTCGAATATTTCAATACAAATCATTGATCATAATCAATATATACTTTTCTTTTCATGATCTGCTCATCAATATACATTATAAATGCGAACAAATTGTTAATCATCTATATTTAAATTAAAAAAAAAAAAAATTAAAAATTATTATTGTATATTTTATATTTTATACAAAGTATAATAATATTATACTATAATATTCAGCGATGATTCTCAAAGTACCAACCCGTACGGGATTGTCAGGATCGCTTAACTAAATTTTACATTCTTATGTATACCAAAGAATTGTTAATGATTATCAATAAATGTTCTAATTTGTATTTTATATCCATGATCGGGAAAATATTGGCTCATGGTCAGATAAAGATCATTAATGTAAGTGAAAAAATTTGAGAAGTTTTGTTTTAAATGATGATAACGATAGTAAAAAAGAAAAAAAAGAAAAATATAATAAACCACGAAAGAGTTGACCACGAGATATAGCGCAACAAGGATTTTCTATTTTCGATAGGTAACACCGACAGGATGAAATAATATCGATACTCGATGACACCAGCCACTATCCGCAACGTAGAGATCGTTGCATTTTGCAAACCGCACAATTTAAATATCTATTATATCGGACAGTGGTTGGTTGGTCTCTAGACCTTCCTTGACTCATTCCCCCTGTTCGATTCACCCTTCGATTCCAATCCCTCCCTTTGCCCTTTTGACTCTATCACCGCACGAATAGCCATTTCCGCTTAGAGACGCGTTTGTTAGCGGAAACCGTGCAACCCCCTTCCCCCACCTCTCATCTTCTTCCCTTTTTTTATCTTTTTTTTCTGCTTTATTTTTAACTCTATCATCGAGGGGTGCGAATTCATTTCATTTATTCACTGAACCCGTCTTTCCTGTTACCACCCACGATACGTGATATTTTATCCGATAGTATTCCTAATCGAAAGTTTTCAATAGGATAACAAAATTTATTAAATATATTGATTACGACATTTCAATGTTAAATTACGATGATTTCTTATTACGATTTTTTTATTACGATGTCTTATTGTTTAGGTATTTTGAAAAAATGTTCTAAATATAGACTTACTATGTTTCCTACTATGATCACCAATTCATATAATCAACAAAATATAAAATAGTTAATAAAGTTAAATACTTATTTCTAAAATACTTGTGACAACTTCAACTAATATTTGGAATTATAATCACCGCCAATTTATATGTATCCAACAAGATCTAAAATAATTAACAAAATTAAATGCTAATTACTAGAATACGTATGAACAATTTAAAATCATATTTGTGAATCTCACTGTTAACTGGACGAAAAATTCAATCACGACGTACACAGAGTTAGTTCGATATTTATAAACAAATAAACGAACACAAATACGAATTCCCTTAACGTATGAATTTCGTTTGTTGCAGGTTGTTTCAACAACGTCGGTGCATCCACAGCGCGACTATCTGGATTCAATTTTCTTTGGGGGTGGGACATCGCAATGCGGTCTCGTAGAAACGAGACGATGTACACATACACATAAACGCCCACATATGTATACACTGACGGTAAATTCACACAGACAACAAATACACATGTACATATAGAGGAAGGAGTAGTGTAGGAGAACTTCGAAGCTTACGGTTGCCGGTATCACGATCATCGTACAATTCGATTGGGATCAAAGATCAAGACGGTGTCGCCTGCAGGATTGAATCGTCCTGGAAAAGGATCGAACGGAAATGTGCACGTGGATGGTCTTTTCTCGGTCGAATAAAAGACGTTTCCTTTGGCACACCAAAAAAACAGACTTTAAGAAAACACATATACACACATACACATATATACATATACCTATAAGAAAGATTCTAACGCATAATACATATGCATTAATAAACAAACAAAAAGAACGAGAAAAAAATGAAAAAATGAGAGTATGTTCTCTCACCATTTTTATATTTCTCTTCCTCTCTCATTCTTATTCTTCATTTCATTCGAATTAACTTTTTCGTAGTTTGTTAAAAAAAAAAAAAAAATAGTTCAATTTAATCTTATAAATTTTCAAAGATTTACTAAATAAAATCATAAAAGGGAAAGAGAGAATGAAATTTCTGAGAATGAAATTAGAAAAAAATAAAAGGAAATTAATAGACAAGACAAAGGAACATTTTAATTATGGTATTTCAAAATGTTTAATCACATTAAAGTGAGAAAAGAAGAAAGAGAGAGAAAAAGGAAAAAAATAAAACAAGAATGATAATATAATAGGAAGGAGAAAAGATGAGACCAATCCTATTTCGAATGTGCCAGAAATAGATTTAACCTCCTTCCTGCTTTGCCCTTGCATTTTTATTCCTTGTCAAGGATAGGGAAAATCAGTTATTCAAACCGTACCACAACGATCAAATATCCGAGGTATATATTGAAAAATACCATCCCTCTCGACCCTGTTTCAACTTGAATATTTCGACGAGCTCTATTATTATTATTATTATTACTATTACTACTACTACTACTACTACTACTACTACTACTACTACTACTATAACTATTACTAGTATCAGCAACTCCTATCAAATCGAAACTCTTACGATCTTCTACGTCGTTGAATTTTCTATATTTCTCTCTCTTTCTCTCTCTCTCTCTCTCTCTCTCTCTCTACTTCTGTTTTTGGAATGAAATCCTTTTTATATTTCTTTTGTATTTTGAAGACAACGGATAAACATATAAGAATGCATGCAAACAAGGGAAATAAATAGACGAAGGGAGAAAACATGTGATGTGCGAAAACGTATCAAGAATCATCAAAGTATGTTACGTGTGTTAAGAGGAATAAAATTAAAATTAAATTAAAATAAAATGAATAAAAAAAGTTTTATCTATATAAATAAATAATGATAGGCATTATATAGGTCAAGTAAAATACATACGATATAATACACACGCATATACATGTACAAGACTAATATCGTACGACAAACGGGACTGCAGGATGAACGAAAAAGATTGAAAAGAAAAGAAAAGAAAAGAATATAAAGAATAGAAAAGCGAACACTCCTAAGGACACACGATATCGATCATGATAAGATGTTATATTTTTATATGTACATAATATGGCGTTCCTTCTTGTTATTCTATTAAATATTAATAATATTTAATGAAAAATAAAAAAGATAAAGATAAAGATAAAAAAGAAACGAAACAATATATAAGCGAACTCGACGAAAGGCGGTAGATAGTGATTTTAGTTATAATAATAATCGGATCGATCGAAATTGTATGTAAAAAAAAAAAAAAGAAGAAATTATGACTTCATTATATTATTAATTAAAAAATAAAAAATAAAAAAAAATAAAAAAATAAAGAATGTATGAAAATGTAAAATACAATTGATCCAGGTACGAGGATAACGAAACGAACAAACGTCAATAGCACCGATAATAGAATCTGCTGTCGTCCGTACTATCATAAGTGTATGTATATGTATATGTAATATATATCTACATATATAAACCTACATACTCTTGCAAAAGCAAGATCCTTCGTCAAAGCATTTCTAGATCCTGGAATTATTTAAACATGACCGACTTTACCGACTATGTCCCTTTTCTCATCTCACCGCAGGTTTCCTAACTTAATAATTCATTTAATGCGGACAATCACGGGAATCACACGATTGACGTGTTTTCAGAGGAATATATACTTTAATGATTACCATAACAGATTTAACTAATTCGTATATAACATACGTGTATTTTTCTATAGATTTACGTTTGTAAATATTTTTTACATTTTTTAGAATTTCTTTAGATTTTATGTATTCATAATTTTGTTATATTCGTATAATTTATTATTTATTTTCTTCCACATAATTCGATTATTAAATTGAATATAGTTGACGATAATTAATTTTTGTATCTTGTTAAGATATTGTTATTTTATATTCTATGAAAATATTTATCTTTACTTTTTAATAATTAAACTATTACGTTACTTATCAATTATATTGGAAATTATTGATAATATTTAATTTATTTTAATTTATGTTAGAGATATCATCTTACAGGTGTTTGAACATTCAATTCGGATTAGATATATTCGAGAATATCGATTGAAGGCATCGATTATCCTATACAATCTAGAATCCCTACTTGGAAACGCTTGATCCTCCTTATCAGCATTGTCTCTTCACCTCCCCTTATGTCATCCTTATCAACTGTCCTTTGGTCTACAACCTCTTATCTATAGAACCTACCTACCAATCGTGTTAAATTGTTCCTCTGCCTTGTATCTATTATCCCGATGTTGGTTTTTATCTATTCTCATTTCTCTTAAGATCACTTTTTATATAGAAATACGTTAACAATTATTAACGATATGAATATTATGTTGTGTTTCTGAAAAAAGAAATATTAGAGCAAGGTATATTCGTGAAAAAATGAAAAAAAAAAAAAATCAATTTCCTTGTCAAACACGATTTCGAAGAAAATTTGTCGTTTAGGTTTCCGTACATCGCTTGTGTCGAATCTTTATTTTTCTCTCTCTCTCTCTCTCTCTCTCTCTCTCTCTCTCTCTCCCAACGATACCAATCACATTCCTTTTCCAAGAGACTAAAGAAGGAAGGAAAAAAGGAAGAAAAAGGAAAGAAAAGCTATAAAGAATAGCACGAGAGAGCTGTTTTTTACTTCACGAATGTCGATAATTTCACGTAGAAACAAGCTTCTACGATTCCTTGGTAGTAATTGGAAAAATTTTTCATTTATAGAACCGTCTGCTCACGCTCTCTCTCTCTCTCTTTCTTTCTCTCTCTCTCTCTCTCTCTCTCTTACTTACTTTTATTTTCAGTGCAGTATGCCTTCCCTTTTTGAGATAGAAAACCAGAGGAATGCTGGTAATTATCGTTGCTCTTCATGTTTGTAAGAAAGGGAAAGAAAAATAGAAAAGAAGAAGAAGAAGAGACTTAAGAACAAGTACGATGGAATAATGGAGTATCTGGGAAAATAAAAATTTCAAAAAAAAAAAAAAGAGGAGCAAGAAAAAAAGTAGAAGAAAAAATGCATTTTAAAAATGAAAAAGAAAGAGGGAAATAGAGAGAGAGAGTAAGAATAATATGCTCTCTATCTTTTATTCTATCTCTCTCTATCTCTCTCACACACATGCACATAACGAGTACATGTGTGTATTACGTCATACGTTAACATACTCTCTCTCTCATATCTTTGTAATAAATATTCTAATATTTATTCTCATGAGGCAGGTCGTCATTCTCTGAAACGGGTAAAAGAAAAACAAAAAAAGAGAGAGAAAAAAATGAGATGAACGGATCAAATTTATCTAACTTAATTAAAATAGATAAACTATGTGTATATAAGCATCATACGAATTTACACGTTTCATATTTATTGAATTATTGATCGGGATTTGATATGTGCTCGATGAGAATAATTCCCTCGTGAGTTTATCAGAATTAATACGAGTTTATAGAATATGTGTATGCGTGTATGTGTGTGCGCGCGCTAATTCTGTAGAAAAGTGAATTTTCGATAATTGGAAAATATTTTCCCATGTATGATAGACATAATTTATAGAAAAACTACTTTTTCTTTATTTCAATCATGAAAATATTATGACAATTGATATGAAAATACGTGGGTTCATTTTTTCAGATGAAATTAATTTTAAACAATTGAAATATCTGCTTTTAAATGTTAACATTTCTTTCTTTTTTATTTACATTTATTTTATCCTTTCATCGTAGGGAAAATTAAACTGACATATGTGTATATGAATCCATCAAAAATTGGCTTTTCAATTAAATGTATTGAGTATCGTAAATGTACATGAACCGAAATTAATTTGATAAGCTTATAATCGTTCCTCGTACCTGGACTGCGTGAAAAAGAAAACGTATGTGAGTTAGTTATTCGTGAATTGTATAGTTGTGTTTATATTATCAAATGAAATCATACACTCATCATACATACATACACACATACATACACAAGCAAGGTCAAACAAACAAACTAAACGAAACCAAAGGAATGGTATTCCAAAATACATACATACTTATAGGATTAAAACTCTATCTGCGTTTAAAAGAAAAAAGAAAAAATACTAAAAAAGGATGAAAACTAATAATAATAAAAATAATAATAATAATATTAATAATAATAATAAATTATTATTATAATAAATAAAAATAAATAGCTATTAATAATAATAATAATAATAATAATAATAATAATAATAATAATAATAATAATAAATAATAATTAATAATTAATAATAATAATATATAAATAAACGAAAAGTATCTCATGCATTTACACGTCACAACGCTGTATAAATAAAATTGGAAACAAAATAAAATTAAAATATTAACGAGTGAATAAGGAAATGATAACATTTCAAAGCTTGTGAGTCGTTAAATGATAATTTAAAGTAAACAAAAATACGCTCACGTTAAAAAATATTTCCTTCTATGTGTAAACTCGAATGAAGAGAGAAAAAGAAAGAATAATGTATTATAAATTAACATACTCGCAGAAAATCTCTTTCTCGATCAATGAACAATTACATATACAACCAAAAATTAACAGTTTCGAATGTTGAACTATGATATTTATTGCAACAATCTTTGTGCGATAAACAAATATGAAGATAAAGAAGATGAAGAAGAAAAAGAAAAAAAAATAAATAAGAAGAAAAAGAAGAAATGCTAACATCGAACGTTTGACGAATCACGTTTATACTACTTTCTTTAGTAATGTCGAACGATAAGAAATTTAATTGTATATTTATCGTTGACTTTTGCTTATTAATTACTACATATCTTCCATCCTTTATCCTACAATCGTCTTAATATTTTTTTTTATATCTTGTACTGATAAATTTATATTTTATTATATTTATTATTTTAGCTAAAATTACAATTTAAATATTGTAGTAATTTATTGTAGTATTTTTTAATTTCATCACATTTTATAATACTCAAAGCAACAAATATTATTTTTTCTTTTCAATATATTTGTAATAACTTGTGTTATCATTTTATATATGTTATACACAGAATGTCGACAATAAGTCGACCTATTTTTTGATTATATAAACCACCGACACACAAATTGTAAAATATAATGTATACGAGTGCAACCTTCTTTTAACATCCATCTACACAAATCATTCGTGCTTTCACATTAATTATTTATCCACGGTTTATTTAGTTTCCAGAAAATGTCAATGTATGACTAAATTGAATGAGTACATTTTATTTGTCCTTTTACTTCAAAATTATTTCGATATAAAACACGAAGGATACATGAGTATCGTCAAACGCGATTTACAAGCAGAGGTAAATCATAAAAAGACGATTGAATAAATGAATAAACAAATAAAACAAAAAGGTAAGTGAATGTTCGCTTCTAAAAACAATATTACTGCATTTGAAAAGCATGCGTTTCCGATTGAAATCGTTCGTAATAAAGAGACGTTCGTATTTTCATTAATTTAATTTTAACCAAGAGTCGGGAGACCAAGTGTTCCGGAAATACAATTTATGGTAGAATTATTTTCCACAGGAAAAGGTCTGCGTCCACAAAAAAGAGAAAAAGGGAGAGAGAGAATTAGAGAAAAGCTGTACAGAGAGAACTAGAAAAACAAAGTTAGCTGAACATAAATAACAAACATTGAAATTCTGGAGTTAGATTTAATAAAGTTTATTATTTGATATATTCAAATTAACTCTGTTTAGTTGCAGTCAGTTAGAAGTATAGAAAAGTTTTCTCACTCTCTCTCTCTCTCTCTCTCTCTCTCTCTCTCTTTCTTTCTCTTTCTCTGTTTTCTATTTTCTGTTTTATGTTTTTTAATTTTTTTTATTTATCTATTTATACATATCTATTTAGTTATCTTTGTCTTTATTTGAAACAGGATTTTGTAGAAAAACATTATGAGAAAATCTAAGCGCGAAATACCAAGAACATATTAAAACGACCGGATTGGTACGCTCGACCTGGATCTAAATACATTCCGCAGACGTTCTATTGTGAGGATATCAGACTTGGAACGCCACAGATTATTGAGAGTCGAGGCTCGATTATTCGATCATGAATAGAATGTCTGTCTTCTATCTCTATCTCTTTCTCTTTTTTTTTTCAAGAATAGTACCATAAATCTATTCAACGATAAAATATATTTGTACAATAATCAATCTGCTTGACGAGTGTAATTAATTACGAAAATGTACTTATAACGTTGCATTTCATTTATTGTAACAATATTTTTAATCAATATTTTACATGAATAATAAGTTATTTGTAATTAAATATTCAAGTAATTAATATTACAATAATTAATACAAAACTGATCGGTATTTTTAATGGATGGTCAATATTTTAAATAAGAGAAGAATTTTTAAATTACATATTATATATTTAAAACATTAACAATTATTATAACGCAAATTAAATTTCATATAACGAAAAAAAAAAAACCATCTAATGAGAAAATTGACGAAATTATTTCGACTAACTAATAATATATAGACATTTATTTTATAATCTATATATATTTTCACGATAACATCGATCGAATTTATTCGTCCTAGTACTTTTTCATTTTTATTTCTTTTTTCTTCGTTTATGCTACTATATCCTATTTTAATAAAACCCGCATTTACCAAATAGCGTGATTACTTCATCGATAAAATGGTACTCGAAAAGGAGCGTTATCGCGAGCCAGCAGATGCACACACGCGATATAATTAAAGTTCGATTGAAAATAACGTTTTAATTGTTCGACCGGTGTATTAAATGGATTTTTATTATTCTTTTTTAGCCTCATTGTTACGTTCGCGGTTGGATTCTTGATTTTATACATGCGATTAAATCGATATTACGCTCCAGATTAATGCACGCGTATATATCTCGTTGAATCTTTTCTTCGATGTTTCAAAAGAATCAATTAAATAAATAAATAAATTTAAAAAAAAAATGAAAATGGGAGCGTGATTGAATTCGTATGATCAAAAAGATTTTTTGATTAAATTGACAGCTTTTTTTTATCCAATTTTCTTTCAATCAATCATTTCCAACGGTTAAATGATTCGGATTTATTTGAAATTTGTTTTTTCAATAATAATTTTTCTATAAGATTTTTTTTAATTTAAAAAAAATTGTATCGATTCAAGATATAAACATAATCTGTAAATATGATCGGAAACCTTTCTGTTTCTTTCTCTCTCTCTCTCTCTTTCTCAAGAGAGTATCTTTGTTAAAGAAAGTATCTTTGATCTAAGAACATAAAATATATGGAGCGTAAAATAGTTGTATAGCGTATGCCATTGATCAAATCCCACCGATCGTATCCGATCTATGAAATTCAATGAGATCAAGAAAGAGAGAGAGAGATAGGAGACAACGAGGGAATTTATTCGATTCTATTGCAAATAACATGCGGGAGAAAATAAAATGTGTATCTTATATAAATATATCTATATATTATTCTTATGAATTCTATGGGGAATCTTAGCCAAAGTCCATACGAAAAATAGGAAATAGAAAAGAAGTGATTTATCAATATAAATTTTTATCAAAGTTCTTTTTCACATCTGACACTTTCAAAAATTTATTATATGTAGAAATTAACTCGTTGTCTCTTTAAAACAAATATTTGACGTAAAAAGGACGGAAAATTTTTTACATTCAAACCAGAATTATAAATAATTTAATATCAAGACATCGAATTAATTTTTCAAATATTAATCAGAGTTTATTTTTAATGAAATATTAAAAATTTCAATTAAATAAATTCATTGTAATAGTCTCTTTAATGATCTCGTGATGAAACTTTAAAATAATAAAGTCGGATAGTACTAACGAAAAGAGAATACTTATTGTTAGATTCTTCCTACGTCGATATGAAAATGGCTTTCGCGCTGTCGTCCTGTATTATGTTGAGAAGCTTGTAATTCTGACGTTAATTAATATCACGATGTCATAGAACGCAGTACGCTTTTCTCTTCTAGCTTAATTAACGATTTGTCGGTACAATCTTTCAAATAACGTTACATTCATTTTCTATTTCAAATATAATATCCTTATCCTTATCATCATCTTCATTATTTTTATTATTATTATTATTATTGTTATCACCATGAATTTATCTGTCCGATTTTAAACTCGTCTAAATTTTTGTATCGAAAGTCTTTTGATTTAAACAAAAACAAAAAAAACAGAACGAAGTTTGGAATGGCTGAGAGTGGCAGGGAAAAAGTGGGAGGGAATGGGGGGATGGTAGCCAAAGAAGAATTGGAATAGAAGATAATGCCTTTTAACATCCGTGACTTGAACTGTGAACGAAACCGATCTGAAACGCGAATTAGTTTTGACGAGCACGTTCAAATGATCCAGGCCATCACCATCACTACTACCATCATGGTACGGTGTGCAATGGTAGTAGATATACCTATATATACTATTCCGCTCGAATTTCCAAACGTTATTCCCCGGAGATATGTCGACCCTAGATGACTGATTCAATTTTTTTCCGTGATACGTGCGTGGTACGACAATGTTACGTAAATCAATTTTCGAAAGGGAAAGAGAGAGAGAGAGAGAGAGAGAGCAAGGGAAAGAGAACATATCCTTCTCGTGCTTGCATGATTCAACAAAATTATGCAATAGATTTTATTTTTTTCTTTCCATTTTTGTCAATTATTTCGATCAATTTTTTTTATTTGTACAGTTAGATACAAATAATAATGTAAACAGATTTAAACAAATTTTTACTTTATTTCTGTTGTATTGTATTTGTCAAATTTTTCATTGATAAATTCACGTATTCAGTCAAGTTTTTTTTTTCTTTTTTTAAATAGTTCTTCTTGCTTTGTTTTAATATTGATTGCATATCAAATAAAATGTTTGTATATGTATACTTGCAATTTTGGTTTTGTGAGTGCATAAAATTGTTTATTATTTACAAGTTCGTTATGGCTTAAATTTTTATTTTTTTTATTTTTTATCTTTTTATTCTTTTTTTTTTTTGAGATAGAAACACGGTCGAATTTGAACGGGCATCAGTCTCATAACTAATGTAACGCTGGTATATATTCTCTGACCGCATGTTACGTTTTAACCAAGAAACGCCTTCTAACGAGATTTACAGTTGGACGTGGTTGTTCGAGAAAGTAGATAAATTGTCGGGTGCTTTCGGAGTAAAATCTCGTTTGATGAAAAGATACAAATGATAGTAACGATACCATTGTAAGCAAAATATTACACACAAAAAACAACAACAACAAAATAATCTAAATAACTATTTCTTCTAAAAAAAAAAAAAGGAATAAATTATTGATAGAAGTGATAAAATAATTTTTATCAATGATTATAATAGAAATATATCAAAATTATTTTAAACTCTGACCTCGAAAACACTTCTCTATATTCTCCCTCTTTCCCTCTCTTTCATACACACATTCAGAGTCTTCATTATATGTAAATATGTAAAGTTTCTCCAGATGTGACACGATCGTCCATAACGAAATACGAAGCGAAACAATAATAACGCGTTTTGGGTATTTTAATTGAAACGAGATTCGAACGAGAAAACTGTGAAAAAATAAAAGAAAAAGAAAGAAAAATAAATAGATATAAAAGAGAAAGATATATATATGTATATACATATATATATATATATATATAGAGAGAGAGAGAGAGTGAGAGAAAGAGAGTAGATGAAAATAAAACAATAATAAAAAGTAGAAGAACAAAAACGTAGAATTTGAAGGGATGGATGTGTTAGGGAAAAAAAAGAAAAAAAACAGAGAGAAAGAGAAAAAAGTGAAGGAACGGGGTAGGCTAATACACACCCACAAGTATATATAGATATATATATATATAAACGGAATATATTAATTTTCGTGGAACACAGAGCTCCTGCTGTCGCGAATAAATTTTCAAACTAGCCGTACCCCGAAAACTTTGGCACGCCACACCGGCTCGAAGTTTCGAACCTGCCAGACGCTTTCCACTACCTCCCACCTCCTTTCCCTCTTTCCCTCTAACCCCAAATTCTCTTTTACTTACTCACCAATACTACCCTACTACCCCTCTACTATTCCACTTTCAAATCTTCTTGGATTATCTCTCTCTCTCTCTCTCTCTCTCTCTCTCTCTCTCTCTCTCTTTTTCTCTCATTCTCACTTTCATTTATTCTTTTTTTTTTTCTCTAATCGTTAGGTGCTTTCGTATATAGGTGTATACAGGTTTGTTTTTCGTAAAGGTTTGTACACATGTATTTTTTCCTTTATTTCATTTATCTAATTATTACCTATATACTTTTGTATAGATGAGTGCATGTTTGTTATTTTTTTTTAATTTATTTACTTTTACGAGTTTTTGCTTAAAACCGAATGTAGTATATATGTGTGTTTAGGGATTATAAGATTATTTTATATCGGAAATGTTATTTTATTTAAATTTTAAAAAAACTTAAATACTATTAAACTTCTAAAGCATTAATTCAAGACTATAGGAATATTTAATTGTTGCATTTATTAACAAATGTGTACGTGAGTATAGGAATCGTTGAATATATGACATTGTGTTGTTTAAAATCAAGGAAAGTTTTGACACTATTATAATTTTTTTCCCCCGTATTAATTCTAGTATATAGAAATTCGACTTTGTACTGAAAATGAGACTTTCTAACGAATTTACATTTCTATTCGATTTTCGAATCAATTATGTAACATTTCCGACACGAATAACGAGAAAAGTTTCTATTCCTGATTGAAATAGTTATTTCCCATCTCCCCCCTCTCTCTTTTCTCTTCTTTCTTCTTTCTTCTTTCTTTTGAATTGTCTATTATTTCTATTTGACATATTCCAAACAACTAAATGAAAAACAAAGAAAGACTGAGATAGTTGTACTGATTTATATGTATTAACAATTTTATTATTATAATCACTAATTTAAGATGATTATTATCGTGAATATGCATTTCATAATATGTTAACTCCTGAATAAGTTTAATTCGGATATTTCAGAGTAGTATGAAACATATTCTATGCCATAAATCAGTTTACCTCTGTCACAAAGTTGAATTTACATCGGTGTGTATATTAAACCACCAGTTCCATTCATGTTTCTAAAATCAAATATAAATCTAATATTATAATTATAATGTTAAATTGGTTTTATTTGTGTTGGTTTTTAATTGATCGTCAGAGTATCGATAGAAAAAAAGAAAGAGAGAGAGCAAATAAAATTGATTAATTATACAATATATTTAATCTCTATATTGTATTTGAAAAATTTATAATGTAGAAGCAAATTATGTAGAATATTTAACAGAGAAACTGATTTTATATGAAACTTTTTAAAGTAAATATCAAAGTAAAAAATTTTGTTAAAAATTTTTGCAATTTAATAAAAATCTGTATATTAGGTGTAGCAATAAATTCAATGCTCTTTTAACCAAATTTAGTATTTATTTATAAAGTAATCATAAATCTGTTATTCTTTAAAACTGATCTTTCATGCCACTGCTGAGTTCATTAACGAAAAAATGATGACGATTTTGATGCAATAAAATAAAAAACAAAACACCGAACAAATTGTTACACCTACTATAATTGTACAAGTCTCTATATATATTTGTGAGAACAATTAGAAGCATATATTCAAGGATTCAAAAAGTTTTAGTTACTTCTCGAAACACCTTTGGGTACTTTGAAATAGTCTTCTCTTAGAGAAGAAGAAAAAGAAGAAGAATTAAAAGAAGAAGACAGTTACTTCATCCAGAAAACGTACTCTATTCTATTCTGTTATTTTGGTGATAGTTAGAGCGAAAACGAAGAAGAAAACGAGAAATAGAGAGAGAGAGAGAGAGAGAGAGAGAAGATAAAGCATCTGTAGAGACGGTAAGACGGCTCGCTAACGTTCTACTTAGATTTCGCTTGATGTGTTCCATTACGTAAGAAAGTCTTTCACGACCCTGTTATCCAAGTTTCAAAGTTTGCCAAGAAGTTAGAAGATACGTTAGAGGCAGATGCGAGGACTCAACTATTAACGATTCTCTTCTTCTTCTTCTTCTTCCTTGCTTACGAATCTTTCAATTAGAACGCTAACATAAATATACACGTACAATGAATATATTTATTTATTAAAATTAATATAATTATTATTTACAATAAAACAATACATTGATTTGATTAAAAAAGAAATCTTATTTCTAAAATAATCTTTTAATAAGATACATTATATATCTTCTAAATTTATACATTTATATTTACTTATATATAAATTCAATATTCCTTTAATTACTCACAAAATTTAACCTACCTCGTTAAAAATTAAATGTCAAATTTTATTGAATTAATAAAAATAGTAAAAAAATTCATATGCATAATATTTAATTTAAAATATTTATATATTTTTCTTCTACAATCCAAAGAGAGAAAGGGAAACACGAATGGACATATATTCCTTTCATTGTAGTTGGAATGTTCTATGCGGTAAGACCCAAAGCGATCGATATTACTTGTTACTCTAACGTGTATTGCGTAATTATAATAGAACGCAAAGTACTTACTCTAGGAAGCTAATTGGCCGCACATTTCGTCGCATTCAAACACCATGCAAACAGAAAAGGAGAGAAAGAGAGAGAGAAGCAACTAGCTGTAAAGTCGTTTCATTAAATCCCATTCGAAACACGCGTTCAAAGCATAACCCATATAATATCCTATATGCTTTACCACCTATCTCTTATCCGTTCGTAACGTTTAATCTATTTTGAAAGAAAACTTTTCGTCAAAGAGTTCTTCGTTAAATATCACGAACGTTTTTTAATATCGAAATCTCTGTCTCACTCTCTCTCTCTCCTTCTCTTTCTCTCTTTTTCTCGTTAAAACGTCGCTTTGTAACATGTTAATCCCAAAATATTTGATCTTTCCCTTTAAAAGAAAGATCAAAGTTTTTTGCTTGAATTTTCTTTTTCTATTTTTATTTAAATTTTTGTAATTTTTCTTTTTTTTAATTTTCTCTAAACCTTACTGTTTTTCTTCCTTTTTTTATTTTTCACATTAAAAAACATACTCGAAAGCAAAGTAGAACGGCTGCTATTTATTTATTCCTTTTTTATCCTAACGTTTAATTTATTTTAATTAATTTTTTAATAATTTTATTTACTTCATATTATTTTGTTTCCATTAATTAAATTTCGTTTACTCCTATGAAGCATTTAAATATCAACTCTCGGATAATGTAAACTCGGTATCAAGATATCGTATTATTTTACTACCAGCTTCATGTACTTTTCACTTTGAATATCTTTAAAGATTAAGAAAGATGTCGTTGTATTTACAATAGATATTTTCAACTTTTGTTTGAAATAACAATCGATATGGTTAAAAAGATATATTAACAGATAATATGATCCTAATAGAAGAATTTCAAATTAATATTTATTATTAATTATTGACGAATGATTAACAAAATCATTCAGAAGTGCACCTTCATTCAGTGTACCTTCAGAAATGCATTTATACATATATTTCATACACACACTAAATATTAAATATAATTATTTAAAATTCTATAACAAATATAAATTTAAATATGTATAGATATGTACAAATGATAAAAATAGAATTTTAAGAATTTCGTCAAGAATTTTTTGTCTAAAGTATATAAATAGGAGCATTACTTATTTATTTAAAAAATGTATTGTTTCTTCTACTTTTTTAAAATGTGAAATTTGTTTGTTTCTATTAATTGCGTGTAATGCAGTTAATTAATTGTCGAGATAGTGATCGGTCGTAAAACAAATTCAAATTATACGCGAATTAGAGTCAGTGTTGTTCGCCGCATAAGCTAATTTCGGTTTTGCGATAAGAAACTCATCTATAGTTTCTTATTTTCGTTTATACCGTGCTTTTAGATTCACGCGAGGTGCATCGCCATAATGCAATTGAAGTTCATCCTTCACTTTTGCAATAATCATTAGCTATCCAACAATAATTATTATTATTTTTCTAATTGTATATCTTCTACGCGTATCATATACTTTGTTCTTTTTTTCTTAAATTCGAATTTAAATTTTAAAATTTAATTTAATCAATTAAGAAAATTCATTGAAGATTTCTATCTCCAAGATAGAATAAGAGCATTCATGATACCTACACGTATCCTATTTCCTCATACAGATCTTCTCTTTCGTATCTCCTATTTAATTGAACACACCACGTCCTATTAGTAAAACGGAATCCCACTAAGTTAGCAAGTTCGAGGTTTGCGAGGCTTCGAATTCCCCTTTAATGTGAAAATTGGAGTATGGCATCCTAGCATCGATTTCATTCATTGAAAATTCTATCTATTAGAGCAAATTTAACACTTAGAAAATTAAATTACATAATAGAAACGATGTAAAAAAAAATTCCTTTTTTCTTTTAAAATAAAAAAAGAATTCATAATACGCAAAAAAAAACAAATTATTTTACATATCAGTAATTATTTACAAAAGAATCATTAAAAAAAAAATTATATAATAAAATCTCATTGAGAAATAAAATTGATGATAATTAAAGATTGTTAATACTAATAAAAAATTTTTTAAATATTGTTTTATATTAACAAACACGTTTTACTCTATTCACGTGCTAGCCAAGTTAAGTATTACGCGGTATATTTGATAGCAGTAAAACACCTTATCTAACAACAATACTATTAGATCTTTGTAAGATTATAATATTTCGGTTATATAATATATTCTAAAACACGATTGCTTCTTGCTCAAAAAATTGTAGGCTTTTTGACCGAAAGCTCTTTCATTCTTGTTTAACGATTGGTGACTTTTTCGAAGTAACAATTACAATATTATTGCTTTTTTTCTAAAAAATGAAAAGATTAAAAGGCATGTTTATGGTGAAACAACATTTTTTTTAATATTATTAATTATTGTACTTAAAATGTAAGTTACATAGATGACACGAAAATTTCAGTTAAAAATTCGAGAAAGAAGAAACTTGGCAAAGTTCAATAGCATGTACTTTCTAACGATGTAGATAAAAATATAATGTAGTAGAAAATGATAAAAAGAGTTATGTCTTATTAGCATAATACCAAATAACAAGGGCAACGGTAGAGAGTATGTTCTCTTAATATATAAAGGGCGTCTCTTTCTCTCTTTCTTACTTTCTCTGTGTTGAAGGTCTTTTCTATCATCAGATTGCAAGCAAATGTGAACTGAAAGAGAGAAGCATAATATGGTACAATTTGGAATGCAAAGGACGTTGCACAACTTGGTATAGTAAGAAACTACAAAACTTCGTCGAGTGATGAGCTGTTTCTGAAAATAGAAAATTCCTCGATTCTTTGCAATAGAAAATGAAATGGAAGAGAAGAGAAAAAAAATAGAAATATGTTCTTATATAATGGTCCAAAGTTTCCAAGTCATGGTACTAGGAAGTTCTTATATCATTTTGAAAATTTATTACTCCTATTTTCTTAACGTCTCATATCATCAAACAACGACCGTCAAAATTTGTTCGCAACTTAAAATGACTGGTTTAAAAGAATCTCGACAAATAAGTAATTAATTTTTAAAATCGTCAAAAAATTTTTAGATCGTCTGTAAATACAATTTTCGAAGTTGTTAGCCATTTAAATTTTGTACTCTTCAAAAATGATTAAATCAAAAGTGTTGTGAACGAAATTCTTTCTTATCGTTTGAAGTCTCTTCAATTTTATCTCGAGAACATCGAAGCCTGTTTGTGTAATCACGTTTTTAGTATACATCAGCACCTTTCTTTTTTGTCAGTTAAAACGTAGTCGTCTCTTCTTGATAGGGAAAAAGCAAAAAAAGATAAGTATCACCCAAATAGATGAAGAGTACTGGTGGTCTATATATATAGGTCGAGTTAACTAGACCATGTCTTTAAGATAAGGATTCTCAACTTTTCATTTTTTACTTACCCCTTATAAAATCCTACGACTAATTGGTGTACCTTTCACACGGATTTTGAAAAAATTATCCATTAAATTTTGGTATCTAGAAATTGTTTATATAATAGCAATAAAAATAATAGAGAATAACATAAAGGAATTATTAAATATTATAAAATTATAAAAATATAACAGAGAATATTTCATAAAGTATTCATATAATACGCATCGAGGATCAAAGATCTACAGATTATAAATCATTTGTATGCACTTACATTTTATTTACATTCAACGCAAAATATTTGTATAAACGAGTCGTTGTTACCATTTTGTCATAAGCTTCTTTCACAGAGGAATCATCTTATCATAACTCGCGTTTTTAAGAGACCGCATGCAAATAGAAAAAGTCTCTCAGAATAGAAGATAGAAAAGAGAAGTTTACGGTTGAAAAAGTTTTTCAACGTACTTATTCACAGATAGTTGAGGAACAGGATGTGTGTGGGGGGAGTTGAGATGATTTCGTAGCCCATCGCAGCTGGTAGGAAGTTCGTAGCTCGAAATCGAGCGTAAGAAATATCTCCCCTTGGAGTCTGATAAAGCTCATGGACCTTTGAAGCGAACTAATGCTTCAACGCTGAGAGTTCGAAAGGGGAGGGGGCAGGGGGGGCTAGTGATTCTTGTATAATCGATCGCCTCAAGCAAGCTAAGAAGAAACTCAGAATCTTCCAATTTGATCGCTTTGTTTCGGTTTATCCAAGTGAACAAAATACCAGATCTTTAGCGAAGTGTTATCGTGAAAATTATTCTCAAATTTTCTATGTCCGAGGTTTCTATGTATAAGAATTTATTTCCTGTTGCAAACAAATATCAATTATTTCAAATTTACAATGAAAACTGATATGAATATTCCTTTGACTCGTTGTATTTATATATAAAAATAATAAAAAATGAACAAATATATATAAAATAATGAAAATATTTTATGATTGATAATAATTAGTTAGAAGCGATATGATTTGATCGAGAAAATAATTTAGTCGTGAATCATACAAGAGAAAATACATATATTACTAAAACGAAGAGAGAACGAAAGAGAAAGATGAGAACACAGAGTGAGAGAAAAAGGGAAAGAGTAGAGGAATCGGAGAAACGAGAACAAACGCGATGCAACGAGCGTCAATGGGAAAACTAACATTTTCGCTTCTATAGAGACGAATGTTCTGTGTCATTTCTACTCTTGCCTAACGGCATCGTGAATAGTAATTGTACACGTTAGTAAAAGTTATTCGGTGAAACGAGCCGTATACTTTACCGAGAAGTAAAAAGCTTCTCCAAAAGAAAATTCACATTAAATCAATCCTCCCTATATATATATAGAATACATACACCCGTATTAAACGTATACATACATCTATTATAAATTATCTATTAAGTATACATACATATATCTATTTATATTCATCTATGTATGACGCGAAAACACACGAGAGTTCGTGAAAATCATTAATTAGCCGAAATCAAATAAGAGAAATGAAAAATTTCTGCAAAAACTTGTATTCCTCTTAGATTTTCTCTTTTTGTTTACATTTATTTTGTATGCTTTTGCAATGTTGACGAAACGAACGAAGAAAAGAACGAATAAAAGAAGAAAGAGGAGGTGGTGGTGGTGGAAGAGGAGGATCTCGTTCGTGTCAAAGTCTTTCCAACGTTTTTCTCGTTAGCATTAATAATGCATCAATGTCACGGGTCGTTGGGTGTTAAATTTATCAGGGTTCTCGGTCAACCAACCAACGCCAAGAAAATATATGCGTGTTAGAGAGAAAGAAAAAATATTGAAAAGAAAAGAGAAAGAGAGAGAGAGAGAGAGATAGTAAATGTGATGCAGTTTAATTAATGAATTCTTTAAAAGGGAATCTGATTCCATGAAGGCATACACATAAGTACATGGTGTGTAATCGTGAACGATCTATCTAGAAAAGCTCGATACGGTTATTACGACGTTGAAACCGTTAAGGAAGATTATTATGTCCGTAGACTCACTCGATGGCCACATTTTTCTTCGACAAGTAGAAGAGACTCCTCCTATTCTGCCATCTTCTTCTTCTACTACTTCTTCTTCGCTTTTTTTTCTTCTTCCACCTTCTCGTCTTACTCTCCTTTTTCTTTTCTTTTATTATTTTTCTTTTTCTTTTTTTTTTCATTTATTTTCTTTTCTTTACTCCTGATTCTCTTGTATCTCGATCTTCCTTTCGCAGCACCATTCACCAGACCACAAGACATTTAGTATCTGTCTCGTTAAAAATATTTCCCATCGTAGAAGTTTATTTTTCTACGTGTTATCCTCTTTGTAGAAAATAATATATATCTCACTCACACACCCACCGAACAAGAAGACACTTTTCTTTCTTTCTTTTTTTTTCTTTTTTTTGTGACTCTTATCACGGATGAAAATTCTAATTATATCAATTTTATCGTTCTTTTCATTAACTTTTTTACTTAATTGGATATACAATTACTAAATTGTGAGTTCCTAAAATTACGTTTAAAAAAAAAAAAAGATAGGAAAAAATGGATCCTATAAAAAAGTATGAACGTGGGCGTGTGTTTGGCTGTGTGTGTATTTATGTGTGAGGAAAAAAAAATATAAAAGATTATTGTTGAAGGAAAGAAAAATTTATTTGTAATTTAAAGCTTTTCCGATCGAACATGCTTTTCGATGAAAATTTACCAACGATGAATTATGATGATATGGTACTAATTAGTACCGTTCGATATTTCCACGACTAAGAAATTTTGTTTTTCTTCCTCTCGATTTAGGCACTAATTCGTTCCAATATATCGTATAGCTCATAGATTCCTTCTCCTTCGGTTCATCAATCTCGATCTCGATCTCATCTGAATTTCGGTCAAAGCTTTTGTATAGCTCGAAAAGTAATAAAACGAAAAAATAAATAAGCTCGACGACGCTGATGAGGCTGAACCCGATGAAGATCCCGCAAATACCACCGATATCGCCTGTAAAACGTACAAACAGACACTTTACGATACACCGTTGTCACTGAGATAAGAGACAATCTTCTTGATAATGGTAATACCATGCTATTGCTAAGCAAAACCTCCTACTATAGATATATATATACGTATATATATATATACATATACGGATTCATGTTTCATCAATTTAGATTTTTAAGAAAAACTTGCTTATTTGCTACGCTTGATTTCTCATTACAAACAAAATAATAAGTAATTCTAAATTACTGTATTTATAAAAAAAAAGTTCGCAACAAGAAATTCAATTAAAACAAAAAGTACAGAAAACAATAGATTAAATATTCATCAGTGATCGAAAAAAAAAATGGAAAATTTTTAAACAATATAAAAAATTATATTTTTAATGGAAATCATTATTTTATGTAATTAACAAATATTGATAACAATTCGAATAACTTACAATTAAATTACTTTTACGATCAAACAAATTCATTCAAATTATAAAATAACTATTAATGATTTTAACGAAAGATTCAATATCATTGTGATTCGAGTGTGTAAAAATAAAGACTAAAGGAAACAAAGATAGGATAAAGACCAAAAAAAATTAATAGAGGAGTGTTTCGTTACCGTAGAGAGAATCGAAACGAGGATTTGTTTTTTCGACCGAAAAGAATAAATACAACTAGAGTTGTTTTTTTTGGAATAGGTAGCAACACATTGAAAAAGGCTCGATTGAAGCGGCACGAGAGACGATCAGAAGAGAGAAAAACAAAGTTAGTTTGTCGTATTTCAAGCGAAACCGTCCTTTTTATCCTACCTATTTGAGTTACGGAATCTCAAAAAACGTTTCAAAAAAATCAGAGATCTCTCACTTTCTCTCAAAATTTACTTACTCAAAAGTTCATACCAGGTGTAAGAAAGGTCTTGCTTTAATCTAACCGTGCCATACTTAGAAAAGAATATGTGAATTACACTCTGATCGATTATTTCCATATCGCGCCTAAAAAAAAAAAAAGAAAGAAACGGAATTTTTATTTAGAAGATTTTTGGTAAAAAATTATTGAAGTTATTATGAATATTATTTTTACTTACAACAAAGACGTTTCATAATACCCACGTTTCATTGTTGAAAAAGAACTTTGAATGGTGTAAAAAACATCTATACAAGAAGGATAGCAATTTCCACAACGTAACGAATTATATTCATTCACCGTATTGTTCAAAGCTTCGTCATCATGAGGAAATACTGTTAACCAGTTGGCTGAAATACAAAAGTATCATCGATCGTCAAAATGCAAAATAAATAATGTAAATGTATGTTCGTGACACTTACATTTGTAACGATCTAAGCATTCTATATCTGTCAACGTGCAAGCTCTTCTTCCATCTGTCATACAAAAAATATATAAAATATACATATATTATTTAATAATATACATTAATTAATTTATCAAGCAAAATTGTTTAATAATTTTTGCTCCTGTTATATCTAAAAAATATTATTTAATTTAAAGATTACACAATAAACAATTATTTAATCATTTCTGTTTATTTGGTCAATATTTTGGTAAAATCAATAGTTGATATTCTAAAGATTCGTTCAATATAAACACACACACACACACACACACAATAGTGTTGATATTTTATTATAAATATTAGTTATTTATTTGAAATAAATAAATGAAAAGGTAAAAACTGAGAAAGAAATAAAAGAAAAAAAGAAACTGTAGAAAGAAGTAGAAAAAACGTTAGATCGAATATAGGGGGATTAGAAAAGCTAGGATAAACGGGTAGTTTTTAAAAGAGAAGAAAAAGAAAAAATGAGCAAGAAAAAAGGGTTTAGGAAGAGCAAAGTGCGCTAGTCAGCACAGGTGCCGAGGAGAAAGACGAGTTCGTTCCACGCGAGCTTTCACCCTCATTCAAGTTGCAGCCATAGTTGTAACCTTCTCTTAATCCTTCTACGTCGTCGTTTCAGAGTCCTTTCGTGCGATCAGCTTTAACGCTTTAAGTTAGCCGCAGTAAAGCCTCGTTACAAAGCTCGGGAACTCTAAACGTACATCTGCAATATTCTCGGCAATGTTTCTTTCTCTATTTCATCGTAAAATAAAAAAAGAAAGGAAGAAAAATATTTAACCGTTTGATTAATTAATATTTTTTTTTTTCAAATAATGATTACAATAATTTTTAAATCGAAATTTTGTATACTTTGCGTGCATCGATAAACAATTTATGCTTATCGTTTTTTATTTAAATAATTTCTGGTATTTTATAAAATTTTTTCCGTAATTTTTTGTTTTTCTTGTCGACAGAAATTAAGACAAGATTTGATCATCCTCTAATTTAATTATTGTTGATAAAAAAAAAGAAAAGCATAAAATATATTTTAATAGAGTGTCGTATAAAATGAATTTCAAGTTTTTAGTCGAAAAACATCGATCGATAATATTGCCAAATAGTTCACGATGCTATCTCCTCCTCTTTCTCTTCCCGAAATCGTCCATTCTCGAGAGACCATCGACGATCCTTCGATTGAACTATGCGAAATTTATAGGATCGATGAAAAACAATCAATGCATTTTTATTTCGATTATTATTATCGTTTAAAAAAAAATTTTTTTATTGAATATAGGCGTGTAACGATATCGATTTCCCTTGCAAAAATAATTACTCGATAAAGAGCCATTATTACAACTTCAACAAACGAATGCATTTAATGCATATACGACCCGAGATATGCATTTATTTCATGTATATTTGAATTTACTTGACAGAATGATTAAGAGATATCTCTCTGTTAAAATATGATTATTTAAAATGGTTGAATTACAAATCGTGTATTATTTTAATAATAATAATAAAAATTATTATTATTATTATTATTATTATCAAAAGAAAAAATTTATTCGAATATTAAATGAAAGAAAAATAATGTTCCAATTATTTTAGCAAGATCTTATCAATAATGAATTCTTAATAGACTGACATTAGCCATTTTATTTCTTTGTTTTTCTCTTATCCCTGCTCATCTAATACGTTTTAATCGTATACATGTAAGCCAACACACACACAACACAAGTTAAAAGACACATTTAAAATAATGAAATAATAATGAAAGATTAAAAAAATAATAATTATAATGATAATAATCTTGAGATATACTTACGTTTCGATTTGACTTCTGCACGCGTAGGAAGATAAAACGGAATACACTTGCACATTTTCCATATTTGCTGTTCTCTGCAATCGACCAAGCAATCGCTGTAACTGTAGTCACCATAACGAGTTTGAATCTCGTTAGGGAATATGCACTTCCGTTTAGGAATAGGATACGATTTGGTTTGACTTGTACTATGGAAGGATACAGCCTCGATTTCCAAGTAGGATTCCAATAACGGTGAAACTAACACCTCGGTGACACCGCCGCTGATGTTATCGGGATAATCGGTAGGATTAAACAATGTTACCTATACAGACAAAGGGTCGTGTCACCTATTAGATATGATCATGTTTTATCCTACAGCTTAACGAATGACAAATTTATATAGCTACTTGGTTTTAAATTATATTAATGAGAAATATTTTCATTAGGTTCGACATTTCATATTATGTTAACAAGGATTTTTGAATGACACTGTTTTATTACAATTTTTGGAGGATCGTCATCTGTTTATCTTTTTTTGAAACTGATCGTAAATCGTTATAAACAACCATAATGTGAATGCATCATAATAAAAGAAAAAAATATAAAACGAGAAATATAATATTTAAATATTTTATTAAAATATTGTTTATATTTTAATCCTTTCATTACTAGCGATTTGTATACGAGTCTTCATTGCAAAAGCCCGAATTTAAGAAAGAATTTATATGAAATCTATTCTTTTATTAAAATACACATTGTAACAGACACTGTATTTGTCAAAACAAATAACAAACTTATTACATTCGCTTTGTGGATAAAATCATTAGAAGAAACTAGAATTATTGATCCCTTCACCATTTTTCATTTTAAAACAGAATAAATTTAATAAGTGCATTTAAAACGTTACAACACCAACAGGAAATTTTCTTCTATACATTTATCAATGAGAAATGAGAGAAATGTATTATTAGGAAAAGGAAAGATGGATGGTACAAGTATGTCGAAATACTTCGGTGAAAATTTCGGAAAACGTTTCTAGTAGAAAATTTATTTCTTTTCTTCTCTTTCGAGAGAATGAGACAGATATATATAAAGAGAGAGAGAGAGAGAGAGAGAGAGAAAAAGAGAGAGCTGTCATTATTGTGGATGGACATGTAACTTGTGCCGAAAGCATGTCACGCAGAAAAGCGTTTACGTGAGCGCGAGAGTACGAAAAATAAAGAAATAGGAAAAAATGGGAAGAAAAAGAAAAAGATAGAAACTACACGACGATGTCCATTTACAATGGTAGAACGTGTAAAAAACATTTCGGACGTAGGTAACAACCGCTGCGGACGAGGATTACTTGGAGAAGGGATTATACCTAGCGTTCGCTAATGACTTTTGTGAGCTTTTTATCGTCGAGCGTTGTGTCGGTTATAGTGCTTTCCCTGAATGAAGCACAGATGTTGAGTAGATAATGGTAGCCCCGCGTGGAGATGAGAAAAATGAAAGGTGCGAAATACCGGTTCCAACAACCTCAGCCATCCCTTTCCCTCATCCCGCTACTTTTAACGCATTAATGAGAAATGTAATAATACTTCTAACTCTCTTCAAAGATCTCATCGATTCTTTTACATTAACTCTCTATCGTTAATTAAACTTCCATTGTTTATTAAAAAAAAAAAAAAATATCGATGATATTTCGTGGCAATTAGTCAAATGTTTTGTGTTTCGGTTTGATAAAAGTTGTTTTGTTTTTGTAGTAATTGTTTAAAATTGGTCCGTCAGTGGGAATTAATTTAAAGGAATATATTTGAAATAATTTTATTGTTTTTCTGATAGGAATTTTTTTTGTAAATTGCATAGATGCCATTAGAATGAATACAATGAAAAGAACTATTGCTCGTATAATAATTTGTAAAAAATAAATCGAACGATAACTAGTGTATATGATTGTATAAATTAATTGTATTTGTTTAAAAATAAACGTGTTTTCTTTTTTAATTTATCTCTTCTCCATTATATACCTTTTTAGAAAATTTGTGTTAAATTGCATTGCTGCATTTTTGGGATAATCGTAACATTACTGTAATTACAAAATGAAGATAATATCCGATTAAAAGGATTTCAGCAAGATTGTTTGAAATGATCTCGGTAGTATAATATTACTCTCTTACCTTCCATCCGATAACAGGGAGAAAAGTGTAAAAGTAATCATCCAGGAAAGGTTCCATCACAACTGTAAGACCACGTTCGATTCCTAAATCCTTCACGGTTCTCACTTCCTCTGGTTCCTCGTCGTCACTGATAGATATAAAACCATAATCAAATCAATCACTTATCCTTCATTCGTTATCGTTCAATTAATAATGAATTTGTAAAAATATTTAACAAAATCTGATTGTAAACTTACTTCGAATTATCTTTTCTAATATAATTAAAAGTACAGCAATATCCGTCCTGTGTTTTTTCAAATGAGAAAATGTCTGAACAATTATACTCATTACCGTTGAAAGCACACGTAAGTAACATAACCGAACACTGTGGTGTTAGCTGAAATCAATCGACATAAAATCGATCACGATCAAATAGATTCTCGTACCTTTTTTTCTTAAATGGGAAAGATACACACTAACACACACAGACACACACGCTTGAAGAATTCTCACTTCTTTCATTATGGCGTCCATGTCATACTCCCCTTCGTAAAAATCCAGCAAAAGATTGTTCAACTCGTTACGTCGATTTTTTTTCAATTTTCGCATAGAATTATAAGAATCTCCCAAATGTTCGAACAATTCGAGAATTTCTTCCACAGATAAATTCGTGACGTTCGATCTGTAACTAATATTAAATATCAAACGTTATATAATTAGGATCATTATAATTAACATAATATTAATACTCAAATAATATGAAATGAAATGAAAATTAAACGATAATTATATTATATTAATATCGATTAATTCGTGCAATAATATTACATATTTTCATACTTGATACTAACTCAGTATAAATAGTATTTAAATATGAACAAAATATGTAGATTAAGCGATCGAAATCTTTATGTAATCAACAAATCTTTCGAATATTATTCCTGAAAATCGATGAAGTGAAAACTCGAAGAAACATTGAAATACTATAACTTGATAAAGCACAAAGATAAGTTTCCAAATAATGTTTGAGCACAAAGTACCAAAATGGTATTCTCCTTGAAGGCCAATAGAAAGATATGAGTAAAAGGAAAGAGTTAAAGAGAGAAGGAGAGAGAGAGAAGGAGAAACTCTATCGGTAACTTAGAGAATAGTCTAGAATCGGTAATTCACGAAATGTCTTTCCCATTAACGTCGTGAATTTCAAGCGCAGAAGTTCAAAGTAACGCACTATAGTTGGTTCCTCTTATAAGAGATGGATCGAAGCGACCATAGATTTTCACATATATGAATGCTTCATCACATACGATATAACCACCAATTCCCAGGGTCTTCATTAATTTCTCTACAACCTTAATTATCCTACATTAAATATCAAACGCACACACTCACATATATACATAGTACATAAGCATTAATTAACAACAATAACAATATAATAATAGTATAATAACATGATAATAATACTCACGTAATTGGATAACCCACATACACAGAGAAAAAGAAATTAACCATAACAATAATAATTATTATAATAATAATGATAATAATAATGATTATAATAATAATAATAATAATAATAATAATAATAATAATAATAATAATAATAATAATAATCAGGTAATGAAGATATTAGAATATTTGCATGATATAAAAAAGTAAAATCCAATCGTGGGTTATTTTAGCACGCAATACATCATTTTCTCGCGGTTAAAAATACATGAGGAAAGATCGTTAATATTAGAGGTGTTAGCTGTAACATTATAGGTCGTGCCGTGGGTTAATCCTCTAAATCATAAATTAATTAACGATGTAATGGCAACTGATGGTGTGATGGTCATCACCCAAACGAAAAATGGCTATCCGTAATGTGTATAATACGTTTTTAATGATCCGTCAAAATGACTGCGTCGTTTAAACACGCGTATAACTTCTCTCTTTATAACTTCCCATTTCTGTTTATGTACTACTCTTATCTACTTTTACATAAATTTATATATAGATGTATATATAGATAGATATTTATGTATTACGATGTTACCTTTATGCGGTGAATTTTATGACTGCAATATCTTGCACATGTCGGTGGTTAATAAGTTCGTTGTTGTGGTCGAAGCAACATTATTGCAAAACATTATATACATATATATATATATATATATAGATATAGATATATATATAAATTTATAAGCAATATAAGAACGTAAGAAACGAAGCACTGATCGAGAAAAGTTCAAACAATCCTCATATCCTATCCCGTGAGTCCATTTTAACAAGAATTTTCCTTTCTTATGAAATATTAATCTTCTCAACGTTTCCAAGAGATTCCAACAATTTACCAAAATTCAATAATTGAATATTATAATACTTCAGAACCACGTAAAACTATTTATGATATCGTATAGAATAAGGCAAGAAAGTTTTTCAATTATTTTCCATATAAATCACTTTTTTCAAGATTTTGTTAAACTCGTTTAGATAAAAGTATGTACTAATTTTCGAATTTTTTACTAATAATATCTAAACAGTTTCAAAAGAATTTTTAATAATTTTTCAAGATCATCTACGAATATTTTACCGATCCAGTATGATCTGAGAACGTATTATTGTATTTTTTTTTTATATCTTTTTATTATTATTAATATTATTATATTCTCTCTCTCTCTCTCTCTCTCTCTCTCTCTCTCTCTCTCTCTCTCTCTCCCTTATACGAATAGAATAAAACTTTAGTTATATATATAACGTGCGAGGTTAGAAAAGTTTATACTATTATCTTAGAAATATTTCTCTCTACTTCGATCTACCAGCTTTCATTTTACGTCTTTGACGTTTTACGCTCAAGGAACAAGTAGTGTAAAAGACTATCCAAACAGAGGGTTGAAGAGAACCGAACGAAAGAGAAACAGATAGATGGAGGGAGAGAGGGAGAAAGAGAAAGGTAGAGTACAAAAGTACTCAAAGTCTTCTTCGATCAACAACGTACCAAAGCAACTTTACAATCGTGTAAAGTTTAGTAACTGCTACGTCGTCCTTTCAATTGAACAATTGTAATTCGATCTCAACCGAATTTCTACTATATTCTATTTTCTAATTTCAAAGGGTGATCTAATTTATCTTACAAATATTATATCTTGCATTGTACTTAAATTTTCTTATCTCTACCTAATATTTTATTCTTATCTCTACCTATCTCTCTCTTTCTCTGTTACTATCCCTAATTTTAATAACTATGTAACGTATCCCATAAAAAAGAAAAACATGCATTCGATTAAAAAAAGTATCATTACCACCCTACGTACTTAAAACGATATATGCTAATAAGGTGTTAATATATCTGCGTAATTAGTTGCCTATTTTTCTTTTTGTTTCTTTACTGAAAATGTATTTTTTCGATGTTTGTAAATATTTCAAAAATAATTTGCGCGATATGAAAACAAATAAATTTATTTGCTAATGAATATTGTATTTAAATAATAATTTTAAAAAAATATCTAGATAAATTTGTATGGATATGCATTTGAACGAGGAAACAAGAACCCAAGGTATTATCCTCGAAACTTCTAATATGAAATAATTCTAAAACGCAATCGCAAATTCATCTTTCTCTTTCAAGCGTATCCAATCGGAATATTCCCATCGATAAAGTTTCTATCTTCGGCATGATTGGAAAAGTATAATACTTCGCACGACCGATTCTCAGCGGTTGTATTTGCGATTTGTGGAATCGACCGGAAGCGGGCTAACGTTAACGCGTGCGGACCAGATAAAATATTCGGAATAATGCTCACTAAACAGACTAGACGATGCAGCTTCAACGCGTACCCGATTGAAATCAGCCATGCAGTGCAATTTGGTACAGTGCTATGAAGCTTTCCTCCACCCCCTTTCCTGTCTCCTCTCTCCCTCTTTTCCCAACCAACGATTCGATACTACCCATTTTGCGTCGTCGTGTATCTCTCGTTATGTCATAACCAACCCACCCTCACCTCCGAACTCTCATACCTATTCTAACCCGCATACTCGTTCTTTGTTTTACCATATAACTGTCATTTATATTTATTTAACGCTATAAAAATCTCTTACACTTTCTTCGCCATTTTAACCGCTGATTGCCGACTTATCCTGTTGATACTGCAAATTGCTATTGCTAAAAATGATAAGAGATAATTGTCAACGTTAATATTTGTCATTGAATTTCTACGATATTGAAACCCTTTGCACTGATAGATCATGTCTTATGCCACTTAATCATAATAATACGAATTGATATACAATAGTAATAAATATTATACATGTACAAGTACATTTATTAAATGAATAAAGCTAAAAAATAAATTATAGTGCAAAGGATTAAAGGGATTAAAAATCAGATTAATAACAAACATTTACCTGGAAACATGATTTTACTTGTAGGATAATGATCCGACTCAACCGACGTCACCATTGGCATAGTTACGAACGCTGAATAAGCATCAGTAACGAAGTACACTAATATGCATATAGTTGTCACGTGCACAGCGAACCATATGACCCTACAAAAAATTATTTATCAATTATTTTCAATCTCATATATGTATATTCGCGTTAATTATCGAATTGTTTACTTATATTACTTCAACGTCTGATCTTATAGAATTACATGCGTTATTAACTTTTACTATTTAAATGTTTAACCAAAAATTTCTCGACTTATACTATAGCAAAACAATTTTTATTTGATTTTTGCACAATTTTATTGACATTTTAATGATTTACAAATGATTGACTTTTACTACTTAAATATCTGATCTCGTGAAAATGTGTAAATTCATATGATATGAATTATATGATATGGCTTTGTCAATTCGAACCTCCAGCGATCAGTGGCTCCTTATCGAGCAACGATATGCGACTCTGAAATAAACAAAACATTGAGATGTTGAAATACTACTATCACATCGGCGATATGGCATTCATTGTCAGGATCTCAATTTGTATAAACGTATCTACTTTAATAAACGTACAGTAAATCTTACCTGTATTTATTATAATCACTGTATTTACTTAAATTACTGTGTGCGTTACCTGTACTTTTCACTTACTACCTATCACTTGATCGTCCACTAGGACACACCATATAATTCATGCACTACTTCAGTGTTTAACGTACTTATACTACTTTCCCTGACATTTTTAAAACTCGTACTACTTAATACAATATACTCGAATTTACTATTATAAAAAAAATTAATAAATAACATACAATTATATATAATCTATTTAATTATAACACGTAAATAACGAGGAGTTGTTAGTCGCAGTTAACAAACTCGAGGTGTTAACGATATCTTTGTTATGAATTTAAAGTAATATAAAACACAACGAGTATTAATTATTATATCATATATACAATATGGAATATATTAAATAAATAAAATTAAAATTAAATAATACCTACATAATATATCTTACGATAATATATTTCAATTAAAATAAATTTAACATTATATTAAAAAATTGATTTTCATAATTACCTTTCGAACCACGTTCTACGTGGTTCAATCAAATACTTGTAACCCACCAAAGCTGATTGTTCGCAATAAAGGCTGATGTATTTATGCAACGTTTTGCGAATATGATATCCCTGTGATGATCGTTTCGTATCAGCACACGGATAACTAACATCTACTTTCGAAGTTTTCGTTTTATTTTCCCTGTTTTCCTTTATAACCTCCATTTTCATAATAATACAAAATTTCTAAAATACTTTCGCGATTATACAAGATTTAAACTAACGTCTGATCTCAAGTTGATTGATTCGCACTACTTAAATAACTTGATCGTTACTTTACCTTTTGAACTATAATAATTAATTAAATAATGAAACAAGGTTCGAATCAAAAAGGAAATATAATTAATATGAACTAAATATTAAATTTGCATCTTTTCATTGTCTCTCAATCAATAAAAATCACAAATAACATTCAAACGATGAGTAATAAAGACACAAATATAAAATGTAAATTCTAATATAGAATACTCTTGAAGTTTCATCGTTGACGATGAACAACCAACTGGTCGACCTGTCGGTCTCTTGATCATTCTTTCGACTGAGAACAAGTGTTAACCTCTAATAGAGAAAATAAATCGGTCACAATGACGTTTGCACGAACCACATAATATCTGTCTATATGTGTCTCTCTCTCTCTCTCTCTCTCTCTCTCTCTTTCCCTTTCCTTTTCTTTATTTCTTTCTCTCTCTTTATTTTAAGATAGCATTGTTTAGTTTGAACACATCAGGACAACACTTTCACGTATCTCTATCTCTCTCACTACGTCAATCACGTATCTCACGCACAATCGAGTGCAAGTCATGTCTGGTTTATTCCTTTTCTCTTTCCATTTTTATCTCCTATCTCTATCTCTATTTATCTGTCTATCTATCTACCAATCTATCTCTTTCTAAGTATCAGTACATTTAACGTATCTACTGGACGAACCTAAGCTATGACGGACAGCACATGGAATAGCATTTTCCTCGCTTCCTAGCTAAACCTTCTGAATTCTTTATAACATTTTCCTACTACTATATTCTTTCTTTCTCTCTCTCTCTCTCTCTCTCTTTCTCTCTCTCTTTCTCTCTCTCTCTGCATTACTACTTTATCCTGCATGGAAGAGCTCGAACATCGCTTGAACATGAAAGTACTCCCGGTTAGACATGCATCGCACTAGGATCATTCGAATGCATCGAGAATTAAATCAAGTTTACACTGTGTTAATCGAATCTACATACTCAAACCTTTCCCGATTCTCTATCAATAGAGTTTTATCTATCTATTTATTGACTTTATCTATCCTCGATCTATATACGATGTATCCATTTTTTGCTGGTTTACTTACCTTTATTTATCGTTTTCTATTTTTTTTTTTTTTTAATAATCTTCTTTGAGTTTAGAAGTACTGCATTTAAAAAATACTTTACTACTATTCCATTTATTTGGTCAGTATAAATAATAATTTTTCAATGTTTATAATGGAATTGAGAGAAGTCAAAGGTCGAGATGAAATTAATATTTATTTAATCGTTTAAGAAAATATTCATTTTTATCCAGGAACTGATCGATAACGAAAAGGTTAACGTAAAACAAAAGTACTATCATTTTGTTATTTTCTTTTTTAAGAGAGGGAAAGAAAGAAAGAGAAAAAAAATTAGTTACAGACAAAACAAATAATATCTCGACTTATATTACTTTTGATTTATCACAGAATTATAAATCTCTATATTCATAACGAGTATAATGCAAATTCCTGAGGGTTTAAACATTACGCTCTCATTTCTGTAGAACATAGTACCTCAAAAATGACCAAAAGGAAAGAGAAAGAGAGGAAGAGAGAGAATGTGTACCTTAGTAAAGCAAAGGTGCTTTCACTCGTTTCATAACTCTCACGTTTGTTCTGATAACTCGGTAGAAAGTAGAGTATCTCACGCTTGTGCAAAGTTTCCCAACGATTTAGCCTTATCTTTAGCGCACTCTTTATGTAAAGAAGGGGCTCGATCCTTATTGTATATCAGGAATAAGAAAGTATTCCTTTTACGTGATACCACTACTACTTGTTTCCACGTTAATCGTTAATATAAATTTGTTCAAAGACAAAGTTTTCTATCTTGTTATGTTCTTTTATTTCCATTTTATTTTTTTTTTTTTTTAACAATAAAATATTTTGTTTAACTCAAAAATTACATAAAATAAGATGAGAGAAAAAGAGAAGAGTATAAAATATAAAAAAAAAAGGAGAAAATAAAAAACAAAGAAAGAACAAAATAAATAGATAAAATATATATTTATATAGAAATTCTTTTTAACGCGCGAAAATACACGCTGACGTTTTAAATTTACTCGCTGTATTGAAAGCGAGATCACACTTGCAAAATCTATTTTGCTTAATCTCGAGATTACGGTCGTGTGTAAGCCACGCCCAACGGTGATCCAATTTAAATACCATCCTTGAACACGAATAAAACGTATCGCGTATAAATGTGTACACTATACGCCAAAAGGATATTAAATTCATGCAATTCCGAATTCAAGGGACGCAGATTCTATAACATCGTTGCACCATTCTTCTTTTTCTCTCTTTGTCCTATTCTTTTCTTTTTTTCTTTTTCGTGAGCAAAAAATTGTAAAAAAATGTAGAATCTCTCTCCGTGCAATTTTCAAAAAAAGAAAAGGAAAAAAAATAAAATCTCACAAATATTGTTTATATCTTACAATTTTATTATTATGTCATTAAATATGAAATATTAGATTTTGGAACGAACAAAATTGAAATAATACTTTAAAAACACAGTTTTGATGTAACACGACATATCACGATATTTTTATAAGATAATGTTGAGAAAAACAGATTTGATTGTATATAATTTAAGAATTTTATACATTCAACATCTCTTACTATTTTCACGAGGGTTTATAAACAAAACATCAATAGAAAAAATTCTAATTAAAGACATTTATGTTTATTATATGTAAGATTATTAATCACAAAACGTAACATTATCCTACTTCTAATTATTATAAGGTTATCAAGTCTTACATTTATTTTTTCTTTATTATTAATACAAATCAATTATTCGATTAAAAAATATTGCAAGCATTTAATTCGTATTGCTACTAGATATTTTTTTTAAACTATTTCAACGAATATACGTTTTATTTGAAAAAAAAGAACTTCTTTCTTTACTTTTCATGAAATAAAATTATTCACGTAATATATTAAAAAAAGAATATTCATTGAGTCAAGTAATTTAGTATTTATCGTTTCCATAATATTTCAAGAGGGTAGTCGAGTATATTCAAGTATACTTTGATACGATAAAATACAATCGATGTAGCATCCATACGGAAAAGAAGAAGAAAAAGAGAGAGAAAAAGAGAAAGGAAAGTTTTCCATTGCAAACATAGAACGCACTGCTATAATTTAAAAAAAATATCAATGTTAACCATCAACCTTCGCAGATGCCTCATTTCCTTCTTTTCCTTTCATTTAATATGCAGAGATATCGGCATACCTTGTATCGCATATATTCATTACATTTAAATCGTACTTCCTTTTAAAAATAAATAAAAAAGATTTAACGAAAAAGAAATAGGTACATGTTTATGAAAAATGTTAGAAAATGTAAAATAGGGAATGAGATCCTTTTTTTTTATGGAAATTTTATACTTTAGACGTTCTCTTATTTTTATGAAGGTTACGAATCAAACGTCAAAAGAAAAAAGTTCAATCTAAAACTTGATTATAATAAAAAAAAAATGAAAAACATCGTAAATATATAATAATAAAAATTATATACAAATTTATATATCAATAAAAACATATTCGAAAGATTAAAAAATGACGAAACTCGTTAATTTCAAAATTGTCTACATTCTAAAACGTTAAATTAAAAAAAATTATGGACGTTATTAAATAATTAATAATAATAGTGAAACCAAGAGACATATAAACTTGTTCTTTAAAGGTCGTCGAGAAATTGTCTATGGTTTATAGCGGAAACTATAAATGCATACTTAATGAAAGGCACGTTTCCGTCGAGAACATTTTACCGACCATTTCTCTCTCGCAAACGTGACTTATTTCAGATTGCAAAAAACCTACCTATCATATATATACATATACATATGTATATAATAATAAAATACAAGTGTCTCTCTATGATTTTCTAATACGAGGAAAATAACAATAGAAAAAAAAAAAAGAACAAAAAAAATGAAAAGAAAGGCAATGACGTTCGATGGATGACATTAGAAAGTTTGCGTAAAATTTCGTTAAGAAAGAAAGTAAATGTGAAACCTTTTTATGGGAGTGAAATCATGCCAGGTAAAAGGAGAAAAAGAAATTACAGTAAAAAGTGCTAGCTATTACTTTTTTCCGAAAAAAAAAGAAAAAAACCGTACCTCTCAAAGTTGATTCAGTGACGAAAAGTGTGTTTCCGCCACCTCTATAGTTACACTTCGTTTCGTGAGCTTTCTCAAATGGCAAATTGAAAGAATACTTCGTTACTAGCGATCGAAAGTAGACCTTTTCTTTAAGCTTCACTATAAAGTTTCCCTATTCTTAAAGGGAAATTCGATATCGGCACTCAGAAACGCATTAACGGGACAATTGAGTCTCGGATCTCGATCTGGTGTATATACAAGCGATTTTTACTTTATTTTATTTTTATTATTAGATCATTCGTAAACGAGTTTGTTATACTTATTTCAAAATGAAACTTTATTATTTTATATAATAATAATAATAATAATAACGATAATAATCATTCGATTACTTACGTAATCGTAGACTTACGTCTTATTTGATATCTTAACGTTAAAATCAATCATCGTTATTTAAAAATTCAATGGATTCTAATAATAACTTTGAGGAAAAAGAAAGCCATCGAAAACACACATGAGTGCATTTACATACACATGATGTGTGGACACACAGAATAGATAGAAAAAAGAAAAAAATAGGAAAATTTGATTTACATCGGCCTGTAAAAAACCGAGATCGAAGATACTCTCTTTCTTTCTCTAACACGCACACACACACACACACACACACACATACACTTTTTGTCTCCTCCTCTCTCTCTCTCTCTCTCTCTCTCTCTCTCTCTCTCTCTCTCTCTCTCTCTCTCTCTTTCTTATACATTATATACATTCTTTCTTTTTCTCTTTTTTTCATTCTCTCTTCTCTCTCATTCTCTGCGTGGATTCAATTATATTCGTGGCAAAGAGTAAGAGAAAAAAATAGAGAGAAAACTGCAGACGTAATCACAATGGATATTGCAGGACGCAATCTAGCCATGTGCGATTGTTTCGAGGTCCCATATACGCAACCCAATCGCGATTACTTTTCCATCGAAGGCACGCTGATTTTTAAGAATTTTTACTAACACTAACAGAAATTACTTTTACTTAAATTGTACTGAGAAAATAACAAATAAATTCATTTAAAAGAAGTTCGTTATTTTTATAATTTGATTAACCGTATAAATCAAAATTACTTTCCGTCGAGAAAAAACAATGTTGAAAAAGAATACAAAATCGTATAAGTTTTTATTTAATTATCCTTACGTTTTTTCTATCGATAAATATCGATTAAAGTTTTCTATTTATTAAAACATGGTAAAAGTAATTTAAAATATCATTTAATCTTGTCGTACATTATTTCTAAAAGAAAACAATATTACGTTAAAATACATTTTTTACATTTGACGATAAATTTCATTTACAATTAGATTGGAATTATTATTAAATTTATATATGAAGTCATCAATTTTCTGAAATTAAAAGAAAACTGATATACTTGATATATAAAATTGAATATATGTTTACGCGTATATGTGCATATACACTCCTCGTGAAAAAAAATAAGCCAGGTATGTTATCTTTATTTTCTCAATGACGCGTATAAAATATAACATCCGTAACGAATAACATAAAAACATGAACTCGGAATATGCAATTCGTCGGAATATCGTAGAGTTTTGTAAACAATAAAGAAAAACTGTTCACTTACCAAGGATGAGATGATAGCACGTTATGTTAAATATACTTTTATAGTTAGTATTGTTCAGTATTCTTTGATCTCTCGACAATGAACACATTACAATATTACAAATTAAAAATAATCAAGGTGTGCTATATTTTGACAAGAAACACTTAGAAATATGTCAAAGAATAGATTTTACGTAGAAAATTGTCATCTTAAAACGAAGATAAACTACATCTTCGTTAATCTTCCCCAATTTAACGGAATTAATCCCAAGCGTATCTATCTATCTATCTATCTATCTTTCTCTATTTCTATCTCTATCTCTCTGTCTTCGTCTTTCTCAATCTTCTCATTTTCACGTATGACATCCCAGTTTAATCCACTCGCAGAAGAAAGACTAAAGGTGGATGATGATACTCGTCGTCTATCTTTTACAAACCGATGCAAACTCGACGGGATATCATTACAGCTCGTTATCCATGATAAAACATCTTTTTATCTTCTATTATTTATATTTATATTTATTTATTTTCCTTCTTTCTTTTTTCTTTTTCGTTCCACGCCCTAGTAATTTATCATCTCGAGAACGTATTACTATCTACTAATAAAGAACGTCATCCAAATTAAAAACCATAGCTACGCTATATTGCTATGCATTTGTTTTGTTTTGTTTTAATATTTTTTGTTTTGTTGTTTTTTTTTTCTCTACTCACATCGCAATAACTCGGCGTACAACATATATTTGTATTTACAAAAAAATGTGAATTATCGTAGTTGCAATATACATATATTAAAACGAACGATAGTAATTTATCAGTAAAATATTTTACCAATATTGTTATCATTATATTATTATTATGCCAAATCTTGAACTTGTTTTCTATAGTAATATAGTGGTTATAAAATTTATCTAAATATATATATATATATATATATATATAGTATATATATAGGACAAATAAAAACGATTTATCGATCGAATGGAAATTCGTAGTACCACGTGCGCGATTCTATTCGCATTAATATTCCATAGTTAATTAGTAGTTTACCATCTGTTGTCCGAAAATCTTTGATTGTAATTATTTAGATTATTGCAAATTTATGAATACGATTTTATTTTTTACATAAACAATATAATATAAAACATACATAACTACTTTGCTGCTCGTACATACATACGTATCTTCGTATAATACGACCCCTATATGGGTCGGTAAGTCGTTCGTACGGGGCTTTTATACAGACGACCCGTATAAAGGTCGCTAGTATAACGAAAGGGTTAATAAGATTTTTTCCTGCATAAACATTATAAAGAAAAAAAAGTATATTATAATGAGTTTATACAATTTTTTCCTATATGAAGCTCAAATACCGCGCGTATAATTCTATTCATGTTAATTCTACGAAAATCTTTCATTTAAATTACATGGATAATGAACAACAAACGATTAATAAGATCTTATTTTTGAGAAACACAAACAAATATAAAAAAATAAATATTTACGTTGCATTTTTATCTATATGGAATTAAAATTTAATTAAAAGATAATGCTCTGCTCTTGGTTTTTTCTGTTTGTTTGAAATTTTTTTTTTTTTTAAGTTTCCTGTATTAATATTTTCATTATGATGTAAAATCTTTTGTAATAATTTCACTTTGTCGGCTTTACTCTTCTCGATATGAAGTCGGTTTACGTACACTAACGTACGTATATACATTGAGCAAATACAGGTAGCATGCAGTATACAATATTTATACATAAACGGAAGCTTCCCATATACATGCCACGTATACCTACGCACATATGAAAATTTGGAGCACACAAGTTATACTGCGACACGAAGGCAATATATTTAATCTACCACGCACATACACATAAATACATACGTATATATATATATATATATATATATATACTCTCATATACACGTTCCCTCTCGTTGGATGGACAAGAATTGTCGCTGGACTGTTAGAATCTTACCGATTTGAATCTTCGATAGTGTCATGAATTTTCCATCCCGAACATATGCGAATCCTCAGGCGAAGTTCAATGGCTACAAAGCTTATGGGTATATCCTAACCATAAACGAACTTGATCGTTATTTAATGCTCTCGATTTTACCTTAATTCCAAATATATATGTTCGACTTTCAAAGATTTTTCGTAACGTTTTCTATGGAATGATTAAATGATAACATAATATTCGGATATTTAAATATTCGAGATTCCTAACAATCGTTTTAAAATAAAATGCAAATTTATCTTTTAATATTTCCATCAAATTTTACTGATTAAATAATAAATGTTAAACATTCCGAAATACTAATTCAAAATTTATAATTACCTTTCAATATAATAAAAGTTTTTAATAAAAACAAACAATTCATCTACGTTTAACTAAATTATAAATTTATTATTGGTATATTTACAGAGATATAAGAGAATATAGGTAAGATATTTCGAAGTGGTGACCGTAAAGCTAAGCTAATGCATCAAAACGTCGGTTCACCGGACATCAGTCAGGCAGTGCAGCGTGTTGCTCTCATAATCCTACGTCACATCACTGCCGCCAGATGCGTGATGTGTCTCTTGCAATGTGAAATTCCACAATTACGGTACATATGTCAGGAGCATTCGAAATCTGACCTTCTCTCTCCCTCTCATTCAATATCTCAGTATCTTTTAGGTCATTCCCTACAAGCCACGATAATTAAGGAACCTCTACCGAAACTCCTTCATTTAATTTACGATTCGATCACGCACATACCGAAATTAAATGTAATTTAATTAAATCGATCCAAGATTAAAATAGACCGTTGCAACTCAAAAAACATTTTTTTTCTCTCTCTCTTTGTATACATAAAAAAGTGTCTGTGTGTATGTGCATGTGGGTATACGCACGTTTATTCGAAAAATACAAACATAAAACTGGAAACTTCAATCGTACCATCGAATCGACGCGTAAATCTCGATGCTGGACACGATCGTGAGTCAATTTATTCTATAAAATGCTACGCTTCCTCTCTACCTTTCTTTTTTTTTTTATTTACCTTTTTTTTTTTACATCTCTGTTCACTTTGTTGCAATCAGTGACAACGAACGTTTTCTCTCTCTTGTTCTCTTTCTCTCTCTTTCTTTCCTTCGCATACCGTAAGAGATATCCCTGATAAATCATCGTAAAAATACAGACGAGGATGAAATTAAATGGAAGATAAATGAAAGTATTTGAGTAGCTTCATAAAACTGTGAGAGATTTACATCATTCGTAAATTTTCTCTCTCTCTCTCTCTCTCTCTCTCGCTCTCAAATGTTTTTTCTTTCCTTCTAAAACTTCACAATGGTACAGTACGTAGCGATTAAACGATGATAGAACGATAAATTTTCGAGGGTTTTCGCATTTGTGAGAAATTTTTTTCATTCCTTTTCCCTTTTTTTTTCTTTTTCTTTTTTTTTTCTTTTTTCTTCATAGAAATTATTTCGCGAATAAACGAGTCTAATCCTTTACCATCGGTTATTTAAGCAATCGAAAACTATTCGACTCTTTCTGGCGATAATGGAGGCTTTTCTTTTTCTTCTCTTTTTTTTTCCTTTCTTTTCCTTTTTTCTTTTTTTTTTTTTTCTTTCTTTTTCGTCCTTTCTTTTTTTGAGAACAATTTCGTGTCAGACCCCTTTGTTCTTCCGCTGCTACACACCTCTTTTCACGTTCTTCGCGTGAACGTAAAGGGTGACAGTAACGGATTAATCGGTGGTCACCGTGAGACTTGCAAAAACCTAGTTGATGAATTTACGGCTGACGGTGGAATGGAAAAAAAAGGAAGGAAGAAAGAAAGAAAGAAAAAGAGAAAAATACCGAAGTACGAAAATGTTAGCAACGATGAAAAAAGGTGGGGAAAAAAAATGTTGGTCAAATTCGTAATGGGGGTTCGTTCGGTGAGAAAAAGAAAAAATAAAAAAAAAAAAAATAGAATAATAGCAACCTATTTAAAATGTTGAAACACGTAAGGTGTAATGAGATTGAGTAAATAAAAAAAAAGATATAAAATATTTAATTGCATTTGTTTAAAACGTGTGATGACTTCTTTATTCATGTGAAATATTAAAATTATAGTCAAATGTTGGCAATTAAAGATAAATAATAAATAGAAATGAAATAGATTTACATAAAGTTTCGAACGATCAATCGAAAATATCGACGAACGTAATCCAATCAAATCTTGAAGTTACTATAAGGAAGATAGTTGAAATAGCAGTGGGTGGATAGTTAGAACTGTAGGTAGGTAGGTAGGTAGATAGGTAGATACGATTAAACTGTGAAAGGGAGACACTACTGAGCAAATATTGGCGGATACGCTTGACTTCGGGTAATTCTAAGATACTCGAATTAATTCTCGTGAATCGTACGTTCTTCTCTGTTAAACGACTGGAAGAAACGATTCACGTGGAAAGGATAACCTTTTCTGAAAATGACTAAGTACCAAAAAGAAAAAGAGAGAAAGAAAGAATAAAAAAGAAAAAATGAAAAAAAAAATCAAGTTACACGTTAAATGTTTTTTCTCTTCTAAATTAAATAAAAAAAAAAAAAAAAAAAGAAAGAGAAAGCAAAGATCTCTTCTTTTCAGAGAAAGAGAGATAGAAAAAAGAAATTCTTTTTTAAAAACGATGACAGCCTTTTTCGTTTAACGAATAAAAGTAAGTACTTAGCACGTCAGACTATAATCTCGAAATAGAGAAAATTTGGTGAGTAATTGTTAACGAACAAAGAAAAGCAGAGCTTCAGAAACTTGACAGCTAGATAGTTTTATCGAATAAACGAGAAGAAGAGAGAAATATTGAATAAATGAGAGAGAAAGAGAGATAATAGAGTGTAGATCACGAGAGGAAACATGGAAGCTTTCGAAAACGGTAGAAAAGCTCAACCAGCGTAAAACGAACCACAAACTGAAGTATTTTAGGCATTGTTAGAAAGGAGAGTAGGGTTGCCCCGTGTCGGTTCTACATAAAAGCTCCCCTTTCCTCTTCTTCTCTCATCGTCGATTCTTCCCTCCTGAAACCCCCAACCACCTCAAACGTTTCGAACAAACCTACGCACAAGTTTACTGCCGTCGGCTCGTTTCGGTAATCATAATACCACAGAAAATAAAGACGAAAGAATAAAAAAGAGAGAAAAAGAGAGAGAGAGAAGAATGGATAAGTAAACTGACACGTTTCACACTCCCACGCCTAAAATTTTATGTTCTTCTCTTTTGAACTTTTCCCTCTACCTTTCTTCTAACTCACCTTTAACGACTCTTGTATTATTCTTTCTTAAGTATCTACGTTAGTTACACATTTTATGTTATTTTTATCTTTTCTTTCGATCTTTTTTGTTACATTATAAATTTTCTTTTCTTTTAATTATTGTTATTTTTGAAAATTTGTTCTTAGTTTGATAAGAAATATCTCAATATGGTATAATTCTAATTATCGATACAATATTGAAATTATTTTGTTGAAAATCTTATTTAAAATGAAAATATTTCAAATCTTAACAATATAAAATTTATGTTGTTAATACAATATTTAAATTATTATTCGAAAATGTTTTTGAAATTAGAAAACAAATATTTTGACCTATAATTGAAATTTCTAAATGACATAAGAAAGCAAATATACTTTGAAAATATGAAATTAAAAATTTTCCAAGTAGAATACAATACTCGAAAACAATTGTAACTAACAATAAGAAAAATATTGTTTGATTTTATTCTCACTTATCATACCAAGATCAAAAACAGATCATCCTGATAGACCCATCTTTTTCATGAGTAACTTTTTGATGTATCTATCTCTCGGCCGTTCGATTTCCTGATATATAATATTTCTCTTCGGCAGATGGGAAAACTTTTATTTCCTCAAATCGTATTATCTTCTGTAGTTGCAAAAGGTAAAGCCCTTTACTATATCGTCTGCTCTCTTTCAAATAACAACCCGAATTCGGCAATAATCGTTTTCTACGCAATGACCGTTCAATCTTTTCTCTACTTTCACGTTGATAATACACTTTCTGTTTGGCCTACTCTTAAACGTTTTCGAGAATGGTTAGGGAATACTCATTTGTAGAGACAATTCATGATCAATAAAAGTAAAGGCTCAGAAATCTTTTTCCTTTATCCAATCACATAGAAAATAAATTGGATACACGCGAATCGTAATAAATTTTTCTTCAAGATTTGCCAGAATGAACATCATCAACACATATACGGTAGAAAAAAAACCTATCATTCATAATATATGAAATGAAAAAGTTTTCCATATATATATAGTTCAACTTATTTTCTGTAATTAAAGGGATGATCAATAAAATATAAAGTAAAATGAAAAATATATTTCCATTGGAAATATAAAACGTAATATTAAAATTATATGTGTGTATGTATGTACGAACGTATAATCAAAGATTTTATTATTCTATTTAAACAAGATTCGTGATAAAATGGTAATACAATTTTTTGTTAATCTGTCGTGTATGGAAAGTGGATACTTTGATCTTTAGCTTAAAAGTATTATAGATATTATGTATTATGTATCGAAGTTGAACGAACAAATGCTAAAAGCAAATAGTGTCATATCATAAACAGTCACTTTATTTATTTACGTGATATATTGAATGCGTCTGTGAAAGCTGCGTGATCGAGCTTTGTGAAAGATAGAAATGGTTTTGAGTATACTCGAAAATGAAAGAAAGAAAGAAAGAAAGAAAGAGACAGAGAGAAAAAGAGAGGAATGTACACGTTTCCACAAATATCGAATGGCTTGGCAGCGAGAGAGGAAACTCAATTTTCTCTATGCTCCATGCAACTTTCTCTCGGAAAATGAGGTTAGTCTTCGCACGAAAGATCACACGCCCACCTTTCCATGATGTACGGGTTTAACCATGGTCTATGGACATAATAAGACAAAAAAAACTAAACAGATAGAAAGAGAAAGAGAGAAATGAATGGATAGAAACAAAGAGAGACAAATGATACGATTAAGTTCAAATGGAACCTGGAATCAAATTGAAACAATCATTTTTATAAAGATAAGAAAGTATTTGTATGTTTTATTATATTATATTTTAGAAATGGTAATGATTATGTATTTTTATGAAAATATTTATTCGTAGATGAATAGAAAAATGAATTGAAATGGAGAAGAATTCTTTATTTTTTTAAGAACTAGATATTTTACTTTTTTATATATTATTTAATATCTATTAATAGAAATAATTATTAATTTTTATTTATATATGAATAGAATCATTTTAAATGGAAAGAATCTAAATCAAATACATACATTTTATTAGAATTAATTCATATATTAATTATTATAAAATATATTAATATTGTATTTCAATTTTTTCTCTGTTTCATGATACAGCAGTGTCAATGAATTCGTAATTTCTATCCTCGAATAAAATGAACAAAATTAGAAAGTAAGATTAGAGAAAACGAACGATTCAAATGCATCGTCGATGAGATAAAAAGAACGAAAGAAAAAAAAAAGAAAAGAAAGATTTTTCCTTTGTCTCAATCGGAACCGACGACGATTCCGATCGTATAGTACTAGAAAAGCACGAAACCAGTAAAAGAAGGATTAAAATGCGGAGAGGAGAAATAGGTAAAAAAGAAAGAGAGAGAAAGAGAGAGAAAAAGAAAAACTCGAAGAGCAAGTGACGATGAAAAGGATGCTCGATGGAAGGTGGAACCGAGAGAGAGAAAGAGAAAAAAAGAAAAAACAAAGAAAAAGATAAAAAGAGAGAGAGTGAGATGAAAGATGAATGAAACGTGGAAGGGATAGTAAAACGGGAGTAGGGAACGGGGTGAAAAGGGGTTTAGGTAGGGTGTAGAGCTGTCATGGCACCTCTATTGGAACACGGAGGAGCATTCCGAGTAATTATAACCCCCTCCGGCTCTTTTATTCTTCTTTCGTACTCTCTCAACGATGCTTTCTTCCAGCCCTGGACTCGTCGTCCTCTATCTACTATCTGGCAGATGCTCTTCACTTTTTAATCTGCTTCACAAACACATACACATATTCATCTATATATATATTATAGTATATGGTATTTGTATACCTATATTTATTTTTCATTTTTTGTCATTGGGAAATTTACCAAAATCTTTTACTAATCATTCGTTATTCCCATACATCAGAAATTTGTAGAAAATCCGAAGATTTTTAAGATAGATGATCACAAATAAATATTTTTATTTTCACTATTACAATTTTTGTTAAAAAAGAAAAATCTTATTTATTTAGTTCAATCGAGATTATTAGATATATTTATTTTTTCGTTGATTTGATTTAAATAGGCTATTAGAAAATTTTATTTTAATATTCTGATTTACAAGAAGTAATTAGGTCGTCCTAAAAGTTTCTTCTTCTTTTTTTTTAGTAATTCTACCTGCACAATATTTTTTAAAATGAATAATTTAAAGTATAGAAAAAGGTGAAATAGAGTAGAATCAATATTATTTAATAAAATAACGTAAAATGTAAAAATAATGTATTACGCATGCAATATTGTTTAAGTTATCACCAAAAAAGGAAGAAATTTTCAGGACAACCTAATATATAAAGTTATAATATTTGGGCCACAAACTTGGATCTAATATGCCCTATGGTAAATATCTTTTCCATTTCATTGGCAGGTTAAAAATGAATAATGTTCAAAAGATGAAATTTTCTATCTAAACGAGTGAAAATGATCGTTGCAACGAGCACACATCTGAATACTTGTGCAATTATTTGCCGCAATTTATTTGCGTTCAATTTCTCACCCCATTCCCTTTATTTTTATACTTTTTCTTTCAGAACTTTTTCAAAATTTGTTTTACCATCGGTTTTTCAATTTCTTTTTTTTTTTCTCCTTTTATTTGTCATTTTCTGATTCTAACGCACTACTGAGGAATAAACAAAAGAAAAAAAGTAAAACAATGGGACAAAAACACAGTCGCAAAATATCGTATCTCGAATTTTGATTGGCATTTGTGAAAAGCTCTGAAGTGTCTGCCACTTGTTCGAACATAATCCTAATTACACGATAGGGTGAGAAGTTCCATTGGCGTTTCGTGGAAAATTCAGGTTCCCTTAGGGAGAAATTGTCTCTCGACGATCTTCGAAGATCCTCCAGCCCTTCGTCGACAAGAGGAAAGAGAGAGGAGGTGTTAACACTCGAATCTATAGGGGAAACAAAAGGAAATCGATTTTCATTCTCGTAGAGTATTATTCTCTCTTATCTTCGTTCTCTTCACTTGATAGAATAATTTACTGTTAACACCCTTTCATGATTGGACATCGTTTTAAAATCAATTTCTTCGTCCGAACCACATTTTTCATATTTTTCTTAATTATCGAATCCAAATCTTTATAAATTATTTAAAAAAAACAACATCATAGGAATGTCATTTCTTTTTTTTGATAGATATAATATATCGTATATAAAAATAGGTACACATAAATAATATTAATACCTGTCGTGATCGGACATCGTTAAAAATCAATTTGTATATCCAAATTCTTTTATTCTACTTTTTATTCATCTGATACAAATTTTTATGAATTATTTAGAAAAAAAAATAGAAATATCATTTTTCTATTAGATAGAATAATTTAATATTAAATACCATTTGTGATTGAACATCGTTTAAAATCAGTTTGTTTATCCAAATTACATTATGTACTTTTTATGTATTAATTATTTTAAAAATACGAAGAATCTTATAAAAATGATAAACTATGGAATATTAATTCGAAACATGAGAGAATAGATCTTATATATCTTGTATATTCATATACCTTGAAAAAATAGTTTTCAATTTAATCGTGGGAGTAAAATTTCGTAGGTTGTAGGTTCAAAGAAGGATCGTATTATATGCCGCAAACTTTTCATACGTCGCACTAGGCGAAGTTACGAGACAGGCTCGTTGGCATAAACGTCACGCGAACGTGCACCATCGTAAAGCATTACTTTTTAAACATCTCCACACATAAACGTGTGCGATCTCGTCATATCTCTCGCTTGTAACCTATGCAATATATATACCAACACATATACCTATATCTACGTTACTCATATATCACACATATACATGTATGTAGATATATGTGCGTGTATTAAAGTATTTGTGAGAAGAAGTTCCAGCACACGAGTTAAGTATTTTAAATAATAGCCAAATTTATGATAGAGGTCGAGAAGTGCGCGTTTATAGGAAGAGAGCTTTTAACGTTAGATTCTCGCTAGTTGCTTTCTCTAACACACACTTGCATACACACACACTCATATGCACAAAAACAAAGAAGCACTACACGTTTTCTCAAGCTTCATTTTTTTTCACATATCCATCTGAGATAAGTTGTTACGTGCATGTATACAAGCTTGCATGCTTGCACGCATTTATTCATGTATGTATGAATAAAAAGAAAAATCCTTCCCACTCGCGTTCAAGAAAATACAATATTCAGTTTTGTTGAATCACTATACGTAGGTAGGTAATGTAAATGTATAAAAATATATCTAATTTATTAAATCGAATCGATCGAGATTCATTCTCATAAAGTACAGATACGATTTATGTTCATAGGTATGTGAAAGTATTAACATGAAACATGAAATAAAAAAGATAAGAAAACATGACAGATTTTTCTGATTAAAATAAAAAAAAAAAGAATAATAAAATGAAGCTTTGTCCTGATCATCGTATGTGTGTTTGTATATACATGTGAAACGTGATATAGATAATATCAACAAGCACGTAAAAATGATCTGTTTACCAATCGACACATTTTTCCTGTGTTTACAAGAAATTTTTTCTTTTTTTGTCAAAATTTTAAAACATCAGGTCACTCAAGACGATGAAATGCATACAACATACTTATATCCTATGTACGCAATAGAAAATAAATGGAAATTGGAAAAGAATAGAATGATTGAAATAAATTAGAAATAAAATTATTATTAAAAGTAAAAAAAAAAAAGAAAACAAAGAAAAGAAAGAAAAGGACGTGGACAGGTGTTAAACAAGTTTAGAAAAAATTTCAACGTTTCGTTTAAAACCATTTGAGAGACATGGACGAGCGAACTACTGACGTTGTTCAATATAGGACTGCACATAAAGGATTTATTATCACGAACGCTCGTAAACAGACCATCAAGTCCATCCCATCTACAGTTATCTACTCAAAGGAAGTTCAACGTTATAAAGAGAGAAGCTCTCACCCTCTCTTTCTTTCTCTCTCTAACTCATTCATTCAATCACTGTAGAATTGTCCTCGTAGTTATGACAATTAACGTTTGATAATCATGTCACGTGAATTTCCTATTAAATCCAATCGGATCGTTTAATTCGATTCTATTTTATCGTTCGAAATTTATATTCGTCATCAAACGAAAGATTAAATATCAAATGGAATAGAAATAAATTTATTTATTTTATTTTTGAAAAACCAAATGAAAAATAATCCAATTAAAAATAACGACAAAATTAAACAAAATATTGAAAATGCAACAAAGTTATACGAATTTATGATAAAAATTATATTTAAAAAAAGACTATCTATTTATTAGGCGTAACGGTTAATTCGGTATCTAAATATTAAATTAATTGGATCAATATTGTCATATTTTTTTCGTCAAGGAATTCGTCAGTTGACTGAAAGATAGATCAGAATCATTGAAAATAAAAGAGACTATCTCGACGAATAACAGATATATATATATGATTATTTTATAAATAAATATTAAATTCGTGTTAAAAGGACAATGAATTAATTGTCACACCTAATATCTATCTATTAATCTCACGTGTGAATTTACTTAAAGATCTAACACATACATATAAGAATAATCATGAATGGGAGAATAACTTGATCTTAAGATGTAAGATGAGATGAAAGATGAATGTAAACGATACAAGTTAATGGAGAATTATCAAATATTTGGTATTCCGTTCATCTCTCGTGCAAATTCTAGCGGTCAAGGTGGTTAGGAGCATCGATTATGCGTGCCTTAACTTCCTACATTCCCACGGCATTTACGAACGATTATCGATCACCATCGAGTGGTCCGCTTCAGATATAGATTAGTTTGAAACTCGAATCAATTACATCTACATCTATAGCCACTTAGACGACTAAGACTACGACGACTAAGATGACGAAGATGACGACGACGAGGATAGCAATAGTAATGTTTGAATCTCTGTGTGTTAGTATTAGAACGTTACTCGTAATAGTAACTACTACTACTACTACTATTACTAATAATAATAATAATAATAATAATAGTAGTTGTAGTAGTAACATAGTAACGTTGGTGATAGTGTTGGGATACCCGCGGAGCCGCGAGGTATAACCAAATCTAATTAGTAATGCCGATTTAGCAAACCCTAATTGCGCACCAACATATCACCAGCAATTTATGCGATACCCGTGTTATGAATCACTTCGTAGCCGTGTTTTCCACGATCACAGAGACCTATATTTGCATACATATATAAATATATATATATATATATATATATATATATCAGTATATGTGTGTGGATTAGTTGTATACATGTCTCTATACGTATATATCTATGTTTGCCTATATATTTGGATAGAGGGATAGGGAGAGAGAGAGAGAGAGAGAGAGAGAGAGAGAGAGAAAGACAGGTCAACACCGTTCCCGATTTGATATTAATTTCCATACTTATTAAGGGATCGACTGCATCTACAACAAGCAACCCACTAATACTACCACAAATCCGTTGGCTAGTTAGGAAAGGATGGAAGCAAGCGTGTTATCGGTACGTCATATCTACCCCTATGTCAAGGAAGCTTTCCGTGCTACGGTCTCGCTCTGCTGATTAATATATCGTTTGGATTACCGCGAATATCTATGGATTTTCATGTATTTCGTAAGGTAAAGTTTAGTCTCATTTAACGATCGATCGAAAAGCATTAGATACCTACCCCTACCTCGTCTCACCTCATCTTATGATACCAATCCCTAAACTCCCAAACCCCCTTTTAACGTCGAAGTAATTAAATTTCTGGTAGTGATTGAATTTGATAAAAATTTGTTAAATAATTTCCAGTACAAGTGTTTTTACGAAAGATTATATATAAACACATTTACGATTTTCCCATCTATCTATCTATCTATATATTTATCTATTTATCTGTCCAACTTATTTCTCATTCTTTTGTTTGAACATTTTCACTGTCAATTTAATTCGATGGTAAAGAACGAGTTGATAATGAGTACGCGACAATTACACGAACAATTAGTGAGTTCTCTAATAAACCATTTTTAAATCGACTTCACACAAATCGATGCAATTAGTCACTCGTTGGAAACGCGTTTACGCGTTATATACTTACGTTCCACATATACACATAAATACATACATTACATATATAGATTCGTATGTATGTAGCAATACTATGTATCTAATTGTAAGTAGATAAGTTACATTTACATGGATTCTCTTATACACACACGCCCACACGCATACACGCACGCATGCATGCATTTATAGATAGACAAATGGAAAGAACGTTTTTATTTCTGAGTAAAATGATGAGCAAGCACTCGCATAAAATCGTAACCAGTTGACAATCACTGTTATGGCAATGTCCATTAGCTCCTTTAAAACTATGTCAATTCACATATAAAACGCATGAACGATACGTTGCTCTAATTTCTCATATACCTATCTACCTACATGAATAACATTCATTAACGTGCTTTAAACGGATAATGCTTTAACTTGGATAAAGTTATCGTTAAATGAGAACGTAGAGAAATACATACATACCCATATGTATATAGGATGTTTCAAAATATGTGAACATAAATTTAAAGATGATTTCAAAACGCTAAAATAAGAAACCAAAATTCTTACCACGGCTCCAAATGATATACGTTGTTGCATTACTTTCATAGGAACTGTACGAAATGTCCACAATTTTGAAATGAAAGTTTGTAAAATTAATAAATCGCAGTGAAAGGCCAATTAATTGACCAGCACTATCGCATGATATCATATGATATCAATTTTTATTTGTTGGAATACCTGAAGTCTTTAGTTTTTATAATACGTTGATAAACAATACCAAAAAACTATGTCATCATATTCAATACAATTTGTGGCAAATTCAAACAATTAGTAATTGTTGGTAATTTTTAATAAGTGAAAAGATCTATAATAAGATTTTTGAAGGATATATTGAAGCCAAATGTAACAACTTCGAACAGTTTCTATAAAAGTCATATCGAAAATATGATTCATATGAATTATTTTTTTTTTTTTAGCGTATTGAAACGCCCCCTTGGAAATTATGCTCACATATTTAGAAACAGCCTGTATACCTTTAGATATATATATATAGAGAGATAATTTCGCGAATGTCATTAGAAGAGAATAATAAATCGAGTGTGAAGCTCACTAGTGAAAAAGCTTCTATGCGAGTCTGTCCATTTGGAAAAAGATTAAAGGCACAACCATACGCATCAAATGATTTTATTCTATTCTAGATTTCTACAATACATTTATAGAATTCAAATAAGTTTTTAATGATTCTACGATGTACATATTAACGCGGAGATATTGACTTCCGATATTTATTTTTAAATCAGTTATTCTTTAACATTCGTTGGATAGTTTAATAATATCTTATTAAATATAAAAATTAAATAAATAATAAAACATTTTAAAGAAGTTTTCACTTCAAAAAACATTAATACATCTTGTTCGATGTGAGAATAATAAATTTGATTTTCGTTGAAGGGGTTAATAAAAAGTATATAATTTCTGTTTCGAGAAATATAATTCAATCGAGGGGTGAGCAAGTATGTTTCTATATGGTATAAAGAAAAAAAAAGGAAAATATAAGAAAGAAAAGAAAAGAAAATAAAAGAGTCTTGAATTTGCATTTAAAGCGGACCGTCTACTTGACATTGATATATATTTGTCTATATCGCAGCTAAGATCAGCTTTATTTATTGTAGTATACGTTGTGCATCTGTACTTTCGCACGTACAACCACGAGAAAGAAAGATAGGAAGAATGTTGAAACGAGAGAGACAGAGAAACAGATCAAAAGAGGGTGAGAAGGGGGTAGAAGGAGAGAAAGAGAAGGGATGAGTACATACGAAACTATTCTAATTTAAACTCCGAAACTTTATTTCAATGCAAAGCCACGGCTATCGGTACTACGTTTAATAACTTTACGTGCCTAACGTAACGTCTCTCAGACAACAACTATAAACGAATCCCTCCGCCGGAAATGAAGACAAATTACGTAAGTTTCACTGGCACATCTTATCTTACCTTCTGACTCCACTCAAGTTTAACAGCAAAACAAACCTGCTAAGGTTACATCGAGGAATGATCAAAAAAATTGAAAAGCTACATATTCGTTCTGATCATTTTCTAATCCAAAAATTTAATTGAATTTTTTTAATGGTATTATATTTAATATTACTATTATTTGTATTATGAAATACTATTATTATTTTATTTGCTAATTAAATGTATGTCACTTATGTTCAATAAAAAGTCATTAATTAACTTTCAAAATTACCTATTTTTTAATTTACTAGACATTACTCCATAAAAAGTATCAATAACACCTAGCAGTGTGAAGTGTTTAAAAAAAAAAAGCATTCTTTTCCTAAATCTGATTTTTCCTATTCAAAATTTGTTTGATAAACAATAATTCTCATTGTCATTAATGTTAATTAGTGATTTTTAACTGAACACAGAACATTTGCAAAATTGAATAATAAAATAAAGAAATAATCATGAAAATTAATTATAATTATTAAAATATTAACTAATATTATACTATTTTATTGTTTATGTAAAATGTTGATATTACATTAAAATAAAATGTATTTTATTTTGATGTATACAAATGTTACGTACTAGCGCATAAATCATACAAACTTTTATTTTACAAATTTCATTCGACATAGAATCACGCATACATGTACGTTTATCTATCTAGATAAGTCATACGAATGAATGTCCTTCGTAAGAAAAATGCGAAAGGATTATATCAAGACAGTTAGAGAAACGAGTTAGACAGAAGTAGGTGAAAAAGAGAGAGAGGGAGATATCAAAATTGAAGGGAGGAAAGGCTCGTGTAAAAGGATCGTTTTACAAATCTGTAGAAAAACGGGAAAGTAATGTTGCTGAAAATTAAGATATTCTCTCGAACAGTTCTCGATTCTTTTACGGTAAATGACTTGACGTAGATCAGCGTTCTTCTTACAGCCAATGTAATAAATTTATCCGACCACATATTCTTTCACTTTTTCTTTTCTATTTTTTTTTTTTTTTTTTTTTTTTTTAATACTATCCTTCTTTCCTTACTTCTTTTGATACTCTAAAAAATGATCAAAAAACACACGCCTGCATGCACGTTCGCTCTCAAAACACGCGAGAAAATAATGAATTAACTTTTTCGATGCTTCTTATCAAGACCATCAAATCAAAACGATCATATAATTATTAAACAATCATAAGTTAAATTCTTTCCTTTTTTACTTGATGATATATTAAAAAATCATAGGAAAGAAAAAAATTGTAATTGTTATTTCCATGTTCAGTTATTTTATCATCCAATTTTCAAAATTAACTAAGAAATTAAGTGTGAGATAGATTTGAATTATAAATTAAAATATAATAAAAATATTAGAAACAATATATATATATGTTATTATTAAAATGTAACATCCATTAATATTCATGAAATAATCAACTAAATCATATAATAACGTTATTTTCAGAAAACGAAACAAATGGCTTAGAATAATAAAAATAAAAAATAATCTTTATTTATTTGTAAAACAAACTAATTTGAAAATAGTTTAATATAATAGATGTTGGATCTCTTTTTTTCTTGAAAAGTTGAATGAGTCTTCTAATACTTGTGTCCGAGAATAGACGTGATCGGCCCACTCAGTCTACCGTATCAAAAAAGACTTTTCGTTGGAAATGACACCCTTGGGAAACGTTTCGTTGAAATGTTCTCTTCGACATCGTCTTTCTAACGAAACTCTTCTTCGAAGACTAACATATAAAGCTCGTTGTTCTCTTCATGCCGTCGGAATACTCTACCGGAATATAGTCGACATTAGGAAATTTAACATATACACAAACACACGAACATAAACCATACATTCTCTAAAATAATACACATACATATATTTGACCCTTTAATATATATCACATTAATTTTATAACCGTTATAAAAGAATATTTTATACTTAAATATATTATACCTATGAACTATGACCTTGTCATTTATGATTTTTATGCGAACTAGATAGATAAGAATCTCTCGGTCCTACATTTCTCCAAAATTCGGTGGAAAATCTACAAATACTGTATATAATACTTAATATAACTAAACATTTTTATCGTCGTTTTATCCTTGCCTTTGACATTAAATAAAAAAGAAAAATACATAAATAAAAAAAAAAATAGAGGGAAATGAAAGGACGTTGTTTGTCGTTATGAGAAGGCGTAATTTTAGAAGGTTGGACGCATTCACGTTTAGACGGTAAACTTAGTTTATAAACTGCAACACGATTAACTTGCTCTATCAACGCGACCAAAAAGCTTTTCACAAAAGCACGAAGACAGACTGGACGGAAGAACAAGGAATAACTTTTACATTTTAATACGCACTCAACGTATTTCCACTTCATCTTTTTCCTTCTTCTTCTTTTTATTCTTATTCTTATTCTTATAGTATGTTTCAGCGAGAAAAATTTTGATTTATATCATAGTATATTTTCTTTTCTTTGTTTAATCTTTCTTTCATGTATAACTTGAACGACAAAATTGTCCTATTGTTTTATAGTAAATTTGTAAACGAAAAATTTAGCTTTAAATCCAACTTTAGAGTCCCCAACTTATTTTAAAATCATAAAAACTAAGAAAATAATTATAATATACTTATTAATCAAAATTAATCGATAATGGTATTATATCTTTCAAATAATGAACTAAAGCAAAGTTTTGCTTGCAAATTTTTCAGATGAAACTGACGAAGAAGATCTTCGTCATAATATTCTTCGATATTTTTTAATCTCTGATGTTTAAGAGCTTCCTCTTTAGTCAAAAGTAAAGTATTCCAGGGTGACCATTCAACGTCATTACGAAAACGTAAGAGGCACAATCGATCGAGTATGTCGCACTCAGAAATAGGAGATTTTCCATGCCAGATAGTGTTCACTAGACGATAAACGACCTTGGGAGGTATCACGAAAGCAAATCCTGTGTTACAACGGTTTCTCGTCTCTAGACGCCTGACCTCCCTCAGCATTCGTCGATACGGCTCGTAGACGATCCTTGGTGTCCTCCCAGGACGTAAACTGATGCAGTAAACGCACGATGAGAACTGACGAAATCTTCCCAAATCTTTCGACAAATATTTAGTCTTAGGTAAAATTCTACCACAATTTTTACATATTCTCGATGCAATTCGATCCTCGTCTCGATCGCAATTCTTTTGATAATTTATCAAATAACTTTTGGCAAATAATAAAAAAGCAAGTTTAATTCGTTCCCTCAAACAATGAAGTTTGGAAACTTTGGTGTTACGTGACAGAAGATCGATTTCTTGATTAATTAAATAAATCAATTCATCGGAATAAATGCAAGTATGTGGTTCGGCTTCTTTTTTAATTTTCATCAAAAGTTTCATGCGTCTTATAATGGAGGAAGAGAATGATAATGAGGATGACTTGTTATCGTTGTCGTCGTCATAATCATCGTCATCAGCATTGTCATCCTTGGTTGAAAGCATTTGGTAAAGATTTTGAAATTGTCGTGACCTTAGAACGATCGGCGTGTCTACTAAGATCGATTCTCCTTGATTAATCCTCCAAAGGACAGGTTTGGAAAGCTCCTCAAGGAAGTAACATCTACGTCGTTCCTTCAACTTCAGCTTCACCGCACTCTTCATCGCGTCTATCTTACGAAGTAGTTCTACTTCTCTCGATAGGATGAGACTACAAACGGCGATCTTCGATGGGTGGAAAAGCTTACCGGTCACTCTCTCGATCTCTAAAATACGCCATTCCTCCAAAGCGTTGTAGAGCCGATCAAAATCGGATTTCGTTTCCGGGTGCAGAACGTCTAGTCTCGAGAGATCTATCCTTTCGAGTGGACGACTCGAGCTTTCGAGAAAACCGCTCCTTTCTTCAATGAAATTTTCCAAAAATCCGCCCTTATTCTTCCTTGCGCGATAAGCTCTATCAAATAATAACATTTTTTCTAATAAATAACTCTCTAGTATAACTGTCATTATTATTATTGGTTTGATCCGATAAATAATATTGGAATATTTATTCATTTTTATTTTTTAATATATTATAATTATAAATATTGAAATGAATTACCAAATTTATTCTCATCGTTATGATTTAAAATGATTACTCGATTAATTAAATTTTACCTGTAAAATCTCTGTATCTTGATTGCACTTGTTTCCAACAACAAATTCGTTGATCCCAGTAATTCGGTGGTCGTGTTAAATGTATTACGAACTCGAACGAATTTATCTTTTACGTCAGGAACATAGCTCGTTCGAACAGCTTTATCACGATACGTACAAGTGGAAACGTTGACAACATTAACTGTTTGTACGAAGGAATTACACTTATTATTAAAATCCCTTCCGTTTACAGATGTTTGTGTAAAAGCATTGTAGTATAATATTCCTGTAAGATTATCCCTCCAACCACCGAGAAATATTTTTTCTTTAGGACTTTCATCGATTATTTCAACTACCACTACCATTTTACTTAACAAATTGTTTGCCTTAAATAAACCTATAAAGAAAATATTATATTACATATAAATAAAAATATACAATATATATATATAATTATTGAAGCATTGAAAATATTCAAAGGATTATCGAATATATTTCAATCGTCGATAAGATAAAATGAAAATAAATTTATTTAGATATTGAGAAAACCTTCGCGACAGAATCTGCCATTAAAAATTACCAGAGAAATTACGGTTAATTCTACTCACTTTTCTACTCCTTCTAATCTCATTAGAAATATTGATCTGCACTTTTTATTGATGTTGAGAGAAAGTCTTCAATTAATTTATTTGAAATTTCAAAAAGATATTTATATTAAATTTGATTTATAAATTGTTTTGAACTTTTCGTACGTATAAAATATATTTGATAAACTAAACATGAAAATATAAATATATATTTAAATAATATTATAATCTAATCACAAGAACGCGGTAATAAAATCTAATTATGAAAGAAAAGTGAGACACGATTGAAAAAATTATTGGACCATCGGAAATATTCATATGTCTATATGAATATCTACATATATATATATCATATCCGTTCTATACAGATATATCGGTTGGTAGGTATATAGGGGACACAGTTGTTACAATATTTGCGCGGTGCCACGGTACGAAATTGGCGACAATATTGCAACAACCGCAACCAGTTTTCATGGCGTAGGTATCGACAACGTTGCTTGCTCTGTTCACTAGCCGATGTTCGAGGTTTATAATACATGTCCGTCGCAACGATGAAAATTTATCATCCGCGATGATAATGACACTCGTAGGCCATTTTTTCTCCTCTTCTATCTATCTGTCTGTCTCTTTTCTCTCTCTCTCTCTCTCTCTCTCTCTCTCTCTCTGGTTCCAAACCGAACGAAGATTTAAATGATAAATGCGAAAGATATTTACTACGATTGTCGAGAATGTGTATGTGTGTGTGAGAGAGAGAGAGAGAAAACCTATCGACACAAATCGTACCCGAGCTTTCAGATAATCCGATCGGGTTAATCTTTATGAACGAAACTCGACTAAAACTACAGTTTTTTATTATCAAAAAAAAAAAAGGAAATATAGATGCGTAATATTTATAAAATAAACAAGAAGTTGATTATATTTGAAAAATTCTTTTTACTTCAACATCATCCAAATTATTTACTCAAGATCGACAAAATTCTCGAACTTTCACAAATTTCAATCTCGTTCGATGACCATGTTCCTTCGTACATGAGTTTTGTCCTAAAATAAAAATACATACCTACATATATGTATATGTTACCGTGTAAAACCGAAATTGGAAAATGTGAAGATTCTTTTAACCAAGGTGGTCAAATGTCAACACATACTAAATATGTCGGTGAAAGATCAAATATTTGGGTTTATTCTGATACATTAATATTTCGAACATATACCAAACGACCGTGTGAATCTCCACATTCTCCAATTTCAGTTTTTTACGGTAATATATATATCTTTTAGAAGGAACTTTTTCCCAGAATAAGAAGTCAAACTCGAAAATGTTCTCATCCTCTCTCTCTCTCTCTCTCTCTCTCTCTCTCTCTCTTTCTTTCTTCCCCTCTTTTCTTTTTCTTTTTTGCTTTCTTTTTGTTCGTAAAAGAACACACGGAAAGATAACTACCAAGGCGACCTGTGGGATAACGATAATGCTTGCAATAAAGGAAATTACTATTCCACGGTTTAAGGTTCTGACGGCGAGCTGCAACTGAGAGAAGAACGTGTAGAAAGAAAAAAAAAGAGAAAGAGAGAGAGAGAGAGAGAGAATACTCGTTTTGCAATTTTAAGTAGTTCATATCTACCTCTTGCGAGGATTGCTCATCACATTCAGCTAGAAATTTTCCTCACGATCGAGACATTTAATTGTAAGTTAACGTTCTCCCGAAAAAAAAAAGAACAAAAAAAGAACTCGTATTATTTTAAACAATAAATTTTGTTATCACAGTTATTCGATTTATTTATTTATTTATCAGTCATTCTTGCCTATCAAAAACTTCAGAGTTAAAGCAAAGAATAAAAAACGTGTAACAACAAACATAAAACGTTATTGTACTTTTAAAAAGAAAATTATCATTTTAGTTTTCCTCAATAGCACTAATGTTGCATTATCATCATAAAATTGATTAAATTGATCAAATTAACGATAACTAATTGAATCAAATTTATCCTAGTCACGTTGTGTATGTATGTGTGTATATGTTAGTGATTATTCTATGCTTACATTTTTTTTGGTTTTTTTTTTTAATAGAATAGAAAAATAATATAAATGTTCTTCCTTTCCTCTTTTTTTTTTCTTTCTCGGCAATAAAGTCGAACTCTCGAAACCATTATCGCGAATGCACATTAATCGATCGCTATCGCCAGTAGGCGGTCATCGAAGCATTTCATTTTATGCACATATGTATGTACGTACATAGATATACATATATACATACATGACACAAACATCGGACGTGACTCTATCTGGACGTTGTCCATCCTTTTATCGACCATCTGAACGTACCAATAACGAAAACGATTGCTCCTATCGATACTTTCGCGCACGAGCGTTTAATAAATTCTAATGTTCTCGATTTACCTAGGAATCATTTTTTTTTCTTTCTACGATATGTAAAGAATGAGAAGAGAATATAAGAATAATACAACAACAACAACAACAACAACAAAAATAATAATAATAATATTGTATTAATGATGATGATTTTTTTATCGAGCAAAATGCAATAAATAACAGAAAACATCGAGTATTAAAAAAAATATCTTTTTCTCTCTTTTTCCTACAATCGACGAGTTTAGAAATTGTTTGTATCACCTAGAAACAAAGACAAGACTTCGACAAAGCTATTATCTTTTTCTCAAGATAAATACTAATTCTAATTAATGGAAATTTAGCTAATGATAAATATTCCTTGTATGGGTATATGACAAAGCAAGCCAAAAAAAGAGGAAAAGGAAATGTCACAAAGCGGAAGTGTAAAAAATAAACTACAAGAAAAACAAAAGGGAGAAAGAGAGAAAGTAAAAATATGTCTCCATTGTGAAAGTTTCGTACAATAACAACACACGTTGAACAACAACCAAAAACTGTGCTATGACTAGTCGCGGAACAATAATTATGAAAGATGTTAATTTCCGTAAGTTGAAGGAAGAGAAAGCAGAGAAGGAAGAAGAGAAGGAGGAGGAGGAGGAGAAGGAGGAAGAGAGGAATAGCATGGTATTCTCGAGATAGGTGAAACGAGCCGTTGACACTTGTATACAGATACTGCAGAAGCTAGGAACAGCAAGTCACAAACGAGTAACAAAAGCTACCCACGAGAATACTTTCTACACGATGCACGTACGACGTAACACTTTTCATATATTATGAATTACTATGCAAAGAAAATGGAGCCAAAAGATTGAGAAGGACGAAGAGTTGGAAAATGAAAAGAGAGATAGAGAGAGAAAGAGAAAGAGAGGTTGCTAAGATACAGCACGCAACGAAGAAATTTAAAAAAAAAAAAGACGAGTATACAAACGATAGACTATCAAACATTCTTGTTAAAATTTTGACCGAACTTATCGTATAATAATCGTTATTCGACTTATTGGAATTACCTTGGAAGAAGGAGGGGGGATCATCAAAGTTGGAAACTAAGAAGTAAAAAAAAAAAGGCCATGAAGACCAATTTGTAATAAATGTTTCGTAAAAAATATCAGGTTTATATTCCTTACTCATTAGATTTACACATTTCGCATCCATTTCATTTCCAAATTTGTTTCTATTCGTTAGTTTTATAAAATTCATTGACCAATATAAGCTTTCACACGAATAAAAAAAAAAAACTTTTAATAAGTCAAGTTTCGAGAGAATGACATGAGTGCATAATTATCAGGAGTAGGATAATTTATTCTATAATATTATTATAATATTATTTTGTACTTTCTTTCTAATTATTTATTTAATAACTATAAAAATGCGCGCCTGTAAGTATGCAACCCTCCAGACACACTTTGAAAATGTTGCTTGCAAGCGCTATCTATTGGGACGGAATTTTTTTCTGCCCGAAAGATAGACAACTCGTTATACATGCGTGTATAAACAGTTTGGACTGAAAAAAAATTCCGTCCCAATAGATGGCACTCGTAAGCAACATTTTCAAGTGTGTCTGGAGGGTTGCATATCTACAGACGTAATATTTTTATAAATAATGATATAAATTTAATTTTAATTTTGTAATTAGTTAATGCATATTTTTAGAAGAATATTTAGTATCTTATATGAAAAGTAAATATTTAAAAATTGAAATTAATCAATATTAGACATTTAATGATCGTCGTAAAAATAATAAAAGATTAGAAGGTTGTTCATAATTTTATTGGAAAACGATCCATGACTTAAAATCATGTGTATGTTTATGTAATGGTTATATATATGTTCTCCAACGCACCGCACAAAAAGGAGACCGAATAAATTAAATCTTAAATAAGTCTTAATAATTAAATCCTAGTGGAAAGGATTAATACAAAGATAAAGAACGATAACTATTGGAAGTATGCATATAGATATTTCTAGAATAACTAAAGACGATTTTCTTAAAAGTAAAGCTACAGGAAATGTTGTTCTTTCTTTTTTCGTATTGTGATAATTGAGTACGAGTGCATGAAAATATGTGTATGTTTATGTGTGTGTGTGTGTGTGTGTGTGTGTGTGTGTGTGTGTGTGTGTGTGTGTGTGTTTACATATATTTTATATTCAAGTAGACACTCTTAAAATATTCTCGTTAAAATTGAAACCAAACGTGTACTTACTCGATTCTCATTTAAAAATATCTCTCTTGCTCTCTCCGATCAGGTTTATAATTAAAGATTAAATAGATTTATTTTTAATTGATAACAAACGAATTCTTGATGATGGTAGGAATGTTCTTTCTTTCCTTCTTATTTGTTTTTGTTCCTCTTCCTCTTCTTTTCTTTTCTTTCGTCGAAAGAAATAACTTAGAGTATTTCTTTGAATGGTACACCTCTTTTATGAAGTAAGAACCGGCGTTAAATTCATTTACTTAACGATGCAAATGTACTACGAGTCAGAGTAATACTGAAGGTATCGAAGGATAAGTGGAAGAGAAGAAAGACGAACGAGTTCGAAACGTTTAAATTCTTAAATATCTATCGTTGCTAACAGCAACGCGTTTGGTCGATCGGTCAAATGAATTCATTGTCCTTTCTAGTTTCTGCATAGCAATTAAGAAGCTTTTAAATCCTAATGCGGTATCTGCAAAACGATACCAAAAGAAATTTCATTTCTTGAAATATGAAATACACGCCATATTTAAAATTATACATGAAAACAATTATGCATAAATGTAAAATGAACAAACAAGAAAAAATATATTAAATGTTTCTATCAATTATTATACCATAAAGGTATTTTACGAACTTGTAAAAAATCAAAAATATACATGTTATTTATTTAAAAAAAAGATCTGACATCGTGGTAGAATTAATTCGAAATGCTACCGAGAAAGCGACGATTTAATTTACGTATTTTCTTCCCGATTGAAAGTATCGATTAGCGAAGAAACAACCGCACACTTTTCCTAATAGAAGTTAAATCATCGTTGTTTGCGTAAAAGTGCTTTACTCTTATCTCCGATAATTTATCGAAGTAATTTAATTTCTTAGTATATACAAAATTGAGTTGAAGAGTTTCGAGCCTATTGTTTTTTACAAATTTAGAGACTACGTCAAAAAATAAATGTAAATTTGATCGAAAAAAAAAATTATTTCTGTATTAGACTTAAAAGTTTTCAACACAATCACATATAATTGGACTGAATTATAGAAAAATTGAACAATCCTAAATATGTGGCCAAAAAATTTAGTTAAAAACAATCACGGATTCCATCATTTTTTTGATTAAAAAAAATCCTCGACTCTTACGTTATATAAATAATTGGAACAAAACTGCAATTTTGTACGAGATATAAAAGAGAGATCTTCAAATTTATTTAAATAATATTATAACAAAACTATCAAGCAAATCTTGACTATTATTTGCAACGAGTTAAAACTCGTATCCTTCGAGATCTATCCCTTTGGTAAATGGCACGTAATCCTTTCTATCCTGTATCACGTAAAATCGAGAGGATTCTCTAAATCTTCTGTCGAAGTAGCTCAATCGTCTGAATTAAAGGATAATAAAGATAAAAAAAATTTCAAACGAAACCAGCGTGTGGGAGAATTGAAACATGGAATTTTAAGATAATAATAAATTACTTGAAATAATTTTTCGCTGTCAAATGTTTCAATAATATTTGATGTAACAAAGCTTTCGAATAGACTTTGGTTAAATCATTAATACGATAATGAATTTCTACTTCTTCTTCAGTTAAGAGAATGCAATTCCATGGTGACCATTCAACGTGATTATTATATCTGACCAATCTTAACAGGTGAATATCTAACTGTTTACTTATGATTGAATGACCATGCCAAATATTATTAACTAAATGATAAATGTCTCTTGGTTGCATCATAAATGCCAATGCCGAAAAACATCTCCTTCGTTTTTCTTCAGCTCTTAGGTGATTTAAAATAAAAATATATGGGTCGTAATTCACTTGACAGTAGCTTCGTTCCCTCAAAGTCGTGCAACCTTTAAAAAAACGATATTTAATTTGTTTTTAAATATCTTGAACCCTTTGCACTCTACCAAACACACACACATTACTCGTTTTCAATTATTGTAATAAAAATAAATATATATTAAAATAATACTCCTAATTTAATGAATAAATAATTTTTCTTTATCGAGTCGAACTAATTGGCACGCAATTAAAAATATGCATAGAGCAAAAAGTTAATATACCTACTATGTGTTAAATATATGGTGGGTGTGTGTGTGTGTGTGTGTGTGTGTGTGTGTGTGTGTGTGTGTGTGTTTAAGATTAAAAAATTAAAACTTCATTTACTAGCGCAAGTAGTTAATTTTTTCAATCCACTGTGAGGTGAAAATCTGTGATAAGGAAGTATCCTTCTACAGCTTCCACAAAATATCATTTTAATCTCCAAAGGTTCACGAAATTCTTCGCACTGAGGATCTTTTTTAAAACCCCTGTTGATATTTGTACAAGAACAAGTAGCAGAAACAGCTACGAATTTCAAATAATCACCTATATTAATTAAAATAATCATGATTAAAATATCATTAATTTTAGAATTATTTTATATCGGATTCTTACAAAGTATTCGTTTCCTTAAATATTCAAGAGATAAATTTTGAATGCCTCTTGACAATAACATAATCTCTTGGTCCAACAAATAAATCAAATCAAAAGCAGAAATACAAATATGAAATTGCAGTGATTTCTTTAACATTTTTAACAATTCTAATCGGTCATCCACAGTCATATTATTTTGATTTAACGAATCGTAAATACTCAAATATTGCCGTGCTTTTTGATTTTTCAACGTAATCATTTCTATGAGTTTAGATTTGTATCCGTGCCATTGTATAGATTTAGAATTGATCCTTAAAAATTTAACACGTTTCCTCGTTTTGTATTCCTCCCTTATACTTTGTTTGAATTTATCTAAAACGTTGAACATTTTCACAGTTTTTTCGAGAACAAAACAATTTTCAGCACGTTGTGTTGCTTTAAAATAACGTGCATTTATCTCTTTGGTACGATCACGTCTCCAACGTTCAATTAATTCATACAACATATCAAAATCTGTTCTGCTTCGTGGATTAATCTTTCGTAAAAGTTCTTGCTCGTATCTTTTTCTGCGAACACATTTTTGAATATATTTTGCTGTATTTGTTGTTAAAGAATATACTATGGTGTCTTAATATTTCTTTTTTAAATACAAGTAAGAAAGTTCAACTAATAAATAGTGTCTTTCCTTTATGATCAATTTTAATGAATTATTTTATTTCTTTCTTATCTAAATTATTTTCATATACCTGTACATAATGATTCTCTCTTCTTGATACCGTTTACATTCATTCATTATTTCCCTATATTTTCTAGCACATTTCTTTAAATATTTCAAAAGTCTATAAACTCGATAATTTTTTTGAATTATCCTCGCATTTCCATCGAGATCAAGACGCCATTTTATTTCATCGTATGTTACATAACACTTAGCAGTCATGTATTTATCCTTTGCATTTGATACATTACAATTTGTTCTACGCTAACACAATATTAGTCGCAATTAAAGGAAAAAAAGAAAACCAAATAAATACATAGATTACAAAGTTAACGTTAGGTATTTTAATTTACGTATGTCATCTAACCGCCACATCTGAGTAATTTTATTACGTGAAGATTGGGTTGTCCCATCTTTAGTTTCCACAGTTTGCACGCCGATACTACAGCAATCGTGCCAGGAAATATTTTTAGGTGGTGGTCCCGTTTGAGATGCTGCATTTAAATACTTGTCACCAGTGATTTTATTTCGCCATCCACCTAAATACGGTTTCACTATTTTCCGATCTTCAATTTCCGTTATAAAAACCATCCTCTCGTTATTTTATAGCACGATTATTATACGACCAAACTTTTCAATACCAATTGCACGTCCGTTTTTGTTACAACAGCAGCAGTGTTTTTTAAACATACGACGATAAGCTCATTAAAAAAGAAGATAAGCAAGATTGTCCATCCATTACAACGCTCATTCTTGGTATTTTACGGCTTATTAAAAAACAAAACGATTAATATAATATAATACAGATACCTTCAAATATATATATGAGAAAATAAAGCGCGCGTTTAAATATTTAAGCAAATTTTTTTATATGTATATGTTATAAATAAAGGTGACTTAAAAAATATTTTGCATTCTTCGAGCAGATCTTGTGTTATAACAAATAACGAGAAAATGTATATTATATATATATACATTTAAATTATTGATATTATATATAATATTTTAATTTACAGTTAATTTAAGATACAAAGTGTCCTGTAACTAGTAGTACAAGCAAGCAGGGAATTGTTTGAATTAATTGCTACATGAAAAACTAAGTCATATTGTAAAATAAAATGTTGTCATATAAAATCTTGTTTTCGACAAAAATTTGTCAATTATGCGTGAACTTGGTTCAATTTCAAATCATTGTCAGATTCTTATGCTTATTGAACGAGATTATTAATTTCTAAAGTTGCAAGCTCAGTCAAATGCACACGTAATCGATAAATTTTTAAACTTATTTTTCTCAAAAAGAAAGATTCAAGAATTACTTCCTGCCTGCTTATAATACCAGTAACAGGATACTTTGTAAATACGCAAAAAAGATTGATTCTGATGTTTACAGCGAAATACTTTTTTCTGTCCTTTTTAGCTACCTTTATTTTTTTAAATGAAATCTTTTTTTTCAGGACTTTCTCTCATCTATTTCCGCTATAAGCCATAATTAGATGTATCCTATTATTTAGTATGTATAATTAACATTATCGCACTATCTACATTATTACTATTGATTCTACATGATAATATTTACACTTCACATTGGCTTTTAACTTTTATAAACATTATTTAATATATTTGTATGTGTATATATAAATATACATATTTATATATACATACATACTTGCGTAAATGTATGCATACATATACATACATTCGTTCGCACGCGACGTACATTGATTTTCTTCTTTTAACACATACTAAACATTTTTTCTATAACTTATGTACAAATATCGTTTTCTTATTAGCAATAAAATTTATTTTAAAAAATGTTTATATGAGAAAATTTATATGATTGTATATTACGAAACTGTAGGATTACATAATTAAAAATAGAATAGACATTCGTTTTTTGTTTTAAAATAGAAATTTTGCTATTATTTTTTTTTTTTGTCGAAATGTGTCGAATAAAATTTTGAGATATTTTTTCAAAGTATAGTGAATTAAAAAAGCTTTCGAAAAATTTAATGTGACCTAAAATAAATACATGTTTTTACTGTTATAAAATAAAAACATGTCTATTAAGGATATACAAATTTAAGTAAGCTTAATCAAAGGAAAATGTTGATGACATGAAAAATCAAATACTGGTGGCTCTTTCGAATCCTTTTTATGTCCGTCTGCCAATAATTTAAGAACCACAAAATTAGTCTTTGCCACTTTTAATAGATCATTGATCTGTAAAATAAAAACCAATTTAACAAAAATATAATATACTTTATAATACTTTGATAGACCTTAATTTAAGAAAAGGGAAAAACTTACTTCAGCCAAGGTATTAACAGTTGTCGGACAAGGTAACAATATTGCACGTTCTAACATATTTCTAGCTCTATGAAAGTGCCAGCAACCTGCTAAATATTGTGTCGAGCTCGAGACTTTATCCTAAACAATTAATCAATCAATAACAATCAGATTAATATTTACAAAATTTCTTAATTAATAATAATATCAATATATTTACTAACATTTTTCTTGTACAACTGAGCGTTAGTCATTTCTGAGAATTCTTGATAATGAACCGGTGGAGGAGTACGAAGAGAAGAGAATGGCAACAATCTATGTTCATATCTTACTCTTTCCGAATCAAATTGAGTTTCTGGAAGAGGAATCTTTCCATCTATACGAAATCCGACCAAAGCCTATAAATATTATTTTTTAATTTAAATTACACACAAAATAAATATATGTATAACTCATTATGTAATTGTGAAAACATACTTTGTAGTAACCGCCACAAATATTTTGCATCGCTTGGTATATTAAACTTTCAAGATGATGTGGTCTTGGTGTGGATTTCTTTTTTTTATTTTTGGCACTTTTTTTACCTCCCCTTCCTTTATGTGTATCATTGTGTGCTTCTTGTTCATTTAAAAATGTATCCGCTCTTGTAATTGCAGATACTAACCATGCGTATAAAAATTCATGCAGATACCAAAAAATATAATGATATTCGTGTACAGAATACAATTCCAGTTCGAAACCACTTAAGAGATACATAATCATTACACGTAACATATGATATAAAATCCATGTGCCAAAGCAAGCCCAATGCGATCTTGAAATGTCACTTTTTAATGAGCGTAAGTACCCATCTACTCGTTCAGCCTAAAAATATACACGACGCATCTTTATATAGAATAAATGTGCCTATCATTTAAATAAGATTAATAGATAATATAATAATCAAATAAGAATTAACGCGCATTACTACCTTATCTTGTAAGGTTGCAAAATCTTCTAATAAATGTGCTAACTTATCCCTTTGTCTAGCCCTATTATGTCCAGTCAATTGCAACAAACTTCCAAACAAGGTAACACAACGTGAAAAAAAACCATCAACATATTCCTTGACCTGATGATTTTGAAGCAACGTATTTTTAGACATTAATACCGGTGGTGCAATAAAATTTCTTGCCGCATCTTTCAAAACATCAGCAAAGTTGTGAACGCCAAATACACGATTTGTTGTTGGGAGATAAACTATTTGTAACATTGATCGAGATAATATGCATGGGCTTCTCCGAGAAAATTCTAAAAAAAAGTCCTAAAAAGAAATTCGTTCACTTGACATTTAAGTTATTAATTGTCGTCATTTATTACAACATTTACTTACCAGTGCTGCATGAAATCCAGTTTGATAAGTGATTTTTGTAACAGTTTTAAATCTATTTAACAATTCATCTAGATATTCTAGAGCCTCAACTCGAGGCTTTATTTTAGTATATCGTGGAAAGGTGGGAGGTAATAATCTCTGATTGACCATAGCATCAAAACCCATTATATTTGGATGATCAGCTATTAAAAATAAATAATTCATAAGAAAGAATATTTAATTGAGCAAATAAATAATGAGCATATATAAACTTACATATTTCATCTGCCTTTTCTCCACGATTAACAGTCTTGATCATAACTTGAATCATATCAGAACAGTTTGATAATAATCTTTGACAATCAACAAAATTTTGTTGCAACTGTTCTTTGCGTCCCATCAGTGATAAAGTTTGGTAGAACATCTTGGTAAATCTAATTCTCACATAAAGTGCTAAGCCATCATTGTACTGTACAGTGAAATACAACACTAGTTAATTTGGAAAATATGAAATACTTCAATGAACATAAATTAAATACTTTTACATATAAAAAAGAATAAAATCTAACCTCTTTTTCTGACTCGATGTCAATTGGTCTTATTCTACTTTTTCTATGAAGTTCTTCTTCCACTTCTCTCAACATAGATATTGTTTTTTGTTCAGTAATATCTTGTTGTAATCTGTATCCATAGTTAAGACTTTGAAAATCTTCTTCCTCAAAAACTAAGGCTTTGTTAATGCAGTCCTTGATCACTTCGATAATTTTATATACGGCGTAACAAAACGTTTTCAAAGGTTTGTCTATTATCATTGAAGGCTGATGTAAATATAAATTAGTAAAAACTGTCTGTACTAAGCTATGTCCTTCCAACCAACACACTATGCAAGAATATGTAGAATCTATTATTCCGATAACTTCGGAGGGTGTTAAATTATCTAATTTAATAGCACCCGTTTCTACAGCTTGTACAAAAGTACAAGGCTTGCTATTCCCACGATTGCACAGCATTCCTGCATCCATTTTAGGATCCATCATCTCAATGGCTGACATTGCTTCAAAAAGACCAAAGAACTCATTGTGTAAGAGTTCTCCCAGTTCCAACTCTAAACAAAAGCACGATACTGTATAAGCCAAGATTATCTTTTTATAAAATTTTAGATTTTATTATAAAATGCATATATATAGATTATCATTTATTCCACTTCACTGTTATTTTTAAACTTAATTTTAATATCGTACTTTTTACTTAATTAATTAAAAAACCTAACGTAACCTCGTGTTTAGCATACAACAAGTAATATAAAAATATATACTTTTATAAAAAGAATTCCTTATAAAATTTAAAACAATGAAATAATAAAATGAAAAATAATCGGGAAAAAAAGAAAGAAAAGAAATAGCCCTAATTAATACACATAATTTATGTATGCACATATATATCACATATATTGCATCTTATTTTGATTACCTGTAATAGCATCGAAGAACTCTTGGGTAATATCTACCCAGTTATAGGAAACTTGATTAAATCTGCAATGTAAATATTTATAAAAATTAGAAAAAAAGTGTAACTCGTATCCCTTTGGAAAATATGTTGTGTGTGTGTGTATTAGGTTATTTCTTGTAAACGTTATACTCGATTTAAATTCAATCAAGGATTTCTTCTAAATATAATTTACAATGAAAATATGAAAAAATTGTAATAATTATTATTCATTTTTCATAACTTACGGCAGTTTTTTATCTTCATTCATATCAACCGAATTTTCATCCTCCACCATGGTCGCCATTGTTGTCCTAACAGCATCACCAATTGTTAAATTGAAAAAAAGAATTTTTCGACTAAAAACCACGGGCCACGAAGAACCTTATTTCATGGTTGGTATAAAGAAGAACTAGAACGCACTCTACCATCATCCCAGGAAACATCTTATGACAATATATTTACCATACTTTTTTCATTTGATTAAACCCCTTAAATTAAATTTTCGATATTTATCAAAAAGTAGAAACAAAAATTGAATTTTATGCTTAACATTTAAATAAAAATTATTTTAATACAAAATAAATATTAAAATGAATTTTTGTTTATTTTCTGATTCATTGTCAGTTAAATGTAATAATTACTTGCACATTTATTTATTTAAATTTCGTGCCCTATATGTACTAAGATTTGTGCGCAGTCTCAAATCTAAAATGAAATTGACACACAATCTTTAATTTGAAGAAGGGGAAGCAACACTTGAAAAAAATATTCTCTTCTTTAAGATTCTTTCCTATTGAGTAACGTTATATACATATATAATATATTTCTTAATTATACTTTTATAGTGTGAAATAAATATAAAAATAAAATATACATGTTTGACAATTTATATTGATAGAATTATACAGTGTAAATTAATAGAAAAAAAAATCTTTATTGAAAATATTTTATCAATATCAATAATGTTGGTATTAATGTCTGTGAGATTGACAGATCGTGTTGACTAAATCCATTCGTAATACGCGAGTTGTGTGTTTATTAAAATTGTAACGAAATATTATTTATATTATTATTTGTGAGGTTAACTAGAAAAAAGTATCATGGATGAAGCCAAATTTTTGAAAAGGTATGATTGTATATATAAATTTTGTATATTTTATATCGATTATACAAGAATACATTTGTTTACATAGTTGTCAGTTTATGTATCAAATAATTTAGATCTGATTAATATTTACATTATAATTTATAGAAAAGTTAGATCTGGAACATTGGATGTACATCCAACAGAAAAAGCATTAGTAATTAATTACGACGTAGAAGCTCTCATTTTAGGAGAACTTGGTGATCCTATGCTTGGAGATCGCAAGGTAAGGTCTTGCATATAATTGAAATTAATTTATCTCCTAAAAATAATTAATTGTTTAATTACTTATGTTCCATATTATAGGAATGTCAAAAAATAATTAGATTGAAAAGTTTAAATGCTGATACTAATGTATCATTATTAGCAAAGGAAGTTATGGATAAATGCTCTCTGATACACGAGTCTAAATTGCACGAAGTTGAACAGCTTATTTATTACCTTCAAACACGTAGAACCAATGAAAGCGGTAAGGTTTTTTTGATTGTAATTTATTTATTTCTTTAATTAATTGTATATATGTTTTTTTTTACATAGGTAATGACAGTACTACTCAGCTTCAAAGACCAACGTCATCTAATTCAATGAATATAGAAAGCAGTGATTCAGAACGGGCTATCATCAGTAACATTAATAGTTACATCGAGTTATTGTATGAAGAGATGTCAGATAAAATAAAAGGATCATCTTTGATTCTACAATTAGCTCGTATACCTGACAATCTTTTGGAATTAACTAAAAATGGTAATTCTTATTAATATTATATGAACGTATAAAATTATTCTTATTACTATCGATGTCTTTTTTCTAGAATCATTATTGAGTGCTTTGGCTAGAGTTCTTCGAGAAGATTGGCGACGCAGTATAGAACTTTCAACTAATATTATATACATCTTTTTTTGTTTCTCAATGTATAGTCAATTTCATAATATTGTTCTTGAATACAGAGTAAGCATACAATATTAAATAAGAAGCATAGTCATCTTGACAACATTTTTATAACATTTATTATAATGTATTATTTTTGGATAGATCGGTTCTCTTTGTATGGATATTATAATTTTTGAGTTAAACCGTTATGATCAATGGAAGGAGGACATGGAAAAGTGTAGACGTCATTTTGAAAATACTACCGGATTGGTTCTTTTTCCTGCTACGAATGATACATGCGATAGAAGAATTAAAATTATTGATGATATTTGGAATACGGATGGTCCTTTGGATTATGAAGTCAAAAGAAGATCTGTTGAAGTTAATTCTAGTGTCAGTGAAAGTGATTTAAAGAAGATGAAGGATGAACTTGAAAAAAGTCGTAGAAAGTTTAAAAGTTTAACCAAAAAACAGGAACAATTATTAAGAGGTAATATATATTAATAAAGTCCTATATATAATATAATTAGTAAACAATTTAATTACAGTTGCTTTCTACTTGCTATTGAATATTGCCGAAAACATGGATGTTGAAAGAAAAATGCGTAAAAAAATATCATTGGTATGTTGATCAAAACATTGGACAGAACTAACATTGATTTATTAATTCTGGTTGTTACGTTTTTAAAAAAATTATCTATTTTTCGCGAAAACAAGGATCTAATGGTAAAATTACTGTCTGGGATATTATTAGATTTTTTCGTCTTCCTTTTTTATTTTCTAAACAAAATAACCTATATATGTTTTAAATAATTATAGGCGGAAAATAACGTGGTTGAGAAACTACCTCGACTTCTACAAAACAACAATATGGATCTTATATTAAGTACATTAAAATTACTATTTAATTTATCATTCGATGCTAAGTTAAGAGCAAGAATGATACGAGTTGGTATGTTACCCAAATTGATTAAATTACTCAGTCATGGTAAGTATACTATTTTTTATAAATTATTTTACAAAAATGTTGGATATTACTTCTTTTAGTTATCATATAAATTATTTTAGGTGATATCAAAAGTAAAGCAACTATCTTAGGATTATTGTATCACGCAAGTATGGACGATAAAGTCAAGTCTATGTTTACAAATACCGATTGTATTCCGATGGTAAGTATTTGTTACGAAAACAAATTTTATTTATATTTAAAAGGAAAAAAAATATGTAATTATATTGTAGGTGATGGATATGATTTTAAATCCCGAAGACGAGCACTTGAAACAAGAATTAATAGCACTTGGAGTAAACTTAGCGACCAATTCTAAAAATGCACAACTTATGATAAAAAACAATCATTTACAAAATCTCATACAAAAAGCATTTAGAAATCAAGACGCATTGATCATGAAAATGATTAGGAATATTTCTCAACATGATTCAGTGAAAGAGAATTTTGTTGTAAGTTAATTAATACAAATATTTTGTATTACTACTTATAAATATTTACAAAGATACTTAAAAATTAATGTACAAATAAATGTATTATTAGGAATTCGTAGGTGACTTTGCTATGGCTGTAAATCAATCAGATTCCGAAGATTTTGTAATAGAAGTTGTCGGTATTTTAGGAAATTTAGAATTATCCGATTTAGATTATTCTCAAATTCTTCAACGATGTAATTTAATACCTTGGATACGCAACAATTTAGTTCCAGGTACAAATCGTAAATCAAATTTAAATTTAAATATAAAAAAATATTTTATTTTTGAAAATCATACATATCTTACAGGAAAAGCACAAGATGATTTGGTACTTGAGGTTGTAATATTCTTAGGTACCGCAGCTAATGATGAAGATTGTGCTCGTTTGTTGTGTAAAGCAGATATACTTTTGTCTCTTATCGAATTGCTTAAAGGTTTGTATTGAGTTTTATTGTATTCTATAATATTTTATTAAAATGATAAACGATAATCATTTAAATTAAATATGTTACAGCAAAGCAAGAGGATGATGAAATAGTTTTACAAATAATTTATGTATTCTATCAAATATCTAAACATGATTCAACAAGAGATTATTTAATCCGCGAGACTGGTAATGGTAATAAGCAATCTACTTTGCTTTACTCGTTATAAGTTAAAAAACAAAATTTTTTTAAATCATAGAATATATAAAAATAAATTTTCAAAACGTCCTATAATTAAAAAATTTCAATCAATTTACAGAAGCACCTGGATATTTAATAGATTTGATGCACGATAAAAATCCAGCAATCAGAAAAGTTTGCGATGCTTGTTTGGACGTTATTGCTGTTAGTAGTTTCTAATCTGAAAAAATTTACAAAAGAATTATCAATTATTATTAAATTATACAAATATTTTAGATGTGCGACAAAAATTGGGCAGCGCGTATTAAAGTAGAAAAATTCCGATCGCATAATCAACAATGGTTGGAAATGGTTGAATCTATAGGTGCAGATGCAGCTACACAATTACTACCAGATGAGGATGATAGTCTCTCTCCGTTTCTAAGTGGAGAACTTTTAAAGCACACTATGCTGTTCCCATCTGGTAATTAATTTTATCATCAAATATATTATATTATTTATAATAATATTACATAATTTATATTTTTTCTACAGGTAATTCGGCATTATACAATACAGACGATGGATTTTCATTGATGAAAAATTCGTCTGGATCTTCTGAAAATCTCAGTCGACCAGTTAGCAGGTGACCTTTCTTTATATTTTATTAAATAAAATATCTGTCAAACTCTTTTATAAATAATTTTAAAAAAAATTTCTTAGGTATAGAGATCTCGATGAAATAGGTGAACTTATGGCACGTTCGAAATCACGAATATCAATTGATACAGGTTTGGAAGAGTCATATTACAATAACAGAGATAAATTTACTGATTTAGATAATTCACATGTATTGATATGAGGGCACAGTAATATTACATATTACTAACGTGTATTTTCTCATGATTCCTACATGTATCAAAGCTTATATTCTTTCTTATATGCAAAATATTAGAATAAGTATTCTACAAAGATGTGTCATTATATTGAAAAAACTATATTGTGAAGTTATATGAAAAGTTTATTTGATTGATCTCGTAGTTATACACATATATATATATATATCTAGTGCCTTTATTCTTTGTTAATTTATTAGACGTATTTCTCATTGCTCTTCAATTACTCTAGTCATTTATTTTACTTATTATTATTTTTATTATTTTGCAATTATTCAACAAAATAGTTACTACGTTATGAAGTAAATGTAAAACTTCAAAAAGATGTATAATTTTAACTTCTTTTATATATAGGGTGTCCTGTATTACTAATTGTAGAACACCCTATATATATCTTTTTAAAGTATTTAATGTAAAAACAAAAAATATACGTAAATGTTAGGAAGCTAATACCAAAGAGTTTTATATGTGAGATTAAATTGATAATTTTATCAGAAATATGTAAGAATATTGAAAATAATGATAATATGTCAACGATATCGAATATTTTTTATATGCTTACAAATTATAATTTAACTATTATTTTTTTTAGATATAATAGATAAATTTAATATGGCCTCAAATATGTTCTGTCATTTTATTTTTCATTTTTTGATTGAATTTATTTTGCTTAATATATATATGTATCTATATAAAAGACTGGTAGAGGAATATTAACACAATGAAAATTTATCAAGCGATTCTTAATTTATTGTTAGAACTTAAACTTTTTCTTATAATACATTCGGCGTTGGGATTAAATAAAATGGTATAACTATTATCACCATCTGTAAAAAATGTATGTTCTTTCAAATCCCAACTAACAGGACTATCAGAAAATCCTTGCACGTGTAAACTGCACCATGGTAAATTTTTTTGTGATAATACATATTCCCTTACGGTATTATAAATTTTTATCGCTCTTTGTCTAGAAAAAAATCCTGTATATTGTAGATATTTTACTTGATCTACAAGTATATTTGGTTTCGGGCATTCATACGTATTTACATATTCGGATGTTTCTTCATTTTTTCTAATAAAAACGATTCACAAAACAATATAAGAAAATAAATAATTTACGTTGTTACGTTGATATTGTAATATATAAACATTATTTTAAAAACTATACGTACATATCTCCGAAAATACTAAACACACCAAGCCATTCGAAAAAGTCGTCATTCAAATTAAAACTATCTGTAACAATAGGTATATTAACACGATTTTCACTTCTGTATGAAAGTTTTTGACGACAAAGTGAAACACTATATCCACGTTGGTGAAACCATGCAGCAACTGAAGACGGGCACAGATTTTCATCTTAAAATAAAATAACTTGTATAGCGAATTTATAAATGAATATGTATTATATATCAAGCTATCATTATCATTAAAAAACGGATTACCTGGTGGTTCCCATATTAATATTACATCAAAAATCAGATCAAGGTAATTCTCTAACGCTGTTTTAACACGTTCATAATTTTTCTTACCAGGTTGAAAATATTCAGCTGTTAAATCAATTTCCACGACTATGACGATAAATATCCCCAAAACAGAAATAAGTAGGATAAGAGTCAAACAATTGAAAATTAAAATGTTATTTGTTGATATACATACCATTCCGTGTATTTATTTTACGATCAAAGAAAGACGCATTTCCTTCTAATCCAAGCTTATAAAAATCTTCGCGTATCAATGAAATTATCAAAATACCACTTGGAGTAATAGCTATGGCATTAGATAAATCGATTTTATTTCCAATTGCTAGAAGTGTTAATTCTCCTGAAGGATTTATATTATATCATTACATTACTATGCATTAACGCTAAGAGAAAATGATACGTATAATCATTAACGTATTAATATTATACGTAAAATAAATACGTATAATATATAAATAAAAACAAGCAGTTACCTTTTTTAACAAATGCATCAATAAATTGTTTGTTCAATAATTCAGAAACGTGAAGGTCTTTAATTTTATAATAATCACTATCATCTGAAATGCTATTTGTCACAATATCAGGTATATTACTTGATTGTGGAAGTATTAAAGAAACCTATACAAAAAAAATTATCAATCAAATTGACCACTTTTCTTTTATGCACATATATTTTTTATACATAACCTACAAACACGTGAAGAATTGCGACGTCAGTTACTTACTACATGATTGAAATAATGCTTTTTAATTATAACAGGAACGTCTTTTTTCTTATTATCTAATTTTTCAACATTGAAATAATGTTGAGGTGGTTTAAAATTCCATACTTCAGGACTCAACATTCTAACCTAATTCTATGTATATCTTGATTATGTTAAAAGCACGTTGTTCTGTTTACCAATCACAAGAGCATGTGTGCACTCACATTGATATTTATATCAAAATACTATACCACTGTATCTAAACTAGAACTCTACCTCACTTATCACCCAGCCTCGGTAGCGCAGTAGGCAGCGCGTAAGTCTCATAATCTTAAGGTCGTGAGTTCGATCCTCACCCGAGGCAATATTTTTGCTAAATTTTTAAAAATTATTTTTTTTATACATTTAATAACATTAATTAATTTGTATATAATTATTAAAACCATCCATCACCTTTCTGAATCTAACTCGTTCATCAATAAAAGTAAAATATTTTATTTTTCTAAAATATATCAAAAAACATAATATATATATATATATATGATATTTTTATAGTTAATTTCATTGATTAGCTACATTTGTGTGGCTGCCCTGCTTGACGAGTACCAATTCTCGTCGCCAGGCGCGTTCCGATCGAAATTTCGACATTATTTTTAAGGTGATCCTCAGAAACGTATGTGAGACAACAATCTCTATGAAGACAACGCATCTTCAGGAAATTAACCTTAGACTGTATTATCAGTTGACCTTATTGGTCGCTATTTGGACAAGTTCGGCTTTCAATTAGTATTTTAGTAGTTATAGAGTGCATTAGTTAGATGTCACTACAACCCCATTATTGACAAGCTCTATTTATATTTTCTTCAATTTTGAAATTGTTTTGATTTAACCTCTTACAGACAAATATTGAAATTTATTTATTTTGGTTTGAATTAAATCCAAAAAATGGCATCGACTAGAGAAAGACGATCAAATGCCGGTAATAAAATGGCAAAGTTGTTAAATGAAGAAGAGGAAGATGATTTTTATAAAACTACTTATGGTGGCTTTGATGAAGTTGAACAAGATAATGATTATATGTTAGCATGATTAGTTCTTCTATTTTTTAAAAAGAATAAAACTTATTAACATTTTTTTATTTTTCTCATTTTATTAACAATTTCTAGGGAAGAGGACGAAGGTGAAGACGAAGTAGATTCTGACTTTAGTATTGATGAAAACGATGAGCCAGTTTCTGATACAGAACAAGAAAGTCCTAAGAAAAAACGCAGATTAATAACTAAAGCTTACAAAGAACCAAAAGCAGTAACGACTCAATCATCTACACCTTTAAAAGAAAAGAAAATAAGACGCCAAAGACATGATAAATTTCTTATAGATAGTACCGGTAATCATATAGCAGTTAACACGTTGACTGTCATGCAAGTTTAACATCTTTTGCTATAGAGATTATAGTTCTAAGGTAAGATATAAAACAATATATTAATGTCAATTAATAATGGTCTCATTAAAAAGTAAACACTAGTCACAGGTGACCGACATGGCAGTCAACGTGTTAAACTTAAAAGAAATTGTTACGATACATAAGTGCTTTAATGTTTATTAATATATATATATAATTTATAGAAAGAAAGTCTATACGTCGGTCTACTGCTGCTAAGTCAGCAGCAACTCAAAAGCGTTTATTAGAAAGAAATGAAGATCAAAAGAAAAAAACTAAAGTAATTAAACATGATACTTGGAAACCTACACAAGAAGAATTACTCGAAGAAGCATTGCAAACTGAGCAAATAAATATGAAATCATTAGGTAGATTTTATTGTCTATATAAAGTAATTTAATTACTTTATTTATTCTGTATGAATTTTTTTGTGATTTACTTATTACTATAGCAAATTTATTAAAGTAAAGCTGTCTCTTTCTCTTATATCCTATATGTTTGCCGTTTACAGAAAAGTACCAAAAATTAGAAAATGAGAAAAAGAATACGAGAGCGGTTAGAAAAGCACATGGAGGTCCAATGATCAGATATCACTCTATGTCAATGCCTGTAATGGTCATTACTGACCCATTAGAAAAAGAGGATGTTAAAATTAATGTAGAAGAAGGAGATGATGAAAAAAATTTGGCTCCAAGTTCCAATAGTGTTTCTGACATATCCGTCGTAGGAGATTCGTAAGATTACTTTGTAACGTTATAAAAGAAAGAATAGAATTATTAGTGTAATTTTAAGGTATTCATTAAAGTAACCTTTATGTAAAGTATTTTATTTTGTTTAGTGAAACAACTAATTGTGATGTAGAAGTTGACCCAAAAGATAAATTAGATAATGCCACAAAAAACAAAACAAGTATTCAATGTGAAGAAACAGGAACGTTTTACGAACGTACCTTTATTACATTTGAAAATGACCAATTATTATTAGAAACATTTAAAAAACCTACTCAACTAAAGCCAGCAACAAAAGCTCTATGTGCTATAACAAGGTAAAAATAAGAAATGTTGACTGTTATAGAAAGTTAGCAAAATATAAATATTAATATATATAGATTAAAAATATGCTTATATTTTTAATGGAATTAATTTTATTTTTCTAAGGCTTCCCGCAAAATATTTAGATCCTATGACACAGTTACCGTATAAAAATGTACAAACATTACGTTTACTTCGTGAAGCATATTATCGTCAATTAGAAGCTCGTAGCGATATCAACGACACTTCGTTAAGTCCAGAATTATTAAGATGGCTTGAATGGAGACAAAAAAATTGTGGTACAAATTATAGAAGCACTATACGTCTTGAACCAGCAACGATTTCTACAAATTCGTAGCATATTTAATTATTTAATAAATAGCAGTTACAAGGAAAAAAAGAACAATTAATATTATAATTTTTATAGTTAATTAACGATTCTAGTAATAATCACCTATTTTTTAAATATAGTATTATAAAATTTAGATAATTGATTCAGCTGTAAGAATACTTTATTTGAATATTTAAAATAAGTTGTATATGATTAAATTTTTTAAAACAAATTTATTTTATGTATTTGATTTTATATATATAAAAAAATGAAATAATTTGAGATTATACTTTCAATTCGATGTTATATTTTACATAGTTTTACATTATAGCTTTGCGTCAGAAAAATAAAAATTGAATATATTTATTGTCCTGTTTTTGTCATGTATAATAAAATTACTTATTTTATCAGTGATATATATAATGAAATTAAGTCTTAATTATTTTTTAAATAATTTATAAAAATAATAGATTTATTTAGAAATAACAATATAATTTGAAAAGAATTTATAATTTATTGAGTACATTGTAATTTTTACAAAAACGCTAAATTATAAGCAATACAGATATAATTGTATTGAGAAAACATGTCATGTAAAGTACATTTACATATTTAAAAAATTATCTTAACTTAATGAAATGGCATTTTTTATTTTCTCTTCTAATTTTTTATTTGCCAGTTGTTGTTCTTTTAAACGACTTTCTAAGAGTTCCGATGTATGATGTACTTCTTTAATTTTCTTTTTAGTATTTTCACAAAACTCAGCAAGTTGGTCAAATTCATTTATTAAATTGTTGTCTTCAAAAGTACTTTTATTACAATCCTTTAATTTCCGTTTCTTTTGAATCGGTTCTTTAATTATATTATCTCTTTTAGGAGAACATGTTTCATCTAGGTTTTTTATTTTTGTCGTAAATTCTGTTAATGTAATAGATTTAAACCACCACGGTAATGTTTTAAAATATTTCATATAATTTTTATTATAAACGATTTTTAAATCCGTTTCAATATAATTTATTTTTTCTTTGACAATTTGGACTAATATATCTGCAAAATTTGTTATTTTTAAACTGCCAGTCACAAAATATAAATGACTTAAAATATCACAGGAGAAGGCATTGCTATTTACATCTGGTAACACTACTTGACAATAACGGATTATATTTTTATGTAATTGAAGTGCATCTTTTACTGGCCATGAAAAACTCCAATATGGTAGCAACAATCCATTTAGAATATTTTCTAGAGTTACTCTATAGTTTAGTGTTCTCCACAAATCATCAAAATATTCATAACTGCAAGGTAATATGTGCTGGTTTTTTATAAATTTTTTAAATTCTGGTGCAAATTTTGTATACATTAGAGATTCTGGATCTAATAAAATATGCATCAAATATGTAACTGCTTCATTGTGCAGGTTTATTAAAAAATTGGGCTCTTTCATAGCTAGAGATAAATTTCCGTTATTAATTGAATCTTCTAAAACTCTTTGCCAAAATTCTTCCGTTAAACAAATATCACATACATTTTGTAGAGTATCCATTTCCAATGGATTTTGAGGAGGTTTATTAATAGCCAACCATAAAATTGTGCTTTGAATTAAATTTAATATAATTGTTTCATTCAATGTTTTCTCAACAGTAATGGTGTATTCAGATATATATCCCGAATCTAATAGGGTATCTAAATCTGCTTCAATTTCGTCTTTTTCCATCTCTAAATTTCCACTTCCCAAAATAATAAGTACTAAAGGTATTGGTAGAAGTTTATCTTTAGATAATATAGTTTTTGTTAACCGTTTGTTAATGGAAATAACATTTTCTGAAGCATTTGCTATAAATATGAAACCATCCGTTCCAATTAAATGATGTTCTGCAATAAAACCTTCAAAATGCCTTATACAAGCATATAAATGTTCACATGAGTTTGATTGAAATAATTTTATTATTGGTTCTGTTGTATAATCCTCAGGACATAAATATCGATTTATTATTTTTTTATAATGCCATACATCAGTCCTATTTTCCAAATCAGGCCACGATATTACAACCTTCCAAAACAAATCTGTCAAAATGTGTATATTTAATAATTTCAAATTTTCTTTAATACCTTCATAAATGATTGCCTCAATAGGAGCTAAATTATTGATAATTGATTTTGGTATTTCTACCGTGCAATGCCTTTTGCGCATATTTTCTATAACTAACTTTTGTTCATTACGATATAACATTTTAGCACATTCATCTACAGATTGCTTCTGTAACCAAACAGGTGTGTCATCTAATGCTTTTCTTTGCTGAGTTTTTTTCAATGTCCATTTCCTCCATATGTAAAAATATTTATTGATCTTTCGTTCATTTCTCTTTTTTGCAAATTCTTCTAACTTTTGATAACTTATTATTTCTTCATATAATATATCATCACATATTTCAGTAAGAAAACCATTTAATATATTATTACTTAAAGAATCATACATTGTTGATTTCTTTATTTCTTCTTGTAGAATATTAGAGCATGGTTCTTCTATCACTTCTTCTATCAATTCTTCAAAGATTTCATCTGTATCTTTACTAATTTGTTGCATTTTTTGTTCCAATTGTTTTGTAGCTATAATTTCAGGTTCCTTTTTAATTGATGACTTATTTGGAGATGGTATATTTTTACTTATAAGCTTTGTTTCTTCAGATGGAACAAATTTTGTATTAGATAGACTTTGATGCGAAGTCGAAGTTACATTTGAAACATTATTGTCAAATATGTTGCATGGTAGAGTAGATTTTTGAAATATATTTCCTTTTCCAGTTTCAGAAAATATGCTCTTATTTAAAGCCATTAAAAATGGTGAAGATTTTTCAAAGCTTTCAATAGGTTTAGTCTGCTGAAAAACATTAAAACTTTGTTTCGGAAGCAATGTGTTATTGTTTGTATTATTAGAAACATTATTATTATCTTTAATTTTTTTCGATAAAGTATCATATTGTGGTTTATCAAACAATGAGGGTGTATTAAGATAATCTTGTTTTATTTGAGTATCCAATGGTAAATTTGTTTCCGTCTTATCTTCAAGCGTAATTTGTTCAGATTTTGATCCAATTTTATTATGTTCTGACTTAAATACAGAAGTATTTTCCGATTTATTTAAATCAGTATCATTAATTTTAGATGTTTTTTGAAATTGACCATATTTGGTAGTTTTTGGTGAGTCTACAAGAAAAGCACTATGGCTTTTTTCATTAGTAAGTAACATTTCTTTATTAGAAGGCTCTGATTCCTTTCTTGTAAATTCATGTGAAATTTCCATACTATTATTAATAGTAAAATTCTGATCTTCTGCATTTATAGACTGAGGCAATAAGTAGCCTTCAGAATTAAAACTAGTATGGGGCTTATGATTCTTGTAAGTTTTTTCAGGCATTTGTCCACCAGCAATGCATTCACTAATTGATAGTCCTTGAGAAGTTCTTTTTGATTCTATCATATAACGAGCTCTACCTTGTTTTATATTTGACATTGGCAAACAGAAATTTTGTCTATTTAACATTATGTATAATTCATCATTTGATACACTGATTCCTACTTGCTCACAAAAATATATAGCCTCATTTTCATTCTCAAAGCCAAGATTTTGAAGTATTTCATATAATGGATAAGCTGTAGATGTAGTTCTGCAATATGCCTTGACCATTATAGATAAAGCTTTAACTCTAACTTGATTAAAATATCTGAGCAAAATGCAGGCATTTAAAAAAGTTGTTTGCCGTACTAGTTTAAAAAATTTGTAATAATTATTAGACTCTAGAGCAGAATATATATTTATTGCAAATTGTACTTCTGATGACTTTTGTATTGAAATTGGAAGTTGTTGCAAGTCTGACATGAAATTACCATTATTCAAATTTAAGAGAATAATATATCCTCGAAATTCTGGTTCATTCTTACATGTGATACCTTTTACTCTCAAATCATGATATATATACTTTAAAGACTGTAAGCATTTTGTTAAGTTTTCTGAATTGATTTTTTTATCAAATATTGATAATTCTTCCGCGCAAAGTCTTTCTGAGCATACTATGTGAAACCTAGCACATTGTTCAATTAATTCTACACTATCGATACAACAAAGTTCTTGTTGAGTTATATCTTTTCTTATTCCTCTTGTTCTATCCCATAAAAAATGATACCATTCTCCTAAATTAGTTCCTTCTTCTTCGCAAAGATTTACTATTTCATGAAGCAAATAACTCATAGTCATTTTTAAGGATTTTACTGGTCTTAATTCATGAGCCATTGGTTCTTCCTGATCTGCAGAAGACCTCGAGTATTGTTTAACAGCAATCATATGATTTATTCTATACTCATTTCCTTCCAATAGTTCATACGGAGCTACTTGCCTTTGCGATTCACGCATCAAGCGTTCTTTTTCAGGACACATATCTGGACAAGTTCCACTTGTAATTTCAGCAGTTTCCAATGAGTGAGATTTAACTTGTTTAAGCCTCATCAAACGATCCCTTGCTTCTAAAATTTTATATTTATCTTCTGATGTAATACCAATTTGATATATTATACTTTGTAATTCTTCCATAGATGCACCATGTAACGATGTCATTATTTGACTATCAGTTTCAATTTTATCCTTATCAATTTTGAGCAACATCTTTTCAGATTTTTTTGTGCGTGATCCTTTGCTTTTTTTCCCAGTAGGTACTCTAAACATATTATCACTCTTATAATCATGTAAATTATATTCTAAATTTGTCATAGCTTCTAATTCTGTTTTAATTTCATTATCTAATTTAAGAAAATTTGTAACTATATTTTTCGGATCTTTCTTTTTGGTTGGAGACTTCGGTGATTTATCTAACTTTGTCCATTCAACAGTAAACTTTTGACCCAAATATTCTCCACTTTTCTGATAGGCATTATTAGCTTCTTCCTTAGATTGAAAAACTACTATAATTATTTGCTTCTTCGGCTTAATAGTAATTTTTAATACTTCACCATAAACATTAAAATGTTCTCTTGCAGTTGATCTTATAAGCAGTTCCTTTGGAACATCTGTACATGTTATTGAATTATCCAAATTACATTTAACTATTTGTGATTTCGAATTTTTTTTTAATTGTCCAAATGCTGAACCATCTTTCAAAGCATTGGCAAACAAATTGACCGATGGTTCGAATGCATTTCTAGATATTTTAGGCTTGTATTTTTTTCCTGTGTCATTAGTTTGTTTCTTGGTAAAACTACTATGCTGTGTTATTGTTTCAGGTGCTGCAAAACTAAATTCTTGTTTGTTGGTGCTTGAAGACATCAAATTGGTTTGAAAACTATAATTGTAAGTTTTTGGAGGACTAAAAACAACGTTTGGCCTAGAAAATGTAAATCCTACAGAAGTTGGATTTTCTGTAGTATTTGTATCCATTTCTTCCTTGTCAGACATTTTTTCTTCTATACAAATAGAATTGTTTTAATATTAATATTGAAGATAATTTAACTGTTTATATATATATATATATATATTACTAACCTCTTATCCGTTCGAAAATTTTATTATAATGTAATGTGTGATTGTTTTACTTTCTATTCATTTTAAATATCTAAAAATATTAAATTTATTCTTTAATTTAACTTTCTTCTTAAAGATAGAACTGCATTTCACTATAATATTATTTCAAAATATTTAAAAATTGAACTTTTTCACTTTGTTCACTCGTTCACACTTTTAACGAATAATAACTAACCACTTAGGAATACTTCGTTGTTCAATCCAACATTCTCTTGAGACACCCTGTATATACAAAATTACACGAATACAAAGTTTCTTTAAAGTAACCAATCATCTTCGATATAATCTGTATATCCAATGAACGATAAGTATTAAGACGTCTGTGAAATATTGTCAAATCATTTCATATTGTCTTCATTACAAGATTATTAGTAAACTACATTTAAACAACACAACTAGTTAAGCGTTAAACAAATACCATAATGATTAAGTTAACAAAACAATATAATTTAGAAGGTTTCTCATTAATAATACCGTCAGTGGCAGTTGGTAATGTCGCACAATTAACTGTTGATCTGTTAATCTCTAATCTTAACCTCCAAAGAATTGGTCAAATTGTGACTTCTGCTTTTATACCCATTGTTGGATTGGATCCTTATGCAAAAACATCTGAACATTTATGTACAGCAGTTGATTTATATGCAGGACTTGAAAATAAAATACTTGTTGTACAAATTCGTTCACCGTTCGTCAAATCGTTAAATAATTTTTATCATAGTTTGTTACAGTTTATTACAGCAAATAAAATATTTAAGGTATACTTTTATGCGCATATTTACAAATGTACAAATAACAAGATTTTTATTTATGTTTTATTTTAGATAGTAATACTGACAAGTAGCTATGCATATGAAAAAACAGATACTCAAATAAATACTACAGAATTAAGATACATTGCATCTCCCAGTATATTAAGTAATAACAAAGAAATTTTCGATGATTCTAAATGGCTCCAATATGAATCTAAATCATCTTGTCCAAGCGAACAACAGATATCATGTATTCCAGGAGGAGGCTTTGCAACTAATTTATTTAATTTTCTTTTAAACAATAATGTACCGTGTATAATATTGTTTAAATTTTGCTCAGAAGGAGATAATATTCCAGATGCATTAGATTTATTAAATTATTTGAATCAATGGATGAAGTTACTAAAAATGAATTCTAGTGGATCTTTAGATGTGAAGTATCCACTATCATGGAAATATTTATTTGGAAATGCACCATCGTCTGAGATATATTAAATAAAATACTATAAATATATATTATAAAATTATTTGTATAAAATTGCTTATTTCTTTCAACAGCATCTCTCATATATGTTATTGCAATATATCTTTATACATTTATATTATATATTGATATAAAATAAATTAAATATAATATTAATATATAATATAAATGTATAAAGATATATTAGATAAAACTAATACAACAGTACATTTTCTTCAATTTCATGAATTTATTTGAACTGGAATCGATCACATATGTGTCCTACATTATATTTTTAAAATACAGAAATACCAGATATATTCAAAATATTTATAATTACAAAATTTTAATCTAACATTATAACATTTCTTTGATGAAAATTATGATGACAAGTATAGAAATCAGACTTTGTAAAATAAATAATATTTTTACTATGCAAGAAGTTTAAATTTAGCTGAAAATGCAGCATATGAAACAAGAGCAGCTAAAAATGCTGCCAAAAATTCAGAGTTGATCCATGGTCCAAGATAAATACCTGGATTATTGAGTACAACTACAGCTAGTGGTTTAACTACACTAGGATCTTCTCCACTTCTATAAGCTTTACGAATAGCAGCATATTTTTCTTCGTCATAAAGCTTGACACTGTAATCTCCTGATCGTGCATGTTTGATGTCTTCTGTCCAAGAAACCTGAAAAAGATAAAACAAATATTTAGAATAAAAATATGTATTATAACAATATACAAATTATTTATATTTATTAATTTACCTGGTATTTGTTATCTGCACTTAACCTTACAGCAGGTAAAGCTTTTCCTTCTACTTCAGCGTATAATGGAATTCCTTTAACACCATTGCTACATTTTAATACAAACTGTGTTGTAAAAGCTACATTAGTAAGAACAGTTGCATCTTCTGTTACATATGCCGATGCTACTACTTCTGGTTTTTGACATGTTTCTGCTGATATTGTTAGAATTACAGCACATAATGTAAATAGAAAAATATAATTCATGTTTATTTTAAATTATGTTTTATACAATAATTGAATGACAAAAATTCTTATTAAAATCTAACAATAGATTCTTATATTATATATGATATAAAATAGCAACCGACAATATGCATTACACTTCAAACACGGTTTTCAGTCGACTTGACTAAAATTATTCTATCATAACGTTATTCAAAAACTATATTTGATTGCAGACGTGTTATGACGTGTCTTTAACCTCTGAATATAAATGGTAGAGATGTTACACAACATATAAATTCATAAGATAATAATGTCATCTATTGGAAGAATATATAATTGAAGGTAAGGTTAGGTACAAATGATTTAATTTATTATATTAGCCATTAAGTCCATGTTATTAATATAAATAATACATTAGAATAAAAATATTTCAGTTATCCGTAATATAATTATTAATATTTTATATTTTATATAAAAGCAATATTATGCATATACATATTAGATGTACTTTCATAAAATCCAATACATTGATTGGTTGCACATTTTCCTTTACAACAAACTTCATTGTATAACCAATGATTACGTTATAAATAATTATATTACTCCTATATGTGATTGTTCATGAGAGAAGGTATTTATATCATCTTTCAAGAATTATAACAAATTAGGTGATCGAATTTTTCAATTATCGATACAAATTAATAGAGGGAGAAAATGGGATTGTGATTGGAGCTTAATACAATAAAAAAAAAGATGCTATTGTGAGACGCACTCTCGTATACTTATTCAACCCATCCTAATATTAATTATTAATATTGTATATATTTTTTATACTAATAATTATTAAAATGAAGTGAACTGACAATTCCAAGAACATTACACATGAGTATATATTTATATATATATTAAGAATGGTAATAATAATAAAATGTGATTTTTAACATCATATACATTTTACATCTATTATTAAGTAAATGATGAAAGTAATTAATCTTAATCAACAGGCTGTTATTACAATTATTATATATTTTTAATATTAGTATTGAAATGACAATATATTATTCAAATTTTGCTTTTCATTTTTTAATATTTTGTGTGAAAGTAAATTTAGAACTTAGTATAAATAAAATGTTTTTATTTATATTTTAGATGCAGTAGTTATTTCTTTTGATAATATAGAATTTACTAAATCTATGATTGAGTAATATCGTAATCGCTACTATTTTGTATAATTTGGCAATAATATGGGTAAGTAAATACATATTTAGTTTCATTAACTAATTTTATGTAGTATAACATATATAGACTATTCTTTTATTTCTGAAACAAATTAATATCAATTTGTAATGTATGATAGTGATGGCAGGAAATGAAGGTACGCCAGGATCTTTGGCAGAAGATACATTATCTGCAAGATTACAATGGCTTCGTCAAAGACGTGAAGCATTACAAGAGAAACTAGCTCTAAAAAATACAGAATTAAAAAATCTTTGTATAGAGGAGGCAGAATTGACGGGAGTATTACCACCAGAAATACCACTAGAGCCTGGGGAAAGTCCACCCACTTTCCGTAAAAAAGTGGGCACAGCATTTACATATCCTCAAAATCTAATCAACAAATTAAAATCAAATGAGATTGTAAGATTATTATCTGTTGTATTATATAATATTTATAATACATATTGGGAATGTGTTAAATTTCATTTTACTATTGTAAGCAGGAAGAATCAGCTCTAGAATTAGAGCGACAGGTTCAAATTGGTATAGTGGAAGCCGCTCTAGGAATCGTCAATGATCCTGCAGAAAGTAAAGCTGTACGTCGAAAACATAGATTGGTTTATCAACAAGGTCAAAGAAAACTTCAAGAATTAGAAGCACGCTTAAATTCCATACGTCAGTCTCGTAATAAAACACATCGTGCAGGACAATATCAGCATACGATGCCATGTAATATTCAACCACATTTACAGAACAATGTCAAACATAGAACAAAGAAACCTCGACCACCACTTGATAATACAGGTACTATTTATAATTCTATTTATAATAAAGAATGTTATGTAATATCAAAGTTATTAAGATTTTTATTCATTATAAATATTTTTATATAGGAAATGAAAGTTGTTTGGCCTCTACGAGAGGTATTGCTCAAGAAGAAAATGTTAATTTAAATTCCATAGGAACAGAACAAAAATATCCTGGATATGAAGAACATTTTCCATTTACGAATGCCTATCATCATGGTCATGATACTGATTTTTCTTCTACAAGTCCTGTTGACATACGACAAAATATTAAAGCATTAGAAAATGATTTTAATGATAACCACAATATTTATATTCTACCTGACCAATATCGTACTCGTACTTATTCTCATGGTAGTGGTGGTACACGCAGTCAGAATAATTATCAGGATAACAACCGAGTTTATCGTACTGTACCTAACACATACAGTGAAGAAGAACGTCAAATGAGATATCGTCAATTTCAACAACATCAACAACAACAACAGCAGCAGCAACAACAACAAAAACAACAAGAATTACAAGAAGATTTTTACAATCATCAACAATATGCAGAATATAAACTTGATAGCGAAGTTCAAAGAAAATCGAGTCAAATTTATTATGATAGAGATTTTCATTCTCCTCATCATATGCACGCGGAGTATCAATTTCATTATAAAAATCAGTCACAGTCATGGCAAAGAAAAGATCGTGATATGTCTATAAATAGAAACTTAAGATCTATAGGACCACCTGTTGATTCGCATATGCCTCCAGGATGTTGGATGCGTTGTAACGAAGAAATCATTTGGTGTCCTGACGAACAACTTGTGTCTGATAGATTTGGTAGTCTCGATCGTAGAAAACGAAATGGAGTGCAGCATGTAGGAAATATTCACACAGATACACAATCCCGATATCGGACAGTAACAATTGGGGGATCTAAAAATACTGTACCAGTTGTATCCTACCCACAACCTACTATTCATTTATTACCTTTATCAGAACAGTCACAAGTAAATAATAAAATTCTTTTGCGAACTCAATCCTTAGGAAGCGTAGAAACATGGCATTCCAACAGGTCTCAGGAATCACAAGACGATAAAGATACTACTGATAGCGTTAGTCGCAAAGGAAAAGAAAAAGAATGGTATGAAACATCTTTAGATTCAGGTGCAAGTCCTGCATTAGAGGCAGGCTTATTAATTACACACAAAGCTATGCACTGCCAATCAAGCTCACCTGTATCATGTGCTAAAGATATTGGTGTCATTAATAGTGTTAATGACAATACTGCAAAGAATATCTATTCAAATACGCAAACACGTTCTAAGTTGGAAACATCTATTCAAACACAAACACATGTACAGCCAACTCTTATTTGTTACGATAATTGGCGACCTAAAGTACTTGAAATTCCTGCAGAATCAAGAAAAATTCAGGAAAATAATGATGAGGGAATTTTAATAAGATCTCCTCCTAATTGTACAGTAGTGCAGGCAGGAAAATATCAGCCTTATAGAGAAGTTACGAAACCTTTTGAAATGTCAGACTTTTATAAATATTCGACTAAATTTCGTAAACGAAATGAAATATCTGGGCAAACTTCATCAAATGAAAATTGTTTAGATTCCTATGGTGGAGATTTAGCTGGTTCTACCGATTTACAACAAGAATCTGATTCTCCTAATTATATACACAATGGTAATGTTACTAGTCCAGTACAAAAAAAGATATATCAACCTGTTGAGCGTATGACATGTCAGCCTTATTTAACTACTTTGAGGTAGCTTTATTAGAAAATATTAAAAAATATTAAGAGAGAGAAAAATATGATGTGAATTCTTATTTTCTTAATCTCTTCAGTACAAGCGTCGACTTTAATCGACAGCTACGATACGAATATACTTGACCAGTCATCAAGATTCGGTAGAGTATGCCCTACCGAAAAAAATTAAATATAATAATATATATATAATATTGAAATTTACAATTCAATTAAAAAAATACAGCCAGTTGAATTTGCTTAAATAGCGTAACAATTTTATAATACGATATTTTCACTATACAGTGATTCATTTAAAGATATAATAGATATTGCCTTTAAAATAAGTGCAATTATAATAGTATCTTATGTTATATATATAAATATATAGTTTTATGGAAAATAATAAAATATAAATTTATATTAAAATTAGAATATACAAAAATGTTTGTATTGAAAAAAGTGATAAATTTGTTAATTTATAATTTATGTAACATATGATGACCTGAACATAGTGCCTTACTATCTTTTTAATAAGCATATTTACGCACAATACAATACTTTATTATTTGTTCTTGGTACTTAAAGTTATTATTAATGAGAAAATTTCTATATAAAAAAAAGAAAAATGTTTAATTATTCCTATTATTGCATTACAAGTATTACTGTAATTCAGTTGAAAAATATATGTAAATATCTATATTGATTGTAAAAATGTAGCAAAAATTTATCGTGTTATGTACATCATAATAATATAGATTAATAGTGTAAACAAAAAATTGTTATTAAGGCGTTTAAATTTTTATTTGTATCACGCAAATCATAATAGAACGATACTGAAATCAAATAAAAATATACAAAATATCAATACATAACATTATAATAATATTTAATCAAATTTAAGTGCCTACATTTATAAATATAAGAGCCAAAGACTCTAGGAAGACTATGTATCAAATATAATAATTTATTATATTTTTATTTTTTATTTTTTTATTTATATATATGTATGTATATATGTGTATATATTCATGTGTAAATGGAGTTATAACGCCCACACATCAATAATTTATATAGTATCAGTAGTTAGCTAAGATTAAAGGTGTAAAATAGCATTATCATAGCAACATTTCGACAAGTATTTCATATAAATTTACATAAACTAATTTTATTTTTCCTAATTTTTAGCAATATTCACAATTTTTCTTTTAACTACAATTTTAATAACTCTTTTATATTAATAGCTTTTGTAGTGTATAGATATTAACCATTTTAAAATAGTATTTATCTTAATATCAGGTAAATATCAGATAATTATTTTATATTATTTAATATAAACTTTTTCAAATACTACATAGCCATATGCATTTATAAAAATAAAATGATTACTGATTTCTTTAAACATTTTTCAATTATATTCATAAGTACAATCAACTATTACATTTAATATAACATATATATATATATATTACTAAGTAGTATAAAAACTTATGAAAAATGTTAATATTTTAAAATGTAGCATTAAAAATTAATCCAAAATAATTAATTTTACAATTAATTATTACGTACTTGTACAAAAAGAGGAAACGTAGAGATAAAAAAACCAAGATAATAAGATGATGTCTACGCATAGATTCACTATATTTATTTTATTTTTCTACTTTTAATAACAAAAATATATATATTATTGTGAGAAATAAAATTAAAGCCAATTGTGACTTACTCTTATCATCGAACTTGTCTAATATACAAATTAATGACAACTAACAAGAGTTATCAATATTAGAGATGACTAAAAATCATCTTAGTCTGTTCACGGGATCTTATTAATTATGCTCACAATATTGTAAATACTTAAAATCCTAAATACTTAGGGCGCCCTATATAGCGATAGCGTGATAGAAAACTAAAAAACGATTCGTATTTATTTATTACAGAATAAATCGTGTTTTTCTTATAATGGTAATATAAACGTTTCTATAATCAGTAATAATTTTAATTAATTAACAAGGGCATTATATATATATATATATAGTTGACAGTGAAAGATTAGGAATCGTTAACATTAAAGATGTTTTACTACATATATCGCGTGGCACACTTTTCAAAAAATATTACTATATACCTATAACATAGAAGAAATTATTATGTAATTTTATTATATATAACAATAAATTACAATAATTTTAACTTATATTAAGTATCTAAATGTACAAGAGAAAAAGAGAGAGAGAAAATGTTGTTTTCAAAATTTTTAGAATTTTACTCTTATTGTTAAAGATATGCGTTATAGAATACCAATTATTTACTTATTTTTTAATTCTCTTATGTAAATTCTAATATTACTATTATTTTAATACTATTATGAAACAAAGCAATTTAAAGTATACTTTAATATTGTTTTTTCATAATTACATTGAAAATCGAAGAATGATGTTAAAATTATTTCTTTAAAATGATTACAAAAAAAGATTTCTATACCTGACTTTTATAATTTATGAATAAGGCCATTAAAATGAAAAATATCTTTTATCTTTTTTTCTCATTCTCAAAATGAAAAATGTTATTTATCTTTTCTTTCTCATTCTCAAAATGAATAAAAATATAGAAAAATTACGATAAATATTATACAGTAAACTCTCATATAATGCAAGATATAATACATAAGATACATTTATGAAAAGCACATACAATGAATTAAAACGAGATGATTACTTAATTAATTATGTATTATTAATTAATTATTTATAAATATTTACTTGTTATATAATTAATTGATTATTCAAAGATGATTAATTTATTATATAACTAATAAATTAATTATAAATAATTTTCTTATTTACTGATACTTTAGTTAACATTTTTATATAGCGCGTTACATGAAAATTGCGTTATATAAAAACCCTTTGTAATATCTTTAATTTATTATAAAAATTTGCATTATATTGTAATTTACTGTATAGTACATATGTTAATCTTTTAAAATATAATATTGATCAACATATATGTACCACAAAATATCTCTTACATGCAATTAAATCGTCAGATGTAGATTACTTAATGTAAACTATATTGTACTAAGTACAGATAGAAAAAAAAAGCACGAAAAACATTTTTAAGATTTGATGAATACTTATTTAGTTTACAAAATAATATCTTATAAAGGAGATAATTAGTATGCAAGTTAATTTGGAATATAAATATGTAATAAAACATAAAATATAACAAATTACTCTAGCAGGTACACCTATGTACATCAATATAGATGTTATCACTACTAAATTTTTAATAAAGTCGCTCACAAAAAGTAATTTTATATAAAAAAATGAAGTTCGACATTTAACATTTCATTTAAATATCTAACAGTACTTTTGCATAAAATAGTAATGAAAATGTAATAATACAACACACATATTTTTTATTAGGATAAAAGATAATAAACGGAATAAAATATTATGCAATAGAATTAATATATAATCACGCGCATGTGCTGTTTTAAAAAAGAAATATTAAAAAGAATATATGAAATCCCAAGTGAACGTTAAATCATAAGAATAAATGAAAACATTTAGATTAGATATTTAACAAAATATTACAAATCTTTGCGAAGCAGTTATTAATATATTTAATCCATTATCATTAACTTATTTAACTTTAATGGATGGGGGACTTTTTGCGCATTGTTACAATTATTCGTATGAGATAATAGATAAATTTTTGTTGCATGGCGTAGACATTATTAGGGACGTGCCGCTATTATATATAATAGTTTTATAAAAACGTAATATATATATGGGGCATTCCACATTAAATCGATCACTTTTGACTAAAATTTGAAAAATTTTAAGTTTCATCCAAAATCGAAATTTTTTGCAGAATTTAACTTCAAATATTTTTGTTTATATTTTTTTTTTTTCAAAAAATACATTAAAAAACAAAAAATTTTAAAAACAAACGTCCCGATAAGTCTATTTTTGACAAAGTTATGGCTATTTGAACAAAAAATTGAACAAAAATTATGAAATTTTCAAAAATTTATAATTTTTTTTTGGGTTGGGCACAAAATTTAAAAAAATGTTCAAAAAGGTTTTTAATGAAGTTGAAAATAATAAAAACTTTCAGCAAAATCGAAAGGGGTCGGGATCAAAAGTGATCGATTTAATGTGGAATGCCCCAAATATATATATATATATATATATATCATTAGAATACGGGCTATAAAATCAGTTAATTTCATTATAATATTAAGCCCGCTAAATATAACAGTTCTTCATTGTTTATTCACTAGCTTATAATTTCATTGAAAGCCACGTCCAACCACTAATTTATTACTCACAAATAGTGCCAAAGTCGTTTTGTTTCTTATTCACTAATCTGTTTCACTTCATTCACACATCCTCACACATTATATATATATATATATATATATATATTATATATATTTATATATAAATATAAATATATATATATATATATATATATGAACGTACGCATTTATATGAATAGTCTATCATTATCAATTGTAAAGAATAACACTATACAATTTGAATAATTGAAAGAAATTGATAAAGATTCGCAGAGCCATAATATAAGAGGTAGGCGGCAATATATAACTGCAATTTTAAAATTAGTATGTAGTCGACAGTCTAGCATACCTATCAGATCTTCATTTGCTCTTATTTGATAAAGTATACTGATGTTTTATTCTCCATAAATAGTAGAAACCATATAATTTAAAAAAAAATAGAACAAATTTTTTTCATGGATAAAAATATACACAACATTAGTTTATTATTATATATATATATAGTTTATAATAGTTTATAATAAATTACATTAACAATTCTTTTTGCATATTTAAACATAACAAAACATCAAATTATAAAACAAAATAGTAAAAAATATATACATTATATGAAGAATCTAAAATATTAAATACTTTCATTTTTAACAAATTTTTGTATATTATAGAAACTATCACAGAAAACAAAAAATTGATCGTTTCTCAAAAAAAAAAAGAAATAAATTACAAAGTTTAAATAATTTTTATATCTTATGGAGAATAATACGATTCAACATTGAGCAAAGATTAGAGCAAAACTAAAGTATTTTTTACTGGAGATATATCATAATTCCAATTAAACAAACTCTAGCAATTATTACTTATAATGATACATATTATTAAACCTTTCGCTCCGAAGGGCGTATATATACGCCCTCGAAGAATGACCATTAATGTATGAAGAGTGTATATATACGTTCCCGAAAAGTACACGATCAAATACAAAAAAAACAAAACGCTTCATACCCAGCGATTATATTTTGTCTCAATCGTGCTGGAGCGAAAGGATTAATCTTGGCTCTCTTGATGCAACAAAAAGTATTTTTCTATATCAGAGTAAACACATTAGGTTTCATAATTTCTATACAATATTAATATAAATTAAACACAATAATACGTATTTAAAATACCTTAATCCTTTCAACGCTATGGACTTTATATTATTTCGAACCCGTATAATTTATTGAAATATAAATGTACCAGAGAATAGTATACTACTAATACGTATACATTTTATAATTATTTATGTATCTAATTGTAGTTTTAATGTAGAAGTAAATTCGGCCACGTTATTAACAAATGTTAAACAAATATTTCTATTGAATATTTTCCAGTACAACAATAGTGTGAAATAATATAGTGTACGATACCGACAGAGCCACACACATAAAAAGTAAAAAAGTATTCAGTCCAGTGTGTTTTATCACAGTAAGTGGACAGCGCATAGCATGTGCGTGTCATTAAAAATTTCAGCATTGAAAGGATTAAGTATTCTGACGTACGATTCAATTAGAATATTTATAATCAATCATTAACTGCAGTAGAATTAGTTAAAACGTGAAAAAGAAATGATTTCACAGGTAATGGGATATTTAATAAGTACGTTCTATTGCTATAAATCTAAAACTTTGTATGACCAACTATTTGTAGTACTTATTCAAATTACCAAGCTTATAATCACGTATTGATCTTATGTGATTATCATTATTTGTAACACACGTACAAAAGGTGAAATGAAGCTGGGATGTTTTTTAATATAATCACTCAAACAATTTGAATACTATTGATTCATTCCGCTGCTGGAACCACTAGAACATGACAAATGAATGAATAGTACTAGTAGCAGCAACAACGGCAGTGATAACAGTAGTATCAAAGCAGTGCTACAACAGTCAACTAGCACACTTAGCACAACTACAATGCTACTTCGTATTCAGACCAATCAGATTCATCCGAGTCTGAAAAAATTGGTGCAAAATCTTCAAAATCTATATACATCAAGTTTTCATCTCTGCCTTCAAGGAAGTTCCATAAGATCAATTGCTATGAGAAATAAATTCAATTTTACAATTAGAAGCTTACGTAATAATTTAACATCATTAATTCAATAATTAAAACCAATTAACTGAGTTTGACGAATATACTCGACATGAAGAAATGGCAGGATTTTGTATCTCATGACATGCATTCAATAGTAGTGACCATTGGCTATTTAAATTGTAATTTTTGTGAAAAACGAAACATATTCTTAAATTTCAAGATGTTTAGAATATTTTGTAAAAATATATTCTCAATAAAATATATTTCATACGATATTCTCACTACATTTAATACTATATTCTCAATAAAATAGATCATCTCATAAAACCAATAGACATACAGCGAAAGTGTGCATCTTGTGGGAAAAAAAACAACAAGAATATGCGCAAAATGTAATATTTCGTTTCACGACAAATATTTTCAATATTTTCATATACCATAAACATTATTTTTTTATTACTTTCAAGAAAACTGAATAAGACGAATATATACTTTAATTTTTGTTTTCTTAGTATACCATAGTACATTCAACCAATGTCCCAAAAATGGGACGAACTGTAATTTTTATACTTAAATAAAAAAAAAAACAATAGTTCTAGTTGGTTAGTATGAATATCATTATATAGTTAATTTAATTTTTTTTTGCATTTTCGACACATGACAAGTATACCAGTCATGATACAAAATTCTGCCACTTCTCCATGACGAGTATACTTATCAAACTCAGTTAATTGGTTAATATATTACATAATAAATTATACTTACTTGTATAATATCAGCATCACTATCAGGATTACGACGTTGACGAATAGGTGGACCAACGTCTGTTTTAGTACCATCTGGTAAAGCGTGTAGATAAAAGCATTTATTACCAAATGGACATTTCCCACGACCTTTGTTGAAGTATTTGCAATCTTTAGTACTGCAATAAGTAAATTTTATTATATATTTAGAAAGAGAAGAAAATAATATAAAATATATTTTTTTATTCCTCTTACCTTAATGCATCTTTATAATCCGTTATCAATTTTTCTTTTTCTTCTTTTGTATCAACCCAATACATACTAGGGCATACAAAATCAGAAGTGACACGACATTCTGGACAAGCTCTTATTATTTTATTATCAAATTGCTTAGCTTGTCTCCATTTTCTAATGCAGGTTAAACAAAAACAATGATTACAGTTTGGCAAAATACCAAACCTTTGTTCGCGTGATGACTTTTCCATTATTGTTTCAAAACAGACGCCACAAGACTTTTCTCTGCTACGTTGAATAGCAAATGATAATTCCATGTCAACTTCATGTTGTTTAACACATGCCTATACAAAAATTAATATTCCATGACAAAATATTTGGTTACAAATCAGTTAGATATTACTTTACATGTGCTAGCTTGTTATTACCAAATATACTCTAATATGTTAATAGATTATTATTATTATTAATTGGCGTTAAAAGCTCAAAAGTTAATTGCCGCAAATACTAAATCCAGCTAGTGTTCCTGTCCCTGAGCAGGACCCTTCTATTCGCAATCTTCGTAGCCTATTTTTTTAAGATCCCTTCTAATATTGTTCTCCTATCTACGTCTCGGTCTATCCAGTGGTCTTTTCCCGTTCTTATAAATTACTTAAAAACTTATAAATAGACACTTACATTTGTATGCTTTTTCCGAAATTCTTCATTATATGGATGAAGAGCTGCACGACCACACAGTTCACAAATATTTCCATGCAAATATGTGCAGTTGGGTCTTTTACAAATCCCGGTAGCTTCGGCATATGGACAAAGAGGTTGCAACGAAGGATCAAAAGCTTGACCCGATGGACTTACAGCTTGAGCATATGTAAGAGGTTTGGATGTACCAGTTGAAGTTCCTGAAGTATTAAACATTTCGTTGTTGGATGTAGAAGAACCAGCAACTGATGAGATAGTCGATGGTATAAATTCAGGAGCTTTAACCCATTCTTCAGCCACATGAATACTTCCCATGCTGCAAATATAAATAATTCTGATATCCTTATTATTTTCTAATGGAAAAAAACTATTTCAATAAAATTTATTTTCTAAAGGTAATGTGTTTTCTACTTAAAGTCTTTATAGGTTAGGCTTAACGTGTTAAACGTTTTCAATTATTATCAATCAGATGCTAAGATTTGTGCTTTATTATCTGAAAGATCAAATAGGAGAATACTTTTTAAATATAATGATTACATAATACAGTATATGTTACATACGTATTTTTTAACTCCATTGAAGTTGTAGTACTGACAGTACGTTGCTTTAACGAAGAACTTTCTCGTAAATTGTTTTGTATACAAGCGTTATCGGCAGGTTCAGAGTCATGAAGAAAATGACACTGACTACCATACTTGCACGTGCCATATTTAAAAAAGCGACAAGTAGTATTGGATGGAATAGTGGGTAATATTTCTGTTTCAAGAGTTCCTGGTTCATGACGAGTAGATTGAACATGACGATAACGGCAATTACTTCCTCCACGGCACAAGCCATTTTTAAAAAACCTAAATGTAACATAGATACAAGAGATTAATATAAATATACACATTAAAATTAATATAAGTATGATATTGAAGTCATTAAAATTTAATAATTTGGTACTCTATAATTTATTTTGTAAGTTTGATTAACTATTTAACTAATGTCTAAACATATAGATATTTTTCTAACTAAAACAAAAAAACAAAAAAACAACATTAACATAAGTTAAAGGACATTTCGTAATTGAAATGAACTGCTATCTTAGTTTAATAATTTAACAGATTTAAATTTCACGGTTGTAAACAGTTTAAGGAATTGTGTCAATATTTACATTAACTTGTTTACATATTACATATATTTAATATTTCTTAAATAGGACAATTAATTTAAAAATGCTAAGATAGTTCATAATAATTTGATGTAATTATCGATGAGAGTTAATATAGTTTTTGAAAATATAAGTTCACATCTTACCGGCAAACAATACTATTATGTGTCCAATTGTCGGCCATTTTCTCAAGCTTCCACTGTACAATGATTAACGACGCGTTCTCCGAGAGTCGCGTGTAAATACCAGCAAATATTTAGATACGAATAAATTCACATATGCTGCAGAACAACCGTTTTTATGGGATCTTGAGAATTGCTCTGAAAATTTCAAATCAAACGTACAGCCGTTCAATCACGCAGTAGCCCTTTTCTTGTCTCCTCCCAAAACCCTTAAGACCGTTCACAAACTCACACTTTATATCTTATCAAGGGCTTATACTCTGCCCTCTGAATATATCAGTCTATACTGTATCGCTATTTCCTATCTCAATGTAATATCTGGTAGTTAAAGAGTTAATATATACATAACACATAAGCATTTAAGATCCATTTACACATATGTAAGTATTTAACCGAAGTGAATGCACAATTACGCTTTACCGCGCATGCGTTAAAGCTTCAGAGCCTTATCATTCATATGATATATATATATGATATATACATGATTCATGTATTATATACAATCTTCTGTTTTTTTTCTTCTTCCTGAATATTGATAATAACAAAAAATGATTTTTTAATTTAAAATTAAAATTATATTTTTTAATATTCTTATATCTCAATAATAATAATTTAATAGTAACAATTTAGTAAAAAAAGAAAAATATCTTAGTGAATTTTATTGATAAAAAATAATGAATTTAAATTATTTACGCTCAATGAGAACATTGTCTCTCCTCCTATCTCTCTACTCTCTCTCTCTCTCTCTCTCTCTCTCTCTCCTCTAATTGGTTTAAAATTTAAATTAAATGTTATTTATATAAAAAATTGTTTTTAGAAAACGAAGTTTTAATTTAGTAATTTATAATCATCAGTATAATTTTCGAACAAACTATTGTTCAAAATTTATAAAACAAATCTAGTTTCTTGGATAAATCATAATGATTGATTTGAATTTTATGAAAACGAAATAATTAGTATTTTTGTGTTATTGTTGATAAACATTTAAACTTGATATACATGCTTGTATAATATTAATATGATAAAAATCTTTTTCTATAATTGGACTCTTACCAACTGTTGTTATTTAGGAATACCGGTTAAAAATGACATATGAAATGGTTGGTAGTTGCATGTATACATAGTTTGCCGCCACGATTGTTGCCCTAGCTATAACATTTGTATATTTAAGTTATTTATGCAAATCCAAGTCGAAAAAGATAGAATGTGTTTTTCTTGTGAATAATAAAAGGTGATTTTTCTTTAATATAATTATTTGATATTCTTACCGTTTGAAGTGTATTTTCTTTTTTCAATGTAAAATTCACGAAATGTGAATAAAGTTCTGAAAAAGAGAAAAAAGATTATAATTAAAAAGAGAAATATTTATCATTAATTTTTATTTATCTAATAATAAAATAACGTATGAAAAATTATTTTATATTATATTATGAAAAATATTGGTATATTTAAAAATAATATGGAGAGTTCCTAAATTATACTCTAGAAGATTGTAAGTATTGAATACAATATGGCGTTCAAGTTGTCTTTATAATCCTAACCTTAATTGATTATGTTGAACAAAACAATACGATAGCGAATAAATCAATATTTAATTAATTATATAAATATAAACAAAGCCACGTGTTTTTAAATGTGAATAATACAATACTTTCAATTTTCTTTAAATGTTGTCATATTTTCATTTAATTAATATATCTTTTTATGTTTCACAGCACTTGTTTTTCGTCGTCATTCCTTATTGCTTTGTCTGTTACTTAAGAGACGAAATGAATAAATAGTATACATGTACATAAAGTGCGTAATATATGATATTAATTAATATCTAATTATTAATTTATTATTTCAATGGAACGTAACGATAATGACTAAAAATGGTATAACACATATGTATGAGGATATTAATATTAACTAAATTGGTCAAGAGGTATTTGTACAACAATAATAACTATATCTAATATAATGCAAGATGGATATTAATTACAACAATATATAAGTTTTTACAGTAAGTAAAATATAAATCCTTTTATATACAAATAAATCTTAATTCCAGGTAATTTTATGTATTTTCAAACTTTAATTTGTCTCTCATTATAGATATATAAAAAGACAATTTTTATGACTATTTGTAATAATGGATTTAAATATTGACATGACATCAACTGAAACATCTAATGTACTATCTTCAGTACAAAATGATACTAGTATAAAGATTGATAATAAAAATGAAAATTCCACAGAAAAATCGATGTGTGAAATTACAGAAGCTAATGAAGAAAATGTTAGTGAAAGTACTCAATCGAATAAAATAAATAGTGATAAGGATATAATTATTGATACAACAAAATCAAATATCGAAAACACAAATATGAAAGAAACTATAAGTGATTCAAACATATGTGCAGATAAAATTTCTGAAGAACATAATATAAAAATACAGGAATCTACTTCAGAAATTACTGATAAACATATGGATAAGTCTCTTACAAATAAAGAAACTATCAGTCTAGCAATTCCTGATGCCAATGTCTCAACCGAAATTTCAAATGAACAATTAGAAACTAATAATTTAATAAATGAACAAAGTATTAATGATCTAGAGGAAACAACATCACAAAATACTAATCTAAAGACCATTGAAGATCGATATTTAGAAGAAAATGTAAACACAGCAGATGCAGCTGATGTAATAGTGCAAGAATCTGCAATAAGTATGAATAGTACAGAATTAACTTCGAATAATACAGATACAAAAAATAAAAACTTAAATGTTGTACAAGAAGATATTGATGTTTCAAATATAGATCAGGGAACTTCTGATAAAAATGTATCTGTACCAGAAAACACTGAATTTGTACAATTTTCACAAGATAAACATGGTGATTCGCAAATTGAAAATCAATCTATAGATGCAGAAGATCCTTTTGCTGGAGACAATTTGACTTCTGAAAATGTTGAGTCAATGGATGTAGATAGTCCTTTGGAAACAAATGTTGATTTTTCAAAGCTGTGCGAACAAGGCGATATTCTTCAGAATATTGATTTTAATACCAAATTAAATAATAGTAACAAAGTGAATTCATTACAAGAGGATGAAAGAGATAAGATTTCTCTGGATAATGTAGATCACTCAACTATTTCAAAAAAATGTTTTGAATCTATGCCAGATAAGTTAGATTCATCTATAACAATTAATGCAGAAAATAAAAATATTCTATCAGAGGTAGACATATTGTTAACAGATACTGCAGAATCTATTAATGAGTGTAATAAAAATGTAAAGAAGGATGCAGAAGGTGAAACAACGATAGAAACAGAAGAAGAACAATCTAATATATTGCCTGGACAAGATGATGAATTGTGTATTATTCCAGATAGTATGAAAATGATAGTACCAGAAACAGTAACAGAAAAAGAAAATAACGATAAAAATAAATCCACATTGGATGAAGTTGTTATTCAAGAAGAAGGACAAAAATTAGTTAATGAAAATATTGAAAATAATACAGTAAACAATGAAGAAAAAGCTACGATAGAAAGTAATACTAATAAAGAGCAACTACAAAGTATGCAAGAAGAGCATGTAGATGTAGAAAAAAATGTGCCAGTAACTGCTGATGTTATAAATCTCGATGATGAATCTAAAAATTCTGAAATAGAAGAAATCTTATTGAAACATAAATGCAAACAGTGTAATGAAGAAACATCATGCAAATTTAAAGTAAAGATTGGTACTGATACTTTTAATGTATGTTCTAAAACATGCAAAACATTATTTAACTCTGCTAATAATAAAGCAACTGACATACCAAGTGATACGGTTAATTCAAAAAGAGATAAACGCTGTGCAAATTGCTTATTAATTATTGAATCGAATGATGAAAAAAATCTTTCATGGGAAACAATGGAATTTTGTAATGAAGAGTGCTTAGGAAAATTTCAAAACAAATACGGAAGCTATTGTAGAAATTGCAATGGTTCTGTTCAAGCAGTAAGTTTAGGAAAATATTGTGTACGTTTTGGTTATGATGTCAGGCAATTCTGTTGCTCTACCTGTTTAGAAGAGTTTAAAAAAGGTTTGAAAGTATGTAGTTACTGTCAAAAAGATATAAGTTCAGGTGTAGAAGGTTTTTTAGCTCCTGTAGGTGATAAAGGACAGTTTAAAGATTTTTGTACCCAAAACTGCATGGAAAAATATTCAAAAATGAGCTCTACTGAGCTTCCTAATATAGAAAAGAAATCTTGTAGTGTTTGCCAAGAGGTAAGCATATATATTTGCAAAATTATATGGAACTATAATATAAGTGATATTTATCATATAATAATACAGCATAATATACTTTTATTATTTTTATTACAGGAAAAACTTGTACATTGTGAAGTTCAATTAGATAGAGCTGATCCAGTAGCTATATGTAGTGAGCCGTGTTTTGCAGCATTTAAGTTTGTAAACAAAGTTGATCCAGACCAATGTTCTACTTGCAAACAATTTTTCGAATTACAAAATAAGAAAAGTTTTGTTATCTTTTATGAAAATGAAGCCCATACATTTTGTAACAAGACATGTTTAAATATATTTATAATTACTAATAGAAAAATAGTACCTTGTAATTGGTGCAAAGTAAAAAAATATAATTTTGACATGATCAAAAAAGAATTAAAAAATGGGCAACTTATGATGATGTGTAGTTTAAATTGTTTAACATTATACCAGGTATGATCTATTTTCTTGTCTCAATTTCTACTGTATATGTTATAATATGTTATTTAAAATTTGTTTCAATCGCTAATTTTACAGGTATCTATTAATGCTGTATCAGCAAAACGTATAAATTGTGACTTTTGCAAAGAATTTTCTCAAGCACAATATCATTTAACAATGTCAGATGCAACAATACGTAATTTTTGTTCATACAATTGTGTTATGAATTTCCAATCTCAATATACAAAATCTCCGATAACAATACCATCAAGTGATGATCCTGTTCCGACAGGGATGCCAAAGCGAACAATGCCACAAAGGACTACAAATCAGAGTACATCAAAAGTAAATGAAATACAAAATAAAAAAATTTGCCAGTTATATCTTCGGTAACAAGTTTAGCGACAATAGGAAATGGACAAGCTAATTCATCTGCTACACAAAATAACGTAAATGCAACAGTTCAAAATCAAGTGCCACAAATCATTTATAAGCAACAGATTATCACAAGACCGCATAGTCCAGCAAATATTCATAATAAAATTACCCAATGCAAACCTTTAACGCATACAAAAGGTGTTTCTGTACGTCCACACCCTTGCAATAAGTCGACACAAACAGAAGAAACTCAACAAATGGTTATTCCGATACCAGTACCAATATATGTTCCATATCCTGTACATATGTTTAGTATGCCTTTTCCAATACCATTACCTTTTCCATTGCCTATACCTGTTCCAGTTTTTATACCTACAACAAGAAATAGTGCTAAAGGAATTTTTAAAGACATTAAAAGGATACAAGAAAAAATACCAGCTGATCCTTTTGAAGCTGAACTTCTTATGATGGCTGAAATGGTAGCTACAGAAAAAAAAATAATGAGACTGATTCTGATTCTGTAGAAGAGAGGTAAAGATATAAAAAAAATTTTTTATAGAATAGTAAAATAATATCCAATAAAAAAATGGATTTTTATTTAATATTTAAGTAAATCTCAGTTCGGATCATTTTTTTTTAGAGATGACGATGGAGGTGATCATGATAATACGCATAGTGATGGTTTTAATCCAGATGGTGTCGATTCTAACAATACTTTTGGTGATATGTTACAAATGGCATTAAAAATGGCTACTGGAGAATTGGATGAACCAGCAGTTGACCTAGAAGCTGCTTTAACTCCAAATACAATAACAGCAACTCCAACTCCAGCACAATCTGAAGCACCTTTAGATAACGATGGTATATCAAAGATACATTATTTATTTCGGAATCTCGTATACAGGATAAGTCAACTGTCAAAAGTGTTAACACTTTGACTGCCACGTCACCCATATTCGGGTGACAGTAAATTTTCTGATTGGGCCTGTGCCTGTTCTGTAAACACGCACGGCAGTCAAAGTGTTAAAAACAATAACGATGATTTTTAAATTAACTACGCACTTTCGATCGGGAGAAAATGGTCTTGGTAACTAATAAGTTACATTGAAAACATAGTTTCCTATTACTAAAATTGTGAACTTAAAATAAGAAGTTGAGATAAATAATATAAAATAATATTGTACGTATTATAGTTCCAATAGAACGTTCAATATCTTCCCGTGGCAGAAAACGAGTAGTTCCATATAAATCTCGACCTACTCCAAATAAGAAAAGTAGACGTGTTTCTGCTGCTAATGATATACCACTCATACCACCTCCGGAACCTCAGCCACCACCTCAACCAAGAATTATGGAACCTATTGAAAAGCCGGATGCAAATATGACTTTAAAATATACATTTGGAGTTAATGCTTGGCGACAATGGGTAATTTTTGTAATATTACATTAAATTAAACTTATTAACTGTACATGTGTAAATTTCTTTCTACATTTTTGTTCAAACAGGTAGTAGCAAAAAATGCAGAATTAGAAAAACAAAGTACACCATTAAGGAAAATGAAACTGTTTAAAACAGATCTTTTACAACTTACAGCAGATGAGTTGAATTACTCACTGTGTCTTTTTGTAAAAGAAGTAAGAAAACCAAATGGTGCCGAGTATGCTCCTGATACAATATACTACCTTTGTTTGGGTAAATTAATATATACATATATATATATATATGAACTTTCGAGTTCCTAATGTCAACTAATAATACATATATTAAATAGTTTTTAATTTTATTAAGCATTTGTTTTAATTATATATGAATAAGTACAAACTTAGTAACATACTAAGTATGCCTAATTGTGTTTTTGTTTTAGGAATACAGCAATATTTATTTGAAAATAATAGAATAGATAGTATTTTCACAGATTCATATTACGAAAAATTCACAGATTGCTTAAACGAGGTTGCTAAGAAATTTTCTGCTCTTTATAGTGATACACGTAAGAATATTTTAATTATAATTATAAACATATTATTTAGAAAAAGTATATAATCATACTATACAAAAAATTCCTATTAGATTTTATTGTCTAACAATATTATAAAAATTTATTAATATTTGCTGCAGAATATATTGTAACAAGAGTAGAGGAAGAACATCTTTGGGAATGTAAACAATTAGGTGCACACTCACCACATGTACTTTTAAGTACACTTATGTTTTTTAACACTAAACATTTTAATCTTGTGGTAAGTTTATACATACAACTGTTATAAAATATACTATAATTTCAGAATGCTATATAAAATAATTTATTTATAGACTGTAGAAGAACATATGCAACTATCCTTTTCTCACATAATGAAACATTGGAAACGAAATCCAGCAGCACAACCTGCTACAGTTGCCGGAAAAGCTCCAGGTTCAAGGAATGTACTTTTAAGATTTTATCCTCCGCAGTCAGCTCTAGGTATGTATAAGACATATGGAAATATTTGTATACATACAGCATTATTTAATTGATTATTAAAAATTATACGATAAAGAACTTTTGTATAAATGTAAACACAATGTTCTCAGATGCTTCATTGTTAAAATTTATTTTTAGAAGCTAATTCACGCAAAAAGAAAGTTTACGAACAACAAGAAAATGAAGAAAACCCTTTAAGATGTCCTGTCAAACTATATGAATTTTATTTATCTAAGTGGTATGTATTTTTTATTATAATATTAGAATTATATATGGAGGCATAAATCTTCGAATGAGACTTAACCGTTTTTATAATTTCATATTATATATTTTAATATCTATTATTTCAGTCCGGAAAGTGTTAAAACACGCAACGATGTATTCTATTTATTACCAGAAAGAAGTTGTGTACCCGATAGTCCAGTATGGTATTCGACTTCACCACTTGCCAAGGAACACTTGATAAAAATGTTATATCGCGTTAAAATGGTTAAAGAAATTAACGTAGCTTTATTAACTAGTTAGTTATACTTTCACCAATTTTATTTTTATTAATAGAAAAAAATTCATTGTTTTTTTTATGTATGTTATGCTAAAAAAAAGCTTAATTTTTATATTATAATGATATTGTATTGAAAATTAATTATTTGAATTTTATCATTTCTATTGTAAATTTTTCATTTCCGAATAAACATAAATTCTTATTATTAAGAACAAAATATAAAAAATATACAGCAAGTATTCTGTTCAGGAAATATCTATGATAAATTTTAATTTTTCTACTTTTGTATGCCCAAGACCTCGAATACAGATGACTATTGAATTTATTTTGGAAAAGGGCTATAATTATAAGGGTTAAAAAGGCACAATTTCATTTAAAAAAATGATGGTGACTTCCAAGTTTTCTATGCGCCCTTACCAAAAAAAATGTTTCCCATAGCACTACTGGCTTCTGAATACCTAATTATTTTACTTTAAACATTTTTTCCTGACACTATAATTGAAAAAGTAATTCGGGTAGCTAATCTTAATTGACTCATTCTTACGCTAAATAATTAAGGACAAAAACAACAAAAATAAACCATTTACATAAAACGTGGGTATAGCCAAGTATAATATATATACATGCAGTTTGTAAACAGTTTCGACTTCTGTAAACTGTTTTAAAAAGCAATAACTGTAATAAGAATACGATGTGAAGTAATATAATATACAAAAAATATTAATATATATATATATATATTGCACAATATATATAATTAATACAAATGAAATGATCATATAACTTCTCTAAATTTAAATATAAATAGTTATTATTGGCCTGTACATATATAAATCATTTATAAGATAAAATATATAGTAATTGTAAATAGAATTAGTATACTTTTAAATATAAATGCATTTTGAATAATATATTCTTGTCTTTCATGTGTGTATTTTACATTACAAATAAGAATAGTAAATATTTGATGATAACAATTAATAAGGATATTTTATCTATAAACATTTCCCTTTTTAAAAATTTTAAGTTATGGTAATTTATAATAATTATTATAATTATTGAATATTAATAAAATTATGATGTAGAATAAAATCAGATTAGTAACATTAAACTTAAAGAAAGTTCAAACATATGAACCTGTTATTTCTATCAAATACTATTATTAATATTACACTGTGATACATATGACATTATAATGTATGCATCAAAATTATTAATTATTGTACTCAATTAATAAAAAATATTTGGAGAGACAACTATTGAAAATAATTAAAGAAAACTTTTTATCCATACTGACAAAATATCATAGTTTTATTTCCTAATTAAACATATATTTAATAACAAAATTTATCCACTTTTTTTAGGACGTACAAAAGTACGTGTATATTTTTGTTTATATCGAACTATTTCTAAATCGCGAAGATTTGATTGCACTTCTGCAAATATATCATTTTGTTCTTCTTCAGGAATTGTTTCTCTAATTATACAAAATAAAAAATTTGAAGATTAAAAATGTATTATAAAATTTGTACAACAGTTTCTATAAGTATATATTTTTTTCTTGCTTACCTATAAGCTTTCATAAGATCATATTTTTCCCAAGGCTTAGCATTTGCTTTAGCTTTCTTCCGTCTATTTTGACTAATCTTTATATTTTTAATACCTTTTAACTCTTTTTGTTCCCATCTTTCTAGCCATGGTTGTGGATTAAGCGGTACTATAATATCATTAACAGGAACAGAAGAACCTTCTGGTAATAATTCGGTTTCCATATCAAATGGAAAAGTACTATATTCTAATGGAGCGTCTCGTAAATAAAATAATTCATTATCTAATCTTTTTTCGAGTCTAAAATAGAAATATTTATAAAATTAATTATTTATTAATACATTCACTAAAATAATGTGGAAAAGAGATTTCAATCATATCCTAAAACTTATTTGTTTTAATTAACTTATTTTGTTGATTACTATTACAAATATATGACACCGGTCTTTTAATAGAAAACAGTGTCACAGATATATGACATTAGTAGCGAACATTAATATTTCGAATAAAATAAAATATTATATTAATATACATATTTAATTATTTACCTTAAACAGTCGATTTTTTGAAGAGATGGATCATATATATCAAAAGAAACTTCAATGCCTTGATTATCTATTACATTCCTTAGAAGAAATGACGCTCTTAATCCGCAACCTTTTCTACTTATACATATTCCAACAAATTTATTTACTTTTCCAGGCGCATGTGGTTCGGTATATGTTACAGCTAATATTGACCCAACGTAGAATTCAGGTACATCTATCTGAGTTCTTCTTGCAATCATATCCATACGTTCTAATTTTTCTCTGAGATGGTTACGATATCGTGGATTTGGATCAGGCAGAAATTCTGGATAAATGAATCTATAGTTTAATGGAATTGTCCTATCATCTTTTAAATCTGGATTTACACTTGTTGTGTTCTGGTTATCCTTTTCCAAATTTTGCGTTGATACTGATGAAAAACATCGTTGTATTTCCTTTGCTACAAGAAAGAAAATATATAAATTAGAAATATATCTTTTAATACAAAATTATTTAATAGACAGCAAAATCTTTAATAACCAAAATGACAAAGTTTAAAATTGTTATATGTATAAATATGTAACAATATATTAGGTCTAATAATTAATGTTATTTTTGTTTCATGCATTTATTGAGTTGTTTTCTAATAATCTAAACAACACAACCCTTTAAAAAATGAAATTAATTATCACTAGACTTTATTTACTATTAATTAAAATATAAAATATTAAATTATAATATATATGTAATATATACTCAATGTTCTCGTTATATATAACCCTAGTCTAGTTTTATGTGATAAAATTTCCATAATAAGAGGCATATTGAACAATAAAAATTATTTAAAATGTTTATATTCTTTATTAAACATAAGTTGCACACTTTCATTCAGTTTCTTATAAACAAATAGGTTATCTTATAATTTTTTCCTTGTTTGTCAAATATATTACAGTTTAGATAACCTAAAATACAACCATAAAAACAGTTTAGACAACCTAAGCAATACTAATAATACAACTTGGCGATCGACCTGCACTTTAACTGCAGTGAAATGCATTAGTTAGGTGTAACTAGGGACTTTTATCAATATAGTTGCTTCACCTATTGGTACCCATAATTGGTACATTCACACAGTGATCGATTCACATTTCAACCTTTTTGTATTTCCCGTACAAAGAATCATCATGGTAAGTTAAAATGTTAAATTTTAATCTTTATTTATTTGTGCCATCATTATGAAATTATATTCAAATATATCAAAAACGTTACTCCTTATAAAATTATATTGAATAAAATTATATATTTTTTGTTATTTTTCTTAGTAATATCTTTTTTAGTATAACCTATTTTTTAGATAACCTATTTCTTAGTATAACCTTTCAAAATGTTATAAAAATAATAATATATGTTTTACATTTATTTGATAATAATTGATTATTTGAGCCGTTTATTTTGAAAGTGGTCTAACTCGTAATAATTAAATTTTTACATGATCTTTTCATTTTGAAGCAATTTGTTGCTAATATATTCAAAATCATCATATCTTTAATATCTCGATTTGAACATAAATATAGCACTTTCAAAATAAACGGCTTATTTAATCTAATAATATAATAATAATTGTTTGTATTTTCTTCGAGAATTATCAAAAATGTTAAAATATATAAAATATTTTTAATTGTTTCAGGGGAAAGTTAAGTGTTCTGATTTAAGGACTAAAGATAAGAAGGAGTTGCTAAAGCAACTTGATGAGTTGAAGACAGAGCTTACTAGCTTGAGAGTAGCTAAAGTAACCGGAGGAGCTGCTTCAAAATTATCTAAAATGTAAGTTTTATTATAAACAAGAAATATTTTTATACTTATTTGTTAACAAAATTAAAATTTATCATCAGTGTTTATAAGTAATAATTAATACAATGTTTCACTTTCTTATAGCCGTGTTGTGAGGAAAGCTATTGCTCGTGTATATATTATTATGCACCAAAAGCAAAAAGAAAATCTTCGTCTGCTGTTCAGAAATAACAAATACAAACCATTAGATTTAAGGCCAAAGAAAACCAGAGCAATACGCCGCAAGTTAACGCCTTATCAAGCTGGCAAAAAAACATTGAAAGCGATTCGCAAACAGTCTATATATCCTCAAAGGAAATATGCTCTAAAGGAATAATATGTATTGTTTTTACATATAAATAAAACATAAAAATAACAATTTATTATTTGTTCATTTTTCTTTCTCTTTGTACTTTACCTTGAATGTCATATTATTACGATACATTTACATTATTTTAATCTTTATTATATCGTGATTTATTTGATAAAAAAGTAACAATAACAGAATTTTGTTGTCAGGAGAATTGTTTTTAAATGTACTCTATTTTTATTTTTATTTTCATGAATAAGTCAAAAAATTATTAATATCTTTATATACACTAAACACATTGTTTAATATTAGTTAATTAAGTATATATATATATATATTATATTATTTATTAAAAGATATATCTTCTTATTTGAATAATCATACATTGATAAGTTTTCCTGAACACCATGGGCATGGGTGAAAATTCGATGCAATTGTACATTGATCTTTACAATCTTTAATTTCTGTTAAAAGATCAATAATTTGAGACGTTGTTTCATCATTTGATATTTCTGATATAACATTATGATTTTCTTGCTTGTTTTCCGATGTTATTATGTCTGCATTTTCTTCTATACAAATAAATATCTACTTATTATATCAGGTAATTATATATTATGATTTTATCTTTTAATTAACATACCTTTATGATCAGAAATATAAAGCCCTGTATTGTCTGTTGCAATGGATTTTTTTGTTATCAAATTTGTTACTAATTCTTTTAGTTTATGCAATTGTTCTTGTTGTTCATTTTTTTGTTCTATAAGTTGACGGAAAGCTTCATTTTTTTCTTTTGCTCTTTCTTGCAAAATAGCACGTTGCCTTTGATACAATGCAATATATTCACCTGTATATAAATTACGGATAAAAATGAATAAGCAAAATTATAGATAAAAATGTATATGTATTTTTGCATAGAATACCCTTCAAACACAATTCTAAATGGTTTCTTTTTTGTGAAATGAATTTAAATAACATACAAGTTAAATTAAAATTGTATGATTAGCATACCTATTGTCTCCGTTTCACATTGAAGCTGTAAAACCAAATGTTCTAATCTTTGTTTTTCATCGAGTACCTCAGCAAGTTTTTCCATCGTTTCCTTGAATCTTTCCTCTAATTTCTGTAAAGGTTCTAACGAAGTCGAGTCAGTCATAGTATAACATGATATAGTTTTAGTTTCTCTAGTATTAAGAATATCTTTATCAACGTTATCATTATTATTTCCTAATACTTCATTAGTTAAATTTAATTCATCTACCCCATTATTTTCCTTTTCAGTTTTACCATGATTCAATTCTTCAACGAGCTTTTCATTTTCCCTCTTTAAATCATCAATAGTCGTCTATAATTACATATATATATATATATATTATAATTTTTATTATTATTATTATTTTTTATATGTATATAAAATAATTAAAAATTATATATATTTTATTAAAAACAAAATAAATTTATATTAGTAAAGCTAAATACCAAGGCTTTGTGAAGTTCTTGCTGTAATGTTTGCGTATAATGTGCTTGAGCTTGATAATGATGTATTTGATCAATAATTTGAGCATTCTGTAAATTTTCTTTTTCCAATTCTAAACAAGATTCTTCTTTCGCCTTCAAACAATTTTTCAAAAATTCTACCTCTGACTCTACTTTGTTAAGTTCTGAATTCAATTTCCTCCCAATAGTACGTTCTGATTGTAGTTGCTCTGTTAAATCTAATTTAGTATTGCTCTGCGTGTGAAAGTTGTAATTTAAAAAAAGAATATAATAATTAGATTATATACTATTTGTAAATATTAAATAATTATGATTAGTTAGAATTTTTTAAATTAAGATAAATTGATACATATATATACTGAATAATTTATATTAAAATACTTACAAGAATAATAAAAGCATCGTGCATCTCATTTAATTGTTGTTTAAGCTGTTGGTTTTGTGATACTGCTCTAGATGCACCAAGTTGTTCACTCTCAAGAGCCTGAAGCAGTTTTGGTACATCTGTACTTTGATTCTCATTATTTTGTAATTGTTGTAGTTCTTTTTTTAAAATTTCTATTTCTGTTTCCTAACAAAAAAAAAATTAATACAATTCATTTATAAAAATAATACATCAAACACTAATAAATACAGTGTATAATTTTGTATCTTACTTTTTCGTTTATAATAATATGAAATCTTTCTTGTGCCAATGTAAGTTCATCAATTTCCTTTAATAAAGCATCTATATGATGTTTGTGACTTTGTAATGGAAGCAATTCTTCAACCTTTTCTTTTTCCGATTGCAATTTTTGTTCAAAATCTGATAAACGTTCAATATAACTTTTTTCTCTAATTTCCAATTCGTTATTTAATTTTTTTTGATGTTCAAGCTATAAGTGTTAAATGATATATAAAATAGAGTTTATAGTTAAATAATATGAAGTAACAATTATTCAAGGTAATTTTTAAAAAATACATATAATAAGAAAAAAAACAATAATCATAACATACTTCATTAACCAGTGTTTCTTGTTGCGTTTCTAATTGACGTACATAGTTTTGATATTGTTTACTTGCTTCATCATTTTCTTCGCTCACTGTTTTAATAGTTTCTCTCATTTGTGCTACTTGTTGTTCAAGCATAGTTACATTATGATGTTGATTGTCCAACACCTCTAAATCTTGAGATGTATTTGTGAGCTAATATGAAATAATACATTTTTTGATCATCTCAAAATTTATAATAATGTTCAGTGAAATAAATTATAATAAAGGTAAAAATGAAATTACCTGTTGTATTTTCAATTCGTTCAATGAAAGTAAAGCAGCTTTTTCTTGTAAAGTCTGTTGTACATTGATTAATTCGCTATTTTTGACATTTAATTTCTGTTTTAATTCTGATACTTGTAAATTCAGTTCATCTTTTTCTTTCCTATAACGGTAAAACTAAATTTTATCAACAAATTTATCAAAATTTATTAACAAAGATTTTTCTTGCCTCAATTTTATATAACTTCTTGGTCAAATAAAAAATAATCATATGAAATGCTATTAATATAAATCACATACTTTAGTTCAGAATATTTTTCATTAAGTTCTTCATGATCTAGTTTCATTTGTTGAGCAATTTTTCGAGCTTCCTCAGCATCATTTTTTATAACATTTAATTCTTTTTCAAATTCAGATGAACGAAATTGAGCATATTTCAATTTTTCAGATAATTCTTCGATCTCTTCTATAGATGAATAGGTATATTTATAATTAAATAATGAAATATGACATTAACAAGAAAAAATAAATCATTTTCTTTACATTTAGAAACATGTATGTACATAGAAAGAGATGTACAGATACGTTAAATTTATATAAATATATATTATTTAACACAGATCATCTTATATATGAAAATATCTAAGACGATACAATGCTAACCTCTATTGTTTTTAATAGTTGTTTCATTTTTACTTAAAACCGAAGTAAGCTCTGCTTTTTCCAAAATTAAAACATTAGTTGTTTGTACATGAATCTGCAACTGTTCCTTCAATTGCTTAGTCTCTTCCATCAGCTTTGTCTCAACTTCTGCATCTTTGGCAGCAAGTGCAGCTTGTAGTTCAGAAATTTTATTACTCTGTCCCATTTATAAATTTGTGCATTTATATACACTGTGTAACACAGAACATAAAAAAAATGGTTTAATAAAAATAAAGGAATACTTACATATAGTTTAACTTGACTTTGTAATTGATTTACTATTTGATTTTGATGCTCTAAATAAGTTATATTCGAATTCTGAGAATATGTGTCAGAATCAAATGTTTCCGATTTATTATTATTATCAGTACTTTCTTCAGACTTGTTTATTATTGTATTATCTTTTTGTGAAGTATAATCATTTTCATTTTTATTTTTATTTGTATTAAAATAATCAATGTTTTTTTCGTTGAATTCCAATATTGTTTGCTTTTGTACTTGACTGTTATCCATTGTGGATAATACTGGTACATTTGTCATTTCAATATTAGCATTTTGTTTAGGAATATCTTCTTCATTTACCTTCTTTACACTTATTTTATCCTCATTTATCGATACAAAATTAACCATTTCTGTATTTACATGAGAATCCTTACTATCTACTGGAAATGTAAAACTTTGCAAAGTATTGTTTGTAGGAACATTATGATCATTTCTTAATTGATTTGCATATGAGTTTATTTCCACAGTTTCATTCTAATAAACAAGCAAATATAAAAGAATATAAAAACATTATTAATTATTATTTTATATACATATATATATATATATAATAAACGTTTGTATCCAAAATACCTGCTGTGACACTTTAGTAATCCCATTTTCATTTTTTGACAGTTCCTCTTGTATATTAATTTTTTTATTCTGTTGAAATTCTTTTAACTAGAACAAAAACAAAATAAAAGAAAAAGAAGATAATGTTTGTGAAAGTGAAACATTTAAAAAAATTAAATGACTCATCATATTGCTAACGTTCTCTTGTCATGAAATATTAGATTAAATAAAACTGTAATAAAACCATTTTAACGTTGTGTCTCTCCTTTACTATTTTTATGAGAGGAAATATTTTGTGACATTTGTAATTAATGATATATCATATATTTAACATTTTGATATAGAAAAAGAATGAATAATAAAATATCCGAAGTTGTTCAATATGTTAAATAATATTAATGAGATATAAATGTTTGAATAAAATGTTACAATATTTAATCTAATATTATTTCTTGGTATTTTTATTTATTACCTTTTTTCTAGCAGCTAGTAGTTTCTCCGATTTACTTAAATTCATTGTATTATTTGTTATACACTGGAAGGTTTAATCTAATATGTCAAAATATGAAAAACTTTTACATCATTTTACTGAAAAACATTAGTATATATTGTAGTCGTGAAGGTTATGAAATGTCTACGTGCCAATTGTGCCATATTGCTATACCTGTGTCATTAAATGTATCCAATTAAATCCAATTATAGATATTTAAATAATTTGTCTTATTTTAGAACAAAATAAAATTGTCATTAAATATTATGTCATTGACAAAATTAGACGAATTTTTAAAAACAGTACTTCAATTAATTACTTAAAAAAATTAATCGTGGACAAATTTGAAAACACATCTATTTCGACTAGATACAAGATGATGTTTTTGGTAATCTTATGAAATAGATAGTTTATGATGTGTAGTAGTCAAAAATGCGGCAAACTGTATTTTATCTCTTTTTTACCACTCTCTTTGCATTATTTTATAAGAAAGTAAGAAATAATTTTTAAATAATAATTACAATTTTTCTTTCTTTTTATTTTATAAGACAATCCTCTATATTTAAATTAAAAAGAAAAAGAACTGCATTTATTAGGTTAATTAGTTGTAAAGTTTATATGTAGGAATGAAAAATGTTTATTAAGATAAATGATTGAATGAGTTTCAAAAATTAGTATTGCAATTTATGTATGAAGAAAATGACACGTTATTGTTTCTTACTTTTAATAATAGATTTCATCAGTCATTAGTATATTTCATTAACATTTTTATATGAAAATTTGTTAATCGATGTTATGATAATAAACTATAGGTTAAGTGAAGATATAGTTCTATTAAAGTGATTTTAAATAAAGTTCAATCATGGAAAAAGTGCCAGATATACCAACTAACATTAATTTAGATGATCCAAGGTTTCGTATTAGACCATATCAACAAATTATAGCTTCTTGTACAGGTGCACTTATAACTTCTATATTTGGTAAGTGAGCAATTAATAAATAACAATTGTTAATTATTTTTAAAAACAATATTTTGTATGTAATTTAATAATAGTTATTTAGTATTCTCTGTTGTATTTATTTTCATTTTTATTACATAAATTGGATCTGTCCAAGCATACTAAAATAAATTTTCTATATTTTTTTCAGTTACCCCATTAGATGTTGTTAAAACACGTTTACAAGCTCAACAGAAAGCTACGATTTCTAACAAATGTTTCCTATATTGCAATGGATTAATGGATCATTTATGTCAATGCATTAATGGAAAAAGTCCTAATGAAAAATTTACCGGCACTGTGGTATAAATAATTAATTGAATTGTATTAAATCTTAATAATGTACGTAGATTTTAATAGTTTCTTAACATGAGTATTAATGTTTTATTTATAGGATGCTTTTATAAAAATAACTAAAAGAGAAGGAATTACTTCTTTATGGAGTGGTTTGAGTCCAACTCTTGTATTAGCAGTACCTGCAACCGTAGTATATTTTGTATCATACGAGCAATTGAAGATGTATTTTAAAGTAATTTAAAAACGTTATAAATCGAGTATGTATATATATTTAAATAATGATTGATATTTTTGTAAGCTTGGTATTTGTAGGATAAATATAATAGAAATTTGAAACAAAATGTAAGTAATGCAGAACAGCCTTTTTGGATCCCTATGTTAGCTGGAGGCACAGCACGCATTTGGGCAGCAGCTTTAGTTAGTCCATTAGAATTAATCAGAACTAAAATGCAATCGCAGAAATTAAGCTATGCAGGTAATGAAAAAGTAACATATATATTTGTATATAATAATAAAATATTATTAGAGTACAATTACTTGTTTTATATCTACAGAAATGACTGAAGCATTAAAAATACTTATTAGACACAGTGGTGTTTCTGGTTTATGGATGGGATTAGGATCAACGCTTTTCCGAGATGTACCTTTTAGTGCTATTTATTGGTTTCATTATGAAACTATAAAACGAATATTCCGAGATTCACCACAAACTTTTACTTTTAATCTTGCTGCAGGAGCAACGGCAGGATCTGTAAGTTTAAATTTATTATTATTTCTAATTAAAAATAAATAACATATATAATTAAAGTTAATTCATTATCTTTTTCTCTTTATATTTAAAGATAGCTGCATTATTCACTCTACCATTTGATGTAGTAAAAACACACAGACAAATAGAAATGGGTGAGAAGGAAATATATTCAGGTATGTGCTGAATATTTAACAAAAAAGTATAACTATTTTCTTGTATATACAGCAAACAAACAAAAAGTGAAACTTTTTTTAAATATACAGCACACAAAAAGGTACAACTTTTTAAAAAAATATACATCATTCGTCTAAAGTAATTAATATAATTGTGATTACAGATAAACCTAGTCGTAGTAGAAGTACTACAATGACTGTAATAAAAAGAATTTATAATCAGAATGGTATAAAAGGTTTGTATACCGGTTTAATTCCACGTTTAGTAAAAGTTGCACCAGCTTGTGCTATAATGATTGCAACTTTTGAACATGCAAAACTATTTTTCCAAATACATAACGCTAACAAAGTACTTGAATTTAAGCATGATGTATATTTAATACAGAATGAACGTAATAGTACCAAATAACATATGTAATATCGGTTATGATACTAAATTGTACATATATAACTTAAGTTAAAATTATTGTTTACTATTGATATTCTATATTTACTGAATATACTAATGTTTGGAAATATAGAAATCTAAAACAGTATTTAATGTGTAATTATTATAAACCTTGATCGATACTCTCATAATATTTTCATATTAACAAAACTATTGCCTATTAGAAAATATATACAAAAAGATATTTTTATTAAAGTTTAAACATATATATTTTAATAAAAAAATAAATTATTTTGAATGTGCTAGTCTCTATCATATTATAAAAGAGATTTATAACTTAATTATTACAAGTATGAATGAGATTATTTTTATTATTATTATATTTATTATATTATATATTTTTATTATTATTATGTATTTAACATGAAATTTACATTAAAAAAGTAGATTTAAATTATATAATTACTTATATAATTTTTAATATCTATTATTTAAAACTTTACATGTATATAGAAGTAAAGTCATTTAAATATTGATAATCTTAATACAGCTTTAAAAATGTATTAAATAAAATTTATAATTAGTTTTTTTATTAATTTAAATAAAAATTAGAGAAACAACCAAGCTTTTAATAGCAAAAGAATGTTTTTAATTTGTGTGCATTATAAATTTAAAATTATTTGGTATAAAATAAATTTAAAATGATTTGTAATGAGTTTATAATAACGAGCCTAAAACTACAGGATATATCATTTAATACACATATGAACATATATAATAGTAATTTAAGACATTGTTGCTACCTTAAATATATATGGTTATTAACAACTATAAATTAGTCATACAAAGATAAACATTACTATATTAAATCGTTATACTTACTTATAATTATTATCCATTACGGCAGCTAAGAAATGTATATTTAGTTTGCTTATAACAAAATTATACAAATAATATTATAATGAAAATTAAGTAAATTGAAAATTACTTATAACATATACACATTTGATACTTATTATTTTATATTCCATTAGTATGATGCACAAATTCTATATCTTATGGAATAATAATTAAAAATTTTTTTCAATCTTTTTATATTATATTGAAGCTTAAATATTGATACTTGTAATATTTCACATACTTTAAATTTATTTAAAGATATAATAGATGATTTTTTGAAAATATCTTTTAAATTGCTGCTATTTTCATAAAAATAACGATGCTGAAAAAATATGTGTAATGTGCAATATATTATATATATATTAAGTGTAGGTCACATGTTTGCAAATTTACATTTTTTTTAAAGACGATATGGTGACAAAACCTATGATAATTATACTTGCAAATCAAAAATATAATAAAATAAAATGATAAAAGCAGAAAAATATTTCAAAGAATTTAATTGTATTTCATATTTCGTTCTTTCTTATATAGTGTTTTTTTTTTTTTTTGTTATAAGCTTTGATCTACTATTATGCACTATTCTTAGCAGTTTACTTTGTATTTTACTGCATTATTTCATTGTAAGCAAATGATTATAAATTATTTACATACTCACAATAATGTCTATATGTTATATGAAGTGAAATATCTTTAAATTGAGTAAAAACAGAACTCTTTTTTTGTTAAATGCAATATACGAGGACTATTCATTCAAATTCAATAAGAGAAAGAGAGAGGTAGAAAGAGATTGAAAGATAGGTAGTTCCTTAAGTGCATCTCACTATAGGTTTAATGAAATTTTTTCTAACGAAAAAAATATTCATATTAAAAGACGTCATTACTGTTTTTACCATTTTTTCATATTTCTTAATAACTTATAACCAGTAAATTATTTTATTATAATATTATAGTATAATGTTTCATAACTTTTAGTTTAAAGGGAAACATGTTTCTTATATTATTTCATAAATAAATTCCTTTTTCTGCAACATACGTTTATCATATAATAGAGATTTTATTCTTTGTATATAGTAAGAATCAAATAATATTATATTTAATTATACACGACAATTATATATACAATATTTATATATGTTTCTCTCTGTTACATGAACAGACCTCGTATATGATCAAAAATATGAAAACAGACAGGTTAAAGATAAATTTAAGGACAGAATAATGCATATGTATTCACTTTTACTGCATCATGCATAACCGTGATGCTTGTTTTTTTTTCATTTTTAACTATTTCTGTGAATGCATAATATGTATACTCATATGAGCATCAATGAGTAGTATACCCTGATGTTGTTGGGGTTACAAATTCTTCAAACATATGACATTATGGACTTGTGCATATAGTCTTAAATCATTATGCACTTGCCATATTTATCATCAGTATCTTATTCCATTCTTCCTCCTTGAGACTGCTTCTGTAACATTGAAAACATTGTGAAAATATAAAATGTGAAGCATTAATGTGTGATGTTAAAGATTTAAAAATAATAAAAAATATATAAAAGATTTAAATGGAACTTATATTTAGTTTTGCTAAATAAGCCCAATGATTTTCATTAAATTTTTATCTTAAAAAGAATAATATTAAATTCTGTTAAAAATCATCTGTACAGTACAATGAAAAATAATATTTTATTATAATCGTATTCTGTAATAGTATTTGATTAAATTAAATTGTAATATTAATTTAAAATCTAAATTTTAAAAATTAAAATAATAATAAAATAAAAGTTTATACAGTAAATTGTTTAAAAAATAGTAGTGAGTCTTACGGCTCTATTAAATTATACTAATTAATTAATTATAAAAGAACCGTGTGAATACAATCCATATATATCTTGGTGAATATTTTAATTCTATATTTAACATGTTAAATTTCTAATATAATACAAAGTCTTGTTAAAATTATTCTTATTTGGGAGATGATGTTAGATGTAGTATAATAAAATCTACCATTATTACAAGTGTACATTTTAATATATTATTCCTTTTCAACCCTCCATTTATAGTGCATTACAAAAACACGACAAAGACATTCAGCAGTGTTTAATTTTGATATATGTTGAGATAAACTTGACGTACAAATGAACATAAAATTTATAATAAACTAATCAATATTTTCATTATATTGAAACTATGATACTGTATAAAGACCGTACACTAATTTTCTTTCCAATAACTGAAAATTAAGCAATCATACTTCTGGAATATTTGTATTGCATTCGCCTATACACACATTTTAAGCAGCAAGGTAAGTCACTGACAGCACTGTTTACGCATTCCATCAGAACTCATTGTTGGCTTGACATCAATAGGTTCTACATTTTGGGGTCGAATTGTATCTCCCTCTGGTGGATCTCGTATCTGTTTTTGTGATACGATTCTGTATATTTCTGTAACATTTACATATTAATTATTATTATATAAATATTTTATATTATTTTTATTCAACAAACCTATTTATTCTTCTATTTAAACAAAATAGAGATTATACTTGTATACCTTTATGGATACAAAAATTATAATAATTATTTTTTACTTGTATAATAAATGCACGAATATGTTTTTAACTATTAGAATTTAAATTATTTCAAATTATTCACACTATAATATTTGTATATATAGCAAAAATATTTCAATTAAATGAATATTTAGTCTAAATGATTTGTTCAATATTAATTTACCTGTTAATATATTTTGGAACGCTGTTTCAACATTGGTAGAATCTAAAGCAGAGGTTTCAATAAATGAAAGACCATTCCTCTCTGCAAATGCTTTAGCCTCATCAGTTGGAACTGCACGTAAATGCCTTAAATCTGATTTGTTTCCCACTAACATGATCACAATATTTTGATCGGCGTGGTCCCGTAATTCTCGTAACCATCTTTCAACATTTTCATATGTCAAATGTTTTGCAATATCATATACCAACAATGCTCCAACTGCACCCCGATAATATCTAACGATAAATGAGAATAAATTAATTATGTGCAACAAGATACTACAAATGTTATCAGATATGTAATTATACATCTAAAATTATTATTTTTTTAAAGAAACTTACGCAGAGGTAATAGCTCGATAACGTTCTTGTCCAGCTGTATCCCAAATTTGAGCTTTAATAGTTTTACCATCTACTTGTATACTACGTGTTGCAAATTCAACACCTATAGTAGACTTTGATTCCAAATTAAACTCATTACGCGTGAAACGAGATAGTAGGTTACTTTTTCCTACTCCGGAATCACCAATAAGGACAACTGTAATAATAAACAATGAAAGATAGATACAAACTGTAAAGAACTTTGATAAATGCTATAAGAAAAGCTATAGTATAGATAGAAACAATAGAAACTTAACACATACACAAAATCTTTTCTTTTGATGAAGATAATTTATATAACAGATTAATACAACAAATACTATGAGAAAAAATCTATTATTTATTTAGAAACCTTTTATTTCTATTATTTATTTCATTGTAAAGTTCCATACATTCTAGAAATAATATTATAATATAAAAGTAATTAAAATTATATTAATGCTTTATTTCTCCATGAGTTTAATGGGAATTTTTCTTTATTTTTTCTTCTGAGATATTAAATCTGTGTAGATACAGGAATATTATGTTTAAAATGTCACTTATGTATGTATACGTTGGTCATCTTTATTCACGCGCGCGCACATGCATGTACAATAAAGAAAAAGAAAGAGAAAGAGAGAGAAAAAGAAAGAAAGGGAAAAATACTTTGTATTAACTCCTACACACAATGAAGTAAAATTTTCACCCACACTGTTATAGTTATGCTAATGTTAGAAGAATAGGGAAATATCCCGTTATAATATATATTGATGAGTTGAAGAAGAATATAAAAAGAAGCAACATCCTATTTCAATATACATATATTGTATACTAATATGATATACTAAATACTCGAATTTGAAAAAAACGTTAGCCATAATTTGACATTTAAAATTAAAATGATAGTTGTGTCAAACTCTAAGAGAAATATCATCTGATGTCATCACACGTCAATCACATTCTACGAAAATCCTAACAGTCATTCGTGCCCATAGAGCGAACGTCAGCGTGAGTAACGTTCGATTCGACATTAAAGATTTGCTATATACTTAAACTTAATATCTTATCCCAGTATACGAGAAAGATATATTTTAGGAATAAAAACAAATATATATTATTTTAACAACAATGATAGATTAAGGAAAAAATTTATTTTACCTTTAAATAAATAGTCATATTCGTCATCTCGAGTGCCCATTTCGCTTGCAGCAACAAACTCCTGTAATATAGACCGACGATGCCTCTCTCGATCGAAATACACTACTAAAATATATTTATGTATAAAATATCAAGAGCCCACGGATTGGCTCCTCTTACTTGTTTTGTAACTGTGAATTTCAACTAACGTTCGTTGAAAGACAGGAGATAAAAATATTACGATAAATAGTGCCCACTTCACGCTGATATAATTATTTTCGTTCTTTCAATTTAACTGTACAATATGGCCTCCTTTCTACGCCCCTCCAATACGGAGACTTGCACATGCGCATCAAAAACTCATCTTGCGCATGCGCACATTTGATCATAGGTTATATTAGTGACACTTGCAAACACATAATACCTAAATACTATATATATTTACGCACGAATTTTAATATTTATTTTGACGTATCAATTTGTTATTGGAAATAAATATAGAAATGAAATAAAAGAAATTATTATTAATTTTAATTCGTGATTGTCAGATTCAATAATTAAATGTTTTAATATTAAATGATAAACAAATATAATTAGCTTGGATTCTGTATGATTTTTTGTTTTTCTTATTATTATTATTGTCGTTAAAAGTTCAACAATTTAGAATAATTTATTGATTTTATTTTTAACAAAAACTAATTTTATTTAATAATTTCTTGATCATTGATAAAAATAGATACACACATATAAATTTTAAAAAATTATTCACTTATGTTCTTCAAATGTTAATTGATAAATATCGCAGTAAATAAACAATTTATATAACACCATCATACATAATAGTTTATTTTTATTTCATGTATAATGAAATGTAATGTTTTAAAATTTTATTTAAAATTATTACATGTAAGGGAAGTTGATAATACTTACCATCATGCGAATGCGTGCATCTTATATTTTACACTAGCAATATTAGTGTAACCAGATATGTATAAAGATAAAAAGAATGCTATTTAATGTGTCTTACATTAGTTACTTTAAGAAAATCATTAGAAGATATCTAATGAAATTCCCTATATTATCAAAATTACAATAATCGTTCAAATAAACGACTTATTACTAATTAATTATGTGATAGGATAAATATTAATAAGAACGAAATAATAATGAAAGCGAAAATTGTGCTTTTTTTAGCATAACATACCTTTACTCTGTAATCTATAAAATAATAATTTTATTTTCTTTCTTCCCTTTTTCCTTTTTAAAAAATCTTTTAAATTGCATACATTTAAACATTTTATATCTACAAATTTGGAATTGTCATCATTAGAAAATAAAATCACTCCTGATGAATGTAAGAGGGCTGAAGAGGGGGTCGTGGGGCCGATAGATTTATATATAGATATATTTTTGTATTTAAATATACATAAATATATATAGTCCACTATAGTTATATAAATATCTAAGAAATTGTAAGAAATGTTATTTTTGGGGAAGAATAAGGTGAGAAAAGGAGAGGAGCTAGACTGTATAAATCACAGTTCAAGTTCTTTTAGACTGTGGCATCTGGTGTGGCTATACAATATATATATATATATTAAATATATAATATATATTTAAAAAATATATATATATTTAAATCACGTGAACCTAAAATCTAAAATATATATATATATATACCAAAGGGTGGTAATTTAATCATATAATATATTTAAGTTAATGTGAAGTTTAATTACTTAAATATACTAATATCAATCGTAATAATTACAAGCATCATTATGATTTAATGCAACCAGTCGAGTATGATCATCGTTACCAAGTAGATATATTTTGTTTTTACCCATCCATTTATCCAATGATCAATCAATCATTCATTCATTTAATTATTTATTTATTTATTTATTTATATGTAGCACGTTTAATAAACATGTTACCATGATTCATTCCTTTTTCTTCTTTTTTTAATCTTTTCTTTTTTAAACTTGGTTGCTTTCGCTAGGCAAGATGATTCCGATATTGCAATATACATTAGAAAAATATGCTATGCCTAAAATAGGATGAAGGCCTGAAGGCAACCATAGAACAATATTTGCAATGTGTGCGTTATTTTCTATACAAATTTGTGTTCTTTTTTTGTCATCAACATATCTAATAGTGCATTTAAAAAAGATTAAGCTCTGACAGTAATTAAATTCGATATTGTCTACATAGAGTCGGCAAAAGTTAAGTATAAAGTTAAGTATCTTTAAAAATTTTCTCTAAATTATATATCGAAGAAAAAATAAAATAAAATAAAGAGAAAAAAGATTTAAAACTTATTTATATTATGCCATGTTCTCCTACACGTATACTATATTAAATATTTATTAAGTATAATGTATGCCCATATGTTATAAAGCATTCGAATGAATTGTTTTACATTGATATGACTGCGCGCTTAGTTATTTATAATGCCAAAAAAAATGAAAAAGGAAAAAAAATAAAGTAAAGTTGTTTATAAATTAATAATATTAATGAACTCATCTAATAAAATATTTCTTGTATTAAAGACAAAAAGGAAGTAATATTAGAAATTTTCTGTACTCTCAATAGTAAACATATTTGATTGTTTAAAACATTATTATTTGGTGGCCATAATATAAAATGACTCTCGTCCGTATAATTTAAGATAATTTTTAGACAATTATATATATATAAGAGGAATATTAACTTTTATGATTTACATTTTTTTTAAGTTCAACTCAACATTACTTTAAGTAAATAAATATTTGAATTGGAATATGTATATATATAAATATATATATAAGAAAAAAAAATTAATTCTTATAATAGGCATTAATTTTTATATAGCTCGTTATGTTTTTCGAACTATTATATCACAATGTTTTAAAAAAACAAGTATTTAAAATTGATTTTATTCTCATTTTAAACTTTTTTTACAATAAGGTAATATAAAATTATAAGGTGTTCATTATTTTTCATATCAACACATCATGAAACTATTATAAAATTAATACCATTAATACACATATTTAATTTTTTTACATTGTTTATTTATTTTAATCAGGTATTATGGAAATATTACCCCATGAAGAATATATTTTAAAAAATTACGTAATGTATTAGTTTATTTATTTATTATTATTATTATTATTTTGTTTAACGTGACTTATGATGTCATTTTGCATTACAGCCACGCATATATATATATTTAAGAGATCTCATTTTAAATTATAAGTTGTTTAAAATTATTGATCATAAAGATATATTAATAAGAATCTCTTTGAGATAATATGAAGCAAACAATTCGTAATCGTTGCTGTTAATGTACAGAAGAAACTAATTTTGTTTACAAAATAAATTATATATTTATATATCTCTGAAAAAAATAATTATTTATCTTTCTCTGCAATATTTATCAATGTTTAAAGCTTATTAGCATTAATAACAAATCAAAAAATGCTTTCGTTGAGAGTATTTTAATAATATAATAAAGAAGTACGTATATATGTATATATATGGCAGCACAGTCTTGACAACGCTTTGTCCAAAAATGATATAGATATAACATAAAAGTATCTGTTACTTCCCTTTTTTTAATCGCATTAATTTTTTTTTTTTTTTTTTTTTAATAAAACCCAGCAATTATTATTCATAATTTCATTGATTTAAGATGCTTATGAATTTATTATAAGGAATAAACTTATTACGAACACAAAGTTCATAATAATTCCCCTCATTGTATTGCAGTTGACTTTGCAAGAAAATACATAAAGAACGGTCTCATAGCACCATTTTAACATAAATCTTATAATGAGAACAATATTTAAAGATTATAACGTAGAGATGAAGATTAATTATGTTTTTAACAAAGTCCTTTAGAAACATACACAATGATCACCATGTGTGACAGTAGCCTTCTCTACAATGTTCATATATCTTTTAGATTTACTAATGCTGATCATGTTTTTATGCCAGCTATTCTCTCTCTTTTTTTTTTTTTTTTAATTTAATATCTGGCATCTAAAGAAATGTTATTATTCAGTTTTGAAACACTGTAATGCAGAACCGGAATACCTTGCACAGCTACTCTATAAAAAACTCACAAAGAGGAAAACAAAAAAAGAGAGAAATGAAATAAAATTAAAACAAAAAACTAATTAATTTGTTTAAGTAGTTCTAATATTTATACTCTATGATTCAATACTCGCGGAGAAAAAAAACTAGGAATAAATATATTCATAGAAGGGTTTTTCTTTAAAAGAATTGCTGCGATAGTGTAAATAATTGATTTGCATTATAGATTGAAACATATTTAATGAGTAATAATGCCGGTTATATTCACTTGAAGTTGCACATAAACACACAATACTACTTATACTTCATTGCATTATTTATGAATCAATAGACTAATATACTTAATAATTATTAGACTAATTATTAACCTAAATTGTGATCACCCATCAAATCAGCCATTATCTAAGCAACATTCCCTTCTTGATATAGAAACAAAACAGCAATATATAAAATTTGCGATTAAACCCAAATTGCTAACGAGATAATTTTCATAATTGCCGACTTGACTGACTGCACCAAAAATTCTGGATCTTCTTAAAAACAAACTTTATCCGCGAATTTTTGCATTTAAGTAAATTAATAATAAACATAATATAGAATAATAATAAATCGTAATAATCATAAAGATAATAATAGGTAATAGTAATAGTAAGCTGGCAGCAGTTAGTAACCAGATATATTCTCAGTTAAAACTCTCGCTAGATGACAATCTGACATGGCACTGATGTCCAATTTTGAAACATTCACACTCACACACTCATTCTAATTGGCAATCAAACAAATCGTTTGCTGTCTGATGTTCTATTTCTCTACTCCCTTTCAATTTTCTATCTGAAATTAATTTTTTTTTGCACCCCTTCCACTCTGTATCATTCATACATGTATATTTCACTCCTAAACACACAATCAGCTGCCAGATAATTTATCTTGTTTCTTCTGGGTTTTATATTTTGTTTGTTTATATAGTTATATATCCATTCCCAACGATCTACACACTAAATAGTTCAAATTTTTTGCACTTTTTCACCAACAACAACTGGATTATTACGCCGTATCTCTTGGGCGCCCATTTCTCTATAATCAAATTTGCAGTCGTGCTTATCACTGTATCGATGCACGGAGCAGAATAGTCCCCCGCAACGACACTCAAATCCTATAAATATAATAAAAAGTTTTAAATGATACTGAACGTGATATATAATATAAAAAAATTTTTAAAATTAAAAGTTTTAACTATCCTTCATAAGTAATCAATATAAATAATACATCGTACCAGTTAATCCAACTTTTTTGCGACAAACAGCACAACGATTTTTTCTTCTTCTTAGATTCTTTATCAGTCTCTTTGCCATCGAAGCACTCATCTGTATCACCACTACTCACTGAACCTTCAGCTACTGTAACGCTTACTCCTACTTCACTGTCTTGATCTTCCCTGCTAATCTAAATATATAATATAAGGAAATCAAATATCAAGACACACTAAAAATTTCAAGTATAACATTTAACCCCTTGTACTATTATTTTATGCGTGGAGTTATATATCAAAGTTATTGATATATTTCATATTTCTTATATTCTTCCTGTAAGATTCACCATGAATCGTATTCATATTTCTTGTTTAAACCGTAAAGTGTATTATAACTCTTACACAATATTGTAGGTCAAGGGGTTAAACATAGAATTTAGCATCTTATTATTACAAGTACATCGATTCAATATACATAATCACATGTAATAACATACTTCTTTAGGATTGGGTAGATCTGTCGTTGATTGAGGTATAGTAGGAATGGTTGGTTGGGCTGTGGTTCCTGTAACTGCAGGACTGCCAAAACCGCTTTGCAACGTGCCAGCGTTACCAGAAACGGTCTGTGAGGTTGGAACTGTTGCAGCCGATACTGGTGGTTGTTGTTTCTTTTTCAAATTTTCCTTATAGCAAAGAGAACATAGTCCATCAGTCGCTGGCGAACCATAAAATCCACAACCGCTGCGACATAAAGCTTGCATTGGATTAGATTCACGTTCCATTGTGACTTCTTGTTACAATAGTTCTGTGCCAGTGAAATTGACTTTTCTTTTATGATATTTGAAATCACTGTCTTTATTAACAGTGAACAGGTATAGTCACCTTGGCACAAGATAACTAACTGTTTTCTGCCACAGCTTTCTTGCCGACCGCACGTCTACGACCGCGTGTCACCATGTAGTCACCTATTACAAAGAAATGAAATTATTAAGATATATTTCATCAGTATTGTATAATGATTATATTTTTATTAAAAATTATTTCAAAGTAATAACCTTATCATTAGATTGTATAGGAGAATGTTTGTCATAAAGTTTTCGAAAATATTAAAAAAATATTAACACTAAACAGTCAGAAAGATTATAACCTTAAAATAGCATGTAAAAATCTTCACTTTATTAAAAGATATTAAAATCTTAAGTACAGCCATAAAAAATAAAAAAAGATTACAAAAACACATGCATTTTTATTTATAAATCAACTAATAAAATTAAAATAAATGAATTAATAAAAATTTATAAAGTTAAATATACATTTCCTTTAACTCTTAGAAGCATTATATTGAGTAGCCAATAAAGAAAATTTGCTTTCAGAAAAATGACTGATAAAATTTCTCATAAATTCACTATATATATATATATATGTATATATATATATTACATATATACATGTATGTAAATTATATGTCAAAAAAGAGAAAGAGAAAAAGAAAAAGAAAAAAAAAGGACAAACACAAAAGACGCACAGATATAAAGCAAAATAAGAAAGGGTTTAAAGGATTCGTGAAAATTTTAACTACGTCATCTTGATAAGCTGATTTTCTCTCGACGCAATACGACCTTTAACAAAAGGCGTGAAAATAGTGAGTGTAACTATTACTCACTTTCCAACACGTAGTCGTGTTGCAAGAAACGTACAACATGGAGTAGAAGTTTGTTCCAAGCATTTAAGTAAACGCTTCGTGTATATCCGTATCGTGCTTAAATATCGTGCAACAAAAAAGAGTCCGTCAAGAAATTGTCGGTTGTAAGTCGCCTGACGAATCTCCGCGCACTCTGCTGAGAGTTTTAGCACGTAATCATTTTATTTCACCCACCGAGAACTGTAATGATGAAGCCTTGCTAAATATTTGTAACTTTGTTATTCAATTGTTCGATATAATTTCGAAATAAAAGAGGGAGAAAGAGAGAGAGAAAGAGAGAGGGGACTACACATACGAGGACGGAACACATATACGACGGATAACGACAGCGACGACAGATAAATGTTTTCATTATGGCGATCAGTTAAGGAACATGTAGGCATGGACGAATACGCACATAGAGTACGCAACAACAAGCAGCATTCACAAGTTCTTTTTTTATATAGCCAATTGCTGCTAAGCTATGCTCGATTACCACAATTAACCTTGTATATTACTAGTTTAATATTCTTTTTTTTTAACTTTATGAATTGTATGTGACTATTCATGATATTTAACTATTGCCACACATTTTTACACACTGTACGTCAAATATAAAAATAGAATAATTTATATAAATTTATGTATTTTCATTACACATGATACAATAATTTGTATTAAATCGTGATGCTTTTTTTCACAATGTACGAGCGCATATATCATATTTAGAAAGATATAGAGATTTACAAGGAATCAAATATTTGTATTTATTAAACTATACAAGGGTTGATCTTAAATAGTTTGCTCTAGGCGCCACGTTGCATACCACATATTCAAGAACACTGTAGATGGCGCAACAAGCAAAGCTCAGTGTTTCCACTCTTACTAGATCCAGGGATTTGACCCGAGCAGAGCTTTTTGGCGCATGCGTGGTTGAAGATCTTACTCGATATGCTTAGTCTTATAAAATATATATATATATATATATATATAATTACTGGGAAATAAAATCTACACACGTAATTACATAAATATGTGTAGAATTGTATAGACGTAGGAAATAAAATCAGAATATGATATGTACAAAATTGATTAGGAAAAAAAAATCATTAATATCAAATGAAAAAAAAAAAATTATAATGAAATTACACGTGCTCTTTCATAAAAAAATATTTTTTAATGGAATTCTTCAAACGGAAAGTAAAGAATATGAAAAGATTTTATCGACATTAAATTTATAGAATCTTTTTTTATCAATTCTAACAATTACAAGAAAGTAATTATATCAAATAGCTACTTTAAGGTTGCCCAAGGTAAAAGTGTTGTTCGTGGATAAATACGAGGGTGTGGACGAACGTCATCGTCGCCTTACTGCGCATGAGCGAAAAATATCCTATATTATCTGGCATCAATGGCTTAACCTCCATTACTATTACGTAGATCGGATGATATTTTTAATATTTAATTTATAATATATGCAAGAAGGAAAAAAAGAAATATATTTTACATGAGAAAAATACAAATGTAATTAATATTAATTAATTTCAATGTCGTGTAATATTTTATGTTCAAACATACTTGTGTTTCCTAAAATTACATATTTTTAAGTGGACTCTTTTAATAAAGGATTATCGTTACTTAAAAAAATATATTACAGATATTGTACAACATTTACAAAAATGTTTAATAAAAAAATATTCTAATTAATATCATTTGAAAACAAAATTACTAGCTGTACAATAATAAAAAAATCACGAAATTAAAGAGAATTCTATTTAGACGAAAATATTTACGATAATATTATACGATTAATGATACAATGATCAAGAAAAGTTTATAATTTTTAAATTATTATTATTTCATTTTTTCAAAAAGCTAGTATCAATAGCATTCTTATACTTCCCCTACCTCCGACGTGTGCTTATGGTAACATATTCAAATGTTGCTAGATGCCCGCGTTAATATATATATATATATAGAGAGAGCTGTTGTTTTAAATAAAATATATAACGTGTAGGTACTATTTGAAATATATATTAATAAATTTATAAATTTATAAGTTTGATTATATATCATTCAATCACAATTAAACCATTATAAATTTTAGTGGAGCAAACAACAAATTTAATTGGATTCACTGTAATTCTATGATTTTAATGACACAACCTCTACATATAAAATAACTATAGAAACAATAAATAATACACTTGTCGATCGATGAAAAATTAAATTTAATGCTCTTTTCGAAATATGTATAAATTTATTTATAGATAAATTCAACGTAATTTCAACATTTTAAACAAATGTATGTAAAATTAAAAAACAATATTGATCAAAGAAAAAAAAAGATCAACCAAAGTACAACTTTCTCTCTCTCAAAAAAGATAAAAACAATTTCTTCATTTGAGGAGAATTTCTCTTACATTCTCGATAAAATTTCAGGGATATACTATGTCTTGCATATTAATAAAAAATAATAATAATAAATTAAACAAATAATAAATGAAAAACTTATTTCATAATTTATTTTATTCCCATTACTAAAATGTAATTTAAAATTATATAATAATGAAATAAATAATATATTCATGTGTGTGTAAAAGATTATTATTATTATTAATAAAGATTGTTAAAAAATAATCTATCCTGTCATTAGATAATATGTATTTCATTTACACTATGTATGTATCTTTATAGGGCTAACAATGACACTATATGTTTTAAAGATTTTCGACCTTTACAAAGTCATACAATTAAAGTAGCGTTATCTTAATTCTCGTATGATCTATTCGTTAAAACATTAAATAATCAGCACATCTGTTTCGCGATTGAAGCCGAGATTAAAGGAATAAAACTTAAATCGTAAATCACATAATGCATTGAGAGAAACTTATAAAAAATAATACTAACCAATCAACAACTCGTGTGCCATATGCAGATATCTTACTCGTTATTTTTTGTCGCAGAAAATAATTATCTTCAAAGAGATGTATATTTCTCTCTCTTTCTTTCTTTTTATTATCGTCTATTCTCGTATTTTGTCTATTTCAACAATTAATTTGGATAAATGCCAAAATTAAACGTTAAATATAATACGAAATTCATATCATAAATAACATTGTCATTGAATTTAGAATGCATATCTATAATTTCGTACGAAAGAACAATATTCTCTTGAAATATATACAAAAATATATTAATTATCTAATAGGATCAATTCCAATCAAAGAAGTTTACATTTATGATGTTGCAATCTTTTTCAAAATTTCGAATTCAATCGAGTTACGAACTGAGTAAGAGAAAAAATAAAGAAGCAAATAAAAAATAAGCAAACTCATGTTAAACGAGGACTCGGGTCATTTCCAAGATCTTTTGTGTTAATTATTAATTTTTAATGAATATAAAGTAAAAATTTCTGTAGTGTAATAAGGCCTATCACGGATACACACGCAAACTAACTTTCGGTGCAGCGATTTCAATTTATCACGTGACATAGGGATTCATTTCCTCTTATTTAGTGTAGGACTATAATCTATATATATATATATATATATATATATATATATATATATATATATATATATTAGAAATAGAAAAAGAAAGAAAGAGAGAGAGAGAAATGCCACAAGAAGGAAAGTAATGTTCGACATGAGATCGAAAATGCCTTTATACTAACTTAGTATACAAGATAGTAAGAGTTTAGAACGCACCTTACGGAATAACGAAAGTTGACTACTTTAGAAAAGTGTTATAATTATCACGTTACAAAGAAATCTAGTATTCTTTCAATATTACGAACGTATATATGTACGATGATGACGAAGAGAAAGAGTACGAAGTACGGGGTCACGTGTATTCGTTATCAGCAGTTTTAAAATCACGATTTTTTGTAAAAATTGTTAAGTAATTCAAACGTCTTTGATTATTTATATATATATTGTACGAATAGTATACCATTTATATGAATTAACGTCCAATGGAATGGAGAGTCTGATAACTACCTTTCGAAAGTTACTCGTTATCGACTTCCTCGTCATCGTCATCATCCTCATCCCGATGCTAATGTAAAAAGTCATTTATGTAGCGTGTGTATATGTGTATAGATGAAGAATATATAAATAGAGAAATAAGAAAGTTTATTGAAGTCGGTTATATTGCCGTGAGTACTTGGAATATATGCTTTTAAGGATATTCAAACGCAAATATGACAACGATGAGTACGACACGACAAAGAAAAAGAGTAAGACAAAGGCAATGACGAGGAAGACGATGACGATCAAAACTACACTGCTACGCGACATTTGTAGATGGCGATACGCCAGAAAGAAAGGGGACAAACAGGCGAAGAGAAGAGAGGAACTATTCAAAGGGATAGAAGATGTAGAGTTTAGTGTACAGATAAACGTATTTATATTAAACTACATTTATGTAGTTAAAATCAGAATAAAGCTTGCGCTATCATAGTGATAATAGTAACAGTTATCGTAAGCGTAGCCGTTGTTGGTAGCTGTAGATTCGTGGAGTCAGAGAACAACGCAACGCACGCAAAGGCTATCGCCGAGGAACAGTGACGACGAGAAAAGAAGGAAAGAGAGGGAAAGGGGAAGGAGTAAGAGGAAGGGAAAGAGAAAGAGCGAAGACATGGCTACCATCCTTGAATACGCACTTAGCTCACAAATTGCGTCGTACATCCTTTGTTTCATACTATGGAGATTACATTCTCAGTTTCTCTTTCAAACTTATTATATTTTTTAAGATATTTATTATTATTTGTTGCAATTAAATGTAATATATCGATGTAGCAGCGAGCTATCGATAGAAAATTATTACGTAGTAGAAGAGATTAGTGTGTAGTGGCTATTTGATAAAAATAGTTCTTCTTCGGGAGAGTAACAGGCGGTTTGGGATTGCGACACTTACCGAAGGCTGTTGCGGTGTAGTGGAGCGCAATATGTCAGCTGACTTGACGTGTGACCGATTGTAATCCTGCATCAGTATCCGACATAATTCTCAGAGAAACATCAACCTTTTATTGTCAATGGGACACCTGCTTATCAAATACTCAAACGATATGCACTGTTTCACAAAGACACCGGGAGCAAAGAAGCCTTTGAAACAAACTTGAATATTTCCACGAACGTACCCACTGATCGTAGAACAAATCCCACCAGAGCTGCGGACACAGAAAGAAGTACTGCCAATGACTGGTGCAAAGTTAGATCTCTTACTTTCCCCCACTCTTCTTAAACAAAGCTCTCCAAGCGGTTAGAACGGGAAGTTATACGAACACGGCCGAACAATCACGATCTCGAACGATCCTTCTGTTTCAACTTCTATAGAAATCGATCATTATATCTTTTTATTATTTAGAATTTCGTACAAATAATTGTAATTGGAGTACCAATACATCGTAAACAACGCATTGTTATAAGTCATGAAGTTAAAAATAAATATTTAAAAATAAAAAACAATTTATTATATATATTTAACGATTGAACGTTTGTACGTGATTGGTTGATAATATTCTACCTTAAAATTGAACAGCTAATCGTATTTCTAGTATTCTATTGTTAATGTCAATTTGAGAACACTCCATGAGTTAAGAACTAAATAAAAGGTTCTATATGAAGCTACATTATCCGCGTTTTACTTGGTCGATTTAATAAGTTTAATTTTATTGGTTTGTTTATTATTTTTTTTGTCTATACTAGAAAATATAAACATAATTTGGACGATTATTTCGTACAAAAGTGTATTTATGTTATATTTACAGTTTCAATGAGCCATTGTTGTTAACTATATGTTTATATGCATATAAGAATATTGTTTATTTTGTAATATATTAAATTGAAAAACAATGGGTGATTCGGAAGAAGAAAATGATAAAGACTTTGTATTAGGAAATATGACAGGATTTTTATTTGGCAATATCGATGATAATGGTCAATTGGAAGATGATATTCTAGATGCTGAAGCAAAACAACATTTAGCCTCTCTCGGTCGTCTCGGTTTGAGCTCATTTATTAAAGAAATGATGCCAAGTGAAAATGGTAATGGTGAAAACAGTATGGAAATAGATGATAATTGTAAAGAGGAAAACAAATCTGCATTAGAGAAAGATACAGATTGTCTTGAAAAGTCACCGTCTGCTCTTGATTTTTCTGATATAAATGAATTGGCTGATGATATAAATGAAGATAACGAATCAAACATATTAGATCCAAAGATTGAAAAAGAAAATGCAGATTATGATGCAGATGATGAAGAGGTCATAAGTAAATCCGATACCCAATTAATGCCACCACCACCTATACCGGAAGAAAAAGAAATACTCACAGCAGAAGAAGTAGAAGCAGCACGACAACGTAAACTTGAAACTCCTCTAGCCTCTATGTTACCTTCTAAATATGCTAACATCAATGTAACTGAATTATTTCCTGATTTTCGTGCAAATAAGGTTCTTAGATTTTCAAGGCTATTTGGTCCTGGAAAACCAAGTAGCCTTCCACAGATTTGGAGAGGTGTTAGAAAAAGACGTAAAAAGAGACGGTATCATGATATTAGAGATTCCGATTCTGGATCAGATCAAGATGATAGAAAAGTTAAATTTAAGGGTTTGGTAATGCAATATGGACCAGATCCAACTCTAGATTTATGTCGTTCTGATGATGAAACTAAATTATTATTACCAGTAGAAGATAAAGAACAAGTTGGAAAAACTGGAGAAGCTGGTGAAAATGGTGATATGGGACCAAAAGTAGCAGATTGGCGATTTGGTCCTGCACAACTATGGTATGATATGTTACAAGTTCCTGAAACTGGAGATGGCTTTAATTATGGCTTTAAGATAATAGATAAATCAGAACAACAAGATAATAAAACAAATAATGAACAATTTTCTGATGATGCTTTTTTAATGGTATCGCAATTACATTGGGAAGACGATGTTGTTTGGAATGGTGATGACATAAAGCACAAAGTAACACAGAAACTAAATAGCAAAAATAATGCAGCTGGATGGGTTCCATCTAGTGTAAATAGAACAGCTCAAGCATTTAGTCAACCAGGAAAAGGTGGAACGGTACCAGTGGCACCAAATGTACGCTTAGCAACTTCACAGATTACTACACCATTACATATGCAGTCTCAAAAAGCTAAAGTAAGCATGAATAAAGGAAATCAACAACAACAGCAAAGAGAAGAAAATTATGATGACACTTGGTATTCCATTTTCCCAGTTGAAAATGAAGAATTAGTATATGGACTTTGGGAAGAAGAAGTCATTTGGGATCCAGAAAATATGAAAAAAATTCCTAAACCTAAGATACTTACATTAGATCCTAATGATGAAAATATAGTTCTTGGAATACCCGATGATATTGATCCTGCACTTCTTCATAAAGATAACGGACCCCAACCAAAAGTAAAGATACCACATCCACATGTTAAAAAAAGTAAATTATTGTTAGGCAAAGCTGGAGTAATAAATGTTCTTGAAGAAGATACACCACCACCACCACCAAAATCACCTGACAGAGATCCATTTAATATATCAAATGATACTTATTATATGCCTCGGTCATCAGAAACAACATTACGTTTAAAAGTTGGAGGAGGTAACTTAATACAACATAGTACACCAGTAGTAGAATTACGTGCACCTTTTGTTCAAACCCATATGGGGCCAATGCGTCTTCGAAATTTCCATAGGCCACTATTGCGAAGATACAGTCATGGTCCACTTGCACTACCTGGTCCACATAGTGTTCTACCTTTGATCAAGCATATTAAAAAGAAGGCAAAACAAAGAGAACAAGAAAGAATTGCATCTGGTGGTGGTGATGTTTTCTTTATGAGAGACGCTGAAGATTTAACAGGAAAAGATGGTGAAATAGTTCTCATTGAATTTTCTGAAGAACATCCACCGTTAATAAATCAAGTTGGAATGTGTTCAAAAGTAAAAAATTATTATAAAAGAAAAGCAGGAAAAGATCAAGGTCCACAAAAATATAAATATGGAGAAACGGCTTATGCCCATACCAGTCCATTTCTTGGAATTCTTACACCTGGTCAAAGCATACAAGCTGTTGAAAATAATATGTACAGGGCTCCAATTTATGAACATAAAATTCCTGAGACTGACTTTCTAATTATTAGGACCAGGCAGCAATATTTTATAAGAGAGATGGATGCACTATTTGTTGCAGGCCAAGAATGTCCTCTATATGAGGTACCTGGACCAAATTCCAAAAGAGCAAATAATTTTGTAAGAGATTTCTTACAGGTCTTTATTTATAGATTATTTTGGAAATCAAAAGATACGCCTAGACGAATTAAAATGGATGACATTAAAAAAGCTTTTCCTTCTCATAGTGAGAGTAGTATTAGAAAGCGATTAAAATTGTGCGCTGATTTTAAAAGAACAGGTACATATATATATATATATATATATATATTTATGAATAAGAATAACTTGTATATAAAATATAAACAATCTATGTTTTAATTTTTGTATAGGAATGGATTCCAATTGGTGGGTAATAAAGCCAGACTTCAGATTACCAACGGAAGAAGAAATCAGAGCTATGGTATCTCCAGAACAATGCTGTGCCTACTTTAGTATGATCGCAGCAGAACAAAGATTAAAAGATGCTGGATATGGTGAAAAATTTCTGTTTACACCTCAAGATGATGATGATGAAGAAATGCAATTGAAGATGGACGATGAAGTCAAAGTGGCTCCATGGAATACAACTCGTGCATATATTCAAGCTATGAAAGGAAAATGTTTATTGCAACTAGCTGGTCCAGCTGATCCAACAGGATGTGGTGAAGGCTTCTCATATGTTAGAGTACCCAATAAGCCAACTATCAGTAAAGTTAGTATAATGTTTTATATTATTAAATTGTATTTTTCTTCTTTTCTTCTCATCTATTTATTAAATTAATCTTAATAAAACAGGAAGAACAAGAAGCGCAGCCGAAAAGAACAGTAACAGGAACGGATGCAGATTTAAGAAGACTTTCATTAAATAATGCAAAGGCACTTCTTAGAAAGTTTGGTGTTCCAGAAGAAGAAATAAAAAAGCTTTCACGTTGGGAAGTTATAGATGTGGTAAGAACATTATCTACAGAAAAAGCAAAAGCTGGAGAAGAAGGTATGACAAAGTTTTCACGAGGTAATAGATTTTCTATAGCGGAGCATCAGGAAAGATATAAAGAAGAATGTCAAAGAATCTTTGATTTACAAAATCGTGTTTTGTCATCTAATGAGGTTCTAAGTACAGATGAAGGTGAAAGTTCAGAAGAAGATAGTTCTGATATAGAAGAAATGGGTAAAAATATAGAGAATATGTTATCTAATAAAAAAACGAGTACTCAATTATCTTTGGAACGAGAAGAGCAACAGAGGCATGCATTGCGAAAAATGATGATAGATGAAGTCCAGGAACAAGACAAAAAACCTAAAGAAAAAAAGAGAGACGAAGAGGAAGATAATAATCCGGTTAACAATTTTGGCACGCAGCAAGGAAGATTACTTAAGATTTATCGCACTTTTAGAAATCAAGAAGGAAAAGAATTCACTAGAGTTGAATTAGTTAGAAAGCCAGCTGTAATAGACACTTATTTAAAGATAAGAAATTCTAAAGATGAAACATTTATTAAACAGTTTGCTACATTAGATGAAGCACAAAAAGAAGAAATGAAAAGAGAAAAGAGAAGAATCCAAGAACAATTGAGAAGAATAAAACGAAATCAAGAACGAGAACGTATGCAAGGGGGTGGTTTCATTGGCCCAAGCAGCTCCATTAATCCTATATTTGATCGCAGCGGCACTAATACTCCTACCACTACATCCTCTACTAGTATCCTTCCATTCTGTAATTATCAATCCACTTCCCCAGCTTCTAAACATCCTAAACCTGAAATTTCTCCCTCTAAACGTAAAAAACCTAAACTCAAACCAGATTTAAAATTAAAATGCGGTGCTTGCGGTAACGTAGGTCATATGCGAACTAATAAGGCTTGTCCATTATACCAAAATAACGTAACAACTGCTCCAGTTAATGTTGCTATGACTGAAGAACAAGAAGAAGAAATAGAAAAGCAACTTAATACTGATGATCAGGACCTCGTTAATGTCGATGGAACAAAAGTTAAATTATCATCTAAATTGATTAAGGTTGTACAATATTATATATTAGAAATATTTTTATATTATGTAATATATCCTTAATTTAAATTAATTTATTTATTAAATATATTTAATATATTACTACTTTTTAATTTGTTAATTTTTAAACAGCATGCAGAAGAAATGAAAAGGCGTACTTTACTATTAAAAGTTCCAAAAGAAGCAGTCAATTCGAAGAAAAGAAGAAGAGCTACTGGAGATGACCATTGTGATTATCTTAAGAGACAACAAAGACCAGCCAATCGTCGTAGAACTGATCCTGTTGTTGTTATGTCAACTATGCTAGAAAATATCCTAAATGAACTAAGAGATTTACCAGATGTTCAACCTTTCCTTTTCCCAGTTAATCCAAAGGTATATTTTTATTTCGAATAAATAATTACCAAAAACAAAAGTGAAACTTTTATATGTGATATATTAATCTGTGTATTTTATTATATTTGTTTAGGCTGTTCCTGATTATCATAAAATTATACAAAAACCTATGGATTTACAAACAATACGTGAAAATTTAAGATTAAAAAAATACCAAAGTAGAGAAGAATTTTTGGCTGATGTTAATCAAATAGTTGAAAACTCTACACTTTATAATGGACCTAAATCCTCATTAACAGTAGCAGCCAAACGTATGTTAGATACATGCGTAGAAAAACTTGGTGAAAAAGAAGATCGTTTAATGAGATTGGAAAAAGCAATTAATCCTCTACTTGATGATAATGATCAAGTAGCTCTTACATTTATTCTGGACAACGTTGTCAATAATAAATTAAAATCTATGACAGAAGCCTGGCCATTCATAAAACCTGTTAGTAAGAAAACAGTGAAGGATTATTATAATGTAATTAAACGTCCAATGGATTTAGATACTATTTCAAAGAAAGTTTCAGGTAATTATGTTATTTTTGATCTAATATACATGTATCTGTTATATTTTGACTAATTTTGTTTATATATATTTCTTTTAAAGCTCATAAATATCATAGTCGCCAAGAATTCGTTCGAGATGTTGAACAAATTTTGGAAAATTGTATAATTTACAATGGAAAAGATTCTCTATTTACAAAAAAAGCTGAATTAATTGTTAAAACTTGTAAAGAGACCTTAGACGAAGTAAGATTATGAAAAACATATTTTTTATTTATTTTTTCAGCTTACATCCTATATTTATTATTCTTATAATGCCATTAATTAAATAAAAACTTATATTTCAGTATGATGAGCATGTAACTCAACTAGAAAATAATATATTATTAGTACAAAAACGAGCAATGGAGCAAGCAGATATAGATTCTTCGTGGCTTGGTCCAGACGAAGAAAATTATACTATCGTAGAGCCTGAATTCAGAGGGGTAAGAATTTATTATTTATAAGTTTAATCTATTATAATATTAATAGTAAAATTGATAAATATCTAATATAATTAATATTTATAATCTATTATAACCGTTTATTTTTTAATTCTTTTTCAGAGTCAAACTAGTTCACCAGAAAATCCATTTGGAAAATCAAGCATGGATGATTTCGATTTTGTTGATGTGGAAGGTGATATGGAAATTGATCCTGGAAGAAATGTACATTCTAAGAAAAAAGATGTACTTGAAGAAGGTAAAATATAAGCGTATTAAAAACATATTTTTCTTAAATTTGAATAATATACAACTATATTGTAAAAACTTTCATTTGTGATTTTAGATCTGCAATTCTCCAGCGAAGATGAATTTGATGAAGTTCCATTTGGAGCAGATGAACAATCTGAACATAACGAAATGGAAACGCTTGAATTAAGTGAAGTTAGAATAGAAAGAGGAGGAGTAGTTTTGGCTGACGATGACAGTCAGCAAGCAGCGGAAGCAATGGTACAATTAGGTAATGTTGGATTTTATATGGGAGAACAACAATTACTCCAACAAGGTAACCGATATTTAAAAAATAAGAAAAAAGTATATAAATATATATAAATTAAACGAATAAGTAAATTTTTAAGAATAACTTGTATGATTGTTATGTGATTGTAATATTGTTATGGTTATTGATTGTGATATTCCTTAGAAAAATTTATATTATCTATAATATTGCTTTTAGATGAGAGTATGGATGTCGATCCAAATTATGATCCATCAGATTTTCTATTGGCTGGACTACCTGCACGAGACGATAAAACTAATACCGAGAATAATATTACACAATGTAAAGAAGATAATCAACAGCAACCTTTACAGCAAGAAGAAGATGTTGGTGGTGACCTTTGGTTTTAAATATATTAAAAATAAACCGAAGAAAAAATAATATTTTATATTGTAAAAATGTAACTATCTTGTATAAGTTAGGACTTATATATAGAAATCTGTGATATATTCTATTAGTAATATACATAGATGTATAAAATAATAGTATCCATAGATACCACTAAACATTCTGCTCTTTTGTAAATATTAAATTTCTATACACATGTAATACTAAAAAACTATAGTCATAAAACAATATAGAAATATATATAATCTATTATTTGAAATACTGTTTGAAATACTGTTGTATCTCCTTTTTAAAAAATTAATTCTATACAATGGTATTCATTTTCAATTGTGTTCTTTATATTAGACGCACGTATAAATATAATATTATATTAATATTAATATCATAAAGGAGTCTTGTGTTTTACTGATTATTAAAGTTGAACGAACGAAAAGCTATACTGTATATGTAAATATTATCTTTTAAATTCTTTACGCCTGCAGATGTATCAAGGTAAAGCTCTTAACAAAATAATAAAAATAATTACCGATCGGAATCAATTAAAAGATTATGAACCAAATATAGTAATGACCTATATGATTAAAATACTTTTTTATCATGGAGAAATATCTAAAGAAAATGTGTGTGAATGGAAACGTCGACGAAAAATGCGATTTGCACAAAATTGTTATCGTTCTTTGTTGAAATTATATGTTCCTGCAAAAACGGAACAAGTTGTACATGCTGTTATTAATACAATTAATGAAGATAAACTGTGGAAATTTGAAACTTTTTGTCTGGAGATAACAAATATCTTATTGGAATATAGTGTTAATGGTTCAGTAGTCGTTCATACAATCTGTGACTTAATAGAATCAAATAGAATAAATACGAATGTGTATGACAACAGAGCTATTGTCAAAATTCTATATGAAATATTAGATACTTATAAATGGCCAGAAATTAATGACACAGTAACTGCGATAGAAAGACTTTTAAACTTATTTTATAAAACTTTAAAAAATACAAATGCATATGATACATTAATTCCTTGTAAAAAACTTAAAAAAGGTTTAGAAATATGTCTTAGAAACATGATTAAACATTTATCCAATGATCAACTTCTCATTGTTATACATCGTATGTGCTCATGGACTATGCAAAAAGATATAAATGATAATATTATATTGGAATTTGGTGGTATTTTAGAATATACAGCTTATACACATCAAGCGACTCTGTATGAAAAAACTTTAACACCAACAATATTTTCACTATTGATGCAAATGATAGCATCGAATAGTAAAATAATCAGCTTATTAGGTAATAGAGTTATGCAATACTTGATTGATCGGAATGGAAATAGATTACATTTTGACACTCCTAAAATTTTCTTTGAAAATATAGACTTCGGTTTAAAATTTAGCAATTGTTATAACGAAGATAAAATATTCTTTAAAGTTCATCGTGAAATTCTACATGATAGTTTACTTAAAAGTATATTGAATCATCGTACATCCCGCATGAATTTAGAAACTAGTTATTGCACAATATGTATCATAGCAATTGAAGTACCTTGCGGTTTCATGGCTGCAGCATTAGTTTGTTTAACTATGAACTTACAAGATTTGATTTTACAAGAAAATAATCTTCATAACATAGCAGATCATCATATACATGCTATTGTTATATCAATTATGTCTCTTTTATGTTGGATTCATAATGCTAAAGTATTTTATAAATACGTCAACAAAATTATGATGGAAAGAGCACAATGGGCTCCACATTTAAATCCACCAATTCAAACCCAATATAATTTTGTAGTACATCATATTTTCTCTTACAAATCAGAATTATTTTTTATCGATTGGGAAACGCGATATGGTTTGTGGAAATGTTTTCGTTTACAAAATTATCAGAATAGTAACCTCAAAAACAGAAATTAATAAAATATTAATGTGTATTATTTTTTACAATAAATATAATTATGCAGCGCGTTAATTTATTACATAAAACAATTAAAAAGAAATACAATATTTGCCATGGTACATGTTTTATATATATATATATTTTTTTCTTTTATAAACAATTAAGTTTATGATATCCAGAAATATAAAAATGCATAAATTTAATGATAACGAAAATTCAATAATAATACTATTAAAAAATACTTTTAATTATATCTATTCATGCGTACAAATTGTAAACTACAGTAAGTGTCACTTAAAATCGTACACCATTATGCTTATTAGATTTTTGAACATTGTAAATGCAGTCATCACTGGCCAGGAATGTTAAAACAAATGTATTTTAGTTTAAATAATTCAACACACTTTAAATAATTGTTAATTAATCAAAGGAAATGTATATTGTTATTTAAAAGCATGGATGTACCATTCAATACACCATTCTCTTCGAAATCAACTGTTAGACTGAAATTTTGTACTTTATAAAAGTTCTTTTATATATTGATTGTTATTTATATGACTTTCAGAACAGTAAATTTTATTTATAAGGAATATTATTTACATTATACGTATATAGCCTTCGGGAGAAGTCATATAAACAACAAATCTATAAAAGAACATATAGAGGACAACGAGCTAGTCTATCGGAGGATTTCGGAGAGGACGGTTCATCGAACGATACATTCAGGTTTCTAAACAACAATATACATTTCTTTCGATTAATTAACAATCATTTAAGGTGTGTCGAATTATTTAAACTAAAATATATTTGTTTTAATATTCCTAACCAGTGATGATTGCATTCACAATGTTCAAAAATCTAACAAGCGTAATGGTGTACGATTTTAAGTATTACTCGCTGTATTATTTAACTTAATAAATAAAATGGCTTCTACTATTCTAAATAATAATATGTCTCTTATCTGCATTGAGATATAATTACCCTGTTCTGAGAAATTTTAATCATGATAAGATTCGTTATATAATAATAAATTTTGTTTACATTTATTACAGTTTCTTTTTATCTATTCACATCTTGGAACATATTTCTTGTTAATTTTTTAATTCATTAATATAGAGAAATAATTTAAACGATGTATGAATCAACTATTGATGACATTTTACAAACGCATCTACCAGATGAGGTTTTACCAGAAGTTAATCGTCTTTTGTATGGTCGTCAAATAAAGTAAGATTTAATTAAAATTTGTACTTTGTTATTTAAGTAATGCATCTGCATTTCAAGAATAATAGGTTATATTTTATTTATATAAAGTATTTATTCGTTCAATTAATATAAGTAAAATAAAAATATTATAATTTGTTAATAGAAAGTTAGATTTACCAGAATGGAAAAAAAGCAACGATTTAGAAAGAAAAGGTTGGATTCTAGATAGTATCGTTGAAGAACAATTACGTCCTAAACGCATTGTCCGTGTAGGATTAATTCAACATTCAATCGTTCTACCAACAACAGATCCAGTAGAAAATCAAAGAAATGCGATACATAATAAAATAAAAGAATATATTGATTATGCGGCTACTTGCAAAGTTAATATTATTTGTTTACAAGAAGCTTGGAGTATGTTCATATATTTTATATATCTATATATAAGACTTTTTATAAAGCAATATTTTAACACAGATTTCATTATTTGTGCTGAAATAATTTCTATAAAATAGTTATTATATTATAGCTATGCCATTCGCTTTTTGTACAAGAGAAAAATATCCATGGTGTGAGTTTGCCGAAGATGCTAAAAATGGTCCATCAAGTTTATTATTATCAAAATTAGCAAAAGAACATAATATGATTATTATTTCTCCAATTTTGGAAAGAGATAGTATTAATGGAGATACTTTATGGAATACATCTGTTATTATTAATGTAGATGGTAAAATTATTGGTAAACATAGAAAAAATCATATACCTCGTGTTGGAGATTTCAATGAATCTACTTATTATATGGAGGGAAATACAGGACATCCTGTTTTTGATACTTGTTACGGGCGTATTGCTGTTAATATTTGTTATGGGCGTCATCATCCTCTAAACTGGCTTATGTTTGGATTAAAGGGAGCAGAAGTAAAAATATTATTATTTTCTTCTTTCTGTAACTTAAATCAAACATATATTTATAATAACATATCTTTAGATTGTCTTCAATCCATCGGCCACTGTTGGTAATTTATCTGAACCCTTATGGCCTATAGAAGCAAGATGTGCTGCAATTGCTAACAACTATTTTACATGTGCCATCAATAGGGTTGGGACTGAAGTATTTCCTAATAAATTTACATCGGGTGATGGAAAACCATCTCATTATGACTTTGGACACTTTTATGGCTCCTCCTATATTACTGCGCCTGACGGAACACGTACCCCAGGTTTAAGTAGATCTAATGATGGATTACTTATTGCAGATTTGGATCTCAATCTCTGCAGACAAGCAAAAGATTTGTGGGGATTTAGAGTAAGTACTTGTTTCTTATAGAAATAAATACCCATTTTCAAATAAGAACTAATTTATAAATATCGAATGCATGCAATGTACAATGTGTATTCATTATTTACAAAAATATATTAATATTTTATATATGTTTTAGATGACCCAACGACTAGACATGTATGCTAATGAACTTGTTAAAATTGTTCAACAAAATTAAATATTGTTATCGTATAAATTTAATTTTTCACTTTATTAATCTTATATATATATATATATTTTAAATAAAATATAAAAACCAGTAAATTATAGTAAGTTAAAAAGCTTAAATATATAAAGCATTTAAATATACATACATTATTATTACTATATTTTTATATATAATTATTAAATTGTTTTTAAGAATAAGTCGTAATCAATGTTTCAAGAATTTATAAAAAAACTGGAATACTTCCAAAATACTAGAAGATACATGAATTACACGTTTGATGGCGGATTTAATGCAGTATCATGTGTCTGTTTCCGGTAATGTAAAGCTTCTTGATAGGCCTTTTTTACTGCTTTTCTATCAGCAGGTTTACGCGATTCAATTAATTTAGCTGCATCAACTTGTTTAGATGCACCTAATTTTTCTAATTTTTCACCAGGTAACCATTGCCTGCATAAAAGGAATAATAATATATAAATAATTATATTTATAAAATAAATATATCATATTAATAAGTTCTTTTTTACCAAGTGCGTTTTGTGTCAAAAAAAAGAACAAGAAAGACTGGATCTTTGTAATTATTTCCTAGTGCCAATACATCGTCAGGAGGAGCTGGAATAGGCACACCTTTATGTACGGTACCACGAGGCGTACTAGGATCTATAATTAGAGCTGGATACCAAGGATATCCACGACATTTAGCCCATACAAGCTGTAAAGCTTCTAAAATATTCTCATTATTTTCTCCTTTGTCATTAGTTTCGCTAGTATTTAAAATCTGTTTTTCTTCTTCTTGATCTGGTGTAGCAGATCTACTTGTTGAACAACTACTACAACTTGATGATTGGCTTTCTCCTTCACCAGCATCACTATCCATTGTTCCACTTCTGTAAATTTAATTAACTTTTCATATAGAGAATTGTTATAATTAAATATACAAATCACCCTACTTTTATATTCCCCAAATCTTTCCCACATACACTATAATAATTTATGAAAATATTACTTACCTATACACTTTAAAACTATCGCTTTGTTTCTTTTGATTATTTTCTGGAAGAAACATTTGCCCGCTTCTACTAGCACGAGCTTTAGCCTTACGGGTAAACAGCACAGCTGTTCTCCGATTGACACCACCAGCACCTACTTCCTTTTCTCCTGTATTTAATTCTATTTCATTACGATTACGACTAGATCTATCTCTTTTTCTAGATTTAGTAACATTTTGCTCTGTTTGATAAAGAGTATTAAGTTCTGGATAATCTTTGCAAGCTTGTTCTATAAGTAAACCACCCTGTTCTTTCATTTTCAATCCTGCTCTATAAAACATAGTATCTTTACGATTATAAGCCAAACAATTATTAACCATTAAGTTAAAATCTGCTTCAAAAGCACCAATAGTGTCATATTCCTGTCTCTCGATTTTATTCTATAATGTATAAAGGTAATTGTTAAAAATACAATTAAAAATAATATTCACATACAATATATATACACAAGGTGCCGCAAAAAATGTTACCGCAAAATGAATATGTATATATATATATATATATATACCTACCTGCATAGTAGAAAGATCCATTGGATGTGAAACTATGTCAAGGTAATCAGGAACTTCTTTAATATTAACTGGTTGACCAAATACATCATTAACATCTTTTAATTTAATAGCTTCTAATAACATAATCAAAATACTTTCTAAAGGTCGTAATTCAAACCATAAACATTTTTCTTTCCTGTAATATTTTTATATTATTCTAAACAGTATTAAATCAAAAAGTATTGCTTAAAAAGTAATATAAAAAATACCAACACTTTAAATAATTCTTTCTTCAGCTTTTCTCGTTTCCTTACTAATTCACATAGCAATCGAGCACGTTCTAAATCCTGTCGTAAACATTGCCAGTATTTAAGTTGACGGTAAAGTTCTCCGCGTAATTCACTATCTGGAGATGGTGAATAATTACCTCCTAATGGAGGAGGTCTTGATTGTGGATGCGAACTTTGCAATCTTCTTAGAAGAGGAACACCATTCCTGTATTGACGTTTCAGTGTCCAGTATGCTATAAGACGTTGAATCAACTGGCTTTTCTTTGGGATACCTTCTGCTAAACTAATTAATGTTTTCTAAATTACTATACATTCACAATTATATTTCAGAAACCATGGTTATCTATGGATGAAAAAATTAAAGAATGAAAGATTGCACCTACGTCTTACCTAGCAATTTCTTTTATACGTTCAGGTGGTATCGTAGGTATTGATATAACTGGCGCAGATGAACTCTTTTTATTAGCTATTGCTCTTCGTCTTGCATCAGCAGGATTTGTAGAAGGTTGATAATCTGCTGGTGTATGTGTTTCACAATAAGCTGTTTTTTGAACAAGCATTGGTTCTCCATTAGCAGGTTGTACTGTTCGCATACGCATACAAAGGCCTGCTTGTTGTGCACAGGTAACATGAAATGCTGCATAACAGTTAGTTTTGTGACATTGAATACATGCACCCGCACCTCTACGTTTACAAACAGAGCAAGCTAGTCTCCAACGAGCTGCAGGAATACTTTCTATACTATCTATTGGTTCCAGAAAAACTGTATTAGCAAATCTTACTTCCGGTATCCACAATGCACATACTACATGAGCCCACGTTGCTGGACGGTCAGTCTGTTTAAAAGCACCACCTCTATTTGGGCATAATATACAATCAACAGCTCTGGATGGACTTTGTAAACATCTTCTACATAACCATTGTCCTTCAGGAATATATGGTACACCATAGCAATCTTGATGGACAGCAAGATTGCACATATCACAAAATAAAATAGCATTACTATTTTGACATTCTCCATCCATACATATACAACATACTGCATCTTCATCAGCAGCAATACCAACTCCACCATTACTTTCTTGTTGAAAATAAGATTCCTTTTCTAATCTATCCATTAATAATTCAAATATGTCTGGTTCTAATGGAGGCAAAAGTCCTGAGGCTATTCGCCTTTCATTCACTATAGATAGCCATGCGGTATCTTCCTCATCCAAATCATATTCTACTTCACCTATAAAAATAATATATTTTTTATTTTATAACCAGGATCTTATAATATCTAGATAATTTCTCAATAAACAACAAAATTGATTATTAAATATGATTATCGATCATAGTTACCATCAAGTTCTTCTCCACTGCGTTCCATAAATCTAACATAAGAATTTGGAAGAGGTTCAGCCTCTCCAAGTTGTTCTTCATATCCTTCTATTATTCTAAATTTTGCTATAGGTAAATTATTAAGAACTTCCTTCTCTTTATCTGAACTAACATTTTCTTTTGAAGATGTTTTCTCATCCTGTGCACTGCTTTTAATACTTATAACAGGAATTGGTTCGTTTATATCTATTTTAACTTGCTTATTACTATCCTCGCCTATGGGATGTACCTGTTAATATTACATTAAAATATATATGTAAACAAAAATCATAGAATTAAGTTTTTAAAAACATTGAAAATTAATATAACCTATACTACGTATATTTTATATTTTAGTTGATAAACGAAAAATTATATTTATTTTTTAATTAGTATGTAAGAGTAACGTTAAAAACTAATAATTAATTGTACATACCAAAATAAACCTTGCTGCTTCTTGAACATTTAATACTTCATTATTTGTAATACTTGTAGAATCTATTTGAACGCCAAGTCTACTTCTTTTCTTTTTATTAGGTTGTGGAGCATTCATTATTAGTTATATTTTATTTTAAGAATTCACAAACACAATATATTAGGATTCAAATCCATAACATCTTTACAAGACTTTGTAAAACAATACAATAACATAAACAGTTTCACTAGACCGCCATTGCAGTACCATCAGTCGATAATAAAAAGCCTATCACATGTATCGTAACAGTTTTTTCATATTTTTAAGTTGACTATTAATAATATAGAAAGTATATTTAAAAAGAATATTAAATTAATATAAATTTTTCTTTTTTTTTCTAACAATAATTAAATTGGTATATTTTTGTTCGAATATTTTTGAATATAATCATAATATCAAGTTATAAGCACGTGGTTATAAGAATGAATCTGTAGTGGCTGATCACGACCCGATGCAAATAACAACTTCGACCAAGAGTCGAATTTTGAGTGCTGGTGTTACCGCCATTGCCCAACTTATAGTGATTTCACGCTGATTTCAAGATGGCCACGGGCCTTATTTTGTACTATCCACCGCAATCTCAAATGTAATTTGTCTTTAGTGATCTTTGAAAATTTCAGAATATATTCTTAAATATATTTGTAAAATGATCTCAAAATATCAATAAATTATATAAAGTCTTCACGTGTTAAAAAAATTCGTCACGATTGCTGTAAAAACGTAGTTCCACACCTATCTCCCCCTTAATTATAACTTGTCTCAATCGAATTCTAAGGAATATTGATTGTAATTTATAACAAAAAAAAAAAGAAGCAAAGATGGGAATATATATTATGCATTAATAAATCTTTTTTTATTTATAATATAATTTACATGTAAAATAGAAATTTTAATCTTTATTCTACCCAATTTTTTATTAACCCTTTGCGAACTAACATGGTATATATGCGTTCTGCCTAAATCATCAAATGGGCCGAAGAACTCATATATGCGTTCCGCGAAAACAGTGATAGAGCCAAGAAACGCATATATGTGTTCCACGTAAATGTGTGGTTATAACCACGTTTAAGCAGAAATATGCGCTGGCAATTTTAAATGACTATCACGACATGAGCTCGACGGTTCACTTCGAACCGTCCTGTCCGCAAAGGGTTAAACTTAGATATATATATATCTACCAATCCCAATGTTATGAATTATTTAACAAGTAAATCACAAATATTATGAATTATTATATACATATTCGTAAATAAAATATAAAGATATTTTATATATATAATATATTCTTAAACCTTTAACTTATATTTAAGAGATATATATATATAATACAAGTTTTGTGTCGATAATTATGACAGTGAATTAAGTTCGAAAATGTATTTTATATTATAATATAAATTATAAATTTTTTCAATTGTATAAAGTCTTAATTATCGTCACATATGTCTTATATTACTTATTATTCATTAAGAAAGTTAGAAAAATATTTACAACTTTTGATTACAACTCATCTATCAGAATCACGATAAGTGCTGTATCCAAATGGACTTAACAATAATGGTATATGATAATGTTCAGTTGGATTTTTTACATCAAAAACAATTTCTATAAATGGATACATAGTCTCTATTTTTCTAACAGTAAAATATTTATCAATATCAAAATGCATTTTATATCTACCAGCAGTAAAATTGACTTTCACGTTATCTAACAGGTCTAAACATCTACCATTGAGACTCGTATTGCTGTAAACATATAATTTTATTTTTAATAAACTTATATTCAATTATGATCTCTATGTTATTTTAATAATACAGAATTTTTGGATAAAAAAGATTTTATATAAATAATACCTCTCATTTAAAAATGTCCACCTGCCATCCAAAAGTTTATAGAGACTAACTTGTAATCCTCCAACAGGAACACCTTTACTGGTATCAATTACATGAGTAGAAACGCGTGGCCTCTTTGTTACAGGTATAACAGGTTTCAAAATAACATGCTATTAAAAAAAATTTGTATAAATTAGTTTAAATATATTAAGATATTAAAAATGAAATAATTGATCTCACATACTTTCGTTGGAAGTGATTGACTGGTGCTAGCTGTAACCAACTGTTCTTGTGATTCTTTATCTATTTGTAATGACTTGTTAACTTGCTTAGTGACATTAATTGGTGTCTTTTCTGCCACAACTAATGATGGTACTTTGCCCTTTAATTTACTGAGTATGTATTGAGTACCGGGTTGAAATGAACCACCTGTTAATGTTACTTTTTTACCACCACCTGATGTTACAGTAATTGTTTTATTTTGCGTCGGTGCTATTGGAAGGGTATTTACTGGCTGTAATACCCCTATTGTAGTAGGTGTTCCAGCAACTGAAGAATTTATTTGATAAGTTGTCGTACTCAATAATGGCAAGGGACATGTCATGACTAGTCCTGAATCTGTTTGAGACTTTGTATCTTCTTGCTAAAATATAAATGAACAAGAAAGAATTAATAAAATACGATTAATTAAATTTATTATATAGTTATAATAGATACCTGTAGTTTAAGTCCAGTTCTCTTTTCGTGTTTAGTTTTACGTAGAACAGATCTATTATTCTCACGATCCTCTTTCATTTTTTTATTATTATCTACAGTTTTAGTAAAGTTTGAAATTTCTGAAATTTCAATGTTTTGATCTTCAGATTCTACTATCATTTCCATTTGAACATTTTCTTGATCATCAACTTCATCTAAATATTCACCATGTACATGAGCCATTGCTTCTGCTAAAGTATCTCTACTATTTTCCTGAAAATCCTCCTATCAACAATCTCTATATGTAGTCATACTATTTTTTTAAAACATATTTTAATGATAAAATTATTCAAATAATTACATTCTAAATTTCTACTCACCACGTATTCTAATTTAATTTTTTTGTTCTGATGTTTAATATCTTCCTCATCAGAGGGTATATGTACATGTTCATCTTCTTCAACTTCTGCATATTCTACTTCTTCCTCTTCTTCTCTTTTTTCTTGTACTTCATGTAATTCTACATCATCATCTACATCATCTAATCTTTCAACAATATATTCATTTTCATCTTCATTTTCTTCAGTTTCTACTTGTGTACTTTCAAGAGCCTAAAAATATAATATAAAATATATAATACATTATCTTTTATATACATATATATGTATGTATGTATGAATATGTAAAAATATCTAACAAATCTATACCTCAACAACATTGTTTTCTTCAACTTTCATTTCAACCATATTAACATGTTTTTTATCTTCTATACTTTTTCCTTTTTCCGCCTCATGCGACAAAGCTGCTCGTTGATGTTTCATAGTACATGTGTGTTTCAAAAGGGACAATCTATGAGCATGAAGATTTTTGTGACAATATAGGCAAAAAGCACGTGTAGGTTGATTTGATACTGATGTCAACCATCCTGTAATAAAAAATAAATTTTAATTAATATATTATTTATATTTATCTATTCTTTGTATTTTTAATCTTTATGAATGATTCAAACAATTACACATCAACATTACAAAGTAATTAACTAATAAGAATATATAAAGAGGAAATATTCTTTTATTTATAATAATAAATAAATTTACTTTATATTTTTGTAGACGATCTTCATTCTTTAGAGAAAGAAAAAAAAACCAAATAATTATAATAATCATTGTTAAGCACTATTATGATTAAATTCAAAACATAACAGAAATAGCCTTAAAGATATTATTTACTACTGGAGGAATCAACAAACAACTAGAAGAACTACTTTATCTCTATAATTACACAGGCCTCAGACTATTGGTTAGATTAAATACCTATTCGAAAAAGCAAGGCAAATTTTGCAATTGTAACTCTAAAAATAATCAGAGCTACTTTCGTAAACGGACAAAAATGTTTTTATTCAATTGCACTTATTTCTCAGCAGCGATTATTCTTTCGTAAAATGATCGATATAATCGCAGAAGTAACAAAAACTTTTAAACAAGATAATTAACTCTATTAAAAAAACTTGTTCAAATTTAAATGAATACCTTTAAAATCCGGCATTTGTTCCCATTCTTTGCGATATCGTTGTGTATAAACGCGAGTTTTTGCATGACTAATTTTTCCTGTTGGCGTTAATCGTGGTGCTGCATCAAGCAAATTATCGCGTATTGTAGCCCTAATAGCTAACATCGTTGCAGCCGCTTTATCTCCCATTCTGTAAAAAATGTTCGTCGCTAGATTCAAAATTCTTATGAATGAAGAAATATCCAAAATCGTAACACAAAATCACTAAATAGTTTTTTCGTTAACAATATGGTGATGAGGGGTTAGAAGAGATACGAACAAGACGTTTAGATCGCCTAGCCTAGTCTAACTAAAGAATCCCTAGCAAATGGCCGATTCGGTTTCATCAATGCTTTTCTCACTACTCTTCTCCTTTCCCACTTTTCTCTTTGGCTTCATTTCCCCCACCCAAATTTCAAACCAACGCCATTTCGTGAAACGACATCAACCAATAGAAAACTAGCATCACCAGTTGGTCAGTAACGTATACACTCTATGTCATATTTATCATATGTTTCATGAGAAAATATATATGTATATATATCTTTGGTAATAATAATAATTTATAAAAATAGCATTTTCTCTTATATATATATATATATATATATATATATATATATATATATATATATATATATATATATTCAATTGTAATTTGGTAGTAACTTAACAGATATTGTTTGTAGTTATATTATATTTAATAACTACTTAAGAGAGTAAATTTTGTAATAATTTCAATTATTATTTTCTATGAATATATATAAAATTTCTTTTTATCAGTATCACTATATGATATTGTTCTTAGTAATAGTAATATTGCGTTATTAATTCATTCTTAAAATTAAAGACATATAATATGATAAATAATAAGCTCATTAATTATATTTTTGTATGAGGTTAAGTTTAGTAATTAAAATTAAATATATCGTTAATGTTTTTTGGTAATAAAAATAAATAATATTCAGTACTCGTGATTTAGACACTTTCTATAGACAGCACTGGAACACAGGATATTTCGTAATCAGTATTATCTGAGTCGATATGCGCGCGCATCTTAGCATTACTAATATACCAATCAAAATTAAATTATTTTCGTTTATATCGTAAATTATGCAGAGAATAATTTTATATACTTCAAAAAAACTTATATTTGATTCTAAAAAGACAGATATTATGATTTGGTAGTTTAAAAATTTATGTTTTAAAAAAATAGTTCTTAAAATGAATGATTACCAAGTCGCTTCATAAGCGCCATCTACAGACCTTCTAATAAATGTAAATAGTAGTAATCAGTGATATTTTCTTTGGGGACAATTGAGAATATTTTTGCAATATTTGTTATTATGTTTTCAAATAGATACTTTACATTTACTAGAAATAAATGTAAATACTTAAAAAATATCTATAAGTTTATTTTTTCAATTTATGAGTCCATACTTATTTAAATCATTTTAAATTTATAATATTGTATTTCAATGTTAAAAAATAATATTTTATAAGAGAATTTTGATTTTATATTACTTTATATATATTACTTAACTATTGTACCTAGCTAATTTTAATTATTTTGCATCACGCACAAAAGTATGTTTTTGAGTGTAATACTTTAGCCAATGTTGTTTCAGTTTAATCAACGATTACAAGTTAAAAACTATGTATGAATAAAGTAATAAATCTAAAAATAGAATATTGATAATAACCATTTTTTAAATACTTATTCATTTTAAGTATGCCCATTATTTAGTTAAAAAAATTTGAAGAAAAAAGAAAAAAAAAGAAAGGTAGAATTACAATTCTAGACTATTAGTACATTTTTCTTATATAAAAGAGTATATAAGAGAGATAATAATAGAGATAAATTTAATTCTATATTTAAATTCGTCTACATAGATTAAAGGTTTTAATTGTAATACACATTTGAATTAAATATATTCATGTTAATTCTAAATTATGGCCATGAAGGTGGTTCCCCAGGTGCAAGTTCCCTTCCGTATAAAGCAGATTTATCTCTGAATTTAGTTAATCTTAAATTCTCTTGACGGTCTAAGTAACTTCCAAATATAAATCCGGTTAAAGGAATCAATGCCGGGTAATATACACTGACCAGATATTTCAAAGTTACCATGTTGATTAATTTACTTTTTAACTATTCTGTTGCTGCTCAAGTAACTGTTGATTTTTCCACGAACGAGTACGCTTTTGGTCGTAAAATATAGAAGTCACTGTAATTATTGGTAATGATACCATCAAACAATATCTCTTGATATAATACCCGAGTAATTTAACTGGACCCATCAAACTGTAAAAATACAAAATATATGATTACATTATTGAAAATAAATTATTAACCATGACATTGATCAATGATTATACATACAAATAGATAATTTAACAAAATTACATAATACATTATTTTTGCTTAAAATAACAATTATTGTTTAAAATCAATAATTATATAAATATTTTATATATAATAAATTTTCACAAAATATTCTATATATTGTGTATAAAAAAAAAAACAGTATTACAATTGTATAATATATGATCTAACCTCACTAAGGAAATATGAATAAATATATAAAATATTAGAATAAAAAGCAAAACAATATTAATAACGAAAATAGACTACTTAATAATAATTAATATTCTAATTAAATATTATAATATTGATATGTTGGAATTATTTACTTTCCATCAATAGTTGTAAAAATAATTTAACTAGTACTTCGGAAGGAGCGTACTGACGGATCAGTAAAGAACTAAGTGCACAGCAGTAGTAAGCAAAGGTTATTTCAGTTGTGTATATATATATATTTTAATATATTTGGAAAAGGCGTTTATAAAAATTAATCCTAAATTTACTCTAAACATTATTATTTATGCAATAAAATGAAACTGTTAATTGTAATGTTAAATGAAATGTGGTACAGTAAAGATCTTTAACGAAGGCGAATTTCTTTCTAACGTTATAAATGTTTACTTTGATATATATATATAATGTATATTAATCAAAAAATTAATTTCTCTCTTTTTCGGTATTTTTAAATTATAAATTATTGTTATTCTTACATATATAAATCTACTTTGTTTTATAAAAAGAAAAAGATGAAAGTTTACAATTCTACTGACTACTCTCCCATTCGTTGAAAACAATTTTTTAAAGTCATATTGACCAATCCTAAGTAGAAATGTTCATAGATATTTTATAATTTGTATTTTTGTTTTATCCAAGTTATTAACTCGAAATTTGAATGATTTGTTTCTATGTCTGTTAATATTATTATAAATAGTTTATATTAATATTAAAGAGTTATTAAAGTAATTATCAATTCATATATATGGAAGTATACATTTTCGATTGTTATAACCTTAGACGAATGAATAAAAATTATTACTATTATTTACAATTTTTTATTATCTGTATTAAATTATTAAATAAATAACAATGGCGCAGCAAACGTATATTTCTTGCATAAAAATTAATGGTGTTCCTATTCTTCCACCGATGGTAAGTATATTATTATTATAATTACTATTAAATTCATTATCTATTATAAAATTTTAAAATATACATTTTTGTTACCTTTTCAATTTTTAGATAACTGAAGATGTTAGAAAAGAAGTAAAATATTATAAATATTTAGCAATTCAAGTAGAAAAAAGATTAAAAGCTTTGTATGATAGAAAATTTAGCGAAGAAAGTCAATTCGTAGAAAATGATACAAAAGTACAGCAAATTGATCAGAAATTTCATTTTGGTAATGAAAATGTAATTCCTAATGCAGAGCCTAGTATCAATGAAGATCAATTACCTATAAAAAATACATATGATGTTACAACAAATGAAAATATAGATATAAATGTTCACGAACAAAGTAGTCATTCAGAATTAGTACAAGAAATATCTTCGAATCAAAATTGTGAAACTAATTCCACAGAAGGGCATTCATTGAGTCCAACATCAACCGTTGTAAGCATCGATTCAATAGAAAGTCATATTGATACAACTAAATCAAAAGTCGAGCACAAAATGTTAGATAATTGGAAACCTGAAGTGCCTAAAACATTAGATATTGTCCCTATTACATTGAATGATTCAAATCCATATCAAAAAGAAGAATTTTCAGTGATAAATGAAACAAATACTATTAAGCAAACACCAAAATTAGTGCGTCAAGATTCTTATATTTTGGACACCCCAAGTCCTATGTTGCTTGCACATATGCAAATAGAATTAAATAATATCAATGATCTTCCTACTGCAGATTATATCCCTACACCTGCAAAAAGTAGTGTGCGACGAAAAGAATGGAATATTGCACATACTAAAACTGACTGGATAAGTGAATTGAAAAATAATGAATTTAATGCCATGGACACTCAGCAGACATTTAAAAATTCAAAATGTAAAAGAAAGAGTTTATCTAGCAAAAGTAATTATAATTTATATAAGACTGAAAGTGAACAAACAATATTAGAACCACAAACTCGTACGTATCAAACTACAGGATCAGTAGATAGTATTCAAATGATGCTTGAGAAAGAAAATATTTACAAGCCTGACATAAAAAATAATAATAAAAAGAAATATAGTATAAGCAATAATGACAAAGAAAATCATAGGCCACAAGAATGGAAGGAAAGTAAAAACATTTCAGTGTTAAATACGACTAACAAACTAGGAGGTTCACTAGGAAATCTACATGATGTTGAAACACAAATACACAAGATTAATGAATCACAAATATTAAGGACATATGGACAAAATGAAAGTTTTGAAGAAGAAAACACAAATAATGATAAGATAAATGAATCAATAGGAAAATCTAAGTCTCCAAATATATCTGAGAAATTATTGACTATCTTAAAAGAAATAGAAGAAGTACATAAAAGACAGATGTCCGAATTAGTCATTCGGCAACAACAAGAGCAATCTTCATTGCAGAAAGAATTTGAAAAGCAACAATTATTTTTATTAGCAGAAATAAAGAAATCCTTTCCTGAAATTTCTTCGTTAATAGATGACAAATATTTGTCATCTACTACAATGGATCAAGCTGAGTCAATAAATAATTCTATTTCTAAAGACATTCCCATAAATAAAACGAAACAAGATAAAGATTTAGAAGAATTGTCTGTCGTTCCAAAAGACGATATATTATTGTCACCAAATAAACGTACGTTAAGTCCTATATGTCCAGTGAATTATATTTATTCCCAAAATGATTTTAACGATACCAAACAACATTTGAAGTGTTATAAATTCATTCAATCATCGCAAAGAGAATCCAATGAAACTTCAACGCAAGAATACAATTGTACATTGATAAAAAATAAAGAAATACAAGAAAATACGAATAAGAATGAAATGCGTGATTATAATATAAGCGTAATAAATGAGAATAAAAAGTCTACAATTAGCCGTCGATTATTTCCATTAGACTGTAAAACCGTACATGTTCCCATTATTGACAGTTCTATGTACGCAGAGAAACACGTAAGATGTAAAAAGAAAGAATGTTCTCTCTCTTTATTTTTTTAAAATTGATATATTTTATCTAATAAAAATATCCTTGAATAATTAAAAAAAGCTATATTACAGATACAAGCTGCATCTATTATCAATGCATATGCACGGGGGTATTTAGTGCGCAGGTTATTTAAAACAGATCGTGTGATTACTTTAAAAAATACATACAAAGAAGCATTGCAATGTATGCTTAAACTACATGTTGATGCACCTCTTGATTTATCAGAACTGCATTTTTTACGTCGTTTACAATTACAGGTAACATTGGTTTTACATTACAGTGATAAGAATCCTTGTGAATGCTTGTTGCTGGTTATAATCGACATATATTTAGATAATTAACTTTTCAAAGTGTAAAATAATATATAGAATTTACTTTTAAGAATTCGTTGAAATATAGTCTCTATATTACAATTAAATAAGGGTACTGATATAGTATTAACAGTACTGAATATTTAAGATTTGCATGTATTTTTTTGGTAGATCCATATATTTATAAAACTCTTATTTTTATAAGTGTGATGCAGCATCCATGAATATAGTGGAATTATTTTCTCAAAGTCCTGCATACAAAATGAAAATTATAGCGCATGATCGTGAAATTAAACGGTGTCGCACTGAACGTCCAACTTCAGCACGATCATACTCATTTGCTACCCAGAGGACCTTAGCAAGGAAAAAGCTCAAAGAGTATGATTTTGTATTATATAGCACTTTCCATATTCTTATTTCCTAGAAAAGCATACGTAGATCTTCTTTAACTATCATTATAGAAAGTTATTTATTCATATCTTTCCAATGTACTTTTATTAGTTGATAATTTAGTTATTTGAGAATATTTTTAAATTAAATGTCATATTATTATCTACTTTGTAAAAGAACTTTTGTTTATATTATTTAAATCATAATGTAGCATGAATTACAAAATAAGTTAGAAGAATTATTGATAGGATATCATATATACATATATATACTCCTATAAGAATATATTATGTTTAAGGATTATTAGATGTTTTATTCTTATTATTTATTAATGCTCTTCTAGGATGAAAGATTACAAATCACCAAATATAACTCAATTACACTCATCTAGAGTTAGATGTCAAACTTGGACTTCTGAAATTTCACAGCATCTTATATCGCCAAATACGCGTAAGTTATTTGTCGTATTATTTCACATGAATTATAAATAATAATTAATAATGATATAAATAAAATAATGTATATGTTATAGATCACACTATTAAAAGAAGTACTAGTGCAGGAACAGTTAGGAAACCATGGAGATGAAATAAGATCATCGTGCCTTTAAATGTTACTTCCAGATATTCTTTGTACAAATCCTAATCTTGTAAATATTATTTTGCCTGGGGTGCCTATATTTTTAATAAATTTATTTCATATGACTTTTCATATATATTCAATATTTTCATTTTTATTATGTATTTATTCAATAAGATAAGACACATAAGTTAAATACTTATGTTATATTTTATATTTTTTATTTTATTTATCCAATACAAAAATATTTTATTATTATAAAAACATTTAATAAATTATAATTATCAAAAAATTTCAAGAGTTAAGTTTATATAAATGCGTTATGCGATTAATAAATGCATTGTGAATATATATGTACATAATTAATTAGATACAATCTACACATAAGTTTATCAAATATATCCACATATTAATTTTTGTTATGCATTATTTGATGTATAACAAATAATTTTAAAAAGGAACAGTGATTCATGCAACAAGTTACAATTCCAGTTGTAAGAAGAGAGCGTAATAAGTATAACACTTTAACTAGTTACAGTTCGTTAAAGGGTCAATCCAAATGACCCAGAGTCTTTACGGTTAAATGAATTTACTCGTTTATGTCAGTCACAAAATAAACGAAGAGCTCGATAACCTTTTCTTGTCAATGCAATAAAAATAATTACAAACAATTATGTGAACACATTTTTTTTATAATATAATCTTTTTATTATTTAAATATTACTATTCTTTATAATTGTATAAAAATAAAATAAGATTCTTTTTCTTTATTAAATGAAATTGATTTAATTTAATCAAATTTTATGCCATATTATTTAATTTTTAAATATCAATATAATAATTTAATGAATATAATACTACATATATTATCCAGAAAATTTGAAAATTAAAATCGATAATCGATATTAGTAACATATCGACTTATAACAGGGCCAGTTTTCATATAGCGGGAAAAATGTAATATTATAAAATACATAATAATGAATATCTATAATTGACAATGGTAGAAATTATTTATAAGAAAAGAGTATATTATTTAAATAAATGATTATTTAGATTTAATAATACGTAAATTACAATAATAATTATAACCAAATAATACGTAAATATAATAATAATTATAATCAAAGAAAAAAAAGTGTGACTAATAGAATAATCAAAATGACAATTAATAAAAAAAAATACATTTATCGCTTTTGTTACCCATCACGAGTATTATCGGTAAGTGTAAACGAGTCTTATGTTATTACGTACCATGTATTTTTGTATATATATATGTATCAAATAGGTAATATATATTATCGTAAAAATAATATTTAGTTAAGAGAAGAGGGGAATGAAGAGAGGAGAAGAGGAATAAAAGAAAATAATAAGTTAAAATAATGGAATTAGTCGATCTATGAGAAAAAGAAGATGGTAAAGAAAATATGTATTTATACTTTATATTAAAATTTATTCATATGGATATGTATATACGTAGAATGGAATAAATAGAGAAAATTTGTTTTTAAAGGAAATTGTTAATACACAAGTAAGACATTTTTTCAAATAAAGATTGATTAAGAATGTGATTGTGAGAAAAAAGCAATTTTACGCGGTTCATACGAACGATAAACTTTTAATGGACAAATGCAGTGCCAAATAGTGATAATATACCTTTTGTATGTGGGATTGGTGCATGCACGTACAGAAGAAGATCAACAGGCAACTAGTACTTCCAATACTAATGGATTTACAGACATTTTTTCGGGACTTTCAGAAAAATGTTTTTATCTACCACCATCCGATTGTCCAGATCCAAAAATTAATTGTCCATGCAAGAAAATAAGTTTACCGCACAACTATGAAGGCGATGCTGTATTTTGTTGTAATATAGATAATCGAGATTCCTTAGATAATAGTCTTTCTTGCGTTGGTGAGCATAATTTATGGTTTTTGTTAACTTTTAATTTTGTAAATATATATTTAAGACAATCTATGTTTTAAGATTTATAAGATATATATAGTTTTCCGTGTACAATGAATCAATTAGTTATAAGAATTGATTGCCACCAGGATTTCCATCAAATGTATCTTATGTTCATATTCGTAATGCTACCTTGGATACAATTGATGTTAGTGAAACACGATGGAGAAGATTAAAATCACTTGCCATAACCGATGGAAGAATTAATCGTGTCAAGAACCAATTCCTTGTAGTGACACCAATATCATGTTTGAATCTTTCTAACAATGGTCTTATCGAAGTTGACAATAATTCATTAAATAGATTAGGGCAGCTTACTACTTTGGATTTATCATGTAATAATTTAACTCATCTACCAGGATTGAATATAATAAATGGTAGAGAATTTTGGCTTGACATTTCTGGTAAATGCGCATTTTATTATCATCTATCATCTACTTTTTATATTATTATATTAATGCTGCATATGTTTAATTAATTACAAAATAGAAAATATAATTTGGCTGTTTATAGGAACAAATACTCTCTGGTGTCATGACATTTTTCCATATGTCAATAAAAAAGACCAAGCAATTAATTTTAATAGAGAAAATGAAACAATGTGTTCTGCAAGTAAAACATGGCATTGGTTTAATACTACAGAACAAGTACCACTGCAACAAGTGCGTTATTTTAGTTTGGTATGTATTATTCTAATCATGAATTTTTGAATTAATCATTACATTTCATTATTTATGAATTATTATAAAAATATATATATATAATATCTATATATAATATAGGTCATAAAAATTATTTGATATTTAGTTACAGACAGATTGTCCGAAAGGTACAACCTGGAAATGTCAGTGCCAATTTTCGAGATTTGTTATAGTTGCAGGAAAGCCACCTACATTAGCAGTACATGTGGATTGCGCTAATATGCAATTAACAGAATTACCAAAAAAATTACCACGAAACACTATAGCATTAAATGTTTCTTACAATTATGTATGTATTTAATATTTTTCCATAATTATTACTAAATTAAAAATTGATACTTCTTATTTTATTCTTTTTCATAGATCACAGTATTAGATGATGTGAGCACCAATCCATGTTATGAAGACCTACGTGAATTTTATGCTGACTATAATAACATATCATCTATCAATAAATTAGAAGGCTCCAAATTTTTAGACAATTATGCTTTCCTTAGTTTAAGATACAATAAAATTAAATCGGTAATAATTTCTTAATTATATTTATAATGAATGTAAATTCTGCACTATCTGTAACTATGTAATATTTTATTTTTTCAGCTTCCAACTTATATTTTAAGTCTGAATTTATATGATAAAAGTTTTAGTTCTCGGTTGGTTAAGCTCGGTGGAAATAAATTACATTGTGATTGTAATACCGCTAAATATTTAAAGGTAAGCAAGAGATTATAAGAAAAAATATTAATCTTAATATATTTTACTATTAATTTGATATTTTTGAATATAATCTAGGCGTGGTTGCAAACGCGTATATTAGACTCCGATGAAGTTCTATGTGAAAATGTAAAAGAGAAAGTGACTGACTTAGAGCCATCAAAAATGTGTGTCTATCCTGGAGATTGGACTGATTATATTTATTACATAATTGCTACTGAAGTAATATTATTGATAAGTCTAATAGCAAAAGTGTCTTATGATTATTGGGTATTTAAAACTGCTGGTTACCTACCATGGCCAGCCAATAAGATGCCAAAGTTGCCTTGTGATTGGTTATGTGAAACATAACAGAATATCATATTTATAGTGATAAATATGTGCTATTTTTTTATTTCAGAATATTTCAAAGTTTATTTTTTATATTGATTATAAAAATGTATATATAATCAATATCAAATATTACTTCCATGACATATTATAATAAAATACTATTAACATTATCTTTGATCGATTTGCATAGTTAGTGCGTATCTTTTGCAGCTTTTTCAGTGTTCACAATTTTTTTCTTTCCTTCTACTTTCTTAATATTCATAACTTTTTTCTTGCTTCCCTTTTTTTTAATATTTACAACTATTTTTTTCTTTTCAGTTTTATTATTATTTGTAAACATTTTCATTTCATTTCGTTTATGTTTCGGTCCTGTCAATATAGTTTCTCTTTTAGGAGCTGTTCGTTCAAGTTTTCGCCTTTCTTTTTTGCTATGTTTTTTCATAGTCAGCATATATTCTGGAACGTCACAACCTGATGCACGCATAGTTGCTGCAATACTAATTGAATAAAGAAAGAAGTAATAATTTATTATTGTAAAGTTCCAAATCTCAAAACATTATTATTATATTAGGTTCTTTTAACTAACCTTCTTAAATTTGTTGTATCTTGTTTAGTAAAAAACGTAATTGCTTTTCCTTTATGACCTGCTCGACCAGTTCTACCTATATATATATTATATATATTAATAGTTGTGCATTAGTACACATTTAATCGTTGTTTATTTACTAAGCAATTTTTACAATTACAATGCGTACCTATTCTATGAATATACGAAATCACAGTTGGCGGAAAATCGTAATTAATAACAAGATTTACACCTTTGAAGTCAATACCTCTACCCATTATTTCTGTACATATTAACACCCATATTTTCCCTTCTCTGAAGCAACGTACTACATTATCTCGCTAAAATAAATATATTTTTATATACAATATAAAAAAATAATTTTTCTGTTTTATTTTAAAAATACGTTTTTTATAATATTACCTGGGCTTGAGTTCGGTCGGCATGAATAACATCAACATTTATGCCATCATAAATAAGTTCACTAAAAAGTTCTTGAGCTCTTTCTTTGCTCTGTACAAATACCAATACTGGTGGGGCAATACCCTATTAATTTACAAGAAATTATTGAAATAAGTATTGTTCTTAACAAATGAATAAGTAATATTTTTCATACCTTTTGTATAATATTTCTAATTGCTAAAAGTTTTCCTCTTTCACTACCAACAAATAATAGCTCTTGTTCTACAAGATCTACAGCAGAATTTCTAAACAGAAAGACGAAGATAAAAATTACAAATAATTGATAAAAAAAGAAATCAATTATCAAAAAAATATATACCTTGGACCAACAGTAACAGTAACGAGACCTTTAAGGTTCTTGCGACACCACTTTGTTACTGTAGGTGTAGTTGTTGCGCTAAACATTGCACGATGTAAGTTAGAATTTGTACATGCTGTAGAAATTTCTTCTAATTGATCTCTGAAGCCTCGCATTCCATCTTCAAAAAGTTTATCGGCTTCGTCTACTATTAACCACTGTACACTAAAAGTATTATTTTTATTAATTATTCCCTATATACAAGATAGAGTATATATTATTTTTGTGTATCTTACTTAGCTAAAGATATGGCAGGTGGTTCCTGTTGTAATAAAAATATTAATCTTTTCGGTGTAGTAATTAATATATCTGCAAAGTTAAAAATATATATAAATATATGCAAATACAATAAAAAAGTAAGAAAGCAAAAAAAATATAATAAATTACTAAAGTAATGAAATAAGTTTAAGGCATACCAAACTTTTGTGAACTTGTAGGACCATATTTAGAAAGTGCCTGATTAATTTTACTGATAATATGTACTCTAAAGCCATAATTTTCACTAAGTCTTAAACATTCTCTGTATGTTTGTTTAGCTAATTCTCTAGTAGGACTTAGAATTATAGCTCGAAAGCCATTTTTTTGTGGACCATTTAAATGATGTATGATTGGTAATAAAAAAGCTGCAGTTTTTCCTGATCCTGTTGGAGCACAAGCTAATAATTGTCTGTTCTGATTGCAAGAGAAGAACAAATATTATTTATTACTATACATATTTTGTTAAAGATTTTTTAATTATTTCATAATATTAAAATATAGCAAAATACATACTTGTAATAAAACAGGTATTGCCTGCATTTGAATAGGTGTTGGTTCATCGTATCCACATTGTTTCATATTTTCTAACAATTTTTGAGATACATGATATTCTGTTAATAATTCATCAAATGTACCTATAGCTTTAGGTACACGGGAACCTGTTACCGATATATGATGCTGATTACGAAATTGATTTATCTAAAAATAAAAATAAGTTATCTTATAGTTCATATTGATATGCATTCAAATACAAGCAAAGAACTACAGACAAAAAATGGAATATAGTTATATATAGACCATTTCTTTTACTCTAAATTTTATACCTGTTCACGTTCCAAATTAAGTTTTTTAACTTCTGTCATAGAGCTTTTATTTCTTTTAGCTTTTATTTTACTTCCATCTACAGGAACGGATATTCCTTCAATTAATGTTAAAGTGTCGATCTGCTTTTCTTCTTCATCTTCATTATATTTTCTTTTAAGAGATGTTTTGGTACAAGTATCAACAGGTTCAGTTGTTTTTGTTTCGATGGTTTTAGGTATATTTTCAGTTTTTTTATTAATTAACTGTTGGAAATAAATACACATGTTATTAATTCTTAAAAAAGTAATTCCATTTCTTTTAACCTTATATGATTTTTTAAAATACTATTTATTAAAGTATTATTACCTTAAATTTTTCAGCATCCGATTGAAAGCGTCGTACATTGAATTTTGATCCAACAGCAAGTTTTTTAAAAATATCATATGCATCCATTTTTTTAATAAATTATTATTAAAAATATCACGTGGAACATTAAACAACCTAACTGCTACTAAGATCAAAATAATTCATAACCTTAAGTTAGAGGACATTAAATGACGGAAGGCGCCCTCTATCTCTTTGTAGAAAAGTATCGATAAAACAGGTTGAGCAGTGCGCGTAATGTAATTCGCTGGATTTGTTTCGATAGATTGTCTCGTAATTACACAGCTTTGAATATATGTGTATATGAGTTAATTGTAACCATTAAATTTGTTACCAATTCTACTCTACTATGTATAAAGACAGAAGCACACATACTTCCACAAATCAGTCGGTAAGATAGGATATTTTATTATTATGACAGCGTTCCTAACATGTTTTATTGTTTGGTTTTAATTAATCTCTTCATCGTGCTTATAATAATACTTACACAATATACTATAAATAATAGCAGAATTATAGACTTATAAGTAGACTTACGTTTCTTATTACATATATTATCTATTTTGACATTTAACTATCAAAATCTTCGTATAAATTGGCGGTAGTTTCAAATTTTGAAATTACCGATAAAACGGTGTATAAATAAAAAAGAGAGAGAAAAATTAAATATTTGACGAGGTGCGGAAGAAGGAGAAGGAAGTGATTTAACGAGGAGGGTTCAGTGACATACATTACATCATCCCGCGTCGGGAAGTTTCGTCGATAAATCTCTTGTATTCGTGTATCGTCGGTGGAACATCGTACTCCTATGTATAGTAGTGTATTTACTAGTATATATCACAATCATATTAAACTATCGAAAGTACGATAAAAATGAAGGATATCGAGAAATTTGAATCGACTATTTTACATCGGTTATAGGCGTGGCTTAGTGGATAGAAATAGTTCATTATTATTGCGCGTGTCATAATTCTCTCTCTCTCTTTCTCCCTATTTTTCTCTCACTCCCGAAATAAGGAAAGAGAGAAAAAGAGAATAGATAGAAAGAGATAGAGAAACTTGAGATCACATAGAGAGAGAAGATTCCGTGCGCATACGTTACGCGCAGCGCACCTGCATCGGTCCAATCCAGTAGGAAGAAAAATTTCAAGCCTGTCATCAATCACTCTCGTCGTAGGACAGATAGACGACGAAAGTTCATTCGCTTGGCATCCATCCGATAGTAAGACGTTCGACGATCTCTTTGACTATTTTTCTTTTTTCTCTCACTCTTTTTTCTCTTTTTCTTTCTCTCTCTCTCTTTCTCTGTCTGTCTGTCTTTCTCTCTCTCTTTCTCTCCTTCTACCCTTCTTTGCGAACGGCAGAAAAAAGGACGATGCCCGCGAACAAGAGCAATCAGCTGTCGACGCCTCGCAAAGAAAAATCAAACAACGGATTAGCTGCAGGCAATTCGAAGAAGAAGAAACGCTCCTGCGTTAAGCATAAAAAACATTGCAAACAATATCTGGTGAGTGTGCGAAAGTCAAACTCGTTAATCTTTTGAACGATTGTATACATATATACATACATATATTATATACAATATAAATATATATGTATCTATTATGTGTATATATATATACACGATGATTGAGCCGAAGTTTCGAAACATTCAGTGTCCATCGTACGAAATTTCAACGCATGGAGGATCGTATTCTAAGATTGGAAGTAGCATGGACTAGCACCACAAAAAGCGCATCGAAAAAATGTAGTGACACTTTTCGGTTCCACTGTTGACCTTTTCCTTATTCACTGATCCTTTCTCATTATTCTTTTTTTTCCCCCTTTTTTCTCGTAATGATTGCACCTGCTACCGTTCTTTTTTTCAATATCGTCCATTAAACTCCTTTCTCTCTGTCTTTCTTTATCTAACTCGTATGTATGTACATACACACTACATCGTCGTATGATAATGGTATAAACCTTTAGCGATCGACACCGCAGGCTGATTGTAAGAGTGCCAGACTAGAATGCGCACGAGGCATGCGCGAAGCACTGATTATAATTTTATCACCAAATATAACAGGATACAGTGTGTGTCGTGTAATATATGTTTGATTTTTATGCGTAGTACTTGATATATGCATCTGTCATTTTATTTACAAATTTATTAATCTTTCGGTACAAGTTCGAAGTAGAAGAAAAATCTGAAAATAATAGGTTTGTCGTTTAACGTTGCAAAATTGCGCGCGATAGTGATTTTATCAAGGAAACCATTTAGTATTACTGACCGTATATTACATTAATTAATGGCTTTTAACGTGCTCAGAATAATTATCGTGATAAAATGCTTTCTGGAAAATTGATTTATTATATATATTGGCCTATATGTGTTGTATATCTCTTTCTTTTTCTCTTTTTTTTAACTAATGATTATTACAAAATACGAAATATGGTAAAATATGGCGCGCAAATTAAATAACTACGCTAGTAAACTTCACACCGTTTAACGATGTAGTAAATTCTTATAAATTAAATTAATATTTGGACTTTAAAAAAAAATCCATTTAAATATTTAAGTTGACAATTGATATACATTTTTTCAAATTCCCATCTCCTTTAGACCGTGAAATTTTATTTGTCAGATATAAGTCAATTTTTATGCTTGTAATAATTATTAGAAAAAAATGAAAAAAATCTTCTGTATACGACATGACAACATAAACAACATTTGATAAACAGACAATTGCAATGTTTTATTTTTTAAAAGGACCTATAAATAACCCGTTCCTTGAATCTTTGTAGTAATGTCCTTGCTAGAATTATCTTTTTAAAAATATTTTTACTTTTTAGGTTAGCACGATTTTTCCTTTTAGAGACAAGTATTTTAATGTTATGTTATATATATACGTATATATTTTATACGTATGTTAGATTTTTGCACTTGTCTCTTTAATGCACCTACATGCGTTGTGGCGATACTTGTACTATTTTATTGACCTCAAAAAAAAAAAAAAGTAAGTAAATATGAGATTGATAAAAGATATATTAGATATATTAACGTTTATAGAATATATATAATATCTGTATTGACAGTAATATTATATATATAAATATATATATATTTTGAATATTCTATGCAATTCTAGCTCTAGTGATTTTAATTTCGTTTCAATTGCAATTTTTAAACCTTAGATGTAAGTAATAGTATATTGATTTTTAAGAAAATAGAAAAAAGAAAAGAAAAATAGATTTTGCCAATTCAATAGATCAAAGGACGTCGTTGATTTCCCTTTCCTTTATGCTTCGCTTAGGTACATGTTTATATTATTGTGTGTTTCTGTGTATGTACACGTGGTGACTAAGGGTGTGTAGAATAACGATAGATGATTCCACTTCGACAGTATCTACTTGAACTACTTTGCTATTGTGTCTTGTGTAGGTAAAGAAATTAAAGAAGATCTGCTAGTTTTGTTACGTAAGAAGGTTTATCAAAGGTTTTGCTATTCTAATTATTAAACGAGTTAATTCGTAGCTGTAATCATGTTATAAGTTATAAATTGGATTAAATGGAGGATTAAAAATATGTAACGAGAATTTTTATGCAAGAGATTGAAACAAGATTTTATTACAAATTGCTTGTGTTAAATTCGTCGGTGATTATGGTGGGTAATCTAATTGTAAGTAAAACGTTAACAAAAAATTAGCTTATCGCGTAATTTGTATAATTAAGTCATTTCTATAAGCATAATGGCATAAATTAATATTATTAACATTTTTTGCTCAGATCACATTTTCATAATTAATAACTCTAATAAAAATTTAATATTTTATAATGATATATATATATTGGCGCGTGTATATACATCTTAAACAAATAAAAGATAGTTTACACACTTACGTGTAAATATACTGTAAAAGAAAAAAGAAATGAAGAGAGTTTCAGCAGTCTAGGACCTAGGCCGTAATCTATGTAGGGGGTTACAATCCTTATTGATTTATTCGTAGTAGACGTTCTATGCAAGAGAAATTTCGCTGTGAGCGAATTTATTCTAGAGTTTTAGTCTCGCCTTATACCCTCGAGTAGCTTAGTAGAAAGAGATCGATGAGAATGTGGAATTCATTCACATACACACACACACACACACACACACATATATATATATATATACACATATTGTATATATAGGATAGAGAATTGTTGTCATTCTGAAACTTGGAATAATTCCTTGCTGAACGATCGATTCGCATTATTCTATTTTAAGATCGCATGTTGTAAAGCATGTTTGTTTAAATCCAGGCCCAGGACTCGATCCAAGCCCAGGTAAGGGATAATTTCGTATGGTCATCATACGAAAGTATCATATGTTCATTTATAATTAAAAAATGATAAAAGGTTTCGCACTTGTGTGTATTTGTAACACGTGTCTTTTATTTTTGAAAACGAAAGATAAGATATAAGAAACGATCGTTTTATTATAATAAAATCTATTTAAAAAAAATATATTTCTTGGTAAATAAAAAGAAAAAAATGCACAAAATAAATAAACCAATTTTTGCTTATTTGCTTTTTTTAGTTTCACGTATGTATAATTCTCTTTCATAAAAAATAACAGAAAACAAGGTCTGATTTAATTACACGCGCACATCGTTGATAGGAAATGTGTCTACTATAAATTAGGTCATAGTTACACCTATATACGTACACCACACAAACGTATTCCTTCCGAGTAGCTGGTGGCCATCGAATATCACTCGATGGCCCACGACCCCGCGTCAGCTAAAGATGGCATCAGGTTACCGTTGCCGATCGTACTTACATTGTTCCCCGAAGTATTTTCGATCCAATACAATGGCATTTATACGTACAAAGAGAGAAAGAGAAAAGAGAGAGAGGGATAGAGAGGCAGACACAGTGCTTCGTTAAGCGAATATCGTCTTTTCAAATAGGGAGTTAAATCACATTGTGTTTCTCACGGATACAAACGCCAACGCTTCAAGTTTCCCATCGAGCTTTAATACTAATACTTCCTTCTTCGTATTGCCAATCACAAACTGAACGAAGAATTAGCGAAATAATTTAACGCGGATATCTTCTCACAAATTATTCGAACCGGTAATTAATGTAGTCTAAAGTAGTCGGGAATTTGTTTTTTTTGCTCGCGTTATTAAGAAAACAAAAATTAAGAGAAAACCTATCGGTTCGATCTTGAACGAAAGGCTAGAAGGAAAAGACTGCTACTGCAAATAAACGGTACGAGTGCAGGTGCACTCATGAAAGATAGTCAACGTTATAACCCCGCCTAGACATCGTGGCGCCTGGTACGTGACAGGATGTAAGGAAACTTAGGAAGGATGGGAAGGAAAAAGAAAAGAGAAGGAAAATAATTTTTGGTAGGGATAGGAAGATGAAGTTAAAGAATAAGATGAAGAAGGAAGAGATTATTCGAATGAGAGGCGGAAGTGATCAAAGGAAAATAATGGATGAATATTTCAAACGATATATATCAAAATCATTGATGTCACCCCATTGCAGATATTAATTGTGTCTTTTATGGGTTACTTCTATAGTGTATTGTCGAAGAAGAGGAAACCGAAGAGAAAGTTACAGTCAAAAAGGGGGAAGGATAGAGGAAAAGGGGGAAAAGAGAAGGATGATAAGAGGAAGTCGAGGATTAAAGGAAGACGCTAAAGGAGAGGAAGTAATGCAAGAAAAAAGTACAGGAAAGGGTGAAGTACCACCGTTCGTAATGATAAAACTAAAAAATGGTAATATTGACAACGGATAAGCCGGAGGCATGAAGCCAGAAATTCTAAGTAAGTGGAATAGACACAACGGACAACGGACAACGAACGATGATGATGACGATGAAGACGAAGGATGACGACGATGACGATGAGAACACAACGATGAGAACAACAACGATGAAGAAGTAAAAGAGACAGAGATAGAGACATGAACAAGCAAGCAAACAAATGTGCGATTTAAAAGGGAGCGTGCGCAAGAGCGTGAATGTTAGTGCGTGGAAAGGGGGTAGGAGGGCAGTACTTAAAAGGAAGGAAGAGGACTATTGCGAGAGGGAGAAAGAAAAAGGCAGGAAAAGAGAGAAGAGGAGAGATACGGGCAGTAGGGAGTAACCACGGGGGAGTAACGTTGCGGACTATCGACCCGGTACGGTTTAGCGCTTGCGCCCCGGTTACAACCCTCCTGCCATGACTTGATGGTGGTGGTGGTAGCCGTCTTGCCGGCGACGCGGCGCCCTACGCAACGTTGGTGCGATCGGTGGTGCGACGTTGGACCAGTGCCTCTCACGATTCCGTTCTTGCTCTGTTCGTCCCGTCGTTTCGTCTTTTCGTCTCGTCGTTTCGTCTCGTCGACTAACCTCGACAAGTCCTCGTCGTCGTTCTCTTCGTACGTGTTTTTCCTCGACGATTTTTCTCTTATTTTTTCTCTTATATTTTTTTTTCTTTTCTTTTTTATTTTACCCATTCTCTTTGTCTCTCTCTGACTCTTCTTGAAATATCCTCTCATGCAAGGATATCCTCATAGTCGTCATAATCTATCTTCAATTCGATTTCAAATGCATTAGTTTTGTAAAGTGATTAAAGTAACGATAAATAAGGTATCAGATAATCGATAAATTTCTTTCACTGTGCAATTTGTCAAAAATCAACCTTCGCAAATCTATTGGCAATCGACTGATCGATGAAATTGGCTATGTAATTTACGCATCGATCATAATCGCGATGGAAATGGGTGGTAAAACGAGTGAAGGAGGAAAGGAGTAAGAAAATGAAAGAGAGGAGAGAGAAAAAGAAAGAAATAGGAATAGATTTTGGGAAGGGGATAGAGGGGAGGGTGGGAGTTAAGAAGGCAAAAGGAAACCCTCGTGCTTAACGGAAAGACAGCGGAAAACCATCATTAGTGATGATCGAGTGACAGCCCTTAAAAATATTCGATTCGATACTTTTTTGTCGGTTTCAAATTGGAAGCTTTTAATATGAATTTTTGAGAAAAATTTATCGATCATATCCGCATTTGAAAATTGCATTTTTCTTTTCTTTGATAGTTCATAAAGTTACTCGAACGTCTAGAATATAAAAAAAATATATAATCAATCTTTAAATTTAAATTAAATTAAAATGTAAAGCATAAGTCTATTCATTTTTTCAATTTTTCCTGTCACACGGATCTATCACGACGATAACATCGGTGGCAATGACGACGATAATGATGATGATGATAATGTCAACGCTACCACTGCATTACTATGTTCATGGGACTCTGCTCTTAGAGTGGAGAATAAGAAGGACGGACTAAAAAGAGCACTTTCAAGAAGATAGTAAAGGATAGAAATACAGGAGGAAGAAGATAATAAAGGATAGGAAGGATAATAAGAAAGGACGAGAAGGAAAAAGGAAGAAAGAAATTTGTGAATCTTAATTGTGTATATTCTAACTGTCGGGAATATTAAACGGGAGGAAGACAACCTGGCCTGGCCCGTGGGCAAAATCGTCGTTTGTAACGGCCCCGTCGCTATAATAGCGGCCGTGTGTCACCATCCTTCCACTGCCCCATACACCGCGGCCTCATGATCGGTTCATTCTGGAACCTTTGTCGTGCGTGTCCTTCGATGCCGATTGACAAGGTGAGAAGAAAATCTACGAGCAAGTTTCTTTTGCTCGATCGACATTTCTAGGGCGGTGCTGGTGGTGCCGCTGCCACACCACCACCGTCGCCTACGACGATGGCGACAGCAACGGCGCCGTCAGGATACAGGGGAGGGGGAGAGTATTGCGGTAAAAACGTCTTTTTCCGCCTTCGCCGACGATGCTTTCGCGGAAAACCGAAGGAGCTTGGGAAATCGATCGACAGAGTCCTTTTATCGGGTGAATCGAAATTATATTCACACTTCGATCGTATATTCAAAACAAAATATTACATTTTATCAAACATTTACACTACATATGTATATAAGATTGCGTTTTATGTTAGCTATTAAATATTCAATTGCGTAGATTTTTGATTGGAAACATTTTCATGACGTATTAAAACGTGTGTAGAATATAATTTTGTTGTTTCTTCTTTCGTATTGTTGTTTCATTAACAAACAAACAAAATATATAAAAAAGTATGATTAGAGATGGATTATTATAAAATACATGAACGTGTACAATATAATTAGCACGACTGCATTGGTTGTAAAAGATAAGCTTGGTTGATCGATGTTATATGTAGTTTCGTAGTTAGATATTATTCGAAAGAATTATATAAAAATGTCTTGTTTAAAAAGAAGAAGAAAAGGAAGAAAGAAAAAAGAAAGGTTTGATAGTTTTGTTGTAGTTTTTTTTTTTGCGAGTTCATCGTATTTATTCGCAAGATATCGCCGCTCGATCGTACTCGCGCATGCCTGACGGAAATGACTATGCCGTTCGTACTATCGTACTAGACCGGCCCTTTATAGATACATTATAATTTTTAAACGATCTCTTCACGTGCCGAGCTCCTAGTTTTGCAAAGAAATTAATGATGGGTCAACGTAAAATCGAACGCCGAGAAACGTCATAGCGCCGTCCACTATGCGGACGTATGTCAAATATTGCAGGTGTTGCGTAATAAAAGCTTGCGCGTTGGAAAGTATGTGCTTTTTCTTTTCTTTTTTTTATTATTTATTTTTTCTTCCTAACTCGCGTGTCACGTGCGAACGTTAAATCTTTAAATTATATAGCGTCAAGTATTTAATTACAAATCAAGAGAAAATAAACGGGATAATTTGTCATAGTAATATAACTAATAATTAAGATTGTAAAGTTTATATATATATATATACATTTCTTTTACATTCCGAATCGTTCTTCATATCATGAAAATAATTTTAATTATTTGTTACAGCAGCTCCATTCGGAATACAGGAGCACGTACACATGGCACGAATATACAGGGCCGCAACAAGAGCATACGATTGTTCGCCGGGCGCCTCAACCACCACCGACGTCCAGTAAGTTCTATATTAGATATTAGAAAAGAAAAAGAGAAACAAAAAAAAATAAAATAAAATTAAAAAAAATAAACTCGAATATAGGAAAGACAATTAAACATTTTATAAAGCTTTTATCGTAATATTATAACAAAATGAATCGCTGGCGACGTGTTTTTGAATAAGCATAAAAACATTAATCTCATCATCGATAAACGTGAAATCCATGGCCTCGCTCAATATATTCATACATATGTCAAGATCAGTTCTGTTTTTTTTTTATTATCGGATGCGCTGAATATTAGAGAAGCTATTAGAGTGAAATGTACAATGTGTATATACATACATATATACATAAATAATTACGTATGTGTGTATGTAATATACGTACGATCGCCAGCAACAAATCGTTCGTTCTTCCGCTGCTACATTCCGCTCGCAATGAGGCTTCCCCTTCCCTCTACGGCCTCTTTTCCGATAGTCCGTTCTAAATCGTGGCTCTTTTTAAAAAGCCAACACGATTTCTCTCTCGTGTTCATTTATTTTCCGCATAGGTAAGAACTACTCTTACCCCTAAGTGGATCTCCCTCGCAGCAGACATTAGCAAACAATTTTTTTGTCGGCTGAGCTTAGCTCAATTTTGTTTGAACGAGGTCGATAGAGAATGGGGGAGGAGGAGCTTTGTTAGAAAAGAAATTAGCAAAAAAATTATAAAAATAAATAAATTAACAAAAAAGGAGCTGCGAAAAAGATTTCGATGCTCGGCTGTCGCATCGCTTAAATATATTTGAATAAAAACGAGAAACGAATTCTTACTAGATTTTATTTTCACATTGATATTTGATGATTAAAATTGTTTCTAATTATTTTATAGAAAACGTTATATTGACAATCCACGGATTCGTGTTTATGTATTTTCAGGGTTGAGATTAGCTGTATTGAATTCCTTTCTCTCGAAATCAACCAAAACACCCTTCCTCCCCCGCCCTCACGACCCCCTCACTCCCAGTCTTTTCTTACTGTACCCTTAAGGATGTTCTTAGTGGTTTTATTTCAATGTGTGCTACTCCTCGTGGTTATTTCATTATCGCACACGCTCTCCACATTGTGTCTGATCTTGATTCACTCTTACACCAAGGCTAAGATATTTTCTCTGCGATCTGTTTATCATATATATATATATATATATATAAATATTATATATGCACTTTTGAAAAATATAAAAACTATTTGAAAAGTCGAGGTTGTCTTTTGTAATATAAGTTACTGAGCCGGGGTTTGTCTATTTTTTTATACCTTTCTTTTCTAAGAGACTCTTCTTATTATCTTGTAATTTTGACCATTCACCAGTTCCTCTCACACAACTGAACAATAATAACGATATTATATATATATTATGTACTTATATACATTAGTTCTTTGCACGTTACATTTAATCGTATATCGTCTATAGTTTAATGTTTTTTTATCGATGTTACGTCAGCTCTTTGCCTTTAGTCACGAAACATAGATGCGTTTACTAATCCCAAAAAAATGGGGTTAAGATTGTTCTACTGATTGACGTAGAATTCTTACGGTCTCGCTTCTCCTACTTTGCTCCGTTACTAACTCCAAGGTACGCTGAAAATTTGTGTATGTATGTGTGCGTGCGAATACTTAATAGAAATATATTAACAAAAATGTTTTAAATAAAATTATTCAAAACTTTCTTTAACGTTTATCATTGTAATACTCTTTCTAAAAAAAAAAGAAGAATGGGACGAAAAAGAAGAGAAGAAGAAGAAGAAGAAGAACGGGAAAAAGAAGCAGAAAAATTTTCAAATGAAATTCGCTAGTACATCGCGTGACATCAGGAATTATATTATGACTGCGGTACTTCCGTTTCCGCGTTGAACTTTACGTTCGTTCCTTTATAACTCTTCGTTTCGGTATGAGTGTTCTTCCAAATTGTCTAATAATAGTTGTTTGACCATAGGTCAAGAAACAGAAAGAAAGAGAAAGAGAGAGAGAGAGAGAGAGAGAGAGAGAGAGTGAGAGAGTGAATACAAGACATAAATAAAACAAAACAAAAAATCATTAAAAAAACAGTAGAGAACAGTCCCAATTGCGAATTTTTATTACAGCCAAACAGGCGAACGCAAAACTGCAGTCGGCGAAGTCAACCGAGGACGAGAACAGCGAAGGTAAGATTAACCGATCGGCGACATTTGAAATCCGTGAATTATTATTTTTCTTTATTTCGTTCGTTATATATATACATATCTACCTCAACAAAGGCAAGCATCGCCTTTCGCACTCCTTCTTTACCTAAAACATCTACACACAACCACGTTATTTTCACGTTATTTTTATCCTTCATTTTGTGTCCCCACCCTCCTTATTTAATTTATTACATAAGCGAAGACGTGTTAACAATAAAATACTCAATGAAGGAAAGCTTATATATATATGTGTGTGAGGAATTTTAAATATTGAAAATATTGATCACATATTTTTCCTGGGGCCGGACAATACCAATCTTTGGATACGAGACATAAATAAATTATTATGCGAATATATATAATATTACAGTCATGAAATATTAGAAAAGATATCGTCATAAACATAAATGAAAACAATCATATTGCTTTCTTTCATTGGTTATGCAAAACTTTTCATTTAATTTAATGATAACCTTGCTGCTTAAGATCCCATCAAGCTATAAGTATTTAATTACATACCTGTATGTATATCGTCCTATTTTATGTTCTTTCTAAGAAGAAAAGTAAGCGCATTCTCGAACAGTCGTTATATAGGTGATGCTTTCGATATACATATGTATGTATGTATATACTACGTAATCCGCACGACACGAATCCGTTCGTTTCATGTCAGCTTTGTCTAAAACTCTGATAGAAATTTTGGATTCTCTCTATCTATCGACCTAAACTTGCAATTATAGTAAGACGAGACACAAATATAGGTTTGGTTTAAGAAATCAAATATAAGAAATAAATACACAGGCTTTGGCTGGATTTTGACCATCGAACACACACTAAAGAAAAATCTTTCTCACTCATTTTCTTTATTCACATAGGTAGTGCAAAAGAGCTGTTATCCGACGTATATACATAAATATAATATTATAAATTAGACTTTTTCCTAAAGATAATATATTTTCCTATCGTCATTTTATGCTTGAGACATATTATCGTCTTATTGCTCTCTCTCTTTAAAAAATTTTCGACCAACTTCAATATTGTGCATGTTTATCCTTATATAGAATTTATGTATGTAAGAATGTTTCATGATATTATTATTTTAGCGACTCGATTTTGTTTATTTCTAAGTTTAAACATTTATCGTTCCCTCTTGCTCTGCTTGAAATTTTATCGATGGAGCTTATGCGCCTGGAATATAAAGCATGATTATTATACTCATTTGTGCACGACCGCAGTAGGGTGGCGCATTAGTAATAGCCCGCAGGTATTTACATGGAATAAAAAAGAAAATAAGTGAAAGAGGATAAAAAAAAGAAATAAGAAGAAAAATAGCGCACGTTTCAATGCTCTAAGTCCCATTGAACTATCCCTTGATAAACGTCGATCATTAAGCGCACAATTAAACGAAACAATTTACGCTCTCTCGCTGTCGTGCACCAGAGATTGGAATACGAAAGTCGTCCTAGATTGAATTTCATTCTAATGAAAATAACGTATAGATACTTTATATACTCTGACTAATATTTTGTGTTTTAGGACCTACCTTAGAACCGCCATTGCCAAGAAGAAAGAAATGTCCGGAATTGGCATACAAGACTCACGAATTTCTTCCGGCAGCGGATGGCGGTGGCGTGGACGTTATAGATTCGAATCTAGTAGCTGATAAAGTTCAGGTAAGTTCCAGTATTAATTATTTGTTTTTTGAGTAAAGTATATAGATATGTATATATATGCCGTAATTGAAAAATATGATTATAGGAAGTAACAAGCACGGTACCAACTAGTCAACTGAGCAAAGCGATATCTCGTATCAGCACTGAATACCGTTTACAATTCGCATGGCCTAGACGACCCCAATTAACGAACGGCGATGCAGGAGCACCGATTATATCGACGGGAGCATCCTTAGGTGCTGGTGGACCTCCACGAAAATCTCTCAGTATGGGAGCACTCAAACAGGGTATTGTACCTTCTGGTCCCGCGCCAGTTCATAAAAAAAGACCTGGAGATGTGGATCACAAACGGGACGGTAAGTAAGTCTATCGTTTATGAATTGATATATTATTTCAGTCAAATTTTTAAATAATTTTTTGATGATTTATATATAAATATATATGTATGTATATATACGTATATAGGTGTCCAAGCATCCGAATTAGAACCATTGGTAGGCGGGACAGGTACGGATACAATCGATGGAACGGTTCTAGAAGGAGATGAGCGTGAAGAGGATACATCAGATTTAAAGATAGCGTTCAGGTCAGAGACTCCCGCGACTTCTTTTTTATATGACCCTTTTTAAACTTAACTTACAACACGATCGAAGGATTAAAAGCACCTACGACGGTTCCGATAAGTGTGATGAAGTCACGATGAATTACCTTCTCGATCGATAATCGTATCACATGCGTGTGCCTCATCAGCTACTGATTATTTACAGGGGTAGAAAATCAGGGGGTAAAACCGTAAGGATATCGGGAAGTGACGATAAAGCGGCGAGCAAATCGCAAGAGAAACCATTCCCTACGGCTGAGGTGATCGAACTAAGACGACTCGCTGACGAGTACAAGGTAATTCGCGTAAATCGACTCAAAGGGAAGATTCATTTCATTATCTATTTGTTTGTTTCTCTACCTTTCTCCTATTCCATGCATATTATACATACATTATAATATCATAACATACATGTATACATATAATGCAAACATTGTTTTGTCTATCTTTTGATATTCTCCAATTGGATACGAATGATATTCCCCAATGTGTTAAATCCTTTCGTTTGTATAGTCGCGTGTTAGTTTCTACGTGGGTGTTCGTCCGCACGATTGTCTTTCGTAATCCAAACGAATCCACGTAAATTCCTCCCTTTTAGCGAACAAGTGAGTTTCTAGTCTCGAGTGATATTTGGTCGTATTTTTATTTTATTTTCAAATCATCGTCTTGTAATCAAACATGCATGCAATTGAATCGATACTATAATAAGTTTTTCATGCATCCTACCGATTTCTCTTTATATCCTTCTTGTAAATTCGATTGTATATACATATATACCTTCCCACGAGCATGATCTATCTTTAGTATCCTCGCAGGGTCCGCGATCATAGATTAGAATCGTTAGTCTCGATGCACTAAAGGACGCAGCAGATGATTGCTTTTGGTTTGCGTTAGCATCGTGACTGGGGTTGCGGTCTGACAGCTGAGGATGAAGCTTCCCTGTGGAAACGAGTCTCCAGTAACCACGCTCTCAACGCTCTGTCTCTTGCCAGGCCAGTAAATCATTCATCATCGTTATTCGAAGTTGCATTGTCGCATTCATGTCGTTTGCTTCACGCAAAACGACTGATCCCCTCCCCCCTTCTCTTTATGTTTATTTCATTATCCTAGAAAAATTTCGGATGAATTTCCTCTGACATTAGTTCAGTGATTTCAACGTCGTTTTTTGTTTCGTTTTTTGATTTTTTAGTTTTTTTGTTTATTTTTTTTTTAATTTTTAACGGAACGATAAAATTATTTACTTTCATAGGAAGGTTGCTCCTGATATCTCATTAAAATGTTAGGATCTTTCATAGGAATCGATGAAACATTCATAACAACAACGATAATCGCGATCTTTATAGCTGATGCTGAATACAAAGAAATATTAATACATGTCGTTACAGTTCGCATCTTCGCACGAGTTCTGTCGTAGTTGGTTTTCAATTCTTCCACGTTGTGTTTTATTGACAATTAAACGTAATTATTGTTAACGAGCGAAAATACATTGTCTTAGATAATAATTGAAAATAAATTTAGATCGGTGACAAAGGAGGAAAAGAACAAAGAAAATACGAGGAAAGTGACCCCGGTTATAGCGATGATGACGATGCCGCCAGCAGGTAGACCATCCTCAGTTCAAGCAAGACCTATTCATGGTACACAGCAAGATGATTTGAAATTGGTATGTATATATTTAATTGGATGAATTTGACGATGATTGGAAACGAAGATCGTTGAAATTATTTGAATATTTGATAACAAAAATTAGAATTAATTGAATTATTGTCTATTACCAATATAGGATACTGAAAAAACTGTAGCTCGCGCGAGAAAAGATTTCTTGATCCGTCATCACCTGGATCGTACTACTGGTGTAGGTAAGTAAGTAGAGACGCAAACCGCTAATCTTACTAAAAGAGAAAAAGAAAATGCAGAACCTACGATGTGCTCGTCACGCGCAGGCGACGGTGCACTACTCCCCTCTCCAACGAGAGAGAAGTTGGAGCCCGTAATACCGAGACGACGCGAGGAATCGAAAGAGCACCGAGACGAGATTCAACCAAGAACGAAGTCAAGTCCTAAGAACAGTCCACGTACTGGACGTTCCCAGAGTCTTGGACCTACCGTTACCGAACGTAGATCACCGAAACGGCAACCTCCACGTGCACCATCTGTGACAAAGGATATGAAGGTATTTTTAAAATGTCATTACTTATTTTTTCTATTAATGTAGGATGTTCATAAAATGTGGTCAAAACTTCGAGGGATTTGTTTGTAAAATTAGTTTTTTTTTTCCACGAAGTTCACGTTTTGGGATCATCCTATATAAATCGAGCGTGTTTCTTCATTTTCGTTTAATTTTCGTTTTCGAAGGAGAAAGAAAGAGAGAAGGAATTTAAGGATAAAGATAGAGATCAAAAGGATAGAAGCGCTGAAATCGAGAGACAACGACCAAGTGAGTATTATGATACGAATAAATAAAACGTTCTATTATTGTGTCGTATTGTTCGAACGAAGAACGTGAAAAGAGATGATATTCTTATAAAGTCGATAAACGTTGAACGAGCTTTAAATTGAGAGTAGAATTAAAATTTCTAGTGACAGCGGAGCCTCAACTGAATGGCGATGCAACGGGAGGTGATTCAAGCGTGGCATCAACTCCTCCATCGCAAACTCGTGTTATCTCAGCTGGTGCTGGTACTTGGATCGATGATGAACCAGTCGTGAAGAGTCCACCAGAGCCAACGCGTGTAAAATCGCCAGAACAAATGATTATGCGCTCTCCTGAACCGGTTAACTGGACAGTGCCCCTCGATACTGGGAAGACGTTTACCGTTACACAAAACGTCAGAGAGGGTAAGCGAATGCGATAAATGATATATTTACAGATCGATATTCATTATTAGAATGCATTAAAAAAAAAAAAGAAAACAAATTATAAACAGAGAAAATTCTTAAAAGTCATTGCTATTATTTTTATAATGTGTTAAGGAAGGAAAAAAAATTATAAAAAAATATACTTAGTCCAATACCTAAATTACTACACAAAGATACTTAAAAGGAACTTCATTTCCACGAAGAGCCCCTAACGCGTCCTCATAGTGAAGCAAAGACGTGGGCACCGTCCTGCGTACCGTCGGCACCGCAATCAGCACCTCCGGAACTAGCGGCTCAGCACAAGTCGCAGCATCATTCTCAACATTCTGGTTATAAGTCGCCAGAAAGTGAGAGCGTCTCTCTTGGCAGTTTCGGTGGAATTACCGATCAAAAGGAGGACATAGATTCGGGACGTGCAAGTCCTTGTTCGTTGCCGACAAAGGTGGAAAATGTGTCCGTTGGAGAATCCGTGATCACGCCTGGTCAAGACGAAAAGGTGAACTAATATGCGTAATTTCCATATAAAAGTTTGATTCTTTTGAGATTTCTGAACGATTGGTATTTATTAATAGAAATCATACGATGCTGGTGGAGAACAGGACAAAGGAGAAACAGTGAAATCGATAGGTAGTAGCAATATAAAATGTCTCGAGGACCCTATGTTCGAATTAGAACGTAAAAAGATCGAGTCGGATGCACCTACGACAACAACACCAACAACAACGGCGACGACGACAACGACATCGGCGTCGAATTTATGGCGTGGTCCGAATGCAGGTAGCGAAGGAACTGCAGGAGGAGGTGGCGGTGGTGGTGGAGGTGGTAGTAATGGAGGTGGAGAAACAGGAACGCCTATCAGCAGCACCACAACCACCACCAGCGCCACGGGTGGTTATCATGTGTTAGAGGCACCGCCAGTTCAGATGATACCAGGTACGGCTCATCGTTCTACGGCGACCGATGTCTTCGAAAAAGCACGAAACCGCTTCGATAAGTTCTGGGGAAAGGGTAGTCCCGCTGAGAATTAGAATCCTACGAATTAAATTAGTAGCTATGACCGCGACAATGAATTCAAAGAGGAGGGGAATACGTACGTGCAGAACGAGAGCAGAGTTGTTCATGAGAAGTGATCAAGGAGAGGGAGAAGGTGGGAAAAAGGAGTTTGTTTATAAACTTCCAATGGAGTTCCTGACATCAACAGCTATCCCGTCGTTTCCTTCGTTCGTAAAACGTTACAAAAGTTCAAACGCGCTTACACATGCGAGCACGTACAATTATTTAATCATGCAATTGGAAGCTATTGTAGATGGAATAGATATATCAGGTTTTTGTACGAGCGTTAGAAAGAATTCAAGACTCCGAAGAAGGTACATTTTTTATTAGGAGATAAGAGATATAAACGAAGAAAGAAAGAACGAACGAACGAACCAACCAACCAACCAACCAACCAACCAACCAACCAACCATTAGATAGAATCCCGATTTAATGGTTATTGCTGTGGAAGAAGACAGTTAAAGAGAAGAAAACGTGCGAGCGAAAGCAACGGCAGGATCGCAGATATGGATGAGTATAAAGGCTTTGAGGATTCCTTTCGGGATTAAGTTTTCGAAACGTTACAGTTCGCGTCTCTCATATTCGTTAGTGTGTTATATAATATAGCCGTCACGTGTGAGTGACAACACCGAACAACATCTTGTATCGAGATCCATCATGTAAGTAGACGTTGAGTGTCTGAAGGATAGGTATCGATGTCGTAAAGTTCTGGAAGCTACGTGCGGATACATATAAATTATAAATTGTACTGATATTAAATTCGTCGATAATGATATTTTCACGTACATAAAAATCAATATCACATTCGTGGTAACCGTATGTATAATATAAATTTGTTCTTTTATATACATACATACATCAGTATTGAATATTTAAAGTAAATGCAAATACTTATACGTAAACGTACGAAACTTCCTTTACGTTAGATTCAAGTAATCGCGAAAGACCATCCCGTAAAAGTGCCGAGAGGCATTTTTTTTGTTTATCTTTTTGTTTTCGAAGTGCTTGGAGAATTTTAATCAAGAAGAAATATATATATATATAAAATAATAATAAAAACAAAAAAAGAGATAAAGAAAGCACGTCGACTCGACTGTTAAGAAAGACGCAATGCAAGGCTTGTCATGCACCACTCTTTTTAGAAGCAAAAAGAAAAAGGTACATAGCCTTCAGCTACTTCATGCGTTTTATATTTATAAAATCTAAAAACACAAGGATACACGTTGTATATGTATGCGTATGCACCGGTGCATATGCTTAAAGGTGTGTTGTTGTGTGTGTACAATACATACATACGTTTGATATACACATGACTGCACATCTAGATATGAACTAATGCATATGCCTACAAATGTATTGTTGATGTGTAAAATACATATGTTCGGTATACGTATGACACACGCATAGAGGATGCATGTCGTGCAAGCGCGCGCGTACACACACACATACACACATATATATATACAGTACATATATAAAAAAACATAATATAAAAGAGAAAAAAATAAACACAGGTAATACACGAATAACACACACGCGTGTTATATATATATATATATATAACACAGATATACATGCACGCGCGTTACTGAAAAGAGAACGACGAATAATTAACATTCGGAGAAAAGTCCCGCAGGCAACTTCGGCAAGTGGAACTACCTCCTTAGAGAACGCGTCTCAATCTTTTATAACTATATTCATGAAGAAATTTTTCACGAGCTTACTCGTTACTCCGATAATTAACTTGCTTCGTAGGAGAGAAGAAGAAAAAGAAGAAGAAGAAGAAGGAGATGATGACGATAACGATAACGATGATGATATAATTGATTATAATAATTAATGATTAATAATAACGATGAGAAAAAGAAAAAGAAAAAAATAAATGAAAAAAAATTGAAGAAAATTAATGGTAAACTAAGAATAAAATAATTCCCGTACATGCTATAAAGAAAGATTATTTACCGAATATTTAGTATCGAAATGAATGAAAAAAAAGAAAAAAAACGAAAAAAAAATAAGATATGATCTTAATCCACAAGTATATAACGGTGCATTGATATGTATTACCTTGTACGGATGCCGACAAAAAAAAATGGAAAAAATACAAAGAAAAAGAAAAATCATTGAAATAAATACAACAGTTCGTCCATGTATGGTTCGTTACGTCGCAGAAAACAAGCGATTTATTTCGCGAAACAAGCATAAGAGACCCTCTTTTTATTGCTGAGTGATATTTTAAAACCCGCGCAAGGGTTTGGCGAATTTAATAAGAAAACAAATACGCCGGCTACGAGAATAATTCAATTATTTCGCGCGCAAAAATCGAAGAAAAAAAAAAAGATATAATATAACTCGAGAACGTAGGGAACGTTGTTCTTCGATCGTCCGCATGTGTGCCCTATGATTTCTCTCCTTTTTAATACGAATATTTTTGCTAGGAAACAATATTTCAATATATAATACATTAGAATCGACGCGAGATAAGGTTTTTGTCTTCGTAAGGAAAAAAAGAAAGAAGAAGAAGAAAAAAATTATGATGAAAAATAATAAGATAAAGAAAAAATGGGCAGCGGGCTAAAAAAATAATTGGTAATTGGTGCTAATCGTATTGAAGGAAGTATCATCGAAAGTATCGTAAAGAGGAGAAGAAAAAGAAGAAGAAGAAAAAGAAAAACAAAATGAAAAAGAAAAAGAAAAAGGGTGACGATAGGACACGATTCTCTCTCTCTTTCTCTCTCTCTCTCTCTCTATCTCTCTCTCTCTCTCTCTTTATCTATCTCTCTCTTTCTCTCTCATTGTGAGATAGTATTCGCTTATATATATATTTGTTGCAAAATGACGAGAAATTCTAGGCCCGTAAGAAGAACGTTCGGTGAGATACCTATACATAAAAAACGTAATAATACGTGAAAAAAAGAACATGAACAAACATATATACATACATATATACATACATACATACATAACACACACACACACATATATATATATATATACACAAACGCGTACACATTTAGTTCTTTAATTTCGTTCAAACGAATATTTCATCGACTGTGCGCTTTCGACGTTGTCTGTCAAGGATAACGCCTATTGTTTGCATATTTTTTATTAGACAAAGATTAACCTCGAAGACGAAGAGGCTAATGAACTTTACCTAACGTTAAGCGATAAGCGAATATACGTAAGTATAATACACAATGGCCAGGATCGAAAGCGAGAATTTTCGTTTGTAGGATCGTCCGGACGAAGCAGCTCTCGAAATTTAAGTTTTGAAATAATCTAAGAAAGGAAACAAAAAAGAAAACAAAAAAGTACCTCACACAAGGACCCTTTCTTTATCTCCTATTTCCCCTCCTTCCTTCCTTCCTCCCTCCAACTTCAACAACCCCTTTCCTTCCTCACACGCTTTCTCTCCTTCCTACTCCTCCTTCCTCTTCCTCCTGATATTCACATTTTTTGTTTGCGTTTAAGGACCCAACCCTAATTCCGCAACCCTTCAAACCCTCTTCCCGCTTTCGAAATATGCACGCGCGTTTACACGATACGTCGGTAATACCACACTCCATCCAGATTCACGTCCAAAGACAACCAATCGTACTGAAACAGCATAGCGATATAGTGATAATGATAATAATAATGATTAACGATATAATGATAATGATAATGATAAAATGATACTGATAACGATAATGATAATGGTACTACACAAATAAAAACCAAAAAAAAAAAAAATAAACATTACAAACGAAAATAAAAAAAGAAACAAAAAAAAACATATTAACGTAGAAAACAGAAAAGAATTATTGGTGGAATGAACCATTGAAACAACGGTAACAAAATGAAAAGATTAAAGAATGAACGATATAATGAATAAAGCTGGAATGGATAAGAAATCATCAAAGTATGTTAATCACATTAGGACGCAGAAACTGGAAGACAGTGTTTAGAACTGGCGATCGTTGACGATGTCGATTTTGATCTGTAAGATCTCGTTACTTCCTTCGAATATATATACAAATATATATACTTACATGCATACTCAATGTATATTTTGAGCTGATTATATTATTATCGATCCATTTAAATTGGGGATCGATTATAACTCGTATTTATTATAACGATATACACGAATACACACGCAATGTGATTTAACGTTAAATTCAAGAGAGGGAAATATATTATACAAAAAACAAGATCTTACAATCAGAATATCGGCATCGTCGTCGACCGATTAAATCGATATAAAATATATACATAACATACGTATATAAAAGAAAGAAAAAACATCATCCCCTTCTCTCCTCTGAACCTCCCTCGCGATAACTTCAAAGAAAAAGAAAAGAAGAAAAACAGGACAAAAAAAAAAACAAGTAATTACTATTACACAAGAATAAAAACGAATGGCTAAAAATCTCTGCTATAATAGTTTTTTTTCTTTTCTATAATTGCACCAATTTAACTTCGAAAACTACGCTTTTTCTGCGACCCACCCTATACATATTATTATCCTATATCTATTTCAAATCCACAATTCTCCGAAGAGTATAAAAGAGAAATCATTCCAATTTCTACGATTGTAAAGAATAACGTCGTGTTTTTTAAAACTTCATTTTTTTCAGATTGTCTTGAAGATTGATTCTTCTCATTAGATTTCAATTAAATTGCATCATTTTGTAGATAATATGAAATATAAAATAAATATAATTTATTTTTATATACTTTTTTGTTTCAAATATATATATTATATTCTACAGTTTAACTAATACATAAATTGTAAGTTTAGAAAATTATTATTATCCGACGTTTATTCTTTTACAGCAAAAGAAATTATGTTCTCGTACCAAATCATAAAGCATCCTTAAAATAAATAATATTTCTCTCCTCGATATACATACATTAAATATAAATCAGTAGCAAGCTGATTATTAATATATAATATATGTGATAAGCGATGAATTATTCCAACCAATAATCTTGTAAGGATGAGCGACAAGGATTCACATATACCTAACATATTATTCATTGCTACCACAAGAAACTAAACTAAACTAAAATATAAATTAAAATAAAATAAAGTTAACTAAACTAAACTAAATTAAATTAAATTAAATTAAATTAACTTATAAACGTATAAAAAATTAATGTCAAAACAGATTTATCGGAAACGATGGTAGATCGATCGAGAAAGCCAACGTCTTCTCTACGAGGTTTTGTCGCTTTTCGCTCATCAGTTTTCTTAAGAGTCGTATAGCTTCATATAAACGTTTAAAGCGCTAAAAAATATTAAATAATATCTATATATGAGGTGTAGCGGAAACAAATAATAATATGCGATGAGATCAACAAGCAAGCAAGCAAGCAAGCAAACAAGCAAGCAAGCAAGCAAACGTGCGAACGAGAGGAATGGAAAATGATCGAAAGAAATAAATTATTTCAATAATTTCATCGACTATTGTAAAAGAGAAGCATTGATATTACTAATTTCGTTTGCAAGAGACAAAAAAATAGACCGTGCGCTTTCACCTCTTGTTTGAAGAAAAAGAAAATGATGGAAGGAGAAAAAATAATATATACCTTAATAGATGCTTGTTTATATGGCATATGCTTGTTCCTTAAATAACCGAATCGAACACACGGCACGAGTTAAATAACAAACAAACAAAATAATCCTAAAATTTATTAAGGATAAAAATAATACCCTTATTCCCAAAAAAAAACAATTAATAAAATAATATGAAAGAAAAAATTAGATGTACGGCACTACGAAGGTACTATTACATTCACGGGTTATAAATAAAATAAAATAAAATAAAATAAAATAAAATAAAAAAAGGAACGAGACGAACGAATACGAGAAACGTCAGCGCATGCATCAGATATATGAAAGAGCCGTAGCCGTTGAATTATTATTAAATATAATTTTTCAATCCCGCGCGTAAATTCGATTACGCACAATAACACACACGAGGTACTACTATATATTTATTGGATTAGTCTCGGACAACTAGAAACGATATAATTAATGAAATAAATCGACGATTCCTATAGAAACTTTTATGCGACAATACGTATCATTTTTTTACGGATTAACAACAACAAAAACAACAAGAAGAAAAACCATCGTACGACTACTAATGGATGGATAAATATTTCGTTGCACAATTTTCCACAGGACTATATGAACGAAAAAAAAAATAAAATAAAATATATATAAAAAAAAAAAAAGGAAAATGAAAATAAAAATGAATGATTGAAATTTCGACGCCATGATTAGTAGAGACGCTATTTAAGCATTAGGTAAATACTTTTATACGATTTACGAACGTATCTCTCTCTCTCTCTCTCTCTCTCTTTCTCTCTTTTTTTTTCTCTTCTTTCTCTTTTCTTCTTTTTTTTCTTTTTATAATTCTCTTAATTAACGTTAGAATATTTGAGTGAATGTAATAGCGCCTTAGCGTGATTCGTAATTAACAGACAGAAAGAAAGAGTTCGAGTGTACAGATCGGATCATGATTGAGAGTCAAAATGAAAACGCAATGTGTTCTTTTTGGCTGATTTTCGTAGTTTGCATAATTATGTCGCCTATTATATAAAAATGCGTATTCTTCCTCGATTTGTCCGATCTGCACCGCGTTACATATCGAAGGCGCATCTCACACAAGTTCGCACTGCCCGTCCAGATCCAATCTAAACTTTAAAAAGAAAAGAATAATTGTCAGAATATAACATCCATGATCTCTTTATTCCAATCGTATCTCTTTAACATCAGATAAATGAAAATAATATAATACAGATAAATAATGATGATGCTCGATTCGACATAAAATTCGATAGCTCTCTCTTTCTCTTTCTCTATTTATTATAATCACGTTTATTATTAAGCAATAATAATGCGTTTAGAAAAAATCAGTTTATTTATATATTATATATTATATATTATATGGGCCGCTCATTTGTTAAATTGATTAACCAGTAAACGAGACAAAAAAGTTGTGGAAAAAAATGGCATCACTTTTTTATACGTAGATCATTTTAATTTTTAAATTTGTACGGCGATAATTATTGAAAAATTTCGTTAGATTATATATAAGAATATTTAAAATAATTTATTCTATTTAATATATATATATAATAATGAATTTCTTGAGATTATTTTTTGGAGTATTAAAATGATACGCTGTTCGAGTAAATTCGAAGATGCACGTTATGAGATTTACTCCTTAAAATAAAAAGTAGATCGTTAATAAAGTTATATAATATATTGCGATATTATTTATTATTCAATGACTATTTTCTCATTTGGTGTTGTTAAGCCTAATAATTAAAAGAAGTTTATTTTTAATCTAAAAAGTTAAACATCAAAGAAGGCTCTCTCTCTCTCTCTCTTGTTAGAGGCCATTTAGGCTGTTAAATTTTTTACAAATTCTATAAGTCGAGTTAATCGCTTTTTGCCTGTGAACGGCTCATATATAAACTAAAAAATAATTCGTTTCTGTGAATTAAGTGGAATAATGAAAAACAAATGAGTGAAATTTATTTTAAAATCAAGGAAAGTTCCTTCACGCCAAATGAACATGTAAAAAGATCGTTTGTATACCACGAACATAAATTGAGCCAGTAATTATAAAAATTGTGATTGAGAGAAGTAAAAAATTATTTTAAAAAAATACAATTTATTACGTAAATCGTATTCGACCTAATTATACGAATTACGCAATAAAGAAATTTTTGAAAATTTTTTACTTGTTAGATTACAAATTTTCATTAATCACCAATTTAATTAAGAAAACTCCGAATGTTTAAAATATAAAAAAAATCACGCATTTCCTCTATGATTTGTTAAATAACATACTTTTGTAAAGTAGACATGCGTCTGAGAGTTAACGTAAATGTAAAAGGGTTAACAACGATTATATCTCACGATCGATGAAATGAAAAGAACAAAAAAATAAAAAAACGAAAAATAAAAAGAAAATGAAGTAGAAGAAGAAGATGGTAAAAATAAAGTCGAATGCCAATTAAAATTCAGCGAATGCGGGCTGAATCTTTTATTGTTAAAGCTAGCGAGTTATAAACAAATTTCTTATACATATTATTCAGTTTCGAGCTTTAGCTCTTGAGAGAAACTTTACCACTTTGTTGATAAACACTCTTGGGGATCATGTGTTCAAACGTCCAATGTTCGTCATTATAATTGGAGAAGAAGAAGAAAAAAAGAAAAAGATGATTAAGATGAACGAGACTTCGATGCTTTCATTTTCACACGATTTACGCTTTCTCTGTTACACGAAATCGTGTTACGATGTTAGCAGATATCTATGTCATATAGAGAGTTCCAATATTCCTTGAATATTTCCCCCCGTGCCTACGACGTTAAGTGATCGTGCATTAAAAAATATAAATAAACGATTTTTCGTGCAGATGGGACACACAACGACAACACAGACCATTATTATACATTTTTCAATACTCGTCCCACGGGTAGTAAACTTTCTTACCAAAAGAAGAAAATATAAAAAGAAGAAGAAAACGATAGGACATGCGTTATAAAAGAAAAATACGTTAAATAACTTATTTCTAATGTAAAAATCGATTGGATTGTATTCTCTACGTCCCTCTATATTCTTGGTTCTTTTTTTAATTATTAATTTCTTTTTTTATTAAATGCGAATACCGTGTCAGTGCGTCATTACACACCGATACGTTTTCCCATTGAAACATAGGCTGTGAATAATCGAGTATGCAGATGTAGCGTGTATACGGAGTATGTGTTATAAATCACACAATTTAAAAAAAGTAGAAAGAAAATTTGCATCGTCGACATACATAAAGCCCCACTACGCTTCCGTACAAAGCTCGAACGAATGATTAATAAAAGATGAAAGCTAAATTATTCGCTGGCTAAAACCAAATGCAATTGTTCATTCGAACGAATAAAAAAAATACAAGAAAATAAATAAATAATGATTACACACGGTCGCAGGAATTTTGTTCTACTATATACGCTTTAAGATTTTTTAAGCGGTGATATAAGAAGCGGACGTGCAAAATTAAATGGCATTTCGATCACTCGTCGAAGTACGAAAGCTAAATTAATTCATTCATAAAATAAATTAGTGTGTTCTGTTCAAAAATCATATATGAATTATATGTACGACATTCTAATTTTTTGTACAATAGAAAACAAATCTCAATGCGCGCTTTAAAGCCATACGAAAAAAAAACACGACTGTTCGACCCTTTCTAATCTTTAAATATATATATATACATATATATATATTAAGATTTCCTGATTAATCTGCATCCTTACTTTATATTTTCTCTGTACCGATGGTGGTCCAACCATTTCAGTGCATAGTCGAAAATTACGGGCCTTTGAAATAAATCGGCGAACGTACACAGGAGGGAACCGCAAAATTTTAATCGATACTATAAAGAATAATAATAAAAAAAAAAAGAAAAAAAAAGATTTTGGTTGTTAATTGTTGTGTAAAATTTCGCTTAAATAAATAAGCTTATCACATTCTTTTCCCCTGGACTTCAACGAAATTATAATCATCATTACGTTTAAAAATTACCTTTGAAAATAGATTTTTTCTCTCTCTCTCTCTCTCTCTCTCTCTCTCTCTCTCTTCAACATTTAGAATATTATATCCTTATTATTTTTCTTTACTTCAAAATATAGTCTTTTAAAATCATTAGTTTATATAATATTTACATATTTTAATTTAATAAAAATAATAAATATATAATAAATAATGCTTTTTTTATTAATGGTGTTAATTAAATACAATTGAGGTAAGAATATTAGCAATATACATCAGTCTTTAATACAAACTTTCAATAGATAATATATTTACGGCACTATTGTATAAGAAATATAGTTGCATTATATTATATATATAGAACTTTACAATAGAAAAATCCTATAAATATATAGCAAGAATTTGTAAAGATTGAATTATTAGTAACTTTAAAATAAGATAAATTTTAATAGATGGCTCCGTCATCCATATTATCTTCTTCATCATCGTAACCTTCTCCATTATCAAAATAACTATTTACGTAATCAGTTCCTTCATCCATTTCCTCATCTACTTCGTCTCCATCTACACCCACTTCTTTCTCTTCTTCTTCTTCTTCCTCTACTTTTTCTTCTTCCGATTCCAATACTTCACCTTGTTGATTAATCTCCTTTTTCTCTAACTCTTGTAATTTAGATTCTACATCAACCACTTTCTGTTTTTTCTTAGGCACTGTTGCTGCTAAAGCTTTTTTTCTACGAATAGAAGATGGTTTTAATTCTTCTGGTATTTTAGACCAGTCATACTTAGTTTCATAGCTACTTTTATCCGTCATCAAATCTTGAAAACGATCTGAATAACGTTCAACATCTTTCTTTACTTCAATAGGTCTCACATTAAAAGAAGATTCTTTTAAATATTCGGCAAAGTCCCTTTTCAATTCCAATAAATAACTCATTTCATTAGTAATGGTAAAAGGCAATGGCTTATACTCTAATATAGGATATTTTGGTGGAGGTTCTAAAGATTTATGCATCATAGCTTCAGCTTTAGTAAGTCCTAATTGTTCAAAAGTAAAAGACATAGAACCTTTTCCATGTCCTCTTCCTGCCATGATTAGAAAGTTCTTAGATAAATAATATACACTAATATGAAATTAACTTAAACTTTTTGCGTGTTAAGTTTTTGTTCTGTTTCAGCAACACTTTCTGTTTTAGTAAAATTTTGTTTTTCAGAAAAAGATTCCTTATTATAAATTACTTTAACAATGAGAGAACACGACGGGCACATAGCTTCATCATCACCAGATATAAGATCTGCCTTTGATATTTGAAATTGATCACCACAAGGACAGGGATAGTAATAAATTTCTCCTTCTTCGTCGTATTCAAAATCTTCGATTTCCACTTCGTCGTGATATACTGACATAGTACTAGTTTTCTAAATATCTATAGAACTTATAGGTTAACTGAAAAACACGTGTTCCAACCTCCAAAAATTAATAAGATATGCAACATATGAGGCATTTTCAAGGACAGTAGTATTATAAGTAACAAATTCCTAAAACGACTTGACTATTGTAAAAACGATTTAAATTCATTATTTAAATGAAGTATAATTATTATTTAGTAAGATTATAACACTTGCGAAGTTTTAATGGTATACACTTAAAAAGTACTTTACATTTAAATAAGACATATTTATCACATATTCCTAAATAAAGAGAAAAAGAAACAAAAATAAATTTAAAATCCCTTTTTGTTCGAAGATTAGGGTATCATATCGAAAATATGAAAAATGTGGCCAATAGAATTGCATGTCAGGTATAAGACTAGATATCGTCGAATCAGAAGTACTAGAGGTCGAATAATCTAATTGGCTGAGGGAATTCAAACTAATTTGGATAACCAATCGTAATGCTCGTATGATCGCAGAACCAATTAAGGTCGCGTTTACTAAGTAGTGTATAAGCGACGAAATTAAATCATTCCGGATCTCGCGGGATCTGTCTTCCAAGTCGTAAGGGCCGTAGAAAGTAGTGTCAATAAATGTGAAGAAAGGGCACCGGTAGTTTTACGTTTTGCATCGTCGTGTTTTTCTAACGTTAAATTTAAAGTGATTAAGGTAATCGCGAACTCCTTAGCGTATTGGTTCGTGAAAGATTTGTTAAAGTTTTTTAATTGTTGCGTATATGCAGGCGGAACCGCGTGCGGGCGGTTCCCACGCGTCCGTGCAACAAGTGTCAGACGGTAGCGGCCGATTATAACGGACAAATATAACTAATCGAAAGACACGTGTTATTATAAACACGATTAGTGCATGGTGTTTATTGTTTATCTTGTGAATATTTTCAATCCCGGTGAGGATGGGTTGTGCTGTAAGCACCACCGGAGACAAAGAAGCCGCTGAAAGGTCCAAGAAAATCGACAAAGATCTAAGGGCCGATGGCGAGCGGGCCGCCAGTGAGGTCAAACTCCTCTTACTTGGTATGTTTATTCTTCTAAATTTTCCTTAATATTTTATAAGAATTGAATCGTTTTATCAGTTGCATTATCGTATAATTATTTAAATCGATTTTATTCCTACGAATTTGGTTTTTATGTTTTTAATCAAGGAAATGTTCAGCCATTAGTTTATTGAAAAAGAGACATATATGATTTCATGTACATAATGTAATTGTTTTCTTCTACTTGATTATTAATATTCTTAAGAAAAATAAAATAATAAAAACAAATTAATATCATACGTTCTTATTTTAACGTTAAAATATTTATTATATATATACATATATATATATATGTAGTTTTTGATGTCTCACTTTGTTGCATACATATATGTCAAACCATTATTTACGCTTTTCCTTGAAACGCGCCGCGTAATCATTCTGAAGAGATGATGCATCTCTGAAATCCTATTCACTTTTTTTCTTTCCGGCAATTAACGAGTACTCAACCACAACTCAATTACTAAGAATAAATAAAAGGATTTTTCGAATGGCGCGACGTTGGTGCGCATGTCATATGTATTTCTGATACTTGTTGCATTCGATAGCATATATAATTTCATACGAATTTACACAATATATATACAATAGAAAATTAAAAATATATTATCTTTCTCGAGAAATTCTCAAATAAGAAAGTTTTTATTTAAATTCTTTTACAAGCTATTTTAAATTAACAAAATTAACGTTGTTACAAGTAAATAATTATTATTCAATAAGATTATACTTTTAATTCTTTCTTTTTAAGGAGCTGGAGAATCTGGCAAATCAACGATAGTAAAACAGATGAAAATAATTCATGAAACTGGGTATAGTAAGGAAGAATGCGAACAATATAAGCCAGTAGTATATAGTAACGCAATACAAAGTTTAATGGCAATAATCAGAGCTATGGGGCAACTAAGAATTGATTTTGCTGATTCTAGTAAGGCTGTAAGTGTTATATTTAAAAAGGGTAAACCTCTTATTATTTCTTTTCTTATTTTTTACAAGTAATACTAATCTTTTAAATTTATTATAATCGTGCATTAGGATATAGCTCGGCAATTCTTCACCCTAGCTTCAGCAGCTGAGGAAGGTGAACTTACTGGAGAGTTAGTGTTATTAATGAAAAGACTGTGGCAAGATGCAGGTGTACAACTTTGTTTCACACGCAGTAGAGAATATCAGTTGAATGATTCTGCTGCGTATTATCTAAATGCTCTTGATCGTATAGCACAACCTAATTATATTCCTACTCAACAAGATGTCCTTAGAACACGTGTGAAAACTACAGGAATTGTGGAAACTCATTTTTCATTTAAAGGATTACACTTCAAGTATGTTATTTTTGTTAATTATAGTTGTATTATTAATTAATTTTGATATATCGAGATGATGATAACTTAATTTAACAGAATGTTTGATGTTGGTGGTCAACGGTCAGAGAGGAAAAAATGGATACACTGTTTCGAAGGTGTTACAGCCATTATATTTTGTGTCGCTCTCAGTGGGTACGATTTAGTCCTTGCAGAGGATGAAGAAATGAATAGAATGATCGAATCAATGAAGCTATTTGATTCTATATGCAATAGCAAGTGGTTCGTTGAAACGTCGATTATATTGTTTCTTAACAAAAAGGATCTTTTTGAAGAAAAAATTGCTAGAAGCTCGTTAACCATTTGTTTTCCGGATTACAAAGGTGCTAACAACTATGATGAATGTTCATCTTTTATTCAAATGAAATTTGAAAATTTAAACAAAAGGAAAGATCAGAAACAAATTTACACACATTTCACATGTGCCACAGATACATCTAATATACAATTTGTATTTGACGCTGTGACCGACGTCATTATTAAGAATAATTTAAGCAATTGTGGATTATTAAGCTAAGTGTTGCAATACTCCATTATTTTATTAAATGTAAAAAAATCTTTCCAAATGTTGGAACAACAATCAATTTATAGACATGACAAAAGAGAGACTGTATTAAAACTGTAAAGAAAGGGAGGGGAAAACAGTTTATTATCATGTAAACACATGTACTAATCTCATAAGACTTTTACTTTGACATCTCATTAACATTTAGTATATCCTATATTCTTTTTTTTTATTAGGTATTTTTCCTTGCTAGATCCTATATTTTTTAACACAATATCTTTTTGTATTATTATCTATCGACAATGAGTCACTTTTAGTTTCATCTGTGAATTTAATTCCGGGTTAATGCGCGCAATATATATAATATATATATATATATATATTCATCAATATATATAAATATACATATATATCTATAATAATCACACTCGCGAAATTGTTAATTTATAATTAATCTGGATTTGTAATAATCGCTTTTTTTCCTCATCTATAAAAGGATAAAGCGCGCAAACGGAAGATCTTTTAATTTTGTATTAATTGTGTATTTAATATTGAGATCAGGATCTAGTTACCTATTAATCTAAGACTTTCTTTGCAAGTCAACAACGAATTTTACATTGATTTATTTAAACATAACTATGTAAGTTTAAATAATATCAATGTATCATTTCAATATGTGTTATTGCATCACAAACGAATGCTGTGTGCAAAATTAATTTAAAATCATGAAAGAATAAAACACAATCGTTATGTAATTAATAGTGTGCGACAATTTTTCCTCAAAAATTTGTAAACGACATCTTCGATAAATTTAGTTTTTTTTATGAAGGGAAAATACAAGAAACTCACATCGTCAATGACTTTATAAAATTAATAAAATTGAATGGAATGAATAATGATGTATATAAATATACCTAAATGGATTTACATATTAATATAAATGTCCTGATATTGAAATAATTTTTTATACTTATGACATATCCGTGATGCATTGTTTGAACACTGCCATTTGTTGAGTCATTCTTGTACTTTCTGCTTCTGATGTCATCATCAATTCAAAATGATTAAAATGCGGCTCGTGTGAGGAATCGTTATATATCGGATGTATTCATTTTTGTACATAATTTATTTGCTAAAATGGATTAATATGTTCTAACTAAAAGCATACTCTTTTCCGGATTTATGTTCACAGCCATTTACATTGCTTTACACATGATCTTAATTTTTTTTTTTGACAGGCACAGCGCTTTGTGTTTACAGTATATTTATATATAAATTTTTCATACACATACGCACATAAATTTCGTAAAACAGATTTTATATATATATATATATATATATATATGTATGATCCTACTTTGTATAAAGTATAAAGGGACTAACTTTATATAAATATATATAACTCCGTTTAATAGGAACACAAATAAATATTATCTCAATTGATATAAAAATTAAAAGACAGTTATATGCTATTTAGATAAACAAAATTTCTTTTTTACGAAACAATATTAATTCATAATTGATAATATATTCATTAGATGTAGCACTGCGGATTCATCTTTGCAGCTTAAAATATTTTTATAATTAAAATTCTAAACTATAACTATATATAATAATAATAAAAATTAAATATAGATATATTTCGGTGTTTTAGGAATGTTTTAATTCGTTTTCTACGGATGTAATTATTATTTGATAGAGAAAGAGAAAAGGAAAAATAAAAAATAAATAATATAAACACGCACGCGATATACCTATCGAATAATTATTAGGAAAATTTCACTTTCTTGTTAATAACAAGACATTTTTTCATTTTTCTAAATGTTATTAAAATTACACCAAATTTTATATTTTTTTATTCCAAAAATATTTTAGATTAATATTCGATCATGTGTGAATTATTTCGAAGAATGTTCCCAGTTTCATTAAGCATTGTCTCGTTGAAAAAAAAATGTAAATTCTGATGGAAGAAAATGATTAGAACGTATAAAAATATTTTTAAATGACCTCTCCAAAAATATTCTTTTACTTTCAGATGAAGAAAATAGTTTATAAGTGTGGGAACGACATTTTTCTTGCCTATTTGTTCAAGTGTCTTTGTGTTGCTACTTTACAGTAAGCAAGGAATCTTAATTTTGTACTACTTTGACAATAGCTATTTTTTATAACATCGAATAATATATATGCATTTGGCGGTATACAAAGCTGTATAACAGAGAATTACATTTTGTCTTAAGTTACAATGTGCATCATTTTTTTATTACCCCTTTTTTCATCATATATATATTTTTTTTTCATAGATAAATTAATAGCTGTTTTCTATTAAATTCATAAATAGTTTTCTATCTTGCAACATTTGAGATACATCAAGCCATGTCTCAAGCTAATCAAATCTACAACAAATGTCATGGATTTTGTTTATAAATTATGCACTATAATTTAAGCGCAGCATTGTATATCGTACCATTGTATCATATATCAAACACATTATATTTATTTTATTTTGGAATAATTCTCTAGTTCTCCCATAAACCGAAATTTTTTTTTGAGGAATTATTTCATAATCCTTGTATTTGTTTTTAATCGTTAAAGTTTAAGCCATTTTTCGTTTACTTTGTAAACAATATATAATCTTGTGATATATATATCATCAATATATATCATCATCATTATAAACATAGGTGTCATGAATAGTAATTAAAGATTGTAAGTATACAAAAATCTTATGGAACCACTTGAGTATTATTATTTTTTAGAAGAACTTGAACCAATGACATGGTACGGTAACAAGCACTTCCCCATTGATATTTTGTATACAGTTAAAGGACTGGTCCTAGCCACAAAATAGATTTGGAAATCTCATTACGATACAGTGAGAAAGAGTGGCTTTTATGGAAGCAAAAGAGAACTTTGCCTTATTAATCTCATTTCTCTATTTAGTGTCATAAATATTTATATGTAAGATGACAATAATACTCTAAATGAGGACTAATGTAAATGCTGTCTCTAATGTGGATTTCTTGCTGGAATAGGTGGACCACCTGACGTTCTTGCAGGAACTGGTGGTGGAACTGACGATACAGGCAAGCTAGGTGGTGCATGCTGTGGTGGAGGAGGAATTTGTCTTTGCGGTAACGGAGGAGGTATAGAACTTGGAGATTTGTTTAATGACTCTTGGGAAGGATCTGTACGTGGCAATGGCGGTGGTGGCCTAGTTGGTGCAGGATAATTAGGAAATCCATCTAATATTTCTTCGTAAATTGCAGATTCTGGTGACGATCTTTCCACTTGATTAGATTCGGCTCTATCCTTAACTGATGTCGTAGAAAACTGATTAGGTAATACGCTAAATACGCCTGCGTGCGGAATTTGTTTTCTCTCTTGGTACGGACTTTTAGGTGGTTGAGATGGTCTTCCTGGCGGAGCTGGCCTAGGTGGTGGTGTAGAACCATTTGTATTTCCTTTATTAGCCGATGGATGTTCAGCAATTCCTAATTGTTCTAATTTCGGCAAGGAAGTTTTTGAGACAGGCGAGAAAACACTAGATTGTGATACTGTAGTGTTACTACATATTTCAATTTCTTTATCAATAAGTTGCATCCAATTAGGTGACTTTAATGTTAAAGTTAATGCTTGACCACAGACATGTGTCATTCCTTTTTTCGCAGCAGCTAAAGCACATTGTCCATCTCTAAAGGTAACCCAGATTGTTTCTCCAACAAACCTCACGAGAATTACTTCGCCTATATGAGATAAATCTTGTACCAAAGCCATCATAACATTACTGTCGAATGTACTATCCGCATCTTCTGTCTCATCTACTGTTTTAACTATTATCGTTCCATCCGGTGGACCCAAATCTTCGATTACTTCTTTAAATACGTGTTCTCTTTGTTGCGATTCAACGCGATAAACTTCAACGTCAATAATGGCAATAACAGGTCTATGATCACTTTGTTTCAATTCAGCTCTGCCGTAATAAATAAGCTTTCCTGGATACCAGTCTGTAGGAGAATCTAGGGCCATAGTTTTTACAGAATTACCCAAAGCTTATGCAAAATGTTTTTGTTAGTTGTATTCTTTAATACTTACCAATGTCAGGTATCTGCTTTCTTCGTTTCCAAAGAACTCTATCTGTCCAGGCAGGTTGACGACACTTTTCACTGGTATCATAGTCGTCAGAAAAAAGATCATACTTGTACGTAGGAGGAAATGTAATGGATCCTTCCAAAAAGTTTTTGAAAACATTACCTTGCTCTTGTTGTACCTATATGAAAAACGAAAGCGTATAATACCTACAATTACGTAATTTGCATTTGTATTTAAAAAAAGTGATTTAAGATTTTTACTTTTAATTGGTCATATTGCATTATTTGATCAATTTCATTTCTCTTAATCATTTCTTTCATCTCATCCTTGTCCATATCAACTCTGTAATTAAAGTCTCCACACCAAAATACATAATCATGAGTATTTAGTGTTCTACCCATAGGAAATGTTATTTTCCTCGTTATTTCTGCGTAATCAGCATTGCGCTCGGTAACTTGAGATTGGCCAGCAGCAAAATGAGCACACACGAAACATAAAGATGTGGAATATAAGACACACCTTATAGCTGCCGCACCTTTGTTACCCGTAGCACCGCCTAAACCTGTTTTCACGCAGTCAACAGCAACATCTCTCAAGTAAGGAGCGTGTTCAGGTCGTATGAAAAGATATAAACAAACTCCAACTAATTGTTGATATGTAACAAGAACATATTCGGTATCTCTTGATAATACTTTTTGTAATTCTTCTGCCCAAGCTTTTGCGTTATCAGAACTAGCTGCCATAATATTACTAGCATTTAAATCTACTATTTCCTCAAATCCAATTGCAAATACATCCACTGGTGTATTATCATATTCTACAGATACCAATGCTGAAAATATTATATTGAAAGATGTATATATAATTGTAATATTAGATTTGATCTATTTAATTTATACTTACACGACGAATAACGTGGAGCATCTAATAACCAATCAGAAAGGGAGATATCTTTGTGTACTACGCTTCGAAAATGTTTACCACCATTAACATTATAAGTACCAACGCTTATTCTAAGCTTCATGGTTGTCACATATTCATTATATCTTTTACACATTTCTCTCAATACACTTGGCGGGGCATGTAACATATTAGATGCTAGCAATAATCTTGCTCTATCAGCTATCTCTGTGTTTAATGTAGAACCTAAGAGCAAAATATCAATGGCTTCCTGTTTACTTGAATCCAAAAGATTATTTTGTATTGTTCTAGCCGCAGATCTTGCTCCATCTAATAATTTTGAGCTTCCTTGTATTGCGCCAGTTCCAGCATAAATTTTACTAACTTCATTTCCATTATATATCCACATTTGACGAAAAACTTCCTCAAATCTTGATACCATTTGCTGTTTTTCGAGTAGTTTTAATAAACTTAATTGTTGCGCAAGCAATTCTAACGCAAAAAAAGTTTGTACACAGTTAGTTCTGTCCAAGCAATCTAAACAATTAGTACGAATTGTACCAGTTTGTTCAAGTATTACATTTTTTCCAGCAGCATAAAATAAGGAAAAGGACTCTAAGTACTTTTCTACTTTAGCTTTTAGTTTGGAGAGATTCTTCAAGTTTCCGCCTCTACACTCCTGGTGATAATCAAATAATATGTGTGGTACATCTTTATGTTCTGACATATTGTGATGTGTTTGAAATAATTGACTTAACATTGCCTCCCCCTCTTTACTACCAATGAGACTGGAGCCCAGAAGATTTACTATCACTTGTTGTCCATACCTTTGTTTAATCATAGTTAAATGTCTATCAAAAGCTGGCTTTGAAGCTTCAAATCCTCTGGATATTTTAACTTTATGCGAACCAACTTGTATTCCGGGTTGTTCCCAAAATAAAGGAACCGATCCTCTAGTTTGTACATAAGAAGTTACTTCATTATCCAAATAAATAGCTTGTTCAGTTTCCACAAAATTAGCTACGTGTCCATCATCATTAGTCCCTCTAACGTTAAATCTAAAAAGAAAAAGAAAATATATTAAAATAATATTTTATATATATATATGAAAAATTATATCAAAATGAAATTTAATATAACATTAATATACATACCTAGTACCTGCTCTTTCACAACTTAATCTTGATACAAGAACTGCACGAGCTTGTCTATGACCCACATAAACGGTACGAATCTCTACGCTGCCACACATTGCTTTAAGTAACCACTGACTCGTATCTACTCCATATCGTAGTAAATGAATGTGTAACATACGATTCCTATTTATTAAACAAAAACATATTTATCTTTTTATATGATTGAAAGTAAATAGTTTGTGCTCCTGTAAAATATATTTTACCAACCAGAAGAATCTATTATCGGTAATTGTCGATTTACTTCTTTTTTGAGCGCTAAGAGTAATATCAAGAGATTCTTGTTGACCAGATGTCCAAGAAAAATAAAATGTACCAGAGTTAAGAAATTTTCTAACTTCTGAAACACGGTCTTCATTTCCTTGACTATAATGTAACGGAACAAAATGTGATTGTGTGATTCTAAAGATTTCAGTTTCACCAATTTTACCAACTGAGAAGCAACCGGTAACAAGAACAAGATAAAGTAAAGTGTTCTCTCCAGCATTTAATTGTAGTACACCTAAACATCCATAGGCATCTAACAATTTGGTATATTGTCCTTTCAAAGATTCTGTTTCTTGAAGAGCTGTAAAAAAAGAAGTCAATGAAAAGCACATATATAATAATCGATTTGTTCGACAAAATAAAAGAAAACAATTAATTAAATATGAATTGCAATTCGAATTTATTAATTAAAAAAAAAGAAAAACAAGAAACTAATACGAATCATTAAAAATATCTTTTTTTTACGCAATTAAAGGATGAAATAAAAAACGTTTGAATACTTACAAAGTACAGCAACAGCCTGGGATTCAAATAAGACTGTTTCCTTATGATTTCGTCGTTCTAACAATAAGGAGTGTGGACTAGGTGGTTTTAATTTTTCGTATACGCGAAAACCTTTGCCCATCGCCATTGTGTTGCTACGATGTATTCCTTTTAAATATCTGACAAATAAGTTATCAATTAGATTCTATGAATGACAGCGCTTCTGTCATATCACTACCTTGATCATAAGCCGCAACTCCCACTCGAGATATATCGTTTGTACATCGACCACAAATTCAAAGATCGTTCGACCAATCTCGTTTTTCCTTTTTTCGATTAATACTCCAGCGCCATCTAATAGAATATTATTTTTACTATAGAAAAATCGAAGTTACGAACTATATATCGATTGTATTAAATTATTGCATATATATAAATACATATATGTCGGTGTATATATAAATATATATATATATATTTAAATGAAATTTTAAATAATTAACCAATCAAATCATCTTATATAGATAAATTTTTCAAATTATTAACAAATTTAATACATCTGGATAAAAAATTAATCTTATAAAAGAATTTATTATCCTTAATGTGTGTGTACATATATATATATATATATATATATATATATATATATACTTTATAAATATATTCTGCTCTGCATCAGTAGCGTGCGTGAAATAAAGTTATAGAATGATTTAAAGTAATCATAAAAATCCGTCATCGTAATGTACATGTTTAGCATTGCTTCATTGATCTGTGTGTGTGCGTGTGTAATCTGCTAAAAAGTAGTGTATTCTTAGCGACGCGATGCTGTATACAATACGAGTTTAAAAGTATATTTTAGTGTGTATGCATACATATACATTTTCTTCTTTAAACAATATAAAAGGATTAAAAAACTATAAACTTTTATAATTTCCACTAAATTATCTTTTGTTTTTTCATAATTCTTATAATGAGATCGATCAACCTACAAAATATATTTCTCACTATTCATTATTGTTATTGTATAAAAGAAATTGGATTATAATTATTTTAAATAAAAATAAATATACATATATATCAATATCTGAGAAAGATAAAAAAAAATAGAAAAGAGTAAATATGAATTCTTCAAATGTAAGAAAAAAGTGATAGAAACTTTAATGCGTAAACATTAATTACCATTGATAAAACAGATCTCACGATTAGTAATAGAGTTACCAGTGGTATATTTCTGTTTTCTCGTGTGCGTACGCGCACACGTTATAAATGAATACACATAGAACGTTTGTTGGAAAAAAAGTAATCTCGTTTTTATAAATCCTTTGTAAATATATCAAATAATTGATGTAAATTATCGTATAAAATAAATCTAACTATGAATTTGTGATATTGTCAAAGAAAATAAATAACAACAAGAATTCAAAAGATCGCGAAAATCGAGGAAAGATCTTTCAAATAAAGCATACATACTCGTTCGTTCTGTCGTATTGTATAAGGTTAAAGCGTGTTTAAAAAAAAATGCTATGAACTCAATAGAGGTATGTATACAACTTGCGTGTAATATATTACACGTTTTTTCTTCTTTTTTATGTTATTTTCTTTTATTTCTTAATCGTGAACAATGTTATATCTTTAAATCTAAATTTCTCAATGGATATGCGTTCTTTCTTTACCCATACTTAAACAACCTCAGCTGTTTGATGTCAGGTGATTTTGACATACTTATCTCTATCTACCTTCAGATTTTACTTGAATCATCTGTTACGAATAGTCTAGTAAGAGTATTGAAACGAGCATCTGATAAGTTCATATGCTAGTGTACGTTACTACTTATAAAAATTAATTATAATAAAATTCTTTTCATATATACTTGTCTCGTCTTATATACAACGTAAAGAGATATATAAATGTATATGTGTATATATTTACATATGCATACGTTTTTATTTGCTTATAGATATTTACCATGAGTTTTACTATTTATTGTTAAATTATAAATCGTGAGAATACACGATTACCTTATTAGTTATCTGTTAATTATACATTTATGACAGATTAAATCTTGATTAAAATTAGTAGAAAAATGATTGATCAATCATTGTAAATGCGTTATCTTATTTTAGAATTTATTTTAATATATGTCTAAATATCTTAACATATATCTATCTGAATAAATGTATTGTTAAACTTTCAATGCTGCTTAGGAAACTTTGTTTATATTAGATTTTATTTCTCATTGTGTATCTTTATAGGATACTTGGATAAAGTTGTTAGGGTGAATACAATAATACCATTTCTAAGGTTATAAAAATAAATCATTACTAGATATTATGCTTGTTATAATTTACTGTTAATGCACAAGCTTGTAAAAAGTTTTGGTAACATATATTCACAGATGCTATTTGTCTATTTATTATTCTAAATGTCATCTGTATTATTTGAGTGTAAAATAATAAAATGACAATTGTGTATGTATGTAGATGTCAGGCGAAGAATATGACAGTGAAATGGATTGTTCGGATTCAGACTGTGGAGACCCAGGTTATGAAGATTATTATAATGTACAACCATGGGGTGGTGAAGTAGATAACGATGTTGATCCCGATCAAAATAGAAGGGATCCGGAGTTTGCTGTTTATGATTGTTTAAGAGTTGACGAAGTAGAAAGGCTTTTGAATGAAAATGTTGAAGTACTAAGCAACAATCTTCGTATAACACCGTCCTTAGCCAAAGTATTATTACATGCACACAATTGGGCACTGCAAGATATAATATCCAAATATCGTACCAATGCTTCCAATTTATTGACCAGTTCGAAAATTAGACCGGTGCCTTTGGTGGATTCTACCTCAGGAACTAAAGGATTGTGTTCTGTGTGTGTAACTGTTCATCGTGCTGATAAATTTTCTACTCTTATGTGTGGTCATTCATTTTGCAAAGACTGTTGGTGTATGCATTTTGAAGTACAAATAACACAAGGTATATCTACTGGTAAGTTACAGAATCAATTTTTTATAATTTTATGAAAATTTAGATTTTTTAAATAAATTCTGTATAATAAATATTAATTGTTTTTAGGAATAAGTTGCATGGCACAAGATTGCGACGTTTTAGTACCAGAAGATTTTGTCTTATCCTTGCTCACTAAGCCTAATATGAGAGAAAAGTATCAACAATTTGCTTTTTGTGATTACGTTAAGTCTCATCCACAATTAAGATTTTGTCCTGGCCCAAATTGCCAAATAGTCTTGCGTTCGAAAGAACAACGAGCTAAAAGAGTTATGTGTTCTTCTTGTAAAACTGTATTTTGGTACGTATATGTTGTACTTATTATAAAATATTTAGAGATATACATATATAAATAATAATTATTAAATTCATGATTTAGTTTTCGATGTGGTATGGATTATCATGCTCCTACTGATTGTAACACAATTAAAAAGTGGTTAACAAAATGTGCAGATGATTCAGAAACAGCAAATTATATTAGTGCTCATACCAAAGATGTAAGAGTATAAAAAATAATTTAGTGCATTTATAAATACATATATAATTCTTTCATATTAATGTGGTATATTTTTCAGTGTCCAAAATGCCATATTTGTATAGAAAAAAATGGTGGTTGTAATCATATGCAATGTTATAATTGTAAGCATGATTTTTGTTGGATGTGTCTTCATAATTGGAAATTACACGGAAGTGAATATTATGAATGTTCACGTTACAAAGAGAATCCTAATATTGCACATGAAAGTGTTCATGCTCAAGCAAGGGAAGCATTAAAAAAATATTTACATTATTACGAAAGGGTGAGCCTTTATTATTTAATATTATTAGTATCATAATACCAATATAATGTTGATATCTATTTAAAAGAAATTTATTTCAGTGGGAAAATCATAGTAAATCTCTTAAACTGGAAGAACAAACTTTAGAAGGTATAAAGATGAGAATTAATAAAAAAGTCATGACAGCAAGTGGTACATGGATAGATTGGCAACATTTGTTTGAAGCTGCATCGCTTTTAGCTCGTTGTCGTTACACTTTACAATATACATATCCTTATGCTTACTACATGGAAGCTGGTCCAAGAAAAGAACTTGTAAGATATTATCGATCTACACTGATGCTACAAATTGATTCTAATAAATTCATATAAGATTTTAAATTGATTATTTATTTCTATTTTAATAGTTCGAGTATCAGCAAGCACAACTGGAAGCAGAAATAGAAAATCTCTCATGGAAAATAGAACGAGCGGAAACAACAGATCGTGGAGATCTAGAAAATCAAATGGACATTGCAGAAAAACGTCGCGTTACTTTATTAAAGGACTTTCTTGAGGTATAACTATTAATTAAATAAGTATTCATTTGACAAATGTCACAGATTGTCTCTCTTAGGTTTTTCTAAAATGTCAACATCGCTAGTTTTGATTTTTGAAATATGGATGCATATGTATAGTAATTATAGATCAAAACTTCCTGCGCTTTTAAAATTCATGTCTAGTAAGACATGATTTAACCACTTGCGATGGAAAAACGTGCACGCACGTCGTGATGCTTTTGTCGCAAAATTGCCAACGACGTGCGTGGCACACGCGACGGAGAATTCTTCGCCATCGCAAGTGGTTAATATGTAAAGAACAGTCTTCCTAATAAGGAAAACTTTTACGATTCGCAGGTTAAGTATAATATATGTTGAGAAATTATAATAAGTTAGTCAGAAAAGATATTTATTCTTCTCATTATTCGTTTCATTAAAAAAAAATCATGTTTCTTTTTTTCTTTACTTTTTTTTTTTGTACAAGAAAAATATAAAATAAAATGTCATTGCAAAATGGAAAAGTAATGATTTTTAAATATTAGCTTAATAATTATATACAATTTAATATATTTTTTAATGATCAATCTTCGTAAAGAAGATATGAAGGAAAAATAAATTGTTAATCATGTGTTAAAGAAAATTAAACAAACAAAATGAAAGCTTGAAAAATTGAAAGTGATTACTTTTTGTATAGGCTCCTTTCTATAATCAAAAAATATTTTAAATATAATTTGTATTATTGTCGCGTATATACGTTCAAAAATAATTATTTGTGATCGCATGGGATGGACTTTTAGATTTATGTCATGGTTATTTTTTTTATACCTTCATTTTATTTTTTAATTTATGAACAAGTATTTTTATTCTTAAGATATGTTGTATGTATACATAAATGACTGTAGCCTAAATACACCGGTGCAAGCGAATAGCACTGGTCGCTGTGTACATATATATGCTATGATGATGTGTAAAAGAATATGACATTTTTTATGATTAGTATTAAGCCATATGCAACGACAAAATACTTGTGCTCGAAGAAAGATTAGATGTGACTAAAAATTCACATTTTTTTAAAATTATTTAGATTAGGTAATTCTCTATGAACATGACAGGAAATGAACTTCGAAAAAAGAAAAAATATTCAATCATTGTTAAAAACTTTGTGATCAGTGCGCAAAATAAATGTAATATGATAATTGATATGTCTCTTATTAAGGTAAATAAACCTTTATAAAAGATGATAATTCTATTAGAAAATAATATATTAGGTGTTTCGGAAAGTCGTTTCGTTTTTCTTTTGTAAAAATGAAAATAATTTTTGCTTCGAGATTAAACCTAAACATTTCAAGTGGTCATAAATAGTTGAATTTGATAAATTTAACCTCTCATCGATGTCATGTGTTACTATTTGTCGGTTTGCATCAACTAATGCCATTATTGCGTCAGCAAAAAACGAAACGATTTTCCGAACCACCTAATAAGTATACCTAATTATTAGAAGCTTTCCAAATTTTAATATGATCCTTAATAACCTTCAATCCTTCATAAGTTTTCATGTTGGGCTAAATATAAATTATTCTTTTAAAACATGTGTATATATATATGTCAGTGTTAAATTATTGAAACCGTAGGTTTTATCTAGAATAGCTAAGTAAATGTTTTTCGGAAAGCATATAAGAAGAATTATATTATACACTAAAGCTGTGTGTGGCCTAGTAGTTTTAAAAAATAATGATGTTATATATAAATTATAAGAGGTGAGTAATTAAAGCTTGAATTTGAAATTTAATGGGCCGGGTCAAGCAATGGTTGAAAATCCCGCATCATCATAGGGCCGGCGAATAAATGAGCATTTTAATTTTTCTTGATATTTTTAACTCCTTAAAAAACAAAAATATTTTTTAAAAGAAAAATAATAGTAAAAAAAGAAATGAAGTTCCTTCGTTGAAAGCCCTCTTGAGTTATGGCGCGATATATATAATCCATTTTGTATAGCAAATTTGGATTACATTACGCCTTGAAAACATCCATCTTTGCTTTGACCAATACTCTTCCAACCTAATTTCTCGAGAATAAATCAGCCAAAGCAGCTTCCCCTTTAACAATCGAGAAATACGGTGGAGGCTTGTAACAATCAAGCTACGACACTTTCTGTCTAAGGGTCCAGGGACTTTCCTCAGAGAAAACTGAGTCACTAAGAACTCCGTAAGTATCTCCGAAGTTTCACACAGAAGAACCTCAAAATTTTAATTTTGAAAGTTGTATATATTTGAACAGAACGTACATGACCACTTGCGAGAAAATTATTAGTTTCTTATTTGTCCGTAGATGTCATTCAAACCATAAACTTTTTAAACGAAAGGTGGGAAGGTGCCCTTTGAGTCTGAAAAAAATTCCCCACTCCGATTACACCAAATGTAAATGTTCCTACAAATTCTAGAGGGCAGCTCAAGAAAAGAAGATTTCGACCACTAAGCGAATGATTAATAAGAGACCAAGAGAACCAATTACCTTCATTCTTTTTGTTATGCTCAACTTGTGGCGTCCCGCACCTGTTCGATGCTGACACCCCATGGTTGACTATCCGTAGCTCCGATGTCTTGCATGTAGCGGTACGACCGAAGGTCGCGTCCTCTAAAGTTACTAGAAGGCTAGGGAACCATGCTAACAAGTAGTGGTCACCAGACTAGTACAGTCTGTGCGTAGCGGTTGGGAAGTGTACAACTAAGGAAAGCAAGTCGCATCCTAACAATAAAAATCATAAAACAAAATTCAGTCTAATATTATCTTTACTCTAGAGAAACCCTCTACAGTAAATTGGTGCCGAAACCCGGAAACGTCCGCGTAAAAAAAAATAAAAATATAATACAAAAACTAAAATAGAAAAAATAATAAAAAGAAGAACAATGGCGCAACCAACCAGCGAAGCCGACGTGACCCGTGCCGATACATACACAAAGGAAATCAACGCCAGTGAGTTAAGAAATGTAACGCTTCCAGCTTTTTGGAAAAAGGAACCAAATTTATGGTTCGTAACAAAGGAAATCAACGCCAGTGAGTTTAGAAATGTAACGCTTCCAGCTTTTTGGAAAGAGGAACCAAATTTATGGTTCGTAATGTTGGAAAAGGAATTCACGGCGTATAACGTTAAATCGGATGCCGTAAAGTTTTCAGCGGTGATAAGGAATTTGGATACCACGCTGATAAGAGAGGTACACGACATCTTAGCATCCCCCCCGAGCAATGTACGTATACACATTTAAAGGAAGCCTTAATACACAGACTAACTAAATCCGACGAACAACGGCTAAGGCGATTGTTAATGGGAATTGAGTTAGGAGACAAAAAACCGTCCGAACTTTGGAGAGAAATGAAACGCCTAGCAGGTGATAGTGTTAGCGAAAAAATGCTCCTAACGTTATGGATGCAAAGGATGCCAACCAGGGTACAAGAGATCCTCACCATTGCAGACGAAAATACGTCACCCGCAAAGTTAGCGGAAATGGGTGATAAGATCCTCGAGAGAGAGCGTCTGCCGGAAACGGCCGCCATTTCGGAAGCAGCGCCAGTAGGAAAGGCCGCTCAAGCAACAACCAATCACGAGGTAGCAGAATACATGCGGGAAATCGCGCAACTAACGAAGGAGATAAAAAACCTAATGCGCGGCAGAAGAAAGTACCGAAGTTTCCGCGGAAGATTCCGAAGTCGAAGCCGATCGTCAAGCAAACACCGAAACAATGACGGCCTATGTTACTACCACTGGAAATTCGCGGAACAATCGTGGAAGTGCAGATCCCCGTGCAAGTGGACAGGCCCGGATAAAAGAAAGCCTTCGGAAAACTAATGCAAGCGTCTCAAATAGAGGCAGTTGACGACGCGACGAGAAACCTGCGCCTCATGGTAAATGATAGGAAAACAGGAGCATGTTTTCTGATAGACACTGGTGCAGACGTCTCAGTGATTCCACGTACTTCGATAAGTGAAACCAAAGACAATACGTGTAAGTTATATGCGGCAAATGGTGCAGAAATAGATACATTCGGAAAGAAACTTTTAAACTTAAATCTTGGACTTCGTCGAGATTTTTCATGGAGATTCATTATAGCGAATGTTTCTAAAGCAATAATAGGCGCCGATTTCTTACATTTTTATAACTTACTACCAGATTTAAGAAACAAAAAATTGTTGGACGGCAATACATTGCTTTCTAGGAAAGCAGAATTAGTAAATATTGACGTTCCAACCATTTTGACCATTAATTGCAATAGTCCGTATTTAGAATTTTTTAGGGAGTACGCAGATTTAACTAAACCAACTTCAAGGAAACCCATCAGCCACACGGTGAAACATTATATTACCACAAAAGGTCCTCCAATAGCAGAGAGAGCAAGAAGACTAAATCCGGAAAAACTGCGAATCGCACAAGCCGAATTTCAGCAACTAGTCAACGAAGGAATCTGTCGCCCGTCCAAGAGTCAATGGGCGAGCCCTCTGCATATGGTACCAAAGAAAAATGGCGAATGGAGGCCATGTGGAGATTACAGGCGATTGAATAGCGTTACGGTACCAGACAGGTACCCCATTCCACATGTACACGACGTCACGCAACAATTCCGTGACTGTAATATATTTTCCACAATAGACTTGTCTAGAGCATATCACCAAATTCTGTTGGCTGAAGAAGACATAGAAAAAACAGCGGTAATTACACCGTTTGGTTTGTTCGAATACACAGTAATGCCCTTCGGTTTATGTAACGCGGCGCAAACATTCCAAAGGTTTATGAACATAGTATTAAGCAAATTAGATTTTTGTGCCTGTTACATAGATGATATAATTGTAGCGTCTAAAAATAAGGAATCCCATGAAAAACATCTGCGTGCAATATTTGATAGACTTAGGCAATATGGACTAACAATAAACATTTCAAAGTGCAATTTTTTTCAAAATAGCGTTTCCTTGGGGTAGTAAATTTTTATAGGAGGTTCTTACCAAAGGCTGCAGAATGGCTTGACCCACTTAACAAATATATGGTAGGTGCCAAGAAGCACGACAAAAGACTGATAGAATGGAATCAAGCAGCGGAAGAAGCTTTCAAAAAAGCCAAAGAAGCAATTGCCACAGCAACGTTATTGGCATACCCAAAAGAGAAAGCAGTATTAAAATTAAAGACTGATGCTTCCGATAACGCAATTGGAGCAGTTTTAGAACAATTCTGCGATAACAAATGGGAACCACTAGGATATTTCTCAAGGAAACTAGAAAAAGCGCAAATTAGATATAGTGTGTATGATAGGGAATTATTAGCTATCTATAAAAGCCTAAAGTTTTTTAGATATTTTGTCGAAGGAAGAGAATTAATAATAGAGACTGACCATAAACCACTGTCATACGCTTTTAAGCAAAATACGGACAAAGCAAGCCCAAGACAAGCCAGACAGTTGGATTACGTAGGACAGTTTACTTCCAAAATTGTTTACGTTGCTGGAAAAGACAATGTGGCAGCAGACGCTATGTCAAGACTGGAAACCATAGACATGCCAGTCCTAGTATCAACAGAAGAGCTAATGGCAAAGCAACAAGAGGATGACGAACTAAAGAATATTTTGGCAGAAGAAAAATGGAACCTGCAAAAGATTTTCCTCGATAGCTCTGATAAATATATTTATGGCGACATAGTAGGAAAAAGCATAAGACTATACGTTCCAGTCTCTTTACGGAGGCAGATTTTTAAGAACGTACACAATTTGTCACATCCCAGCGGCAGAGTAACAAAACACCTTATAGGAAAAAGCTTCATGTGGCCAAAAATGAACAAAGATATTGCAGAATGGTCAAGTACATGTTTAGCATGCCAAAAGTGCAAAATAAGCCGTCATAACAAACAGGTACCTTCGAAAATAGAAGTACCACAAGGACGTTTCGAACATGTACACATAGATATAATAGGTCCATTACCAACGATTAAAAATATGAGATACTGCCTAACTATGATCGATAGGTTTACTCGATGGCCAGAAGCAATTCCAATGCCAGATACCTCAGCAGATACAGTGGCAACAACATTCTATTCGCAGTGGATTTCAAGATTTGGTTCTCCTATTACAATTACAACTGATCAAGGAACACTATTTGAAAGTCAACTATTTGAAACGTTAACCAAATTAGTCGGAGCGAAAAGAATTAGAACAACAGCATATCACCCTGCATCAAATGGAATGATAGAAAGATGGCATAGATCACTTAAAGCAGCAATAATGTGCCATGAAGAAAAAGACTGGGTAGGAATACTACCAACTCCTTGGTCTACGCACAAGTCTAAAGGAAGATATAAAAGCTTCAGCTGCGGAATTGGTATATGGTGAAAACATCAGACTACCAGGAGAATTTTTCCTCAGCGAAGAACTATTACAAGATCCACACATATTCTTAGAAAAATTAAGACAACATATAAGGCAAATCAGACCGATACCCACAGCACACCATACCAAAAAGAAACATTTTATTCAGGATAGGTTGTATACATGTACGCACATATTTTTAAGAGTCGACGCTGTAAAAAAACCATTAGAAGCGCCTTACGAAGGTCCATACGAAATTATACAAAGAATTACAGATAATATTTTCAAAATTAACTATAAAGGAAAACATATAAATGTATCTATAGAAAGACTAAAACCAGCGTTCGTCGAAAAAGATTGCAATACCGATTCGTATGTACCAATTAAAACTTATTAAGTTAGGATAGAGATAATGCAATATTTTTATATATCTTTATATATTTTTATATACTTGTAAACATCCATAATTTTAAGTTTCGCATTTTTATGTAATAAGAAAAATGCTCCGAAGGGAGTAATGTAGCGGTACGATCGAAGGTCGCGCCCTCTAAAGTTACTAGAAGGCTAGGGAACCACGCTAACAAGTAGTGGTCACCAGACTAGTACAGTCTGTGCGTAGCGGTTGGGAAGTGTACAACTAAGGAAAGCAAGTCGCATCCTAACAATAAAAGTCATAAAACAAAATTCAGTCTAATATTATCTTTACTCTAGAGAAACCCTCTACATGCACCAGGGTGGTGCCGACATCTCGCGGCTGCCAGCGCCAAGTTCGGCAGACGTACCCGAAAACTACTAGAGGTGCGCGTGTCTTGCAGCGACACTTTCTGCCTCGGTTTTGTAACCAAACCATGATGTAGAGGCGGCCGATTGGTCAGAACTCGCGGCGTAATTGCGCCTGGGAATCTGATTGGTCGGGCCTAATAACGAACATCCCGGATCATCTCCTCGCTTCTCGGAGATCATCGATCCAACGGATTTCTCGACAAGAGTTCGATATCACTCGCCAAGCTTATCAGTCGACTGCGCTTGCTCTCTCTTCCGTATCAATTTATCATTCTGTATCTCGTTGTGCGTGTGTGTATAAATTCTGTATTTTGTTGAATAAAATCTATTCTGAGAGATCGCAAATAAAAAAGGTGAAATCCCTTGTTATGTCCGCTTCCTCATTGGTCGTTAAAGTGGTCAGTAACTAGCCATTCGGCCCGCGGACATTGGATTTTCCACAAACTAATCAACACTGTCATTCTGATCCATCCGTACCATAATTTGTAAAAAAAAAACAACCAGGACGCTTATACCAATCATTATGCATATGTGCTAAAGCCTAGTATCGGAAGATTAACGAAGTGAATAATTTATTAATTTAATTTATTAATTTAGTCTATCAATATATAAATTTAGCACGATTTAAAAATTTTAAAATGCATAACGCATTTTGCATTTAAACGACGTTATTGGTTCCAATGGGCTTATGGGAAATTTCCAAGTGCATGAGATCACGTGACTCGTTGCATTCAGCTCTCAATTTCGGCTGCCATTTTACCTTCTAGTTATCTTTCTTCCTGTTTTTAATTCATGTAGCCTAGTTCCTTCTCTTTTTGTAAATTAGTAAGGTTAATACTAGCCACATGAGGCCACATGGTCGGTTGATCATATATTTAGTCGTAAGTAAACATTGTTCATTAGTATTTTATGTGAAAAAATTAATGTGTAATATTTCTTTTTTGATTTTAAAAAACGCGTTTATTTTTTAAATTTAGGTATCTCTAAAAATAATTTTAATTTTTTGAAGACAGCAAGTGAAAAAGTAAATTATATATAACTACTAGGGGTGCTCCGGCCACGCGTTGCTGTGGCTAATAAATATATAGATAGATCTGAATCTACGCACATAAAATTTGTCTTCTTTTTCTCTTTTTTCTTAATATCGAACCAACTGCGCATTAGCGGTAACATAAGATCACCACTTACTTCACATCATATAATTTTACATTGTCTGAATATACCAAACATAACTTTTGTCTTTTTATTTTCTCTTTTTTCTTAATATCCTTTTAAAGGAAAAATAATTATGGTGGGTCACCCTTATCACTCAGGGGTATAAGAAATATAAGAAAAACTATTCTCATACCTACCGAATATACACAAAAAATTTCACATAAATCGGTCAAGTCGTTTCGGAGAATAAGAATAACAAACACTGTGACAGGGGAATTTTATAGAGATAAGAAGATATTATTGCAATTATGGAAAAATTGTGTTTACATAGCATTAAATGTATTCAAATGTTTTGTGAAATTCTTATATTAAATACAAAATAAAAATTATAATAAAATATAAATAGTTTTAATTTAGAGAGCGTGTGAATAATTATTATGTCAATTAATTAATTGCAGGTTTAAAATGGCTACGTCATTAGCAGAGCAATTGAAAAAGTTGAGAGTTCCACAAACTACATTATTATTACAAGAACGAAAACGTTTCAGTTTATTATTTGATCCTAAAGAAGCTGCAAGTTTAGAAAAGGAAACAGTGTTAAGCATTGGTAAAATGTTCATCTTATTAAGGCATTATATTTTGCGCGTTGTTGAATGATTAAATATTAATAATATAATTTTTATATTTCAGGTCAAAGTGGTTTAGATGAATTGATTAAGTTAACTAACTTATTTATAGAATTCAAAGATAACTTATTTGCCCAGAGCTCTATTAACTTTGAGCGTTCGATCTATGATGCTAATGTTAATAAAAAGCTCGATAATGGAATAGAAAAATTTTTGATACTACTTTCTCCATATTTTCTCTTAAATGCAGCTCACAAGGCTCTTGAATGGTTGATATATAGATTTCGTATACATCAATATAATAAAGATCAATTTCTTCTTTTAATTTTACCATATCACGAAACTCGTATTTTTGCCAGGTACGTTATAGCATATATTTAATAGTTTTATTATTAATTTATATCCTAATGTATGTTTTGTTTTTTAGAGCATTGCAATTGGTAGATCTAACAGAATCAAATGATAAATGGCGTTGGCTTAAACCATTACAGAGGCCAGGAATACCTTTGTCCTCTGGTACACTTATAAACCAAGTTAGTACCGAAAATGGTCTTTTAAAAATGATTTGCACGCACGTTTCTACAGCAACAAAGATATACGGAGAGCAAGCAACTGCTTTGAATACTCTATACTCATTTTATACTACAGTATTAATTGGTGCTATCAGTATTTTACCAACAATCAAAGAAGTTCAATATGGTTATATGTTACCAACTCTTTTAAAAGGATTATCTAGTGAAATTCCAGATTTTGCTTCTAGCAGTTATATGATTCTATCAAAATTATTGACTAAAGTTAAACTGAAAGATGATATTATGGAAAAATTATTATTAAAAATATTTAAAAAACCATGCCTTGGAAAAGAAGCAGTGCTTTTTCTTTTATTTTTATTTGATTCTGCATTTTGTCGATTGACATATTTACATGGCAGTGTTGTACATAAATTGGCAAATCTCTCCTGGTTTACAGAAACGATTGTCAAATTACAATCTACAGGTATCAACGTAACAAGACTCATAATTCCATTGATAGAGACTGCATGCCATGAGATTCTGATGAACCCAACAGAAACTCAACTAATACAGAATTTGGTAAATGATATAATATCTTCACTGAAATTGGAAGATAGTGCAGTAGATGTATTACTACCAAGTATTTTAAAAAGAATTTCTCTGAAAATGAAGTATCTAGAGAATATAAAGATTTCTTGATTCATTTATATCGATCATTGGAGAGAAAATATCCGGAAAGATTTGACAATTATTTAAAAAAGTTGATAAAATACAACGAAAGAGATAATACTTGTAAAGAAGAATTAAGATTTCTCCCTTCTTGGCCGTTTGGCGCGCATGACGCACATGAAGCAGTGAAAATATTAATTAGACTGGTTCATGCCAGTTCAGAATACAGAATAATAGCGTTAGAAGCACTCGCAAATGACGATGTAATTATTCCCGAAAGTTTGCAAGAAATTTTTAGAAATACCTTGAAGGCTAGATTCAGTGATAATGAAATAAACGTTATCAGAACTTTACTTTCATTTCCTGTAAAACGATTAACAAAGCTACTTTCTACCGACATAATAGTCGATGAACTAATAATTTTGTTATCGACATGTCACAATGATAGTAGACAAATATTGGCTAAACCAGCATTAAAAATACTTTTAGAATTATGCGACGATAGTGACGATACGAGTATATTCATTATAACCTTGCCATATTTATTTCCTAATAAGGAGAAAGACGTAGAGGTTGCTATGGAAATTTTATTGTCCAATTTTGCTAAGAACAATAACTACATGCAAGCGGTTAAAAATGCCGTTGGAAGATCGCCAACCGCAGAAATGATTACTTCAGCAGTATTTACAAATATATTAGAGGCTAAATTATTGCCGCCAACAGAAAATATATTGAATGCTATGAAACAACAGATTTCTCATGGCGATGCTGTATCAGTGTTCTTTAATATGATTTTGTTGGGATCTGTTTGCAGAGTACCCGTTGGTTCATTAAAACCAGAATTAGCTAGAGAAGTCATTGAATTAGCTACAGAAATGCTTAGAAAATATCCGCAAAAGAAACTATTGCCAAATTGTAATAATTTAACTAGGAGCGATATACAATCAGCATTGGAATTAACTTCGAAAGATATCTTACCACTGCAAGTTGGTACGTACGTTTATGAGATGGTTCACAGACGATTGGATTTCAAATCTTATTCTCAATTGGATTTTGACAATGATTCAGATCGTAGTCATCTGATATTACGTCTTCTTGAAATATTTTTCGAAGGTATGAGCAACAAGTATCATAGTAAACATTATTCAAGATGTTTACAGATATTTTTTCAACGACATTTTACTACGATGAAGGATTTAATTCGCTTCATATCACAATTGTTCATAAAACCTGTCAACGTCCAAATGTCATTTCATTGTTTGCAAATATTATCAATATTTTTGGAAGAATCTCAAACTATGAAATTGGCATTACAAGATAATGTTTTTCTAACAAATTTACTTCTATCATTGGCAAGAGAACACAATGAGTGCAGAGTCATGGCAATCAACATTTTAAAGAAATTAACTCAAACTTTTAATTTAACGATGGAACCATTTTCAGTATTTCTTCAAGAATTAGTGAAAAGAAGTACAGAAATATCTATGGATCCTAATCAACTATCGTTATATCTCTATCTCTTACTTTCACCAGATCCTGACGTAAACAGTCAATTCAAATCTGATAAACGAGAAAAACTACAAAACGTACAAAAAAAATTATTTGAAATAATTGTGGATCCGGTAACACCAATGTACGTTAAATCGCAGTTATTAAACATCCTTATTCATGTAAATGGACCAGAAATTTTAAAAGATCTTGCAACTCTTGGTCTTGATTTGCTTGAAAAATTAAGTAAGGATACCAAACAGGAATCTGTTGGAAATGCTTTGAATAATATTCTTCAACGATTTAACGCTGTAACAACAAAAGCACTGACCGATGAAAAAGTGTGGAAACTTTTTGAAATGAGCATATCGAACTATGAAAATGTAATACAAGTTAATGATATATTTTATCCTCCAAGTGTGATTCTCTTGAAGCAAATAGATCTGTTGTTTTTCGAAAGTGTCGGCAAAGTTTCCAATCAAATGCAAGGAAAGATTCTTGGGATACTACTGGACATTGCAACGGATTGTGACGTTAGTAATGTAATATCGAATGTCGACAAAGCTGTTAGAAGAATAAGTATGCATGCTCAACTAATAATCGACGAATTACAAAATATGAAAACGTTTAACGAAACTACAAATGAAAATGATCAGAACCCAGTCAGAGCAAGACGATTGAGTAAGCGTCATACTATTCCTAATCCAATGATGATCAATAGCAGAAATTGGAAACGCGGAGTAATTCTATTAGAATTCGTTCAATGTGCTGAAAATATTCAACAAAAAGAACTACTCTACCCAATTTTATTCGATTTACTTAAAACATGTCTTAGCTTTGAAGAACAAAGCCCCATCGAATATACGAATCAGCTAATATTATCGAATATTTATCAATTATTAATCGAGAAACTTCCTATTCGTGACGGTTATCTTCAAGTAGATTTGATAGCACAATGCATTAGGAAATCAAGAAATCCTCAAACACATTATCACGCATTGTTGGTATTGGTGGAATTGTTAAAGATCGTTGACGTTAAATTCGCCTTTCACACGATTATGCCTATATTTACGTTCATGGGTAGCTCGGTTGTTAGACAAGACGATGCTTATTCAATACAAATTATTATTAAAACATTAGAAACCGTAATACCAATTGTAAATGTGGAGAATAATGAGATTCACGTATGTGAAATTTTAAGAACATTTATCGTTTCATTACCAGATATACCAGAACACAGAAGAACGCCACTGTTTGTAAAACTTTTGCAATTACTCGACAATTATCTTCATTTATATTATCTGTTAACATTCGAAAGTTTTGTGCTTTCCAAAAGTCGTGCCGTTAATGACCAAACGCCATCTCAAAGACTAGAATTTGCGTTAAACATTTCGAAAGAATTCGAACCGAAAAGATTGCTACAAGTTTGCGTTAAATTGACACAATTTTTGAAAGATTTGCCGATCGATATTGAGGAAGAGAAACATCAAAAAGAAGCCATACTATCCTATCCACATAAACATATTTTTGATATCACCAAGAATACACCGAAACATCTTAGACACTACAAATTCGTGTTAGTCCAATTTCTAAGGAATCTTTTATCATCGACAGATTTCATTAGTCGATTTGCCGGATACAGTTCAAAAGAAGTGGATGAAATGAGGCCATATTACGATGTTCTGATAATTGAATTACTACTCTTGATACACACTACTTCCAAAACTGCAGATTTATATTTATACCACGGGAAGCCTATAGTCAAATATTGGAAGGTTCTTTTACATCATCTTTATGACGTGCTTGATCTTGTTAACAATCTTTTACCAAACAATATATTTTTATTAAGCGTAAATAAACTTTTAAATCACGAGTTACTAACAGTCAAAAAGAAAGCCTTAGAATTGCTTAATGCAAGGCTGCAACAGAAAAAGTTTAACGAAGAGGATCATGTCAATCTATTAGAGTTGACTTGTTCGTTGTCAAACATTATCGACATTAACGTGAAATCAGAAAATCAAGAAGGTGAAATCGTCCAACAAACCGTTTTAATTACTTTCAAGTTGTTGGCTAAAATACTGGCAAACAAACATCCTATGATATTCAAACATGTAAGTAATACAATTTTATTTATTAAAGATCTAATGATAAGTATTTAACATTTTAATGTTATTTCTTTTATATTATAGATTCTCGACTTGACTACCGAAGTATTAAAAACACGAAACGGTCCGATTTTAGGAAGTGCAGCATTATGTGTTGGAGAATTATGTAGCTGTTTACGTACTCATGCTATACAATCATTGAACAAATTTATACCTGCACTTATTAGTTTAATAGAAACTTATTGCCACGAAGAAATACCCGATGTAGTTACAATCAGTATCATTAGTGCCTTCCAGAAGATCGTGGAATCGGTTGGAAATTTCTTATCACATTACTTGGATCAAATTTTGTACGAGTTAACTCGATTAAATTCATTTTACACCGACACAGATCATCCCAAGGTATTTATTTATCGAGAAACTTCATTATTTTTTTTTTCCTAATTTTCCTTCGTTTTTTTCCTCTTTCATGTGAAATATTGAATTTAACACATATAGAAACGCAGACAGACAGATACATATATATATTTTCTTTTTTTTTTGCAGATTGGTGTAGTGGTTTCTCGTTTAAAATCAATTACACAAAAATTAGCAAGTTACGTACCTTTGCGCGTTTTGTTACCGGCTATTAATAAGACATACGATAAATTATATAAAAGAAATTCTTACAAATGTATACCGCCACTTTTAAACATACTTTCTGAATCATTTGTTTCAATACCAAGTGCAGATTTAACTGCAGCTATACCAGATCTGACAAGCTTTTTTTTAAAAGTATTTCAATTTCGTGAGGATATAGTTTCTAGTGATGACCTTATGAAAATTGACGGTGTAGATCTATTTAAAAATATTCAGATTGTTGAAGAGAATGCTGGTAAAGCTTTAGTAGCGTTAGTTTTGAAATTAAGCGAGGCCACTTTTAGACCTCTCTATTATAGATTCTATGATTGGGCAACAAGAAATTCAGATCACAAAGAACGAAACATTACATTCTTCAGGTATGTTTAAATAATTTTATTTATTCTAATGACTTGGATTTAACTAATCAATTAATAATCCATTGTTCTCTCTTATGTTCTTTTTTTCATTTTTAGACTTTCAGCTAACATAGCAGAATGTTTGAAATCATTATTCGTTTTATTTGCGGGCAATTTCTTGCAACATGCAGCACATTTATTAACCAACAACAATCAGTTCGTTTCTCAAGAATCTAACGAATATACTTTAACCGAAGAGTCCAATAGGATCGAATTGGTGGAATCAATATTATTAACGCTCCATCGTGTGTTTACTTTTGATGCTAATAATTTTGTCAATCAAGAACGATTCGACACATTGGCTCAACCGATCGTTGATCAATTAGAAAATACTATGGGTACGAAGGAAGAATATATTAAACGTGCGAACGATTTGATAGTGCCTTGCATAGCTTCCTTCGCAAGTGCTATACCAGATGATTCGTTGCATAAATTATTGGTTTATCAAGTCTTATTAAAAACTAGACACGCTAAAGCATATGTCAGAAGTGCTGCTTTGAACGCTCTGGTGAGATCAATATTTCTGATAATTATTCGTTTTGTTATTAATTTTTTGTTTCTTAAACACATCTCTTGCATTTCATTTGTGTTTTATTTTGTTTACGTTTGTACGTTTGTTACGTATCGATGGATAAAAGTCATATTATTTTCTTTTGTGTTTTTTTTTTCAGATTGAAATCGCTCGGAAATTAGGAGAAGATTTTATGCCTTTACTACCGGAAACTGTACCTTTCTTAGCAGAGATGTTAGAAGATGAGGACGAAGCTACAGAAAAATGTGCACAAAATGCAGTTAGAACTTTGGAGGAAATTTTAGGAGAACCATTACAACAATATTTCTAATTGCAATTTATTTTTTTGATCCAATCTAATCGTCATTCTTTGTTCTAAGAGGTTTAAAATCTGTTTGCGGGACATAATTTTTGTAATTATTATGTATGATTGATTGATTATTTCTGTATCAACTTGAAACAACAATTGCAATGTAAATAGATAGACTGTAAATATATTTGTATATTTATTACTTAATATATAAATGTTTTTACATTTAATATTTTATATTTAATTGCAATATATGAGTTATTATTTCATACTTGTTCATTTGATTTAGGTACATAAATAAAAAAAGAATTTTAATTTTCTTTAATCTAAATTTAGCAAAAACCAGAGTTCAGTTTGGATGTGCTGGTTTTGAAAAATGTGTATACCTGTATATAGTATGTAAAAAGTATGATAAATATTCCTTTTAAAAATTATTAATTGAATTAGTAAAAAGATATAAAAGCGATTGATTCTTGTTTATTATTAAATTCTAATATAAATATCATATCTGTACTTAAGAAGTTAAAATAATTAAGAACGAGAGCTTGCTTACACAATCACGTGCGAGAAACGTTCGTAAATTTTATATTTTGTCTGTAGATGTCTCTCAAGTCGCATGCTTTTTAGGGATCCTATAGGAGGGATGCGCCATTCATATTCAGCTCATGTGCCATTGGCTGAAAATTTTGGGGGACCGCTTGAATTTATAATAATTTTTTCCTGTAACCTATTCTATTTTAATATAAATTTTTAATTATCATTAAATATAGTTCATTTTTTTTCTGTATTTGATGCAATTCATTATTTCATAATTATTTCAATGTTTAAATCATTCACGCGCAAAATCAAGTTCCGGTCCCCCAGCAATGTACATGGCGCATCTCCTATAGGATCACTAATACTTTTTAAACGTAATAATGGTAAAGACTTAACATTTAATTTATCATAATCATTAAATGATGAATACATCAAATAAAATATTTGTAAACGTACAAGGAGATCGTTCTAGAATTTTATACTCGTCACCTAACTAAAACGTCAGAAATCTAGAAAAAAATATAAATTACTAACTCTTGGATATAAAACTATTCATTATTTTTGTTGGCCAACATGATCAAGATTTAAATTGTGTTGTGAATAAATAACAGAAAGTTTACACGTGTTGTCATCTGCACTAAATCTATTTCATATATTAATTTTATTATAATTTTCATACTTTTCATTTTTTTGTTCTCATATGTCTTACATACAATGTTACTTCAGTAATTTTTTTAATTATTTTAAACACCATTTTTAATTTGTATGTGAAAACAATAATTTTTAATGAAATTATAAACAATGGGGGATATGATTGACGATATTATGTGTATTATTAACAAATGTCACCCTATTGAATCGGCGAAATTAAAAAGACAATCCAAAAAAACAGTTTCAAGTAATTCATCTTTAAAGAAAATACAGAATGATATTGAACAATTACTTGCAAAGAAATCATTCATCGCGGGTGGTGTTGAATATAGTAATTTAAATAAAATAATGGCATGTTGTAATTTGAAGGTATTTTTATTTTATAATATAGACATTTTTTTGCATGTGATTATTAATTTATGTATTTAATATATAATAATTGATTAAGATTTTTTTGTTTACAAAAGCTCTTTTTTTGTATAGGCTGGGGAAGAAATCAAAGCTGTATATAATCTTGCTGAATCTCATTCAATATTTCTTCGACGACAAATTCTACATAGACATTTAAAAACTAAAATGCGTGAAAAAGTTTTAAAAACACCTCAAGTGTATGGGCTTAAATCTGAATATACAAAACTTCATGCCCAAAATCCAGAACCCGAAGCAATTTTATTATCTAATCTTGTAAATCTTCCAAAAGGTAATGGTATACCTTTTTACTAATAATTATATTATTCTTTTAGTATAAGTATATCAATTCACTTTTCTTCTATTTTCAGAATGGTATATTGTACAAGTTACAGCACAATACGAAGACTTTTTGTATTTAAATTACAACAAGGATACTTTTCACTCTATAAATGCCCTACACATTACTATACTTCCAACTGAAAATAGCGTTATAAAACCACTATGTATAACTTTATCAAAACCGCCATCGAATACAAAGTATGATGTATGTAATGAAATTCAAGAAATTTTGGATAAAAATAGATCAAATCTGACAGCAAAATATGCAAATAAAGACTTATACTGGAAAATGCGTCTAAGACAAGACAATAAAATGAAGGTATTTGAATTATCAATGATATAAGTTGTTAGATAGTAGATATAGTTATTATTTTGAAAGATTCACAAATCTTAAATATATTAGTTTATTTAAGACAGCAGTTCATGAATTTGAATTCGCATGGTTGCGTGAATGGAGAATACTTTTTATGGCAGACTTCATCGATAACATGGATGTAGCAGCAGAAATGGAATCAATAGTTGATAAATTAATAACTGATTGTTTACCTTGGTAAATTATTTTTACAATAATCTAAATTTAATTCATGTTTTATTTTTAATTATTTTAATAAACAGCGATTTATGTTCTGTAGTAATAATCTATGCCCTCGTACTAAATGGCTGTTAAAAAAATAAGCTTGGGTGCATGTTTTTTAACAAGAGAAGAAATAGCACGAGCTGTTAAGTATATCCTTAACAATCAAGAAAAACTGGCAGAAAACTTGATACTTTCAATTTATGGAAAATTACCAAATTTACAGATATTACGAACTGCAAAAAGAAAAACTTTGGTTTTGATCATAGATGAAGTAAATGCATAGCCTTTAACACTTCATAAAAGTTTTGGATTTTGTTAATCTTTTCAATTTAATGTATATATTTTTTATTTTTAGCATTTAGATTTTTTGCCATTTGAATCTCTAGAAATTCTTAAAAATAATCCTGTTACACGATTTTCCTCCATCTATGTTGCATATACATTATTTAAACAACATGAAGATACAATGAAGGATGGATGTAAAATAGTTAAAATGAAAGATAATCTTGGCACATGTATAGTTAACCCTAGTGGCGATTTACTTAAAATGGAAAAACGTTTGGAATTATTTATAAACTATTGGTTAACAAGTTGGAAAAGCTTATACAATAAAAAGCCAGGAGAAGAAATGTTTGAAGATTCATTGGTTAATTATGATATACTTATGTAAGAGTTTCATTTATTTATTAATTTTTCAGATAACTAATTTTAAAAGTTTCATAAACCTGTTTTTATTTAAAGGTACAATGGTCATGGAAGTGGTATACAATATTTACCTGGAGAACGTATAGAAAAACTCAAGGTAAAGGCAATCGTGTTACTGTTTGGATGTAATAGTATTAGATTTGCCCCTGTAGGTGGACCTTTTCCTCCTTATGGTATTATCAATCAATATTTGATTGCTACCAGGTAAATTAGTACTATTTAGAATGTATGTAAAGGATACATACATAAGCATAGTATTATAAAATATTTTAGTATTGACCTTCATACTTTAATATTTTAAGCCCATGTGTTTTGGGCATGCAATGGGAAATAACAGATGGGGACATTGATAAGATGACAGCAAGTTTTATTAGCACTTGGATTCCATCTTCTCTCGGACGATCATGGTCTCACGTAGATATTGATGCTTGGTGCAAAGGCAATTTTAGTTAGTATATAAAATTCATTGCATATTTACATTACAAAGAAGATATCATACATTTACAAAATTAGATTAGAAATTAAACTAGATTTGCGCTTTGGCTAATAAATTTTAAGAAATATACAGTATATATATATACTTAGAAATATATATATTAGCACTTATATATATATATATATATATATATATATATATATATATATATATATATATCAATTTTTATGTTACTTATAATAACATTTGTATATTACCAGGATTTCTAAAAGATAGTCAGAAAAAAACAACTAAGATAACAACGGAACCTGAGATGTTGAGAGCAATATCAAAATCAAAAGAAGCATGCTCGCTATACATGACAGCAGCTTCAATAGTTACACGCGGTTTACCGATAAAGCTTGAATAAATGCATTATACACATGGATAATACTGCTGTCAATATATGTATGCACTTTTATTACATTTACTTGTGATGTTTCTTATTTGATTTTTTTTTAATTTGCAAAACTTTTAAAAAAATATAAAGTTTTAAAGTAGAGAAGATATTTCATGTATTATTTTATCACTTATTGTCTAGAAAAACCATTATCTCAAGTCCATTTTTCTCACATGATTATTTGTGGTTCTGGCACAGAACTCGAAATATTTTTATGTGGTAATACTTGACCGCCATTGATATAAAGCTCATCTTTAACTATTACATCTTCTCCGAGAACTGTTGTACCTTCCATTCGTACCCAACGACCAACAACACTACGCCAACCAACGATGCAACTATTCAATGAAAGGTAAATAATAAATTAAAAAATTTTATTGTTTTTTTTTTTGCGTTTTATACTCACCCATCAAGCCATGCATGCTCTTTTACTACAGCTGCTTTAAGAAGAGTAGACCTTTTAATACAACAACCATCAGCTAACGAAACACCAGGACCGATTGTAACATTAGGACCAATTCTACAATCTTTGCCAATTTTAGCTGTAGGATCTATTAAAACATTTCCCACTATTCCAGGTCCGGAATGTAATTTTTCAGGAGACTTTTGTCTTAACGAAGCAAGATACATACACATACCTATATAATAAAATATATATAGTGTATATTATATATATACGATATGTATATTTTAGGAATTTAGCCTATTTTCTTACGGATCTAACATCAAATGTACCTTTGAGAAAATCTTTAGGTTGTCCAACATCCATCCAAAAACCTGGTAACTCCATTGCATATAATTCATTATCTTCAGCCATAAATGGAAAAACCTCTTTTTCTATGCTCATAGGTTTTAGCTCTATTCTTTTTAATATGCTTGGATTAAATATGTACATACCTATGAGAAAAATGTGTATCACAGATAACACACAAAATTAATATTTTCATTTAAATGATATGATCAGTAATTTTGTAATTATATTTTGTTGCATTATTGTACCTGCATTTATTTTATTTGAGATAAATTCTTGAGGTTTTTCGATGAAACTTTCGATTTTACCGGTTTTGTCAAATACAACTACGCCATACTTTGATGGTTCTTCTACTTTAGTAACAACTATGGTACCTTCTTTACCATGACTTTTATGGAATTCATATAACTGTTTAAATGGAAAATCACAAATAATATCGGAATTTAAAACAAAAAATGGTTCATCTCCAGAACATAATATATCACGTGCTAGAGCAAGTGGACCGGCAGTACCCAAAGGTTCTGGTTCATGGGAAAATATTAAAGTAACTCCTAGTTTCTTAGCTTCTTCTTCCAAATCTTTTTCCATTTCCTCTGCTCTATAAGATACAGCTAATATTACTTCTGTTACATTCATTGCTACCTAAAAAAAAGAAAAAGAATATTATTTCTTTTTTCTTATTGTTTAGCAATATAAAATTATACAACAATTACAGATCATTAAAAATACAATAAACTTACTAAAGCTTCTATTTGATGTAAAAGCATTGGTTTGTTAGCAAATTCAACCAATGGTTTAGGTCGTGTAAGAGTAAGAGGACGCAATCTGGTTCCATATCCACCAACAAGTATTAAGGCTCTCATAACTTCTATTTTCATTCTTTTCGGATGCATTAGTATATATACAAAACAAGATACTAATATCAAATGTCTTTGATATAGTATCTTCCTCTCCAATGTCTTTATAACGGTAACAACTCGAGTAAGATTTATTTCATAAGTATCTGTCTTTATAAATAGGAAAATAAATGTTATTAAAAAATTATATTACTATAATTTAATATTTAAAATTTAAAACTTATTGTGATATATTACAGCATAGTATATTATATGACATAAATGATATTTATGTTGTATTTAACGATTTTTATCATTTTTTTTAATATTCAAATAAATAAATTACTTATTTGTACTAAGCTTTCAAAATAATATTAATACAAAATATTAATATGGTTAGGTCGCATGTATTCTAAATCATATATTTGAAATATGAATATACATGTGTGCACATAGATAAACAACAAATAACATTTGTTTCGACTTCATTAACAAAATAATATGTAGAATAATCACATACCTGTACTATGCACTTAAAATAATGAAGAAAAAGAAATTGAAATATTTATCGCTGATAAGCATTGCCACGTAACATTAAATTGCAGAAGTAGTTCGTGTATGTAAACACGTACTCAATCTACACATTGACATATTCACATAGAGTCATCATTTTCCTCATCGTTAGAGGAATGAACTTTTTTATACTTTTTTCTACTCATTACATTTGTGCGTTATCATTAATGTTTTTAAATGTTAAATTAAAAACTCGATTAATTGTCAATGCGAACATATATGAGTCGCTAAGCCAACGCGTATTTTCTGCCTCTTCATAGTTGACTTTTTATTTAACTGAGTTAGTATATATTGGGCAATATTTATTAGGCTGATGGTGACATAAATAGTCACTATTTAAAATATAATAATAAGTTACTACTCTTGCATACGGTTAAATTTAAAGAGTCCAATTACCTTGAATCTGATTGTTTTTTTATATCTAGTTATATTTCTAAATAATCATGATTGGTCATTGTGACCAGGGGCGGCTCATGCATAGACATTGCAAAACTACAGCACCCCCAATATTTTTGCATGTTTAATTTGTAATAAATTTTGACTATAATTTTGATATTTTATTTAAATATACGTGTATACTGTAATTTAAATGTGTATATCTATTTTAAAAGTGAACACCCCCGTGATTTTAAACCACGAATCGTCACTAACTGACTTATATCTGTAGAATATATATACATTAAATCACGTATGTTTTTGTAAATCTTCACAGTTATTAACTCCATGAACTTTCCTATTCTTTTGAATTTGAATATTACGTTGATAGATATTACATTGACTTCATGTACATTTTATTATTTGCACTTCAGTGATGAGCTTAAATCAAAATTCTTTTCTTGACATAATCCCTAACAGTGATTTTAATTTATAATTCTTTTTTTTTACATAACCTCATAGTGAGTCTAATATTTGAGATAAATTCTTGAGGTTTTTCGATGAAACTTTCAATTTTATCGGTTTTGTCAAATATAACTACGCCATACTTTGATGGTTCTTCTACTTTAGTTCTTCTTGGTCTAATTAACAATCCTTTTCTTTAGATTACCTCCAATGGTGAGTATTCTTTACATTAACAGCTATTTTGACTCCTACAGCATATGATATTCATCATTGAAATGTATAGAATTAAGTATAATAATCGAAATTGACATACAACTGACGTATACATATGACCGGTAAAAATAGTAAGAACATATTTTTTTGAATACAAATCAGTAGTGTACGTGGACAAGATATTCAGTCTTATCATAAAGAATATAATGTAGAAATTTTTGATATAAATATTACAGATTAAAATAACATTAATCATACATATAAGTTGTTACGGTAGTAATGCTTGTACAAATCTGTTATTATTTTACTAAATGAAAAAATATATACTACAATATATACTACATTTTATTAGGTGGACCGGAAAATAATGTCGTTTCTACATATGTCAAATTTTGTATATTTTTATCAAAAACCGATTGATTTTTATCAATTTGATATTAAAAATTTGCATACTAGATGAAGAAAGGTTGTTCATAACAAAGTTGATTATATTATTGATTAAAAATATAAATTTGTTAGAAATTTATTCGTGTGAATGTAAGGTTAGAAAGCGACGTTACTTTCCGGTCCACCTAATAATATATTATACCTTTAGTATGTATAAACAATATATATATAAAAGAATTAAAGAAATATAAATATAATTACAATTTCCAATTAATATTTATAGCTTTGGGCGTTCTAATAATATTTATTGAATAATATAATAAGTAAGAAAGATGCAAAAGTTTAAGCAAGCTCAAGTAGAAAATAAAATGTCTATTAGACGACATTTAGAAGCGATTGCTTCTCTTGATTCGAGTAGTGAAGACGAAGACATTATATGTGAGGAAGATATACAAAGGACGTTAGATGAAGTTTTATCAGCTTATAATGGTGAACGTTTAAACACAGAAAAGATTATGTCGTATTTGATTAACATTTTTCAATCTGGTGGTGCTATATGTTTAATATGTATTTCAACAGTAAAAAGAACAGATCCCGTATGTATCTCACTGTTAATTTATTATTTATATATATTTTTATTATATGTATATATATATATATATATATATATATATATATAAATATGTATATTTTGATGTATATTAATATATCTTTAACAGATATGGAACTGTTATAAATGTTATTCTTTTATGCATTTGACGTGTATTTTACATTGGATACGAGATACTCTAGCCCATAAACATGAACAAGGAATTAAACCAACTTGGACGTGGTAAGTTGTACTATTATATTTGTATTTAATATTTTATCTAGCGCTGAATAATAGAAGTTAATGTTTGTTAACAATCATTTCATTGTTAGTGAAAATCCGATGCATTCATAAGTAAAATATTTGATATATTAATTATAGAATAAATGTGTTCTCAAAAAAAAAAGTACAAGCTAAAAAGTTAAAAAGAGAAATGCCGAGTAATCGGTAGATGAAGTGTTAAAAATATTTTGCATCTTATTTCCAATAATATTGTAATAAAATGGTATACATATATATATTTCTAGTCCAAAATGTAGAGCAGAATATGAAGAAGATGAAATTCCAAAAGTCTACAAATGTTTCTGCAACAGCGTTGAAAATCCGTCTAATCAAACATGGATTGTTCCGCATTCTTGTGGAGAAACTTGTGGGAAATATTTGGAACCTAACTGTGGACATAAATGTGTATTGTTATGTCATCCTGGACCATGTCCACCTTGTGCAAAAACGGTGGTAATTAATTGTTATTGTGGAAAGCAGCCTGCCCGTCCATTGCGATGTAATATAAGTGGTTGGAGTTGTAATAACATATGCAATAAAAAATACGATCGATGTAACCATACTTGTAAAGAAATTTGCCATGCTGGAGATTGTCCACCATGTATGGAAATTCTACTAACGGATTGTCGTTGTAAAAGTAGTAGGCAAAAGAAAAATTGCAATGAAGTTACTTGGACTTGTAATAAGCCTTGTAATAGGCTATTGTCTTGCAAAATACATACCTGTGAAGGTATTTGTCATTCTATTAACGATTGTGGAGATTGTCCAAAGAAATTTAGAACTTGCCCCTGTGGTAAAAACCGATATACAGTTTCATGTAAGGAACAACAATTACTCAAATGTGGAAATACTTGTGGAAAATTACTAAATTGTGGTTTACACTTTTGCAACATGACATGTCATTTTGAAAAATGCGGTCAGTGCTTGGAGATGGTCAGAAAATCGTGTAGATGTGGGAATTTTACAAAAGAAATAGCTTGTGGGAAAGAATTTCACTGTAATAAAAAATGTACTCAAAAAAGACTTTGTGGAAGACATCTGTGCAATAAAAAATGTTGCGATTGTTTAGTAAAAAATACCTTTAATATATGTGAAAAAGTATGCAACAATCTTCTTAATTGTCAGAAACATAAATGTCTAGCAGCTTGTCATAGTGGACCTTGCTACCCATGCTCTCGTTCTGATATAATTCAATGCAAGTGTGGTAATAAAAAGATAATAGTACCTTGTGGAAGCAAAAGAAAAATTAAACCACCACATTGTAATAAACCATGTAAAGTACGCTCTATTTGTATTCATCCTGAGAGAGAGATCCATAAGTGTCATCAAGGTCCATGTCCGCCATGTAAGAAAATTTGTGGTTTAATTCATAAAAAATGTGGACATAAATGTTTAGCTGTTTGTCATAGTAAGGTTTGGGTCAAAACGAGCTTAAATAGTATACAAGGAGAGCCCAAAGGTCCATGGGAAAAAGAAAGATATATGATGGAATTAAAAACATTGCCTTGTCCCCCTTGTGAATTTCCTATTGAAGTAGAATGCTTAGGTGGACACGAAACACGTACATTGCCTTGTTATATCGCTAAAGCCGATTCTTGTGGAAGACCATGTGGTCAGTTACTAGAATGTACAAATCACACTTGCGAATTAATGTGCCATGATGTAAAATCATCAGAAGGAATGATTGGTAATACACAATGTATGCCATGTGAAAGACCATGCTCGTTTGCACGTCCCAAAGAATGTTTGCATAAGTGTTTAAAATCTTGTCATCCCGCACCATGCGACTTATGTCAACAATTAGTACGTATTTCTTGCCATTGTGGCATCAGTATTTTATATAGACGTTGCATAGATCTAACATCCGCAACAGTCAAGCAACGCGAAGAGCTGTTAAAGTGTGGAAATCAATGCCCAAAAAATGTAATTATAAAAAATAGCTCATATAAAAATAATAACAAGTTTAACTATATTACATATTTCTTTTGCAGTATCCATGTGGTCATAGGTGCAATGATATTTGTCATCCTGGATTATGTAAAAAGCCAGATGCATGTAATAAGAAAGTAAAACTATGGTGTAAATGTAAACGCATTAAAAAGGAATATGTTTGTTCTGTTATACAAGAAAAGAAAATTGTAGTTGAATGTGATAGTGTTTGTCAGTCACTTATTAATGAAAAAGATAAAGCTAACAAAATCAAAGAAATACAACGTAAACGCGAAGAAGAATTACGTAATCAGGAAGAAATCGAAAAATTCCAAAGAAAATTTAAACCACGACGAAAAGCAAAGGATAAATTGAAAAAAGAATTAGCGAATTCAAACGAGGAAAATAGTAAAACATTCATATTGGTTTTGATAACAACCATTTCTATAGCTATTATAAGTATTATTGTAATTTATGCTAACTTAAGTTAATTTAATATAGAAAACGTTGAAATTAGCAACAAAGATTAAAATTAGTTTTTACGATTATATAATTTTTATCTATAATAAATAACTATTGTATATGATACATTTTACTATATATATATCAATAGTTAAGCTATAAAAATATTTAGATTATAGATTTATAATATATAATTTTCTTATTTTAATTAATTTTGGTATCTACACTGTTTGCATTTTTATTATAAAAATATTATTATTATTACTGACTTTTATATACATTAATATTGATCATTATTAATAAAAAGTACCAAAGGTTGTGAAACAGTATAGAAAGAGGCGTGTATTTAAAATAGAAACAATGTATACACATTTTATAAATAGAATTACGTTACGATTATAAATTGTAATAATCTTTTGATTCTCCTAATAAGAGCTTCTATAAAATTACGGTCTACCGTTGAATACTCATTATGTATATCGATCAATTGCGTAATGAAACTATCCGTAAATATAGAAACAAGTCCTTGTTTTAATTCTGTTAAGATTTCTGGTGATATCTTTTTATCCAATATATTATCAATTATATTTCCCGTGGATGCTATAAAAACAATTATACAAATGAAGTATTGCTTTAATCAATGTATCCTCATTAATATATTATTAATGTTTCTTGTCAATTACAAAGCAACGAATTACACACATACCTTGCATCCTCTGATATCCTGACATTATTTGCATTGTGTAAAAATCTAAATGACTCCACAGTAGATATAAACTGTGTTCTATTATAAGGCAACAATACTTTATACTCTGATGTTTTTCCTTCAGCCGTTGATCAATTCGTTGCTCTAAGATAATGCGCTGTTTATCTATATCTAATTCTGCTTCTTCGTCAGTCATATACTAAAAAGAAATAATAAATGTAGTTATTACAAAATAACATCTTTTTGTGATTCTATTAATTCTATATAATTATTCATTAATAATATATATTACTTTTTTTAATTCTGTAGCAGTCATGTCTGATATCATATTTGATTTTGTAATCAAAGAAACAATGTGTGGTAGTTCATTATGAATTAATGCAGTTGTAGATGTGAGTTGTTCAACGATCAATCCTAAATGAACTTCGCCAGATATATCTTTAGTTTTACCTTCTCTTGTGCCTTGTTTCGGTGATAAATAAGGTTCAAAAAGAACATTTCTTACTTTTTGATTCATTGTACTATGTTGCATCTGTTACAAAAAATTATTTATTATGTTATAATTAATCTTTTTATTATATATTAATTACTTTATATATATAAGAAGTGCTTAACAATTTTGTACAAACCTGATTACGAGCATACAATAGAACATTCGCAACTATTTCTATGCAAGACATTTGTTGCTGATCTACATTTGTTTTATGATAATCCAAATGTACAGATGTTGGCTGCAATTGGAATTTGTAAAGTAATGAGAGCATTAATTTTTGTAATCTGTAAAGATGAGCACGTAATTCTCTCATTCCATTATCATCTTCTATCATATCATTATCGCCAATATCGGTAACCGTTAATCCCTCGTCCACTAATTTATACATATCTAAAAAAATAAGTTTAACAATTAACATCAAACGTGCAACTAGAGTAATACTTTCATTGATCAATATTATTTACCAATATTAGCGGATCTGGATACGACTCCAGTCAAACAAGCAATTTCTTTTAAATATAAAATATTCGCCTTTGAAAAAGCATTTCTTAATATCATTTCTACTGCATCTCGATGACTTTGTAAGAAGCTACAAACTTGTATAGCACAAGATTGATTTTCAGTTCCTAAAGTAGTCAACAATGAACCGCATAAATATAAAGCGGGTAAAAAGATTTGTTGATAACGTTGTCCAATTGGGGGTACAAAAGAATCAAGACATTCAATGTTCATATGAACATCCGGATGTTGATCAAAAACGGACATACTTGACATGCAAGATAAAACTTTACTTTTTAAAAGGCTTTCAGCACCAAATCTTGTTGAAGCCATTCTACAAAATGTTGCTAATTTGGCTTCATATAAATACAAAGGTCTTAATGTTTCAGGCTCTGGTTGAAGCATAAGCCTTAATAAATTATCTGATTGTAAAAGGCTGTCTATCATATGCTTTAAATATCCTCGACTAGTTAAATAAATCATCCATGAATTATCGTAATCCAATTCTAAGATTTTGTCTAAGCAAGACAGTGCTAACATTTTACATACATCATGACCACCAGAACAATTGTGACATAAAACGTCCATTAGTTGATTACCAAAGCTATTGATAACTTGTATTGTGGCATAACAGTGTGAACGTTTGTGAACTGTCATAGATCGATTGAATGAACTGTCCAATTGACTAACATACATTGTATCCATTACAGATGCATTCTCTGATTTTTCTAAGCCTATAACGCAAAGAAAGTTTAGAAGTGCAGCATAAAGATGCGTTAGAACTTTTTGTGAGGAAGCACTTGCACTTAAAATCCATTCTAGTACATGGCTAAGAATTATTTTCATCATCGTCGTATTGGAAGGGGACGTCGGAAGTAACTCTTGGTTCGATTGCATTGAAAAATAATTTCTCAAATTGACAAGTAACATCAATACTGTTCCGGACACAAGAGTTTTAATCTCACTTAATGCTTCACATGTTGTCATTTTTTGTAACAAATCATGTGATAAGTTAAGAAGAAGAGTTTGTCTTTGAGCTGCAGGAAGTTGTAAATTTGATGCTACAGAAAATAATATTTCTGTTGTTTGGCACCAGCCTTCTACAAATTTTACTGTAGCATATGATAAAAGTTTAGTTTGATTTTTTTTCAATGCATGAGCAAGTATCGATTGCAATTCTTGTTGCATTAATTTTCTTTGGGTTACTGTTGCACTATTCTGAGTAACCGTTAATTCATCTAAAATAAGAGAATGTAATTTTCGAACGTCGATAAGTTGAGGTCCTCCTATTAAAGTAGATGGAACGCTACACCGACCTAATACCATTTCAATTTGCGAAGGATCAAAAAATTCCCATGACTTTGGTGGCTCTAAGTATAGTTGAAAATCAATATAATGTAGAAGATCCATAAGAAGTTTCTGCGACGGTGAATTTTGATCTTTTTCTTGACTATAATTTCCAACTAAACGCTGAACAAGGGAACTTTGTAAACTTCCACCAGAGATTCGTAGTTCAATAGCAACTATTTTTAATAGCCATGACATACAACCAAGTTCAATTGCTTTATTTGAACCTTGGAAAGGTAATTTTGATAAGTGCCTTTGTACAAAATCTTGATTAGTCGCAGTTCGTAAGAATCTTAGAACTGGTATTGATGTCTTATTATTAGCCACTAATGTGTGCAAGTAACAATAACACATTTCTGTAATCTTATCACGACCGTTATCCAAAGATTGTTCTAAGATACCCAAAACAGAATGCAAGCAAGTTCGTGGAAAACCTAAAATTCCAGGTTGCTGGATAACTGTTTTTCGAATATCCTTAGTGATCTCAAATCCAAGCAAATAATGAGCAAGATTAGGTGCAGGCCGTGTAATACTTTGCATCATTAATAATAAAATTCTTTCTTTGCAATTTTCTACATCTGCTTTTTCATCATTATTTATATCATCCTCATTTGCAGGTGTATAATCCATATCTAAACACTCAACGAAACCATGCCTAATATTCGTTACCAACGAATTAGTAGCTGTAAATGTTGATAATAATTCTAAATCTGCACCTGGTTCATTGGCAACACTTTGTACAACTCCTACTGCGACATACGAATGTCGTGCTAGCCAAGAATTATAAGAGACATAATTAACAATATTTATCATATGATCAGGTTTTCCAGTCCGCATATTAACTCCTAATAATAAACGCGAAAGACCAGTTACGATTTTATTCATACTGGTTGCTGATGCTAACTGTGCCATGTATTGATGTTGTGTTTTCAAAGTCCGATCTAATATTTCCAAACAGCACAGCGTACTATATTCCAGATATTTTTTCCCAGGGAAAATATCATATGTATCAAACTGATGATATCCTTCATCAAGAATATAGAGTATTACATGAAGTAATTCAGAGTTAGTAGAATGTAATTGCGTCATTAAATGATATCCAGGAGCAGAATTGATTACAGTCATATCACCTCCTTGTAATTCAACTTTACATCCCATAAAATCTTCTAAAGATGGCTCGTATTGTTTAATCAATTTAGAAAATATTTTCAAACATCCATTCGCAACTTTCCATTTCTCCGCAGCATTTTTATACGAGCGTGTGTGAAATCTTAGAAATACGATATTAATAAGGAAATGTAAATAAGGATCAAATCCTGGATTTCGTTGTCCAACACCCAAAAGACGTGGAATTGGATAATCTGTCAAAATATCTAAAAGTTTTAACATTGCTCGTGTCAAAGGATATTCTTCATTTCTTGATTCAATTTCTTCCAATTCTGTTTGTACTCCTCGTGGTTGATAACTACTAGTTGTTGGTATAGTCGAAAGAATTTGTGCAGCTTCTAAACTTTGCCAAACTGTAGAAGAACTGTCTGGTGATCTTGCTAACGCAGCAAGAGTTCTTATTAAAACGCCTTTTAATGGAATTGGCATTGCACAGCTAACCAATCCTATTAGAGACTGAAGAACTTTCCAATTTGGATGATCACATATCGCTACTCTGGACATCTCATCATATTTTGCAATTATTTGTACGACTCTAAGCACAGCCTCTAATCCTTTAACTTCGTGAGGTGTGATACCTTTCGGGTGACTTCTTTGTCTATATACTGTATCTTGACTTGGTGGTAATTCTTGTCGTAAGTTATAATAATAGCGATTTAAAGAATTAAAAAAGTGATCCCAGGAAATTGTTGACGAAGTTGAAGAACCTGTTAAAATACAAAAAATGATACTTTTTATCTTTTCATATAGGATAAAAATAATAAGAAAGTATATCTTACCATTTGGTTTAAGAAAATTAAATGCTTGACGTGCAGCTGGAGGTGACGAAGCAAGGGATGCAATCATTTTAAGATATGATACAAAAAGACCAGCAGGAAGAATTTCTCCAGCTAATCGTATAAATTTAAATAAAGCAACTTGTCTAGGAGGTAATCGTCCAATATGTACAGAAGCAGAAACGTGAGTTGATTCTGAATGTTGACACCAATAATCCATAGCTAAATTTAATTTTAATGGATCTTTCTTGTATAGCTCAGCTATCGTCAGCAAAAGATACTCAAAGTGATTGTCTAAATTCATTGGTGGTTCTACACCTTCTTGCTGATAAGCTTGTATCAAACGCATTGATTCATCTGCTCGACTTCTCAATTCCTTAATTTTCAGTGGCATTAATAATATAAAATCAGAAAGAAGAGTATGAAAATAACGCATATAAAATTCCTCATGATGTACAGAAGTATTTTTTAATAAAATTTCGGCCATGAAATGGAAAACTTTATTAGATAAAGCTGTTTCAACCAAAATTTCATCGTCATTATTAATATGCTGTGGTTGATAAGTGTTGCTTATAGTTTTTAAAGTTGTTATGGCAACTGCTAAAGCAAATTGTACAAGTCCGCGCAATCCTGTACTTTCCCAAGTAATACTATTGGATAATATTTTTTGTTTTACATCATCTAATGCTCCTCTCTCCGTGATTAAAGGAATAGAGCTAATTATATCTGAAAAAACGTTTTAATAAAATAATATTCAAGAAAAACTTCATATTATCGAATAATAGAAAACAAGTTTTAATACCTTCACCATTTTCTCGATTATTTAATGGACTAAGATTTACAGCATATAATATGGCCATAATGAGAGCTAATGTTACTTTATCGGGACCACCTTCTCCAGCTTCAGATTCAATTTGACGTGATTGTAACACCGACAATAAACGAAAGAAAATAGATTTAGGTAAAGACGATTGGGCAGACCACAAATATAAAATATCTGCTAAATCTTGTCTAGTATCATTATAAAGTTTCATAACCATACGATGATGCTTCGCTCCTCCCAATGCTCTATTTTGTTGTAGAAGATCTTGTTCCTGTTAATAAGTCAAATAATATTATACTTTATATTATATCGTAATCTATAGTAGTTTAAATGAGTTGTTAATAAAAGTAACTATATTTCCATCTTACCTGTATGGGATCCATATCTTCTAGTAAAGTAATAATTCTATCTAATAAACCATCTTCTTGTAATTTATTAGTATATTCAGTAATATATTTTGTAAGAGTTTGTGGTGCATCGAGAGCCCAGCTATTTCCCATTCTAGCTTGCACTAAGGTCTTTAAAGTAGTAGTCAATGCTTTCCTCCCATCATAATACAAAAGTACAGCAGTTAAACCTCTGGTTAAACCAGGGTAATGTGGCATTTGAAGTTGGGCAGTACATAAGAGATCTAGAGCCATGAATTCATTCAAGTCATACATATCCGATATAATTAAAGTTTCATCTACCAATTCTTTTGATAGTACTTGATGTCCTAGACCAGGTAATGTTATACCATCTGTTACGCCTTTCTTAATTTCATTGCGGCTATTAATATTTTTTGGCTGATGAACAAAAAACACATAAGTTAATTTATATTAATTTATATGAAATTAAATTGTTACTTTTTTAATGCTATACTTACTGGATTTTTTAAGAGTGTAAAAAAATTCTGTCTATGATTTCTCAATGCTTCTATGAATTCATGATACTGAGGATCATGCATACTAGGTGCAATTGTAATGCATCGTACTACAAGATTTTGTAATTCTTTATATGGTGTCCATATATCTTCGGTACTCGTTTCTTCTATACAAAAATTTATTATAAATTATTAGAAACGGACATATATAAGTGAGCGAATTGAAAACTATAGCCTAGCCTAGACTCTATTTCTTTTTCAATCAAACTCACTCTGTCTTTAAACCAAAAATAATACAAGTTTATTATTGAGACTCAGAACTTGTCAACCCACCTACCTACGTACACATGTACACATATGTATGTATTTAGGGTTTCCTATAACCGATGATACAAGCAAGCAGAGCATGATATGCATTCACTTAACCAATTTTCAAACTTATTTTTCTCTAAAACAAAGTTTTATACGAACAAATTATATTCTATATTTTCGATTTAGTTTTTTATGTAGAATCATCATCTGCTCGCTTGTACGATAGTATAATAGTAATGTACAATGTAATTGATAAATTACAAAAAATTTAGCATATAATTGAGTTATCAGATAAACATGATAATGTAACTGATATTAAAAAGTTTGATACAAAAACAAGATTTTTTTATATTTGTAAATTACACCATAGTTTTTTATTTAGTCTAAATTAAATGATTAGATAAAAACATATAACAATATAAATATTAGGTTAGAATTTATACTATGGATATTCTTACAAAATCTACAAACAAATAATTACCTTCTGACATTTTGGTGATTTATATAAAACGATTTATAAACTTCAAATTATTTTTAGATAACACCAGATATAATTTTAATAGAATATTAACGTTTTTAAAAAATGTTGAAACACCGGTATTAGAGCGTGAACAGAATTTGCCGCACATTTAACTTACGGCCATGATTTCAACAGAAATTTGAACGTTAATTGGTGTAAAGTAAATATGTAAAGCTATCGGATCTCGTATAGGAAGTCAGTCAGTTAACATGCAGCAGGTACGAGGCGTTGGCGGGAAAATAAAAAATTCTCCTGATCACTTAAGCTATTTTAAAAGAAGTTGACGTAAATTTGCGAAAACAAAAATAAATGATTACGTAGGAGACGGTGAAGTGTAATTAATAACCTTATTATAATACGATAAACGTATATTATAGATACAAAAGTTTTAAAGCTATAGGTTTAGTTGATATATTTTGCATGGAGGTAAAATTAGCGGCTTCCTATTGGCTGCTTTAAGCATAATTAGTAGAACTCGAGGCGCGTACTGTGCTCGTGGTGGATGTTGAAAATAATTATAATCATATTAATAAGTATTAATAATTTATAAAAAATTCTCACTTCTTTTTCATTCGTTCTAGAACTTTCACGAATATTATCTTCAATAATTACATTACAAAAGAATCCATATTTAAGCGCGCAAAATGATAATAGTTTCATGATTATGTAAATAATTATATTATAGAAAATTAATATTAAATATATTTAAATTTTCCGCCAGAAATATCTTCCAAGCAAGCAGACCTGAAATTTCAATTTGACAAATAAGGTTCTAACAACAGGCAGCACTGGTCACTGGTTAACTTGACGAATTTTACTGCCTTCAGAAGACTCTATTTTCAAAATGGCAGCTATAAAAAGATTGCAAAAGGTAAATTAAAGTTCCTAACAATATAAGAATTATTCTTTAGATTTGATTGTAAAACAAAAATAGATATATTTAATATTAATTAATAATTTCTATAAATATTACGAAAATGATATGATATACCTAGTATATTTCCTTTGTAGTCCTTAGAATTGTTCGACGCCGTTCAAAAAGTTAATAACATTGTTTTATATATTATCATTTAATATGAACTTATTATATTTTATTATTTACTATAGCTAATTTTCATATTTTTCTTTATTTATGACTTTCTGTCTAAGAAATAAAAGGTTTCATATTTTCTTGATCTACGAGTTAAATTTAATATTAAATGTATTAAAAGAAGATAGTATCTATATCATGAGATAATAATATGGACATTTTATCTTTTCCAGGAATTAGGCGATCTGAGAGCCTCTGCTATGAAAAATTTTACAATTCAAGTAGATGAATCAAATATTCTTACTTGGCAAGGACTTATATTGCCGGTATGTTTATACTATTTATTACTTTTTTTTATTATTAACCTAACCTTAATTAAATATATAAACGTAAGGATTTGTAGATTATGCAAAATCATTTCACATTGTGATTTTTATTTCAGAATTATGTTATCTTATGATGTTGTTATAAATTTTATCGTTTTAAAATATCAATCCATGAAACAATTGCCAATTACTGACCAAAAAAAGAGAAATATTTAATTTATATATCTTATAAATATATATACATAAAATGCAAAAATAGAAACATAAGTAATTTTATATTTAATATAATTTTATACTTATATTTCTATTTCTATATATATATATATATTCTTATAAACATATTGTTTGTAATAATTATATACGTTATATTCATAGGACAATGCTCCTTACAATAAGGGAGCATTTCGCATCGAAATTAATTTTCCTGCAGAGTATCCTTTTAAACCACCAAGGATAAATTTTAAAACAAAGATTTATCATCCAAATGTAGATGAAAAAGGACAAGTATGTTTACCGATTATAAGCGCTGAAAATTGGAAGCCAGCAACAAAAACAGATCAGGGTAAGATTAATATTTAAGAAAGAAATAATCATCATTAACCAAAAGAAAATTAATTTATTTTTTGATAGCAGTTTTACAAATACTTTTTCTATTATAATGGAAAAAAGCAAATAAAATATATAAATAAATGAATTGAAAGAATTTAAAAAGTATTTACAACTTCATGTTATTGTTTTACAGTAATACAAGCTTTAATAGCTTTAGTAAATGATCCAGAGCCAGAACATCCCTTAAGAGCAGATTTAGCTGAAGAATTTCTTAAAGATAGAAAGAAATTTTTAAAAAATGCAGAAGATTTTACAAAAAAACATGCAGAAAAAAGGCGAGAATCATCATCCTCAAACGAATAATCCCAAATGGTAGGCCTTTCTCACCACGATGCCTGCCACCTCAGTTAATTCATTGCGAGTCGATTTATGCCGGTCTGTCATATGTGGAATCGAGAATGCCCGTGTACAGTATTGGTTGATAAGGAGGATATGAATATATGCAATTGTAATGTTTAATAAGGTGGAAAGAACTTTTCAGAGTAAAGTAAATTATAATAAAATAACTGTATGATATTGTAAACAAGTCTTATATCGTATTTTAATTCTTAAGTTTGGGTAGATTATCATCATAATTACACGCAAATTAATTTCAAAGAATTTAAAAATATCAACTCTATCATATATTACATTTCTCAAATTTTTATAGCATGTATTGAAATGTCGTATACTATATATCGAAGACTTATGGAAATTGAAAAAAAAAAGAGAACAAATATTTTGATGAAATATCAATTATTGACAAATTTAAAAGTAATTATAAAAGAAGAGGGCAAGCACATGCTTTCCTCATTTCTAACAAGATTTTTTGTTTATATACCTTACGTTCCTATTTATTTTCATAATTATATATATGTGTAGCATTTGGAATAGTATAATTAATTTACTTTATTCAACATTGATAAGCTTGTATAAGGCAGACTTAAGTAATATCATTGTTTGCAATTATTCAACGTTATTTGTTATATCAGTGTTTCTCAAATAGTAAAACTTTGAGGGTGCGCCATACGAGAGTTCAAACAAAAAAGAAGAAAAATCTCTTCAATACAATTCTGAAGTTCTGAAGTATGGGTCAATCAATCTAAGACATTTTGTATCGAATTTATAAATACCAAATTTTATGTGTACATGATATGTTCATATTTTTTTTATTCCCATTGTTATATAATATATATATAATAAATATTATATATAATTATATAACACATATATATATATATATATTAAGAATACACCAGTTACATATACATGTCCAGAGTATACATAAAATTCCAAAATTTGAGAAACACAGTTTTAAAGAGTTGTTTAGGTAATTGATATTTATGATAGATACTCGTCATAAATTAGTATGACTTATATTTATATTTATTGTCATCATTTTAAATGGTTTCTCTAACTTTATCTTTGCACTGTTATATCCAGCACATAATGGAGATGATAATATTATAAACTCATTACATTCTTTTGATATTGAATAATGATAATTTTTCTTGACTATAGTTAACGTTTATTTAAGAATAATTGCAAACTATTTCTATATATATTTATGAGTGCTTTCCAAAAAGTCTACTTTTATAGTAGAATTTACAAAAAAACTCACGTGAATATATAAAAAGAAAAGATGGTATTTAATATTACAATATGACGTAACATAAAAAATAAGTATACTTCTTTATATTATTTAAAATCGTAAATGAACTTTAAAAAAATATATATATAAATATATATAAATACACAAGAATAATAAGAACATTAAACTTCCGTAAAACGTGTATTTTTTAAAAATAAGAACTATAGTTAGAGATAATAATATACAAGCAGAAACTTTTTCTATCGAAGATAAAAATAAGGATGCTATTGAATATAGTTCCCCTTGCCTCCCCCCCCCCATAAAATAAGTAATATCAAAAACTATATATGAAAATAAAATTGTATGTTAAAAATGTAATTGTAACAAATAACATCTTTATACTGTTCTCATTGGTAGAAACTTTCAAAATCTATTACATTTTTTTCCAAAATTTTTTAATATAAAATCAGTAAGTTATAAAAATGTGTATAGTACCAGTAGAATCGTTGTAAGATTTTTTGTTTTCATATATTATTTCAATATTATATGACATTTATATCAGAAAAATTATTTCAAGAATAAATAAATAAAAAAAAGAAAGGAATTATTTCTATCCGATAAAATTATTTATTTATGAAGTCAAAATTACGTAATATATTCATACTTCATAAAGAAGTAACAAATGTTACAAAGAAGATTTGTAATGTGTCCATTACATTTAGTGTTATTTGATTGAACAACTCATTGGCCTTTTATTTTTTTTTGTTCTCTTTCTCTGACTTTTTACATCGACTGAAAAGATTAAATATATAATTACCAATACTGAACAACACATGTTTCAGACATTGAATAATTAATAAGGATTAGAAAATTCAAACGAAATAATGTAAGCATTGTATTAATAATAGGAATTAATTTTTAATTTACAAGTATGTTAATTATCCTTATCTTTTGTTTAACTAATTTTTCGCAGAGATGCGTTTTTATTTTAAGTTTATATAAAAACTAGTATATTGAAGAGAGTTAGGTAAATATATTATATTATGAAGACAAAAAATCTTTATAAAGATTTTTATTTTTTACTAAGTTTTTATTTTATTTTTTTTTATTTTTTTATTCCTTTTTACGTAAGAAAGAGAAAAACTTATATTGACATATTAAAATTCTATTGTAATAAATAAAGAAGGTAATATAAATGAAAATAAAAAATATGACATTTGCAGATTTGCTTCCTTTTTTTTTTCTTTTCTTTTTTTACTTTCTACAATACATGAGCCGGGGTAACATTGTTGAGTGTTCTGTATTTATTTTTTTTTCTTGTCTTTTCTCATTTTAAAAATTCCTCATTTTAATTCAAGCTCATGCGCGTATATTTTCCATCTTAACACAATTCTGCATGTCTTACACAGTTTTTGAAGATCCCACATTTTGGCGTACTACACAATAAACACGTTGTAATGTATCGAAGTCGATGAGTAATCAAACCATTCTCAATCGATAAGCTGGGTGGAAAAGATTAACGACGTTAATTAATTAATGGAACTGGAACAATAATAGCATGAATTATTGTTCAACAATGTGATACACGTGAAAGCACAATGAAAAATTACAAGACGTATTTACTTTTTTTTAAATTTTGTTTTCGTCTAATTTTTTCATATTCATTTATCCTGAAAGCTTTGATGCTTAGGATATACGCACGTGTACTCTTTAGAACAAGGTACTTCATAATTGAAACTTGAATAACCCGTGTGACGTGGTTTGGCGTATTGATTATCTTATATATAAACCATATATGAGGATTAATAGACACAATAATGTTTAAAAACACACAAACAAATAAATAGATATTATTAAACTTCAACGTTAACTTATTTAGAATTTCAAGTGATTTATTTCTACAGTCTGTTTTTCCATTTTATTTTATATTCATAATATAACTACATGCGTTTTTGATATTATGTATATATATTTATATTTATATTTATATTTATTGGCATTTATTTGTCGTAAAAGAATATTGGCATTTTTATTTTGTTTTAATAAGATTTGAATATCTAAATCTTAAAATACATTATTATTTTCTTGTTTTTTTTTTTTTTTTTTTTTTTGACGAATTGCATGCAAGTATACCTATTACATAATATTTAATTTGATAACGTATAAATAGATCTTGAAAGAAAGAAAATAAGATTTAGAGTCATTGAAAGCAAACACATAAGTGGTCAATCATTTTCTTGTTTTTGTTTTGAAATAATTCGCAACAATTTTGGGCTTAATAATAACATCTTGAAATATGTAGGATTTCTATTTTTTTTGCTGTATTACATTGTTTTTATATAAGAAATTAAATTTACATATTTTGGAGAATTCAAACTTGATAGAATTATCGAAATAAGAACAATATTTATTTCTTTATTTTTGAATTCCTACTAAAGAAATTCTCTTCTCAACTATGAAAAGCAAATATGTAGTAACGAAGGATGATCAGGTGAATTTGAATCGTACATTTATTTCATTTGCTCCGCTAATTTTTATCTTTTATTAATTGTATTGTTTTAATACGAGAATCCTTTAATCACAGATCTCTCGACTTTTGATAATATAATACTGATAATCAGTATGTAATACTGAACACATATTACATTTGTTTTTTAAATAAGATGATGTACGTAAAATTTTCTTTTTATGCTTTGTTTAATTAACTATAATAATTAAAAACAACAAAAATATAACACATACAATAATAATATAATATATTATAATCCTTATATAAATTTTACATTATTTATTTATCAAAATGGAATTAGAAATAAACTAATGGATGTTATATCATTTACTTCTTTTGGCATTCCAAATAAAAGAAAAAAAGCATGTAAAAAAAGTAAATAACATCTGTGCGAAATTTGATATATTACAAATTGGTGCTTTCAACGTGCATCGATTTTTTTCCCACCAAACTAATCAATTTTTTAATAATCTATTTCAATATTTTGATATTTTATTTAGGCATTCATTAACCAACGAGAAACGTCTTTCCTTAACGCAATGATTTGAATAATATATTTTAAATGAATCATACTGCACTCAAGTTCCACTTTAAATTCTAGATTTCTTTTTTTAATATGTATCTCATATAACTTTATATAATTAATATATTAACTCTTAAGTTTATTTTACGATAATACCATATTTTGTTAAGTCATCAAGACGGATTGCATTGAGACATTCATAAACAAACGGTATTATTACAAACTTTAATCTATTTTCTTTTTTCTTTCTTTATTTATTTTTTATAAATTTGTATCTGTATATTTTTCTTTTTTTTTTTTTTACTTTATTTACAACTATTTGCATCGTATGTTATATGTTCTTTTTCTTTACAAAAAATAAAGTAAACAAATTAAAAAAAAAAACAAAGAAAATATATTTTAACATTTTTATCGATAATAGACCAATTACAACTTTGAAATAAGATGTATCAGGAAAAAAATATAGCCGCTATAATAAAAGAAAATGAAATTGGCATAATTATCATTTACAATGCCGTAAGTACAACTTCTCAACCTAAAATATAAAATGGCAGTTGATGTTACAGAGAGAAGATCATTTAACAAAAATCTATTTTAATAATTCGCAAATAAACATACAGCCCTCTACTCTAAAGAAAAATGTTCCTTGTTGATATAGAATGCCAAATATATAATTATTACATGGAGAAAGCAATAGTAGTGGTAATGAATCTTACACATTATAGATGATGGTGGTGGTGGTGATGGTGAGAATGATGAAAGTGTTTTGATATATCAATAATAATAGAAATTATTTGTTTAAAGTATAATGCATATAATGAATCGATGATATAATTAAATGGTATACATTATTACAAATTACTTACACTTTTGTACAGTTCCAATATTTGAACTCAGCATTAAGCAACGTACGTATATACTTTCCTAGAAGTACAAGAAGAAATACAAAATAACAAAAAGTTAAATGATTATTAATATGATTAAATAAATTACGCTATAAATATATTGCACATACCTATCTTCCGTCGTACGAGCTAAGTACTCTCGTTCAATCAAACCTTCGATACGCTTTTTAATAATAACAGGGGATGGCAAAAAACGTACTTTCAGTTGTTGCGTTACTTCAGTTACGAGTATATTATGCTAAAATATAAAGATAATTTTAAATTATTTATTTGGTGTCAAACTGGAATGCAAAATTTTTCAAAACGCCAAATTACAAACCACACTATTATACATACGTATCTTAACGACGAGTTTTATATATAGAAAATTGATTATATTCACCGGCATACGCTTTCGATCCTTCATGATACGAACAATAGCTGCTTCAATTTCATGCTTCCGGTCTTCGTCGACTTTATTACGCATTTCTCTTCTTTCTGGTTCTGATTCTCCTTTTGCTGCCACAGTTTGGATCTTAACTCTTTACAAAAAAGTATATGTTTATTAGAAGTATAATAAATGACTTATGTTTATTATTTTATGAAATTCATACTTTTTTATTAAAGTATAATATTTATGAAAATAATACACAAAGTAATTAATTTTTAAGGCACATTGTCTATAATAAAATAAAATAATAAAAAGTAATATACATATGTAATATAAATACAAATTTTTATAATTAAAAAATCAAGATATCATGCAATAAAGTTGCTGCGAACATAACTGTAAATTCAAGGAAGTTCTCATATTTGCTTTTATCATTAATTAATGAAATATACCTGTGCAATTTGCTGGAGAAACTATTATTTACACCGAAGGTATGTGAAGGTTCAATTTCTTTGGTTCGAGGATTTTTGATTAATACCCTCTGTGACGATTTGCCCATTGCAAGAGATTGTAGAGCTCTAACCAAGTCTCTCTCTGGAATATCGGTTTCACCTTGAATTTCCTACACAATGTATTTTAATATATATGTATATATATATATCTATATATATATATTTACGTACATATGTACATACATACATAAACATGTATATGTATGTGTTTGTATACATGATCGTTTTGTATATTCGTACAATATTAATTAAATATTTTAATTTTATAAGATACATTATAAAATTAAAATATTTATTTAATTTTGAAATTATAAATGAAATTAAATAAATAAAGAAAAAATTATATTAAATACTAACTTCATATGTCAATGATTCTCTTTTGTTGAAAAGCATCAACACACACATTTGGTAAGTTGAAACTTGAATTATGTGCTTTCTTACACCGCTTGCACATACGCTGCTTCTTTGACTTAATAAACTATTACTGCCATTATTATTTCCACTTATAATGGAACCAGAAGAAGATGGCGTATCCAATCCTATTCCACAGCTACTCTCTTCTTTTTTCTGTCCAGTAAATATAGCATTTAAATCTGCAGATCCTGTAAATAATTTATATTAATAGTATTTATCTTTTATTTATCAGAGTTTTAATCATCTTCGTTACTATAGTCATCTCTAAACTAAGTGAAATAAAAAGTACCAACCTAATTGTGGTTGCAATGTCAATTGACGTCCCGTATGCTTAGCAAGATAAAAACGTCTAAAGGCATCAAATGCACCTCGTGGTGCAATTGGTAGATTACATTTAGGAGTAGCAGATTGTGTTGGCCAAAAACCAGTTGTGAGTACTCTTACACTTATATCCACACCGTATAAATTTGTCTTTATTGAGAATATAAATAAATAGAATTAAAACTAATAAGATATTCAATGAATATTGAAAGAATTATTTATAAAGTCTTACCCCAGAAGTAAGAACGTGATCCTTAAATTCGTCCATAATAGTGTTGCTAACTGTTATATCCTTAAACATGCCTTCTAATTTAGATGTAAATTGGCATCCACATTCAGTCTATAATATATATTATATATATATGTGTATATATATATATTATATTATATTATATAATACATATTTTTAAAAAGTAAAATATGTAATATATATTATATTATAATATAAAAATAAATATACAAAAAGAATATATATAAAATGATTATTAAAATATATTGTATTTAATAAATTATTAGAGTATAGAGGAAATTGAAGGAAAGATCATTAAATTAGTATAAATAAAATATTATTAATACCTTAAGTTTAGATATCATATTTTTTTCACTATCATCTGATACTGATTTATTTAAAAGAAGCCGTTTTGCTAGATGTTGTTTATAGTACCGTTCAAAAACATCCTTCTCTTGAAGAAATCTAAACAAAACCATTGTTTTGTCCAGGATACCTTCAATTTCTTGTTCAGTCATCTAAAATTTACAATTATTTCACATTACAAAATCGTAATAATTAAAGAATTTATCATATAGCCAGTGTAAAGGAAAACTAACCCCTTTAGAACCCTTTTTCAATTTATCATCTATAAATAGAGATAAATATTCTGGACTTTTAGTATTTAAATTGAGGAAGTATTCAAAATCTGAGGATATCATTTGTTTAAAAAGTTTATCATTATTGAATGAATAATGAAGAAAATGATCAAAACGGTCTTTTAAATCCAATAAATTCTGCACAAAGTGTACAGCATTTGTTGTTGATTCGTGCTCCTCTTGAACCATAGCACGTCCTCGTTCTTTAAGGAACTGAGATACACAATCAAAAACTGTGCGTAAACCATCTGTTACTCTTGAGAATAACTTATACATACAACTAAGATCTTCTGTTTTCTGATTTTTAAGCATGTGTACTACACCACTGTTCTCCATCTGTTAGTGAAAATAAAAGTATTAATATATACTCTCTAATTTGCATTAATAAGAAAAAGAAAAATAACTATACCTCAACAATAGTTTTCATATGGATTTTGATTAATTCTTCTTCTACAACTTCAACTATCCGTGGTTCCGTAGACTCATCTAAATAGTGTTTTGCTCTTTCCGATTCTTCATAAATTCTTGCTTCTACTTTTTTTATATAAACGGATGCACTATTTTCTGCTAGAAATTTTTGAGATTCAATCTAGAAAAGATATCAATAACATATTTTTTATTTATGAATAAAAAAGTTATAAAGGATAATCAAATATAATTTTATATAGCATTTACTCGGTAAAATTCTGCACTTTGTTGTAAAAAAGGCCTTTCAAAATCTTCTTCATAAACTTGACGACTATTAATGCCAAGTAACATTAGCATATGGCATGCATTTTTTATAGCGATTCTATCAACAACTTCACCATGTCTTTCTCTTGCAACCATACCTAATAATGTATCTCTCAAATGATCTCTTACGCAACCATATCTAACCACCTATAAAAATAAAATCTTATATTTATAAAAGTTTCATCAAAGAAATGATTTTATATTATAAGATATTATAGTATTACCTGATCTCGAAATATAATAAGTCCTAAATTATATACGTTATCCACATCATTTTGTTGTACATAAACTCTATCCATGTACATTAAAATATCCCTGATCATTACCATTGAAGTTGTGTGATCATTCCATGCTTGATTTAATGTTTGTAAAAAGTTATTATGAAGCGAATATAAAACATCGTCTCGTACTTTATTTTCGAGATGTTGAGTTACTACTTCCTTTAATCCTGTGTAAAGCCGTTCACCATATTTATGCAAAACCATAGTATATGCATTTCGATATAATTCTTCAAAACTAAGACCAGAGTTATTTTTCTTTTGTATCTCTTGGATGGCATTTTTTAGTAAGGTCCAAATGGTTTCTACGTACTTTTCATCCATAGTGGTCTACAATACAAAAATAATATGATGTATAACAAGTATTATAATAAAAACTAATTGTTATGTTTTCAAATGTATATATGTTCAATTTTATAGTTAAACTTTTTAATGTTAATTCTTGTACTGCAGCATAAATTCCAAAATTACAATTATAAAAATTAATAAACACATTTTTATGGCATAACATAAATTAATATAGATATGTTTTCTCACAGAGGTCTTGGTAATAAGAAAAATATTTGCACTATCCATGTTTATTTTGGTATTCATGTTTTCCTTTACTATATGTGCTATTTCAATATGATTAAACAGATTCTTAAATTTGACATTTTTCCCTTTTTTTTTTTTGTATATATATATTTTTATAATTAATTTTTTTCTCCTTATAACGTTTTTTTCTTAAATCCAATTGTATAAATATGCATTAGATCAATTTAGATATAATAATAAGTTATCTGTATTACAGAAAATAAACATAGAACAGATCATTATAATAAATACATAACCATAAATATTTCAATGATAAAATCAAAACACAAATATAATGACAAAATATATATAAAATTAAATATATATAATTTAATATTAATAAAAATTGTATATATATATATTTCAAAAATCAATTATAAGAATATTTCATGATCGTATATCAGTTTTACTTAACGGAATATGATCTATTGTAAGAGAATAGTATGTGTAACATTGAATACATAATTTATCCTCTTGAACACATTCATACGTTTAATCAATGTTATACAATGTCTTCTAATGTAAATTTAATCTTTTTGTATTAAAGTTGATGCATTACATCTTACGTATATTGAAGCTTTATTATTTATAAGATAGAATTGCAGTTTTTTCTGAAGATAGTAAAAAAATTGTAAAACCTCAAATTTTATTTACTTCCTTAGTCGTTATAGCAACAATTGTTCCAAATTAAAGTTACAAATTAACCAATTTGATATTCATAAAAAATACTTCTTATATATAAATACTTATAAATATTATTATTATAAAATACCAATACATGTATATACATGGTATCCCAGTTTTATTCGCAAAATTTTACCAGCATATTCTAAAAGTAAAAATAAAAAAAATGTTATTTAAACATGTGCTTTTTTAAATATTCTTTTTCCTGTTTCCCACAAGTAAAAATTCATTAGCATGATATTTGGTGATTTTGAGGGCTAAAGAATTAGTCCTTTTTGATCTATCCATCGTTATTAGAGATAGTGATCATTTAACCATCATTGTATTGGTACTGCATAATGTACTAGACAATCATATCATTGGATCTATAAATGTTAACGAAACAATAATAGAATATCTCCAACTATTTCTGGCTGAAATTTATTTTGTATGAAATCTAAAAAGACTGTGTGCTGTTAACCTATAGTAAAAAGTGAGGTCAGAATATATTATTGTTATATATTCAAATAGATATTAGCAATATGTTCAACGAAACATCAGACCATTATTGTATGACATTTTTTTCTTATTTTTACTTATAATATATGCTAGTAAAATTTTGTAAAAAAGAAACTGGAAACTCTGTATATATAGTACGAAACAATATATTTAACATACAATTATATATGCTATATCGAGCAGAGAATTTGTAAAGTTTTATATTGATTTTTCTTGTCGAATCAAATCATAAATTTCCATTACATAAGTAAACTATTATAAACTATATTAATAATTATAATATTAAAAGATAAAAAAAGAAACAATTTATTCTTATATCAGTAAGTAGTAAATTAAATATTTAAATAAAATGAATTTCTCCCAAACATTTTCTATACATTAACATATTGATGAATTGAAAAATAAGAACCATGCATATAAACGAGTTTAATTATAACTAACAAAAATTAATATATATTATTTTCGAATTCACTTAACCTATTCAATATAACGTTTTAGAAATAAGGCAAATAAAAGGTTAAAAAGGAAACTATAATATATAGAAAATAAATTTGATTTAACAGAAACGTACATAGAAAATTTTTTAAATACTTCGAAATTCGAATACGATTAACAAATGATATATATACATATTAACGAAAACGATATTATATTAAATTAGTGTTATCGAGAAATTTCATGATTTTTACTTTAATAATACTAATAATCATAATAAACTAAAAAAGAAGAAAGTGATGTGTATAATTAATAAAAATAAGGGAAAAGTAATATGTAAGTGTGATAAGTGCATAGCTATATATATATTTTTATATACATGTGTATATATAAATGCAATGGGAGTATATATACGTGCTACATTTAATAGCTTGATTATACTCTGTCTTTCTCCTTCTTTCTTTCTTTCTTTCTTCCATGTCGTTTCGATAGAGAGGGAAAGAAAGAGAAAGAAAAAGAAAGAAAGAAAACGATAGAGAGGGATAGAGATAGACGTACATATATATTATAATATCAAATTTTCTTACCGGAAAAGCACGTATACGCATTTTACCCTCCTTCTTTGGCAAAGCACTATTCTTCATCATGTCGAATGAAATGTTCAAAGAAGATTTGTATAAAATGATTACCCTCTTCTCTCTCTTCGCTTACGGTAATATCGTACTGTGTATACACACTGACATACCACTCTTAAACGTACCGAATATTCTTCATTCGCTCATTGAAAAACAGCCGAGGATCGGCTTCACAAGGTTAATCGCGCTCGACACTTAAACGCGATATATCTATATTATATGTGGTTTAGTAAACGAAACTTTTATTATCACTGGTGCATATTACAGTTACTAAGACGAAGGACTTGACAAGAAACCGAGATACTCTTCATACTCGTACACACCGAAATGGGGGAAGGTAGTTAAGGGTTGACGGGCAAGGGGGAGAATATGCAAGAAAGAAATGATACTACCCGAGTTCTGCAGCGGATCATAGGGAAAACTCGTACACATATAAAAGATGTCCGATTAATTCTTTCCAACTATCGATACTATTGTTTTTATCGACTACGATAATTAATTAAATTGAAATATTAATATTCGAATCTATCTGATTTAACAAGCCTAATTACTTTTACTACGCTCTCTATTCATATTCCCAGCCACAAACCAGACTAACGATAAACGGTATACGTGGATACACGAACACTCTCTTTGCTGCATCTTTCTTAAACAACAGATGGCATAACGGAACCATGTTTTATATTTTAATATTTATGTACTTATATTTAATATCTATGAATATTCCAAAATTAATTTTATGAATTATTTAACTATTAATCTAATTCAATTCTATTTTAGTTTCTAATTTAATTTATATATCATTTTTGGTTTATTTATAAAGATGGAGGAAATAAAGAAATATTTAATTAATCAAGAAAAAATTTGTCTCTTTTTTTTTATAAAGAAATATATAATAATTTTTATTATGGAAATGTACCAATAATATTTGATTTTATCAAACTAGTTGTCCAATCAATGTTTTCGATTTAAATTGGATGTTTCATGGAAATGTACACATGTGTATATATATGTATATACGTTTTCACTAGCTGAAAATATGGAGTTTTTAAACGTCAAAGTGATTTTTAAATCAGCAACAGAAGAATCAATTGCAGGTGTTATGTTAAATTTATAATAAATCATCATAAATTAATATCATTTTTATTTATAACATAATGATTTTGAAAAATATAAAGTTATCTAATGTATAACCAAGTAAGTGATATATTGTATTTTTCAATTGATTAAAATAATAACTTATCAATTAAAATATGTTTTCATTATAATTATCTTACAATTTTCAGTGTCCAGCCTTAACTTGTTATAGAAGGAAAATAATAACATTCCATTTATATATTTGTAATTATATTAATTGATTAGAAATTAATATATATATATGTATGTATGAAATGTACACTAGTGCTAAATGGAAAAAAATCTTTATGAATTTACTGATTTACCAGACAATTATACAGACAGTACATTTTTGACCAAATTACGTAGGAATGTAAAATCAAATCATGTTTCTCGATTAGAAGCTATTAATTTAGGTGCAAGCATATCAATACGTTTAAGTATTCCAATTCTCTTTGCTATCATATTTATTTGGTTATATAATGAATGGACCACTCCGAATGTTATTATTATGTCAGAAATAATTTTAACCATTTTTGGATATTTGTATTATAATATTAAAATATTATATATGTCTAAGAAATTGTCAGAAGATCTTAGAACAACTTTAATTTTTCTTATTTTTGGATATACTTTATCACCAGTCTTGCGAACATTAACAGAAACGATTAGTACAGACACAATATATGCTATGACTATATTAATGTTTTTCATTCATTTAATATTTAACAAGTATGGTTCTTCGCAAATATTTTTTTCTGATTCTTTATCTATAACGTCATCTATTTTTGGTTCATTAATGTTAGCGTCCAGACTTGCTACCCCTTTACATGCATTTTCACTTTTAACTGTTTCAGTACAATTTTTTGTATTATTTCCTATATTATTGTCTCATATAAATAACAAACTAATAATATCAATCATAATAACCACAGGGACAATATATTTATTATTACCTATGTCTAAAATATGTTCTTATGTTTTTGTAGTAGTTATAATATTCATTCATTTCATTTGTCCACTTTGGTATATTAGATGTAAACAATTTAAAAATAATATTTATGGTCCTTGGGATGAAGCAATCATTGCTTCTTAACTACTATAACTTTTCTAATTCTAATAATAGTTTATCAAATAAAACAATTGTTTTTATTATTCTGTAACTATATCTTTTGTATTATCTCAACGTTTTCGTGTAATAAATATTAATGAAAAACTTAATATTGTAATTATAAGTTAAATTTAAATATTTTTATATTTCAAACAACAGATATATATTTCTTTTTATAAAATAGAATTCTCTATTATTCGAATCAACAGGTGTGATTATTTAGAAATACGCTAAGAATCAAATCACTGGTGGCGCAATGATCGCAAAGAAAATAAAAATAAGTATATATATATATATATATATAAATGTACATACGTAAATATAGACAACACAAGTATATATTTTATATTTGTATTGCTAATTTTCAAAATGTCTTGATGAGTATTATAGACATTTATTGATAATACTTATGTTTTATCTGTGGATTATGTGCATCACATATAGATACACATGTTTACATACCATAAAATGGAGTTTCATATAGAACAAATACAGTATCGTATATTCCTATAGCATTTTGCGTGTTATTTGCTTGAATATTTTTTAAAGTTCAAATTCCAAGGTTGCAGAATATTTTTTTCTTCTATTTTTAAATGATAAGAAAGATGAAAATATCTTTTTAATAATTATTTCTCATATTAGAGATACATGCTTCTATCAAGATTATTAGGTTTGTAACGTTCAGTTGGAAAAGGGAAGGAGAAAATAAAATTAAACATAAAATTAAGGATAAAGATAAGAAGAAAAAAAATTTATTAAAAAATTATATTTCATTGTATATATGATAAAGTAGCCATGTTTTTACCCCACCGCTTCGTAAGAGTTAATACGTTTTTCTTAAAGGCTACACCTTGTTGTCAATTCGGTAGTAACAGTGTCACGTCATCGCGTCAATCGATTGAAAGATTTCTCAGAGGTAGTTCAATAACATACTCATTGGCAAGAACGTTTTCTATCTCATCAGTAAATATGGCGAAAATACAAGTAAGTAAAAATAAATGAATAAAAAAAATTAATGAATTAATTATGAAAAGAAAACAATTATAATCTGTATATATGAAAGTTCATTCAATTTTATCTAAATTATATAATGATTGATTTTTGAAAATATCATAAGATTTTAAAATGATAAAAAATGAGAAATGACAAGATGATAATGTTAAATAATGTACTTAATATATCAATACTTTATAAGAGATATATGTATATACTTACATATACGTAAATTATTAAGATGAATGATACATTTGGATATATTCTTATTAGATTATTTCTTATACGTTAAAATATCTTATTATAATCTTATTTTCAATATATATGCATTTATATAAATTATAACGTGTAATATGTTCAGAAATATTGTTTTTTTAATATGCTTAGTCATAGACAATTGACCTAAAGAAACAGCTATTAGAAAGTATCTTCTTATTATAAATATTTTAAAATTATAGCTATTTTTATTCTCTTTTTTTAAATCATTGTTTTTAGGCAGGACCTGTCGTAGACATTCTTGGCGATGAAATGACTCGTATCATTTGGGATTCCATAAAAGAAAAATTAATTTTACCTTATTTGGATATCGAATTACATACTTATGATTTAGGTATAGAAAATAGAGATGCCACCAATGACCAAGTAACAGTTGATTGTGCAGAAGCTATTAAACGTTATAATGTTGGTATAAAGTGTGCTACTATTACTCCTGATGAAAAGAGAGTAGAAGAATTTAAGTTGAAACAAATGTGGAAAAGTCCAAATGGTACTATTAGAAACATATTAGGTGGTACGGTATTCCGTGAAGCTATCATTTGTAAAAATATTCCTCGATTAGTAACGGGTTGGAATAAGCCAATTATTATTGGCAGACATGCTCATGCAGATCAATATAAAGCAACAGATTTTATAGTACCAGGACCTGGAAAACTTGAAATTACATGGACTGGTGAAAATGGTAAAAAAGAGGTATATACTGTCCATGATTTTAAAAGTCCTGGAATAGCACAAGCTCAATATAATACAGATGAAAGCATATGTGCATTCGCTCATAGTTCTTTCAAGTTTGCACTTTCCAGAGAATATCCTTTGTATCTTTCAACGAAAAATACTATTTTGAAAAAATATGATGGTAGATTTAAAGATATTTTCCAAGAAATTTATGAGAAAGAATATAAAGATAAATTTGAAGCTAAAAAGATTTGGTATGAGCATCGTTTGATAGATGATATGGTTGCTTATGCGATGAAATCTGAAGGAGGTTTCGTTTGGTCATGTAAGAATTATGATGGAGATGTACAATCAGATTCTGTAGCTCAAGGATATGGATCATTAGGGCTTATGACATCTGTACTAATATGTCCAGATGGACGTACAGTAGAGTCAGAAGCTGCTCATGGTACAGTTACTAGACATTATCGTCAATATCAGCAAGGTAAAGAAACCTCTACCAATCCTATTGCATCTATTTTTGCTTGGACTCAAGGATTGCTTCATCGTGCTAAACTGGATAAAAATCAGCAATTGAAGCATTTTGCTGAAACTTTAGAAAAAGTATGTATTCAAACAATAGAATCAGGTTTCATGACTAAGGATCTGGCTATCTGTATTAAAGGAATGCATAATGTTACTAGAAGTGACTATTTAGAAACATTTGCTTTTATGGATAAACTTGCTGAAAATTTAAAAAAAGCATTGGCTACTAATTGACTATTTGAATCAGAACAAGTTTTACGTGCAAAATATTAAGATCATATTTGTATTTGTTATATAGACAAAGAATTGTCAAAATATATTCAGTTATTAGTAAATAGCTATCATTTTTATAAGATTAACAAGGTGATATATAAATATGGTTTCGGAATATTATTTTAATTATGTAAAATTTTATATTAGTTATATAATTTAAAAATGTAATTTCCTCATCGATATTGTTTTTTACTATTTTTTCTTATGTAAAAGCAAAAAAGGAGGAAGCTGTATATAAGGATTTTTTATATGGAGATATGATTTACAAATTTGTAATCAATAAAATTGTATGAAATAAATAGATAATTATTATGCACAATCACTAATACAATATTTATATTTATGTAGATTGATTTTATTGCTTCAATTATCAATCAACTCTATTAAGGGTGTTAAAAATTGAATAAGTTTTTTAATTACATTGTTCGAATAATAATAAAGCTGTTCTTTTTCGAAGTCTCCTAAATAAAATCTGATCCACAGATGTGTGTTTGTGTTTATTTCCATCACAAATTTATATAATTAACTATCTATTTAAATATAAATTATACTAAGGTACTTTTGTCAATAATCTAATAATTGAGCTACAATTTTTATGATACTCGTTTCTGCGTCTAATGGGATGACTGTACGAAACAAGTCATATAATTATTTATGAATTCTACTATGATATTTACAAGAGTTTGTACTTTAAAAAATATTTTAGTTAATAATTATAATACAAATTTACAACTTTTTTTAAAGAATATGATGGCGTCAACGATGTCACTGACAATGACATAATTTGCGTTATCGCATTAAACGGACGATGTTGTTGGTATAATCAATCTCGAAAGATTTGATAAGAAAGTTTCTTTCTGATAATTTTCATCGTTCGTTACAGTATCTGTTTTTTTTACCAATGAACCAATACTTTTTATTTACAAGCAGTAAAATCATTAGCACAGGTAAATAGACCAATGAAAAACGAAAGAGTTTTCTAGAACTCGCGCTATCTGAGTTTTGGTAAAATTTCCAAGCTGTAAATGTAAAAATGGGAATAAAATATTAATAAACGTTAAAAGTTATCACAATATAAAGAAAACAACTTACCAAGATATAGAAAATAAGAGTTTAGCGGCGTTGACATAGCAGCAAAGTACCAATTAGTTACATCTAATACAGGAGCTAAGTAAGACAACCCCATTAACGCAGCCGTATATCTTAATGCTGTTTTACGACAAAGATTAGGATTCGTAACGGACATCATTCTATAGCCTGCACGTGAATAATCAGGTCTCAAATTCCAAGATAAAGCATTAAAATGAGGAAATTGCCAGGCATACAAAAGACCAGACATAATCCAAGCTCCTGGAGCCATTATGTCGCCTGTGCAACCTGCCCAGCCCATAAGTGGTGGTATGGCACCGACTATAAAAAGAAAAGTCAAAATATAAGAGGAGTAATATTAAATAGATTAGATTAATTAAAAAAAGAAAATGATTTTACTTACCAATAGAACCGACCCAAGTGTTAAGAATACTAATACGTTTCATAGGAGTATAAATAAGAGTATATAGAACTAAATTAATAGCACCTAACATTGCAGTTATAGGATTGACTTGACTATATAGTATGGTTAAGCCAGTTACTCCTGATAGAGTTGCAAATAATACTGCATGTACCGGACTGATGTTAAAACCAAAGGAGAATACAATTTTAGTTGATTTTATCGTAATACCATGATACATTAAATGTTGACTTACGTTAATTGTCCACGGACTAAAACTCTATTCTTTGTTCTTGACATCTGTGCATCGAAAGGAACTTCAAAAAATTGATTAACAGCATTAGCAGCAGAAGATACTAATGCAGTGCCAACGGAACACATTGTGAATGTATATAAGTCAAACATGCCAGGTGCTATCGCATATCCACCCATGGTTGTTATTACGACTAAAGCTAAATAAAAGAATTAGGGGCATTATATTAAAATAGTTTAGAGAAAGTGATTAAAAATAATATATACATTATTTTACTTACAAGTTAATCTAATTTTAGATAACTTCAGACAATATTTGTGAAGATGTGCAAACTCTACTTGCATAGGTTTCCATTGTGGTTCTTCAAATGGACGGGTTGTTTCCTTGTTACTATTAGGACTAGAAGTTTTTGGTAAAACATATTTGTCAGGATCTAATGTTATTTGTGTATTCGCAGGACTAATATGATTGTAGTTTTTTTCTCTTATTTCTATACATGATTCGTGCATATTTACAACTTCTTTCGACTTTTGTTTCGAACATGTGGAGTACTAAAAGACATGAATATCTTTAAATGTAGTATTCTTTCAACAATATTTTAGTTAAAAATAAATAAATATTAAAAGTTATATTCATACCAAAGTGGTTAATAGTTTCGATGTCGAAGTGCATGGTAGTAGATTGCGACATATTCGTGGGGTGAAAAAGTATAACATCATAAAAATATTCTTGATAAAAAATCAAAGATAGTTTATTTTATCCTATAAAATAAGATAAAAAAATCATATTTTTAATCAGAAAAATATAAATATTCTGTCATAAATATTATTATTTAGTTATAGAAAAAGAATACATTTATTAACATATCAAATAACTTACATTATTTTTCATGTATTACTATTTTATCATAGTATCAATGTTGCATAACGATAATTTGTAAACTCTTTTGACATACCAAATGTATTTGTAATTTTAAAAATAAATCAATAGATAACATATATCTAATAAATACAAAAATAATCCTGTATAACAATTTTACTTATTATTACATGTCCACTATAACCCTCTTATTCATAGCTTTTTGGTCCAGTGCATCCAATGACTAAAACGTGACGACATTTTGAACGTTCGTAACGCCACGTAGGAACAAGAAAATGAAACATAATTTAAATTAGTTGCAAATTTGCAAATATTATTTACATTTTTATTATTTAATTGTAAGTGAATAGTTTAAATAATTAAGTTGATAATTGAAACTTATTTTTTGTTATTGTTACATTATATACATATATATAAAATATAAATGTAATTTAAAAATTAGACTTTATACGTATCTATAGATAAGATTATAGAATATATATATATATACATATGTTACGAGTGTGTTACGGATGGTACTGGTACGTTCGTCGGCTATCTGAACGAGAAAAAATGTTAAGGTTATTACGGTGTATGTACTTGCACTTATATTATTAATTGTATATAAAATGGCATTAATAAGAACGTATGAACGTTTATATTCGATAATTTAGTTGAGGGTTATCGAAAAGAATATTAGAAAAAATGTTAGTGAATCAACAAAATGCAATGTTCGTACGCGTCGGTTCAGCTCTGTTTTACGGAGTATCGTCGTTTATGATAACAGTGGTGAATAAAATGGTCTTAACTACCTTTGGTTTCCCATCTTTTCAAGTATTGGGAATAGGACAAATGTTAGCAACTATTTTCGTTTTATTCTTGGCGAAGAAGTTACGTTACGTTGACTTCCCTAACCTCGAAGTTGCGACGTTTGTTAAGATCTGGCCATTACCAATGATATATATTGGTAATATGATTTTTGGATTGGGTGGTACGAAACAACTCAGCTTACCAATGTTTACTGCTCTAAGACGATTCAGTATCCTCATGACAATGATTGCGGAATACTACATTCTCGGGATCAAGGCTCGCGCTTCCATACAGCTTAGCGTCTACACCATGGTGCTGGGTGCCTTAATTGCTGCATTAAACGATCTTGCCTTTAATCTTGAGGGTTATATCTTTATATTGTTGAATGATATTTTTACCGCCGCAAATGGAGTCTATATGAAGAAAAAACTGGATTCCAAGGAACTTGGAAAATATGGATTGATGTATTATAATTCACTCTTCATGGTGATACCCGCAATCATGATGGCATGGTGGACAGGAGATATTCATATGGTGTCTAAATTTCCAGATTGGACTAATATTTTATTCGTTTTACAATTTGCTTTATCCTGCGTTATGGGCTTTATATTATCTTATAGTGTTATTCTTTGCACGCTATATAATTCTGCATTGACTACTACTATAATAGGATGTTTAAAAAATATTTGTGTAACTTATCTCGGTATGGTCATCGGAGGGGATTATATATTTTCTTGGATTAACTTTGTAGGTTTAAATTTAAGTGTTGTAGGTAGTCTAGTATACACATGGGTAACCTTCCGTAGAAAGGAATCGATAGAATCTAAATATTCTCCAATTAATCAGGAAGAAAGTTCAAGAATACAATCTATATGATGTACAGTAATATTTAGCACGTGTTTTAACATGCTACTTGCACAAACAATTTAGTATTTATAAACTGGAAGTATTGCTGCTGCATTGCATTTAAATCTGAAAGAAAACTTTTTTTTGCCGAATGAACAATTAAATCCATAAGGGAGTGAACTTAAGTCACGTGAAAAATATTTTATGAATATGGAATTATAAAGTAGTTGTTAAGTCCATATTTTTATACCGTACATTCAAATGGTGATAATATCTTATACCGATAATTATGTGTTAAGTAGTAGCTTTTATTAATGTTCCTATCTAGTATGAATCACCTGACTGTTGTGAAAAGTTTTATGGGTGACTGTATGTAGATATGAGAAATTTTGTTGTAATACATACCAAAGTAAAGAGAATTATTGTTACCGGCAGGATTATAGTGCCATAATAATACAATGGCATACAGTCCAAAATTAGATAGATAATTGTTAGTAAAGTGATTTAAAACCAAGGTCACAATTTTTAGTCAAACATACACTGTCATGTATATTATAGGAAAATAAATATCAATAGTGTAATCTAATTTTTATCTAAGTGTATAAGTTGTACAGAAATAAAATTTATTTATTAAGAACTCGTATCAAATTGTCATTTACCTTGATCAGTTTCAGAGATTTCAGCGGTACGAAGATATTCTGCATACAAAGCCTTTGAAGAAGATTATGCTAAACATCATGTATTTTTATCTTCCTTTCAACGAGCGGCTCTCACAGTAGGATCAGCAGTTATATCACTGGCTGACCCATCCCGTGGTGATATGATTGCATGTCTTGCAGAAACTTCATCTGGAAATGCCCTTGTACACTGCCTGAATAAAATGAATAAATCACCCGAAGGCCGAAGAATTTTAAGAGAAAGACCGCGTATAAATAGTTCGACCATTGATTTATCATTATTGAAAAAATTACCAAATGGCACTGTTGGAAAAACATATAGCAACTTTTTAGAAATGAATGTAAGATTTTACTATATTTGTTATAGATTCCTGTTTTTTCAAATGTTTGGATTTATTAAGTAAATAATATTGCTTGAAGAATGTACAAGTTATTTTTGTTGAATTTCTTTTTTGTTTACATGGTTGATTGCATTTTAGATAAATTAAGCTATTTTTAAATTATTTAGATATTTTTAGATTTATTTTATTCCAGTGTTGAAAAACTCTTTCTAGAAAGTAACACCAGATTCTAGGATACCTACCAGATTTATCGACGATATTGAACAAGCATATGTAATGCAACGATATCGTGAAATACATGATATATGTCACGCTGTTTTATTGATGCCTACAACGATGCTCGGAGAAGTCACAGTTAAATGGGTAGAAGGACTTCAAACACAATTTCCAATGTGTATAGGAGGAGCTATATTTGGAGCGGCTCGTTTGCGTGCAAGGTAAACTAAAAATTAGCACAATACGATTTTTTATTTACTCAAACAACATCTTTTTTTAAAATAACATCTTCTTTCAGGCAAAGAAAATTATATCTGAATCATTATCTTCAATGGGCAATAAAGACTGGAAATAATGCTGAATTTTTACTAAATGTTTACTTTGAAGAACGGTGGGAACAATCTCTCAAAGACTTTCATAAGGAGATGAACATCGTTTCTCTTATTCCATTATCAGAATAATATAAGAATGTGCTGTGATAATGTATGTATGTATCATGTAAATGTATTAGTTATAGCGATAGTTTGTTGACTGATATCATTTATTTAGACTGTTCTTATATAAAGGCTGCTATTTATTGGATCAATGTATTTAAATATTTTTAATCAGTATAATAAATAAATGGTCAGCATATAATAAAATGACAAAATGAATGGTCATTATTACATTGAATAATACAAAGCTTTGTTAGTATTATATAGATAATTAGTATTCATAATAAAATATCAATATTTATTTATTAATTATAATAGTATTATAAATATTAACCATTTATTTAAAACACTTACAAAAAATGTTTACAAAATATTGATCAAATAAATAAAAGTATTATATAGAGAGCAAAAAGATCCTTAGTAATTTTATCTGTAAAAATTACGAATTATTTACATGATATAACAATTTTTATTGATTATAACACTGGAAATATTAAGAATATAATTTTTAATGGGAATACACATGACTCATATTACAAATTTGGATTACTATACCTACGAGCCTATGAAATGTTTGATAAAAGTCGATAAAATAGTTTACCATCGTAGAGAAATGTGTAGGTGCGAAATGTGCGACCGCGTAATTATGTTTACGCGTTACACGTGTCAATTTTTACGCTCCTTTTTTTTAAATTTTTCTTCCTCTTTTTTTCTTTTCTTTTTTTTTTTTAATTCGCGCTGTATACATCGACAATTTATAAGGAATAATTATAATATAATATACCTATTATCATTCGATGAAGAAGTTAAAAGCTATTTTTAAACGAATGAGATTGTAAACAATCTTCTTAGTAAATTAATTAACATTTAGTATTCTAAAATATTGCACAATTTATAAAACGATAACTTTGCAAACTTGATTGTCCATTTTCATCTATAGTGGTGTAAGTATATTTTAAGTACAATACTTCGTTCCCTAGGTCCGAGAAAAATTCAACGAAGTATTTTGCCTTATCATTCGTCGTTATTTTAAGGCAAAAGGTCCAGAAGTGAAGATTTATTTCTTTATATTATTATTATTATTATTAATTATTAATTATTATTATTATATTAGTATTATCATTATTATTATTTTTATTTATTATTATTATTTATTATTTAATATTATTATTATTATTATTATTATTATTTACTATTATTATTATCCACCTTACGATTTTGCTTTTACTTACATTGAGGATTCAGGAAAAAATAATCCCTTTTATAGTTGTATTTTTTGTATGTGACTAAGTGCACGATCGAAGGACTCTTGCATATACAAGGTGGCCATTCATTGATAATCTTATAAAAATTACATGCTAAAGAGCCACAGTTTTAGTTTTTAGCAAGAAGATGATGATAGTTCATTGAATTATTTAGCTATATATCTGCTTTCTTTGTGCATACACATACATATACGCATATGTGTATATTGCGTATGTATACGCAAATAGAAAACTATGAATATATATATATATATATATTTATTTATTTATTTATATTTTCTATCTAATATATATATATTAGATAGTTTATTCCATTTCTTCATAGCATTACTTTTGCTATATACTTTCTTATATACTATTACTTTAATAATATGTTCAATGGAATTGGCAAAAATGTAACGATTCGAATAATATTAATATTAATATTAAGTTCACGCGCACATGCAGGTTTGTGATATTAACCGGCCAAATTTCATTTTTCTATCGTCAAATAATTGATGAATATAATACGCGAGGCCGTTTATTCATTGAATTAACATTTAGCAGCGTTTAAAAGTTAAGGTGGTTATTATTTAATAATGCGCGAGAACTGTATATCATTATTAAAACTATCATCTTACGATATTAAGTTATATGAAAAGCATGTGAGAAGTTCTCAAATCACACAAATCTTCGTTACCTTAAAATGAAGAACGATCACACTAATTTTTTATAAAAAAGTTTTCTTTTTTTTCTTTCCTTTTTTTTGCGTTTTATCCGAATCCTTATAATTTTATAAATAGATATTATATAATAATAATAATAATAATAATAGAGGATCGGAATTAGATAAACCTAGATGAGCATTATAAGTTAAATGGCCAGAGAGCATCCTACGTTTAAAGGAGTAGTGTGAATGATGATAAGTAAGTGAAATTCACATACACACACATACACGCATTGTTGCCATAGGAATAGAATAATTAAACGATCATCGTAATAGAAGGAAGGATAGAGGCAAATATGTAGGATGCATCTTGGCTGATTGTAATTAATTTGGTCCGCGCTTCTGGAGCGAGTCTCGTGTTGTTATATTATATTTTAATCGAAAGCCAGTCTCTTTAAATAGAGGTAGATCTCCTCAAAGGTAGGTCTGTTCTCAGGCTGTTTACTCCAACATTTAACCATCATGTGGTATAAATCAGCGGAGGAGCACAATGGTTGGGATAATACTCGTGGTTGATTCTTTTCACTGTTACCGCTATTATTGTAGCCTGGATTATGATTGTACCAACGATCGTAATTTTCTAATACTTGTTCCGAAGTCAAATCTGAATAAGGTATTTCCTTGCATCCTGTTAAAATCTCCCAGACCGTTATCGCGTAAGACCATATATCGGCACGACAAGATTGTTTACCCTTAGAAAGTCAATTAGATTTTATTTAATATATTTCAATGTGTATGTGTTTTTTTTATATATTATAATTTCTTTTTTTCACATCGACGATTAAAAGAAAGAACGAAGAAAGATAATTATCTTACCAGAATCACCGCTTCCCAGGCCATCCAACGAAGTGGTATTTTCTTATAACATCCATCAACGTAATATACGTGATCATATTTGTTGCAATATATCGCATGATCGGACACTTTTACTGATAAATTTTGATTAACTAAGCAATTCCTAAAAATATATACACATATAATGATTGTTAATTGGATACTAATTTTTGTTTGGTTTTGTTTTTTGTCTCTTATTTATTTATTATTTATCATTAATACCTGGCTGCTAAGTCGCGATGTGGTATGTTCAAATTCTCAAGGTACTTCATTCCTGAGGCAATTTGCATGATGAAATTTAAAGAGCATTCGTAGCTGTTGAATGAATGATACCAACGTTATATATAAATTGTTATTGGGTAATGTAAAAAAAAATATATGTTCTTACTTCAGCGATGATTCGTTTTCAGATTTGCGACGATCTTCCAAAAAACTTGGAAGATCACCCAACTCGCCGTATTCGAACACAGCACCAAAAGGTTCTTCTTCGACCAAGGCAATTATCCTTGCGATGTTAACGTCACGAATGGTTGCCAAAAAGTGCATGTCATTCGTAAAATCTTTCCTATTTTTTTAACGATAATTTCAAATTAAAATTGCATCATTTTATATATAGATCTTATTTTTTTTTAATTAAGTATAACTTACTTAAGAGAATCTACGACACCACGCCAGAGAGAACGAACTACAACAACTTGTCGATTTCGTATACTTCCAACATCTGGATTTTGAATACCCTTAGCTTCACAAAGATGCACCTATTATAAATGAATACAGTTTTTTATTTATTAAAAATATATTTATTATTACGTTGATAATGCGTGCGAAAATAAACGCATTATTACCAATCCGAAGCTTCCTTCACCAAGCTTGTCAAGAATTCTTAATCTGTGTCTAGAAATTCGTGGAATGTCGCAAGAATCTCCATTACTCGCAGAATTAGTGTTATCTCTAATATGTAAAGGCGTGAATAGACTGAACACGGATGATTGTTCTCGCCTTTTGATCTGTAAAAATATTATTAATATGAAAGGTTATAAATTCTTTGATAATAAATCTTATGAATAAATTTCGATATTTTACCGTCAATATATCGGTCGCAGCATAATAACTTTCGTAAACTTTATGATTGATTTTTCCCGACTGCGTCGACTTTGATTTCTTTATCGGAAAGGGCGTAGATGCAACACGATTTCCTACTTTGTAACTGGAAAAGTTACAATCGCTGTTGAAGTCTAGAAAAAAATTTAATTATATATATATTAATCACGAACTTTTTCGGCAAGAAAAAAATGACAATATCTATCTATTTATTCAAATAAATTTATCAAGATCGTTAATAGATTGTATGATATTTTAAAATAAGAAAAAAAAAACATGTGTGCATATCACACAAGTTAGAAGTGAAACCTTCACATAAACAAATTTCGAGGATAATTTATTATATAATATTATTATAACATTATTTGCACGTTTAATTTGTCATTATTTATTTAATTATTAATTTAATTATTAATTTAATTATAAAAATGCGTGCCTATTCATATGCAACCCTCCAGACACACTTTGAAAATGTTACTTGCGAGTGCTATCTACTGGGATGAAATTTTTTTGCAGTCAAATCTGTTTATACACGTATGTATGACGGGTTGCCTATCTTTCGGGCAGAAAAAATTCCGTTCCGACAGATGTCGCTAACAAGCAACATTTTCAAAGTGTGTTTGGAGGGTTGCATTTATACAGGCGCGCATTTTTATAATAAGTACAAAAAAATAAATAATAAAACACTTTAAAAAATGCTTGCAAGTCAAATATTTTTATAAATAATGATAAAAATTGAACTCCGATATTGTAATTAATTTATGCATATTTTTAGAATAATATTTAGTATTTTGTATGAAATAAAAATAAAAAATCATGTATGGAGTCGCATACAAACATACACATATACAACCGGAAGCGATAACTACGAAGCAGAGCGTAAAGAGAAAATCATACCCATTCTAAAGAAGTTTCCATTTCAAAAAGCAAGTCAATTAAAAAAAAACTTACCAGAGTATTCAGTATTGTAATCTATCGACGACAATAATTCACTTTGATGTGGTCGCGCATCATATACATGATTATCTTCCGAGAAAACTTTGTAGGTTCTTTCGTATGCGCTCGAACGTTCATACATTCGTTCAGAATTACGTCTCTCTGTTGTACCACGAATACTGTCGTCATCGTTTGTAAGACTTTTACTTTTGACAGATAATCGTGACTGCGATAAACCATTGACAACGATTGGGGTCGCTAATTTAACGTCTTTCATGTTGATCGTGATGCCTGGTGCCGATGAACCGCACAATAAAGCCGTATGCTTTTGTAATAGAGCAACTTTGTTGCGTCCCCTTTGTTTCATCAAAAATATCGTACAAGTTAATAGCAAGGCTATCACCGTCAATGCACCGCTAACTAGACCAATGTAAGTTTGTGAATTATTAACCGGGAAGGCGTCCGGCGTTAAGTTAGAATCGTTTTGCTCATAAATTGTCTCGTTGAATTCGTTGTTGGTTTTTTCAGCAAGATCCACGCTCAATTCTATATCGTTCATATCGTCGTCGAGTATTTGATTATTCGATTCGCTAGATGAATTTCTTGTACCTACGACTATCGAATAAATCTTTTTATTTGTTTATTTATTTATTTATTTATTTTTTATTTCGTTTATTTCGAAACGAAGATTTCGCAAATAAATTGTAAATACCTGTTTCAAACGTGATCTCGCTAATGAGCAACCATTTGGATTTGATTTTAAATTCTAATTTAACAAATTTACCAATACGCGTTGGTAATAGTATCGTTGAAAGACTAGTACCAATTTTGATGTCATCGTGGTTTATTCTTAATGTCTCTTCCGTTGGATTATAATCAATACCATCATTTGAGAACCACGCGGAAACTATTGAGAATATCTAATACAAGTAAATATATATGTATATATATATGTACATTTTTTTTTTTAATTAAATTAACAATTATTGTTATTTATTTATAGCAATAGAATAGTTTAGTCATTTTTTTTCTGTAGTTTTATTTACCTCGATATCGTGTTGCGGTAAATTGGCAACGTGAATGGTACAGTCGACGAATTCACGGACATCGTCAAACTCAAAGATCAATTGTACGCTATCCCGATTGCTCCATCCGACCCAATTCGTGCCACTGGAAGAGGTCATCGCTTCGGATTCGTCCGCGAAAATTCCGTCGATCAATTGACCAAGCCCGTCTCTTAAAATACCATCAGCCTCTGTACCATCGTAGGAAGAATCCTCCATGTTTGATCCGTTTGGTCCGAATGAATCACCCGTTGGTATTACATACCTTACGATATGTTCTAAAAAAAAAACAAAAAAAAAATTCAATTATTTAATACATACATTATCGATTACGTCAATATATTATCCAATATTTAAAAAGATTATAATTTGAAATAAAATATATCAATGAGTAATATATAAACTATCAATATTATGTATCAATATGCATTAATATGTTATCCCAGTTAACACAATTTCGATATAAATCTTTTTATTATAAATATTAAATGTCCATTTAACGCATTGACGAAATTGTTATTTATAATAAACGTAAAACGTTATATTAATTAATAATATCATCTTTTCAAATTTAAGACATTTATTTTAATATATATATATATTTTAAGGAATATCTCTTTTCATATTCATTTAATTTATTTGATATTTAATATCGATTTTTAGAAAAATGTTTCGTCAATTTAATTCGATAAGAAAAAGGTGGTATTACATGAAATATACGTGATTTTGAAAATGCATTTATCGAAATTCCTTTTAAATGTTAAATTATGTTCAACTATATGCACACAGACACGTATGTATATATGTTTTACATAATAAATAATAAATAGGTAGTATAGGTGGCAAGTAGATAGATGGTTGCCTCGATGTAACGTCTGCTTGCATCTTAATATAGTTAATATACTTGATATAATGGTACTCGATTGAAGGATACTCACGTTCCCATACACAGCCATAAATTTCTACACGCATACAGACGGTACGAGGATGTTGGCTGTACGGTACGAATCGTACTCTGCTAGCTACGAACGGCAAATCTAATTTTTGCTTTTCTACCAAATATGTATTGCTATTACCTCGTAATACCTATAGAAAACAAATTGTACATGATTAATAAATATTATATATAAACATAAAAGAAAAAAAATCACAAAAGTTGAGGTCGAGTCATAAGTAATTTCCGATGTGGTTATGTAGAATCTATTTTTCGTATTTATCTACTATAAGACACCGAAACAAATAGATTTTCGATATCACTATATAGATGAATATTCAATTAGTCTTCTGTTAACTTTTTTATGTAGTGAATATTTTATTTAACCGTTTTTTTTTAACCTCTGAAATAGATAGTGAAAAATGCATATTTGACATGTAATGCTTCAGGAATTGAAACAATGCAATAGCATTAAGGTGGTAGTTGAAAAAATATGCAGTGTATACGGTGCAGGACTGATAACTGATAGAGCAATTAGAAATTGGTTTGAAAAATTCTGTTGTGGAGATACGATCTTAAAAGACGAACCGAGTGCAGGACGTATTTTCGACTTTGACGAACCTTTTAATGGTAATATTGGAGCAAAATTCAATAGATACGTCCAACAGATGCAAAGAGTGCAAAAAAAAAAAAAAACTCCATGAAAAGTGTCCTGCACTTATAAGTCGCAGAAAAGCCATTTTTTGTCTCATAAAAAACAAAAGTTATTTATGACTCGATCTAATAATTCGTATAATATTAACCGACGAACACACGTACTTTATCTCTTTTAAGATTTTTATATTGATGCCATTTAGAATCCCGCCAATATTCAAGAAAAAATGCTTCGGCATATTCTTGGCCTTGACCATTACCAAAACGACCTTGAGTTTCAGTCCACGTAATAAGATGATCCTTCGTTAGATCGATTTCCAAATATTCTCGTATGGCACTGCTGATTTGTGCTTTGGGACACCAAGCTCCGCCATTTTTTTCGTGCCGTAATCTGTAAAGAGATATTTAACCACCTTTTTTTTTTTCTCATCTTTCAATAATTATCTTTTTAAGTTAAAAAAATATTTTAGAAAATGAAGAACTTTCTAATAAAATTATTAATTAGGAAAAATAATAATTCAATTTTATCGTAAGATAAGTAAGACGAAGTAAAAGGACAAAAAAAGAAACATAATTATGGAATATTATATATATATATATATATATTATGGTGAATTCAAAGTTCGAGCATTTTTTAATTAATATTTCAAAAGTAAATTTTACAAAAACAATCCATTATGCAGTTTATAACACAATTTATAACACAATTTATAACGCAATAAATGCACGAACTTTTGCTTCACTCTAATATATTTATATATTCATATTATATATTGTATAATAATATGTATTGTATAATATAAATATTATGTATATATATATATATATATGTGCACATTATATATATATACATATATATATTATATACTCAATATATATATATATATATATATATATATATATATATATATATATATATATATATAGGATGTATATATATGGATGTATCCTGTTATCCTTCGTAAACTTTCCAATATCTACCTTGCGTTTTGCGGCCCCACAGATTTCATCTCGTAACTCGAAGACGCGGTAATAGCGTCGTCGGGGATCCTTCCCTCTTCCATGCCAAGAGGTAACATACACTGTCCTAAAACGATCGCCCATTATACGTCTCTTTATTGTCTTTATTATTCTTACTTATTGTCAGAAATGTATTTTGTATTTTTCATATTATTTCTTTCTTTCTCTTTCTTTTTTTATGTTATCTTTTGACGATAAGAATAACGTAATATTTATATACTTAATTTATATTATTATTATTATTAATATTATTTTTATTACATAGATGATTTGAATACGTACCAGGAATACCTATGACAGGTTCGTTCATGCATAAAACCAGTACAGTAAGGACTCCTATGAAAATAACTACTGCCTCCATGATATGTGATTTGATATTCTACTGTAGCATTGCCTCGTAATATTTTATAGCGCATGATAAGTAGACATGAAGAGTTATCATTGTCATTACTCTGAAAAATAAAAAAGAAAAAAAAATACCTGAAAGAATATGTGCTCGTATTGCGGATGAACAATATATTTTTTCTTTTTATTTTTTGTTTAAAGATTGTAAGAAAAAAAAGGAAGTAAGAAAATAGGAAAATAAATAAGGAGAAGGAAGGAAGGAGGGGGTAATGGGAAAAGGAAAAAAAATAGAACTATGAAAACGGATTGTCGTAATTTTTTAAGAGAAATGATATCATCTGATAGAAGTATTATGTTATACGTAAGTACACTCTTCCTTTTTTTTTTGTTTCAAGAAAGAAGGGAAGAAGTTTGAGAAAAATGAAAAAAAAAAAGAAAAGAAAAGAAAAGAAAAGAAATGAAAAGAAAAAAAAGAAAAGAAAAGAAAGAAATACAAAAAGCAAAGAGGGTTGAAAGTTCTTACTAAAAGTGGTAAGTTCCGGTATCGGGGTCAAAAATTGTTTCATCCTGGTATACGCATAAAAATCTTGGCCCTCGTTGTACGCCTACGGCGTGGGAACTTTAACGAGATTTTGTATAAAAAAGAAACCCTTGCCCTCACAGTTCCTTTCGGAAGCTCTGTCATTAAGCGACCCTTTTGGTATTCGAACAGAAACTGCTTGCCCCGAAGGTTCTCTCTTTACTTGTGATTGTAACGCCTTGTCAACCCTAACGTTTTATCTACACATCGTTTCATTCAACATCGAATTATACGCGTCTAATGTGATCTTATATTTATTATTTTTTTTCTCTCGAAATATTTTACGAATTATAATCGAACGATAGATAAATAAAACTTAACAAGATTTAACGAAAAAAAAAAAAAAAAGAAAAAGTAAAGTCAAAGATAATTTTGCGTTTCTCATTTAATAATTTAATTTAAATAAATAAAAACATCTTTGTTATTGCATCTTGAGAACAACTATTTTCTGACTTATACCGTAGAGAGTAAAGCAAAGAGACCCCTGTTTTTTTTTCTTTTTTTACGTTTGCTCACCGTAGCCGCAAATATGAAGTAGTGTGCATGTAGTATACTTATGTATTACCCGCTTACGTAGTGCACAAAAGTAGAGTATACTCGTTTCTTCGTGGCAGCCGTGTGCAAGTGAAGTAGGCCAGTTATATGCAGACGGTCGCACAATCGTTTACAATGTTTCGCAAGGTTCAAAGATTTTAACTTGTATTCGTAAAAGAATTTGATAATTTGATATTTTTATTTATTTTTTTTTCTCTTTTTTTTTTTGTTATATTTATAAAGTAAAATTAAAAAATTAAAAAAAAAAAGTATATCACAAAATCATATCGGAATCGAAATTGCGAATGAAATTCGTTGACCGAAAAAAATATCTCCTCCTTTTCTTCCTCCTCGACAAAAATTAAAAAAAAAAAAAAAAAAAAAAAAAAAAATAAGAAGCAAAGGATGCTTACAACGATATTAATAACATTATCTCGCATAACCATCTCACAGTATTCGCGCACGTAATCTACTTTTGCCCTCGCGAATTTTTTTTCTCAACCACCATTACACGGTGCAAGCGAAGCCCCCAGAGACGCGATTTTAATTAAAACGGGAGTACGTTATGAGCATAATTTCTGTCGATTGCAAGCACAGCGGGTACGATCCAACGAGCTTGCCGAAGTGAAATGCAACGAAGCATGAAAGGGAGTCGACCCCAACAGTCAAACAAAATGTGCAAAGGATGAAGAGGAAGACTTGTAAGCTTTCTATTCTGCAGAACAACAAGATTAGACAATGCATTTCTGACTAAAGTATTAGAAAGTTTTCTTATTATGAAATTGAACAAACATATATATATATATATATATAATTTTGATGAGTACATACTTTTTATTTCAGCTTAGAATTAATGAAAGATAATCATTTTTATAATATAGAAATTTTTGTTTTAATATTGAAACGTACCTAAGAGCTCTAATATATTTCTTTATATATTTAAATAAAATATAGATTTTTTATAACCATTTTCATATAATTTTCTAAAAAATGCGAATGGAAAATATCATAAAATTGTATTTCATGTGAAAAAAAAGACAAAAAATCACGTTTGCTCTCGGTTAATAGATTTTTGTTTTTTAATCGAATTATTCTTAAATTTACACAAGTCGACAATATTGCATTATAGGTGAATAAAATTTTTTGGAGATCGATACGATGTGTAGGGAAAAAAGAAAAAAATATGGAAATATGAAAAAAAAGTACGTACGCTTGGGTATACTTGGATATTGTAATAAAACAAAGTTTACACGTTCGGGGATGATAGTTTTGTTATTTATTTGAAACAGAATGATAGGTGATGGGTATACTCATAATATCAAATACATGTATGTACGTATCATCGAGTAATTTAAAAGAAATTGATTGTCAAGAATTATTTTGAGAAAAGAAAAAAAAAGAAATGAAAAGAAAAGGAAAGTAAAGGAAAAAGATTGTTCAACTATTCGTAAGAATGAAAAGATTTGAAAAGTAAGGAAAGATGTGATAGAAAAACGAACACGCGATTTATTGTAGGTGGAGGAGGAGGTGAGGAAGGAGTCGAGTGGATAATCATATAGCTTTTCCACGGTTTCCCTTTTGACCCATCAAGAAAAGGAGGGGCGAACAGTACAAGCAGACATAATTGAAGGTAAACGTAAAGGCTGCACAGAAAGCACGTACAGAGACGAAAATTCACTTGAATAAGAGGCTACGCGTCATTTTGATTTATGGATCAAACGCTTTTCTAATTAATTATGTACGTTCATTTCTCGAGACGAACGATATACCTAAGTACGTATTCAGAGAAAATAACATTCGTTATACGGACGGTCATAATTTCCCTAGGATGCTACTAGTTATATATATATATGTACGTATATTATACATTTCGTAATTGCACAATTCTTGATTTTCCCCGAAGGTAAACTTAAACGATATGAAGAAATCGACTTAATTTAACGAATAAAGACCAATTTCTATCTTTAATCTAGACAGCTTTTGCCATTCTCCACTATGCAGTGTTCTATTTTACTTTTTACGATGATAAATTAAGATTGTTGCTCCCACAGAAATTTCAAAGTTTCCATACCGATTTCATTGAAAATAGAAAAACATCTTTCATCGTATTCGTTCGTGTCTTATCCGATCGTTAATTTAACTTTACGATTTTTGTTCCCTAGATAAATAACAGTTTTCTTTTCTTTTTTTTTTATTCTTTGTAATAACTTTTAAATTGTTTTTTATATTCTGTAAGTACACGACAATAGTTGTCGTCTTTATTCTATGATTTATATTGTAAACAAGTATTTATATTAGCGGAGAACAACGCTTTTATGTTTCTTTTTGTCCTCATTTTCTACGCAAATTAGTGATAAAAATATAAAATATTAAACGTCGTTCTCTGCGTAACCTTTTAAGCTTAATTTAACGACATTATTAAACATTATGAACGTTTTGATAAACGATTACGAGGTAAAATTGAAATATAAATTTCTCGGTCTCTGGCTCAATTACCACTAAAGCGTAATGGAATTTACGTTGATGATAAATTATTAATCAATTTTTTTTCTTTTTCTTTCAAAAAGAAAAAAACAACGTTATAAAATGATGGAACTTTTGAAGTAGCAAAAGTCAAACATTATTTACGCGAGACGATGTTTTTATAATTATTATTTAGCGAACGGATAATAAAATCGGTTGGGAATAAAAATGAAGAAGTAGAAGAAGAAGAAGAAGATGAAGATGAAGAAGAAGGAGAGAATCAGTGGTGGTATAGTCTGTTTACAAAGGTAGCCACGATAACTTGAAAGGAACTTCTCTAACATCCTTCTTTGTTTATTTTATTTTCATCCTTCTCTTTCATACACACACATACACTCTCTCTCTCTCTTCTCTCTCTCATCTTTCTTGGTATGGTATATACTTTCCCATTTTCTTTGGCCCTCGTCGAGATTCTTTAGCGTAATTACCCATGAGATCTCTTTTACTTCCAACTCCTACAATTTTTCTATCTCTTTCTTCTTTTTTTTTCTTGTTTTTTTTTCTTTTCTTTTATATTCGTTGAAATGGAGGACGACGATAAAATCGATCTTTTAATATCTGTCTATCTTTCTCAGTTCACGTATATATAGGTGTATATTTTATGAATAAATATGATGAATATAATAAATATATAAAAGCGAGTATAAAAAAAAAGGTTGAATAAGACAGAAATATAGGGGAGGGGAGAGGAGTTGGATGGAAAGAAATAAGAAAAAGAAAATGAGAGAAATAGAGAAAGTCAAAGAGATATAAAATCAGCAGGAAGATGCTAGTAGGTATGTATATATGAAGTCTTGGTTCGTTCCTACTTGGACGTTAATTACGTCTGTCCATGGAGAATGGTGTTCTGCGCGAGCGAAATACGTAGGGGCCAGCAAGCTGGAGCACGGTGGTCGGCGCGAGTCGCGTTTGCTCTGCGCAACAAGTAAAGAACGATCAATACGCGATACCGAAAGGAGAGAGAGAGAGAGAGAGAAAGAGAGAGCATGAGAGAATGAGAGAATGAGAGAGAGAGAGAGAGAGAGAGAGAGAAAGATGGTTCAGCCCGGCAAGCAAGCAAGCAAGCAAGCAAGCAGCGTGATTCGCGATTCGCGACTCGATCGACACCCCCGTTAATAGAATTCTCGCATAATTACCATGCCCTTTCGATGTTTTAACCAACGAATCGGTCAAATTAATATACCACCACTTTCTCCTTCCTTCAACGATAATTGGAATGATACCAGAAACGATCGTTGTTATATATAGGAATATGTTCGTCGTGTGTGTCTCCTAATTCTTAACTTTTCAAATTCATTTTTATTATCGTTTTTGTATAAGTCAAGAAAATTTGACTAACGTTTGAATTTTTTGATCGGTGATTTTTATTTATTAACTAACTATTCCCACCCTTTCCCTTATTCGCAATTATTACATGTTATTTTTTAAAGTTACAAGAAATATGTATGTATGTTATATTTAACGCTTGTAATTGTATTTTCTTCTTTTTTTTCCTCTTCCCTTTTAGAAATTTTATTTAATTTTATTATTATAACATTTGCTTTTTCTTCATTTCATTTGAAATCTAACACAAATTATATATTTTATCATAATTGAACAGATACTAAGAGAACGCGTTATCTTCTTTATCTTATGTACTTATGTTTATATATTTCTTTTTATATATGAAAATAAAATAAAATAAAATGAAAGAATATAAAATTTACGATAAGTTTCATTTATTAGTTTTAATTTGTCTAATCGAGAAACGGTCGATTGATATTTCCCTTTATCCTTGATTTAATAAATCGAAAAGTGATACGAGAGAACGTTATTAACGTTCATCTTATTGATATTTATCTCTAAATGATTAAATAATCATTTGCTTTGGCGCGAACGAAACTTAAGAAGTTTTATTTAAGCTCCAATCTTTTTTTTTTCAACTCGAATTTCTCTAATTCTTTCTCTCTCTTTCTGGTTTACTCTATCGAATCACGACTTGATCTACGTTCCCTGCCTTCTCCGATTTACGCCACGATTCTCCCCACGGCACTCTCTATCCGCTTCGATTATCGCTCTCTATCTTCTCGAATCTGTTTCCTCTTCCCTCTTTCAACCTCCTACCACCCCTTCCTGTCTCATCCTCCTCTCTCTTTCTCTCGTGTCCTCGGAAATTCGAGTAACTTCGTCGTTCTCAACGTCATGATCGGCCCGTTACCAGTCATGAAAACGATCGAATTCCGATAGCGTATAAATCGGTAATCAAGTTAAATCAAACGACTGACATGAGAGAGAGAAGAGAGAGAGAGAGAGAGAGAGAGAGAGAGAGAAGATATTTATTTTAAATGATTATGATGAAACGAATTGATCGAACTTACAATTTGATATATTCTCTCTCTCATTTTATCTCGCAATAAAAATAAGATCTTTAACTGTAATAGATTATCCAATAACTAGTGCTTGTCAATTATCCAATTAAAATCAATCAAATCAATCCTCCGATCTTAAGTTAAAAATGAACGTTTCTAAAATGGAACAAGTAGATATATTATAACATCTTTTAGCACACCGATATATCAAAGAACGTTTATCCCTCGCACATGGAATATCGGATACGATTTGGCATACGAGTATTTATTTCGGTAAATCGAAACGCAGACACGTAGATTGATATTAAAATGATAAAATAGAAAATAAGTAAAAAATAATAAATAAAATAATTTCAGGAATAAATAATATATATATATATATATATATATATATATATATATATATATATATATATATATATATATATATATTTATCATTCATCGAATTATGTTTGTAAGGAAACGTGAAAAAAATAATTTCCGAGTGGAAATGCATAAATTTGTCCATAATTGTGGAAATGGTCTAAGCCAAAATTAAAAAAAAAATGAGTTTATCGGTTTTTTCACACCACATTATTTTAAACTAAATTAATTCAATGTAATTTTCACGATATTGTCAAAAATGAACCGTTAGATAGTGTTTGTTATTTCAATATCATATAGAATACATTTATTGTTCAAATGTAATTCTTTAAATATCTCGAAACAAATGATATATGACTTATGATAGGTTAGACCACTTTCATAATTATGGGGGCACAAATACAATATATTTATTAAAAAAATGCAAATTTTCTTCTTTACGTTTTTTACTTAATGTTGTTTTAAATATTAGAACATATTGAACAACTCCAAATACGAATGATAATAATAATAATAATAATAATAATAATAATAATAATAATGGTGTGTTATATTTTATTCGTAATCGATCATAATCATTTCCTCGAATTATTTCCAAAGCGCATTGGGATGTTGAATAGGTTTGAACCTCTCGAATGTTCACGTTAGAAAGATCAGAAAAGAATAGAACAGAACAGAACAGTACAGAAGAGAAAAAGGTTGGAATCATTTGGTGTTTCTCTTTCTCTTTTTCTCGATAGAATGAAAAGTTTATCACGTAGGTTTAACAGGAGGAGAAAAAGAGAAGGAGAAGGGTGATGGGAGGCAGGGTGCGGAATGGCATAAGTGGGTGTGGGGTAGTTGTGGGATGAGAAAATGAGGGTGAGTAAGAAGGGTGCGTTGGCACTCGCGGAAGTCTCGTCTCTTTCCTCTTGTACTGGAATATATATACACACACATACACACACAGAAAGGCTTCGTTCTTGTAGCAAAGCATCCAAGTTTAGATATAATGCAGGAGACTCTGGTGCCTAGCAGCCTCGAACGTAGCCTTCGTTATGGCCGTTAAGTGGGTCGTAATCCCGAAAGGAAATTCCTCCTTGTGAAAGGGTAATGAGTCGTACGTGGCCGTGCACGTGAATTCTTTAAACATGGACATGTTTCTTCCTCGGTGGGTGGACATGGGTTCTTTTCTGTTGGTAGATAGGTAGGTAGGTAGGTAGATAAGTTATACAGACCATTTCAAATTTTTTCTTTTTAAAATAACGAATCGATAAGTATTATATTTACACCTACAAGATCATACCTAATCTATAACTGTAAAAAATAAATATGTATAAGTTATATATATATATAACTATCGTATACGTAAGTATATATATTATTTAAATGTATGAGTCAACCGGAGGATGATAATCCATAGGACGCGCCCGGGTGTAATCCATTTTTTCCCGATCAAACAGATGGTAACGCGCGAGGGCCGGAAGATCGGCTTCATAAATAAGAGGATGAGGATGAGCGATACGTGGAACGAGGGATAAAACTTTTATTTTTTTTTTTTTTATCTCTTTCTCTCACTCTCTCTTTTTCTTTTCTCCCTTCTCTTTTCATCTGAATATGAATCGAGCTAGTGCGAACAATGCCTCCATTCTATTCGCGGATCAATGTTGATGGAAGCCGGCTATGACCGACGAATATAAAATTGTTTTTGCGAACCACGTGGGTTCCATACGAGAATCGATTGACCGTAAGAAGAAGATAAAGAAAGAGAAGGAGGAGTAAAGTGTGGTTGTATACCTTTCACACATATATAGTATATACGCATTATACAATGATAGTAGGCTATGGAACTAGATAAATTTAAAAAACGATTGCCGTAGAGAACGAACTAGTAATTACAGTTTCTCTTACTAGTAATGGCAATAGTAGTGATAGTAGTAGTACTGACTTTTCTTTTCAAGCATACTTCTCGACGGTGGGCCGCCCCCTGTTAACGGCATTAATGCCCATAACGAGTGGTAGGTATACTGGGTCGCGATCGATATTACGCGCTGTGAAAAGAATACGCAATAACGAGCTTCCCGCGTAAAACCATAGAAATGTGGTGGCGCGTGGCTTTGCTGCTGCTGCTGCTGCTGCTGCTGCTACTGCTGATTTGCAAACGGGAAAAACTTCGTATATTCTTTCTTTCTTTCTCTCTCTCTCTCTCTCTCTTTCTATCTCGACGTCCGGAGGCTTTTTCGAAGATACATTGAGATTTCCGAGAAAGGAGAGAAAGAGACTCAGGGATAGGAGCTGTGCAGTGGGGAGGGGGTTGGCACGTCAGGAGAGATAAAAGAGGAAAAGCTGGAGAATGTTGGAAAAAGGTTGAGAAAAAGAAGAGAGAGAGAGAGAGAGAGAGAGAGACAGAGAAAGTGAAGGGAGTAGAGAGAGGATCCGTCGCCGAGAGTCGGATATTCATAAAATAACTCCCTTCGCGCACTCGGTGTGTGCCCTCTCTCGTTCCTTTTCTCCTTCTTTCTCTCTCTCTCTCTCTTTCTATCCATCTTTCTATTTCTTTCTTTTTTTTGTACTCTGTCTCTATTTCTCTTACTGGCTTTCGGTCCTGGGCAAAAGGGATTCAGCGCAGGGGGCGGCACCATGATGGCACCGAGCCAGCTTTACCTGCAGCTACCTGAATTATCGCGAAATTTCGGTAATCCCCAAATGGGTTCGGTATAACTGCGAGAGATCATGGAAGAAGGTTCTTTTTGGTGAGATCAACGTCTGTCCCGTTTGTATCGTAATAGTAAGCGATCGAATTTTCTCGTTCCATACCCGTTCCGGGTGAGATCGGAATCGGGTGGAGGAGAGGAAGGGGACGAAACCGTAATGGACAGATCGACTTGGAGAGTTTAACAATTACCGTCCTTCGGATTCTGATTGACGGTGTAATTATACGATACTTCGTGAAATGTTAAACGATCGTTACGAACAGAGATAGGAATCGTTCATTTGTTCGTTCGTTCGTTCGTTTTATCAGTGAAAACAAAACTATTATTTTTATCGTGGTTTCGAATTATTTCCTGATTGTTCAATTTAATGACAAATTTTGCCTTGAACGTTTTACCATCGTATTGCTCGTTAAAAAAAGTGACACGATATATTTGGTAGTTGTATACGCGTATGAAAAACGAAATGGGAATAGAGATAGATCGATGATGATGATGATGATGATGATGAGAGAAGAAAAGGGCTGCCTCGAAGGACAGAAGAACACAACAGAACTCTCTTCTTCTTCTTCTTCCTCCTTTATTGGGTCATTAAATGAAGGCATTTCTGCTCCGTTGACATGATTAAATGAAAACGACGGAGTTATATTAGTGCGGTACCTATGCATAGCCGTACAATATAACCTGTACGAAGATATTGTGAGGGTGTATGCGTTTCTATTAGAAAGAAAGAGACAGAAAAGAGAGAGAGAGAGAGAGAGAGAGAGAGAGAAAGAGAAAATGGATGGAAGGTAGTAGTAGTAGTAGTAGAAGAAGAAGAAGAAGAAGAAGAAGGATGGATGGATGGATGGATGGATGGATGGCGAAGAGAACGATAGAGGGAGACTTTTCGGTATAGTAGAGTTCAAGGGTCGCTAGGAACACAGTGGGAAGGGTGAGAGTAGACAATGAGCATACGGCAACAAAGTTATCATGCCGCCGAATGGCTGAAGGAATTATTCACAAGCAATCTGTCGTAACCAAGTTAATTTTCACCTCTCTCTGATCTGCACGCTTCTGCTTTATCCCCCTCCCCATCCTCTCTCTTCACCTCTTCTCTCCTCTCCTCTCTCAATCTTTCTCTCTCTCTCTTTCTGTTCGTTTCGCTTCATCGTTGGCAGCCATTCATTTCATCCTACACCTCGCGAAAAATCTACATATTTAAGCTCGAGCGAGTTGGCTGACTGGCTAGCTTTTACCGATGTGCAGGATATAGTCGAATGAAAAATAGAAGAGATAGAGACACACAAAAAAAACAGAGAGAGAGAGAGAGAGAGAGAGAGAGAGAGAGAAAGATAAACAGGCGGAAAACAAAATAAAAAAATAAAAAAAGGAATAAAATAGTTTCGAACGAATATGTAAAAGGAAGGACTAAGGTAGGTAAGGGGGAGAGGGGGAGGATGTGGATGTGCATAGACTGGCATCCAGAATATCATACCTCATACCTTCGTAGTACTTGGCAATGTTCGGTAAAGCACGAGGAAGCACCCCTTAGTGTCTCCACCCTCAATGCTATTTTCCCTTGACAACGTTCGAGATGTCGATGCGTCGCCCATCGCTTTACCGAGTCTGCTTTTATAACTTTATCGATGATAGGGACATTCTAATAAATGGACTATTCGAAACGCGTGCCCTTTGTCTGAACTCTATCTATCGTGAATGCATAGTCGTGATTAAAACGGACGATTAAAGAGAGTGAGATACCGTAAATCGATTTGCTTGATAAGAGAAAGAGAGAGAAAGAGAGAGAGAGATATATAGAGACAGAAATGAGAGATAGATAGATAAAGGCAGACGATGCGCAAAAGCAAGCTCATTACGTACTCCTAATCGTAGCTTTCGTTGCACAGCAGCGAGAATCAATTTACCCCCGTTGAAAAGGTATATCTACGTTCATTCAGTAAGCTACATGAGATGTATCTTTTTTGAATGATTCAAGTCAGGGAGAATCGATTCTACACTTAAAGCTTCGTTTAGCTTTACTTATAGAAAAGCGACGGCTGTGGTCTGGTAAATGGGTCCCACTTTATAACAGAAGGTGCACAAGCAGGTGGTGATGGTGGTGGTGGTGGTGGTACTGGTTGTTCTACCAATCTAGCTAACCCCGGCACTGCTTATTGCCGCTAATCTCGACTTTTTGTCATTAGCTGTGGCTAAGGGAAGAAAAGAGAGAAAGGGGAAAGTACGAAAGAGAGGAAAAGGAACAAGTAAGTAGAGGTTGTGCTTCTAGAAATGCGCTCATTACCAGTTTTTCGAAACAAAGTGTGACACCACGAGAGAAGCCGCTAATGATAGTACCAACGTGACTTACAGCGACTTTCGAAGTAACTACTGTTACTTCTTTTCTTTCTTTTTTCTCTCTCTCTCTTTTTTTTCTTTTTTTTCACAGGATACTCGAACACGTGGCTGAAAGAGAAGTCAGGATTTTCAAGTCCTTTCCACTCGTCAAGAAAAGCAACGGCGGAACAGGAGGTCTCATTAATAAAAAGGAAAACTACTAACTAGTAAGTTATCTCGAAAGAATAAAAATAATAAAAAGAGAAAAAAAGGAAAAAAAAAGAAAAAAGGGAAATAAGAAGAAAAAAAAGTGAAATTAAAGTTTCTTTCGTTATCGTCTTCGAGTTCTCTTCTTATAAATGCCGAGAGGAAGAAGGACTTTAATGAAAAGCCGAAGAGAGGACTCCTTTACGAAAGAGATATACGAAAGTAGTTCGTTTTACGAAATATTTGTCGCTCGTTAGTCTGGAAAATATGAGAGAAAATGCAGAGAGTCAAAGACTCATAAGACGAGTTCTTCTTCTTCTTTTTCTTCCACCTTTTAAGAGTTTCGCGCGTTTCGACGAGACGTTGATATGACGTCAATTTTGTAGTAAATAGTTTTTAAAAAACGTATGGAATTCATTGCTTTGTATATTTTTAAAGGGACGATTCTAGAAAGACTCCCGTAATCGTATTACGTGCGAATGGTACGAGCTCATTGGATTCTGACTTTTTTTCTTTTTTTTTCAACAACTTTAGTATCTCTTCAGTACTGAATCAAAGATTTTTTCAAAAGGCATCACACCTTCGAGAAAAAAACTAAAAAGAAGAAGTGAGCGACGTGCTGCGTCGATATATAATTGAAAGGAAGAGATGTTGCTATATTTATTTGAAACAGTATTTTAAAAACAAGATTGTTAATATATATATAGAATACAATATCAGAGTATTAAATCGATTGATACAAGATTTGTTACGATTATAATAAAACATCAGTATATGTATCCTGCACCGATATGTAATACCTAGATATAACAATTAATTAATATTTATTTTATACGCATTGCCCATGGCATAACTCATCCGATGGAAAAATGTTAAGAAAGAAAGAAAGAAAAGAAAACAAATGATATGATGAATTAAATGAAGATAATGTTATTTAGTAAATTCTTTTAAAAAGAACTTTTCTTCGATTGCAGGAAGTATAGCAAAGCACGCGTTCACCGAGCTAACTTCCGTAACAAATTCGATTAGAACAATAATGGTTGGCCGGCCATCTCCATCGAGTAAACGAGCAGAGTATGTAAGTACCGATCGAAGGACGAAAATTCGATAGGGAACCTCTCCAACGTATAGGTATACGCACTTTGTAGTACGGTAGTCTCGTTACGAAGTCCAGTTCAACGATGTGTAGGAGAATCGTCAATGGTAATGTAACGATTACGTGGGTGGACGGTTTTCGAGAAGATGTGTTCGAATTCAAGGCGATTAAAGTATCTGCTATGGAATGTGTGTGTGTGTGTGTGAGGAGAGAGAGAGAGAGAGAGAGAGAGAGAGAGAGAGAGAGAAACCTTCTCAAAGCCTCTGCGAATATATATTCTCTTGCGTAAACGCATTTACATGAGGACGCGTTCGTGGCTGCAAGAGGAAGAGGAAGAGGAGTAGGGATGAGGGATGAGGAGAAGCTTGATCAAAGGAGGAAAAATATTCAATCTCTTTGGGGGAGAGAGAAAAAAAGAAAGATAGAGAGAGAGAAACAAAGAGTTCGCCATGTGAGTTTGCTATGGTACGGGGAGTTTGGTTGTGTACGAGATAGAGAAAAAGAGAGGTAGAGAGGAGAGATAAAGAGTGGTGAGACAGGTGAAAGAAAGGAAAAAAAGAGCATAAGGTAAAAGGAAAAAAAAAAGATAAAAGAAAAACGATTTTGTTCTCGTTTCGCTTATCCTCGGAGCGTTCGACGAAGCGGCCAGCGGCACCATCACCATCACCATCACCAACCCCAGCACCAGCACCATCAGCAACGGCAGAAGCAACAGCAACTAGCTCTGCTCTTCTTGTGGTTCTCGCTGGCCCGAGCATTCTGACGTCTCCTCACCCTCCCCGATGAATATTAATCGGTGCGATATCGGTTACGCTTTTGCATAAATTTCCATGCGGCTTGAGTTGTTGGCGTGCTCACGTTCTCCTATGTACCACTACCACCACCATCACTCTCTCTCCTCTTGCTTTCCCTCTCTCTCTCTTTCTCTTTCTATCTTCTTTGGTTACCCTTCTCTACTACCCTGTTTGTCCGCTCCGTTGCAAGCTTTTTTACTTTATTTCTTCTTCCCTTCTCTGTGTTGCTCTTTTCTCGACACCCTTCTTTTCTCTTAGTCGCAAGTTTTACTTGTTTTTCTTATTGACGTCGTAGTCGTCCTCGTCGTCGTAGTCGTCCTCTTCGTCGTCGTCGTCGTCGTCGTCGTCGTCGTCATCGATGTTGTTGTTGTTGTTGTTATTATTATTGTTGTTCCTCTCGTCTCAACATGTACGCGGAATGACGATTAATGGACGGCCCTGAAAGCTTTCGTGTTCCCCTTTTCCGTGATGCTTGCAAACCCCGTGAGCTTTTGCCTACTCTCTACGGTTATCTCTCTCTCTCTCTCTCTTTCTCTGTGTTTTCTCCCTTTCCTCTTTCTCTCTCTCTCTCTGTTTCCCCCCTCTTTTTCTCTCTAGCAAGTTCCTTTCCCTCTTTATGCGCTTGCTCCGCCATATCCTGTCACTCAAAAGTCATGGATCAATGACCGAATTAGACGCGGAAACCAGGTTAAAACTTTGTTCCCGTTGCCAGCTCCTCGACGTATACGTATCGTCCGATCGCTGACATAAAAGCTTCCATTAAAGTCTATAAAGTCTATAAAGCGTTGGAATCTGGTGATACGCGTAGACGGGTTCATTATTAAGCTCGAAGGAACATCGGCATAGTGTCACTTATTTTCCAGTTATATACGCTCGATCTGCATTGTGTCAAAGTTTAATTTACTCTCTTTCTCTCTCTAACTCTAACTCTCTCTTCTGTCTATCCATCTTTATTTATTAATTTTCTATCGAATCTAATAACATCAAAGTTGCGTGATGCTACGGTCAAAGTGCAATGATCGGAAAACAGTATCAGGGATAACTTAACAAACCCTTCACGTAGTAGCAGGATTTTCTATCCGTTAGACGATTCCGGTCGATCGCTCGCGTTTAATTGGCTCGATTGCTCCGACAAAGCCTCGACCCCACGGATTTAATAAATGAATCTTTTTTTTTTTCTCTCTCTCTCTAATTCTTTTCCTTCCAACCGTTCCTCTTGCTTTTTCAGGCCGGAGGCGAAAGTGAAAAGAGAATATAACGGGGAGGAGGAGAGGGAGGAGAAAGAAGAAAAACGTTCGAGTCGTTAGAAGGGGTCGAAGGAAATAAGGATACACGAGGGAAGAAAAAGAAAAAGGAGGAGGAGGAGAAAAGAGATGGATGCCAAAAGGGACGGAAGGAAAACTCGATAGCTGTTGGTTGGAATTCCGCGATGGATGTTCGTACAACACGTATTCGAGTAGCCTGCGACATATGTGTCCCCACTAGGGGAGGATAGTAGTAGTCTTACCACCCGTTCGTGTTGGATCGACTATTCGTGCGTGTTCTACCTTAGACACTATTTTTCTTCTCGAGGTCTCTTACCCGCAAGGAACGGACTGGCTAGCCATTCTGTGGTCGCACGAAAACGATACCACAACGAATTGATATTCCACGAGGTTCTTCTCGGTCTACCTACCTACCTACCACCCTTTTACTTTCCCCCTCTTTTTCCCCCCACTAGCAAACCTAGAATCGCCGCCACGTTTCTTGTCTTTTTCCTCGATGTTTCAGCTCGTGACGATAAATTTTCCCTTTATAAGAAATTTATTCTCCCTTTCTTCCTCTTTCCCTCTCTGGGGATTGGTACCAAAAGAAAACATTTTTCTAATATAAAATAAATAAGCAAGCAAGTAAGTAAGTAAGGAACTAACTGACCATGAATAGACATTTTAAGATCATCGTTATAGGTACATCAAATTCCAAAGCTTTTGTGTAATGCGACCTGCTTTTCGAGAAAGAGGAAACATTCCTTTAGGCAGAATCGACGACCGCCAACAACAGCGGAAAGCGCGTGCGGAGATATCCGGTGTCCTCTTAACAAGGGAGTCGAGTATCTTTCATCTCGAGTCGATCGAATTACGAGTAAAAGGAAGGAAGGAAGGAAGGAAAAGGAACCTGAGGAAAAGGGATGAAGAAGAATATACAAAGGAGAGTTTCAATAGTCCGACCTGTCTAGAGAATACACCGCGAGTGAACGGCTGCTGGCGATACGTCTATAATATCCGATGAGTATCTAACTAAAGCATTCATATCCGCTAAATATCCGTTGAATATCGATCGGTCATTTCAATGAGCATCGAATGTTGCTACGCTTTATATAGAGGTCTCGCTAATTGCTTTGTATTCTCTTTGTACGAAGGATCAAGTTTGAAAAAATCATCACAGTTATGTTTCTCGAAAATTAATACCTAAACATTTTGTTCTATCATAAACGAGACATTCGTTTTTTAATTTGTTGTTATTTTTTTTTCTTTTTTTTACACGATCATACTTACAAATTAACATTTCTAATAACTTTATCGATATTCTAATCGATTGATAATATATAAATATCGTTGAGAAATCAAATGAATAAAAAGTATCTCCTTTATTAACCCTGTCAGAGATAGAATCTCTAATTAGAATAAAATAAAGAAAAAGAATTATATATACATATATATATAAAATTATTGATCTTCGATTTATTAATAAATAAATATGAAAAGGGACATGGATCCACACCCACGAGCCTTGGGTCTCTACTGTTCTGGCCGCAGAGCTTAAAGCGCCACGCACTGTTCTTGTGACAAGACAAACTTCCTTTACTGTTGAATAAGACTTTAAAGTAAAAACTTACCGTTCAAGGACGAGATATCCAAAGCTGCCAGGGGCAGCAACAAGGTCGTAAGAATTGGTCGAGCACGGTGGAGCACGTTGGTGGATCCATCGAGTGATGAACTCGTCATGGTGCAATATTCGAATAAGACGAGTTCGAGGATATTATTATTATTACTACTATTACTATTATTAATACTATTACTGTTATCAGGATTTTCTTCGTCCTCGAAACGAGACGAGGTCCCGCGCTATCCAAGCACGAGATACGAGGCATCGACCTGATAACTCAGCTTGAGAGTTGAAAACTCTCGAACTATTCTTTATTTCCTCGATGATGATGATGATGATGATATTTTTTTTTATCACAAAAATAATATTTTCTTCTTTTTCTTCTTATTTCAATTTCTTCTAGTTCCTTCCTCACTTTATATACGTTGATTAAAATTTCACTTTAAATAACAAAAAAGGCAAAAAAAAAAGAGAATCTAAACAAAAAACAAACTAAAAAGTGTTAATGTTAAACCCGTTTATAACTCGGCGTTAAGTAATAATAGAGAAATATTATAATAATAATAATAATAATAATAATAATATAGAACGATCCCCGAGTGTCCGCTTCGGATCCGCACTGACGCGAGATTCGTTCGTCTACGACGTGGAGCCAGCATCCGCGGCAATATCATCCCCCACCTGAGTTCGTTGGTGGCTCACGGCGGCAGTGGCGGTGAGGGGGTAGGGAAGGATAGGAGAGAACGGGATAAGAGAGGTCCGATCGTGGCCGGGGTAACTCACTGCGCAAAATCCTACTGCACCCCTCTTCTCACCCGTTAGCCAAGCAAGTACAACGCTGCTTCTTCCTCGTTCTCCACCTCAACGAAGCCGAAGCCGAGGCCGCGGCCGAGGCCGTGGATGCCTTGACGCGGCCAATCATTTCTCTTATACCTTGCTTACATTCGAGATCGTATTCCTTTTTTTTTCAACTTAATCTTCTTAACCCTTTTTTTCCCAATGAATCTCCCGATGATCGCCAAGTTCAGAAAATTGTTTTTAATCCTTTCCCGGGACCTTTCTTTCTTCTTTCCTAACTTCAATGTTTCTTTTTCGAGATATTTATTATTATTTTTTTATACGATATAGGGGTTTTAAAGAAATCAAGAAATATAGAGAAGAAGAGAGAGAGAGAGAAAGGAAGTAAAAAATATAAATTAAATGAAAAGTAAATTTGAAATCGTTTCTAATATCTTAGAAAGTTGAAGTATCTTAGAAAAGTTTTACCACGTAAGAAAGTATACACGAAGTTCTCTTGAAAACTCGTCCGACGCATTCGCTCGCTTTACTCGCTCACTTCCCCATCTCTCTTAGCTTCTATCTCCTGTTTGGTACTCCAGGACAGACGAGAGGAGTCTGTCTGGGAGTGGCAAAATGGCGTAAGCGTCTTTGCAAAATGAATTTTATCCTGAACTGAGAGAGGGAGGGCGAAGAGGTTGCGGAGGGTTTCGAGGATAGGGTGGTCTAGGTAGAAAGTTAACCGGTCGTGCAAGAATCGTTTCGAAAGTAGACACCTGTCAGAGTTTCCGGATGTAGTCGGAGAAGCAACTTGGAAGAAGATGCCGTAAGGTGGGGATAAGAGCCAAAGGAAGAGAAGAGATAGTGGGGTGGTTTGGGGTTGCGGGTGTTTCGGAGGGTTGATGGTGCGCGCTCGCTTATTTATCCCGACTGGATCGTTTGTGTTTTTATGTGTGTGTATGTGTATATGTGTCGTTTGCATGAGAGAAGCGCGTGCGGATTTCCTCGGTCAAGTTATTTCGAGGCTTTTCTCAACTCTTCTCACAGTCTTTCTTTTTTTTCTTCGTTTGCCATTTTCATTGTCAAGGAAAAACGGGCTCGAGATTCTCTTTAACTGGTTTCTCTAGCAATCACTAGTTAAAAGTTTCTCTTTTTCATTTTTTTCCTCGCTGTTTTATTATTATTATTATTATTATTATTATTATTATTATTATTATTATTATTATAATGATGATGATGATGATTATTATTATTTTGACAAATCATAATTAATATTTCAAACGTTATACGATGTGAATGATAAAGACATAATTCTATGATACGGAGATGATCAAAAGAAATACGGAAATGGCGTAGACAGTGTGGTTAACGTTTATCGTTCCACGTTCGCCGCTCGGTTAAAACCACCGATCAAATAATGGACGTTTATGTCAGGACGATCGATTGAACCTGGAGTGAGAGAGAGAGAGAGAGGAAGAGAATGAGAGGGAAAGAGGGAAAATAGGGAGAGGAAGAGCAAGAAACAAAGGTGAAAAAGCGGAAAGAGGGGAAAAAGCGAGGGGGAAAGAGAAATAGAAAGGGACGCGAAGGGTGAAACGCAGGTGGACCCTTTTACGCCAGTAATTAGTCACTTCTTTTTTTCTCTGTGCGTGGTATGACGGCTACAATTACAGATGAATGCGTGATAAATATCCAAGTTGAGATATTTTACCTATTTTAATCATATGTATACATATTATATATATATAATACATTTCCTTCCATTAATAATCCCATTTCTTTGATAATGTTTCTCTTACTATCGGTAATATTTGTTTACGTGATGCGCGAATGTTTCCTTGTTTATAATAAAACACATTATACTTTTCTTCTTCGATCCGTTTTTCCAATGTTAATTCTAACGGCGGTTGAGATGATTCGAGCAACGCCTTGATTATCTGAGTGATAATAAAAAGAGAAAAATTGTCTTTTAGAAAGATAGTGATTTTGTGTGTAAAAAAAATATAAGTAGATAAATAAATAAATGAAGCAAGAAAGAAAGAAAGAAAGAAAGAAAGAAAGAAAGAAAGAAAGAAAGAAAGAAAAGAAAAGTAAAACATACGGTAAAGAAGAAGAAGATAATGCAATAATGTGAAGAATATATTTCTGAGAGAATGCTATTTTTTATTTGTAAACATTAGCATCGTAATCTAATTCCTTGAAATATTCGATACTTGAATCCATGATTTTCTCTCTCAAAAGTTTAGCTTTGAAAAATCTAAATCCGAATATTCGGATAAAAGTGAAAAAAGTATTTACATCGAAATCTTTCGTATTCTCGGATAACTGATATTCGAGCATCGATAAATCCAAAAAAAAAAGAAGGAAGTAATAACGGGTTTTGTTGGCCGTTTGAAGACAATACGTAGAGAGAGAGAGAGAGAGAGAGAGAGAGAGAGAGAGAGAGAGAGTAGATTGGATTAGACCGATGCGAAAAATCAAAAGGAAATGGATGGAAATGGAAAACGAAGTTCGACGGAGCACGTCGAGAAAGAAGAAGAAGAAGAAAAAAAAGATAAAGGTAGAGAGAGATAGAGAGAAAAAAAATTGGGACGGGAAAGGACGAAGGTACGAAAAGAGAGAAACGATACTACTTACTTTATTTTCCAGACCATTGGTCAATAACGAAAAGACCGCGATGTCCCTGGTCACGTGGTCGTTTTTCAAGACGAGTCCCATAAGGATAGCGAGCATACACTTTCTACTTTCCAAGAACTTCTCGACAGCTCGTAGTGCACCCTCCAAAGTGAGGAAATCCTGGTAATAGGCAAAGTATTTCGTATATAAGCGTGGAAAATCTGGAATTCGTTCATCCCCATTGGCATTCAACGGGCAAGAGAGTTTCGTTCGTTCGTTCGAAAATAAGAGGGGTGACATCGATTTTGCTCTCGCACCCTCTCTCGATGGATTACGCATCGGGCTTGTTCCGCGAGTGCCGATCTTAACGAACCCCATTCCAAACTTTCTAACTAAACGATGTAAATCAAACTTTCCTATCTTGAATAAGGATGGGGCTTTAAAGACGACGAGTGTTTCGATCCTACTCAAATATTTTGCTTATTTCTTCCAAAGTAATTTTAAGTTCAAACTTAGAGGAAGGAGGGGGTGGGTAGGTATCAACTCTACCTATTTGTCAATAACATTCTACCCCCGAAATTTGGCTATTGTTATCCTTGTGGTTCTTAATTTAATTTTTTCTTTTTTTTTATAAATATAAAATATATACAAAATTAATTTTTTGTACTTTTTTATCCCTCATTTGACACTTACCTTGACTAATATCGGGAAACCAATAAACGGTACGTTACTTTCGAACTTTAAATCTCGGAGTACGAGATCCTCGGGTGTTAATTCACTGATGTCTGTTTTTGCCATTAGTAGTCCCTGATAGATTTGATCTCTATCAGGACCAAGGGACGAGATTCTTTCGAGAGTTTCCATAATTTCGCGATCAAGTGGTGTAGTTCGGTTTGCTTCTTTCAAGAACTTGCAAGTATCCAATAATATGGGACCTAATCGAAACGTAGAAATGATCTTGAAGTTTTTGATATATAATTCATATTATATTATAATTAATCGTCTATCATCGTTAGATCTTATTGTAATATTCTATCCTTAAGAATAATTGGAAAAGGATATCCGAATTCTTTGTTATCTTTATACTGATTTTCTAACAAGGCGTTACTACTTCACTATTGTAGTAGTATATAATAGTAGTATTAGTATTAGTATTAGTAGTAGTATTTCAGAGTGGCGTTCGTTGTACTTGAACGAGGCAAGTCCGCATGTTTAATCCTTCGGCATTAGCGGGAAAACGAGAGAAAGCAGGTAGGTTCTCCCTAATGGCTTTATAAAATATGTAACTTGTGAAATTCTGTATTCCTTTCCAGTTCGCGTCCACTTGTTCAACGTTCTTTCCCTTTCATAGAATGATATAATTCAACGTTTAACAAAAAAGATAAACAAAGAAATAAAAATATAAAAAGAAAATGGATACAATTTAATTGGGGACTTGGTAATTATGAATAAAGAAATCAATATTTATAATGAAATAACATAAGAATTCTCTTAAAGCAGTTAATATTAAACCAATAAATCTAGAAATTATAAATATTTGAAACAAAATATCATTATAGGATTCTGTATTACATGTTAACGCTGACGCAATTCTACCACCCTATTATAAATATTTGTTGTGTGTTCTATTTGTTTTATAATATTGACAAATAATTTGAATATTTCTATTGAACGAAATATCCATACATACTTACTTTGACTATTTTGTATTCTGCACAATAAATGAGTGGTCAAATAAATAGAAGTAAAAAAAAAGAAAAAAGAAAAAAGAAACAAAAAATAAGTAAAGAATAAAAAGAAGGATGAAAACAAAAAGAAAAATGGAAGAAGGCAAGAAGAAGAAGAAGAAGAAGAAGAAAGAACGTTCGATAGAAGCATCAATAATTTTTCGTTCGATCCACCCGGAAGACTTTCGAGTCCCTCAGGATTGTCGATTTTCAAGGAAAATGGACGAGTAGAGGAAGTATAGGAGGAGGAGGAGGAGGAGGAGGAGGAGGAGGAGGAGGAGGTGGAGAAGGAGGAGGAGGAGGTGGAGAAGGAAGAGGAGAAATGTAAGGAAGGTAAAGGGAGGCTAGGCTTCTGAAGGTATACGATGGAAGGAGGAAAAACTTGCCTCGTAAGAAGTTTGCCAGCCACGCGTCGACGGCTTCGGGATGTTTGATGAGAAGGTTGTGCGCGACTAGAGCGGCGCAGCTGCCGACCAGGTCTAAGTGAATCGTTTTCCCGTGCCAGGGCCAAGATGCGTCCTGAGGATGGTGATCGATAATCTCAACGACCGAGTTGACCAACGTCATGTCTTCGTTCCCCAGGACATGATGATCCACGAGTACGACTTCTATTTTTTTGTCATTTTCTTTTAAAATGTTCAAATCTATTTCATCTCTATATATAAAAACATAAATAGAACTGATCAGATATTATTTAACAGATCAATTTTCTAACATCTATCTAACAGTGATGTCGTAGCACGCGATTTCCGCTCCCCACTTCGACATGTCGAGATGTTAAATAAAAGATCTTGTTTTTTTTTCTTTTTCTTTTGGCTTATTAAAATGTTTTTTTAATTTTATTTAGAAACAATTTCTTTCTCTTATTATGTTAAACTTAATTTGGTGATGGGTTCGTATTCATATATAAATTTGAAACTACTGATCTGCAAGATGAAAACAACTGACGATTAAAATATCTTTTATCAAATGCAAGGTGATAGATATTTGTAAGATCGAGTTTGTCGGGTTTTGTTGGCATCTCATTTATTTCTCATTTCATGTTAATTCGGATCCTTTATTGTTATGATACTGTAGGTCCACTTTCAACAAAGTAAAATGTATCTATATTTGCGAAAGTAATTGTCCACTCATCAAAAAGACGACGTGCGAATTAATGGTTGTTGTAACTATTAGGATATATGTATAAATTTCTTTAATGGATTAAAATGATAGTGAGCATATTTCTTTCTCTATTCATGAACTTTCAAATTTAAATCTCTTAGTTTTATATATGTATAATATTTAAAAAAGAATTGTATTTACAGGAGACAAGTATTTGTCTTAGCTTTTAGATATAGATTAAAAAATAAAATAAAGTTTCTGACAATTGAGAACAAATGTACGCTAAGTCTTTTACATACCTAAACGTTAGAAGTTCGTATGAAATTCCATGTTGGCGGAAATAATAAATAACTTCGGTCTTAATTCGAAACTCTTTCTTGGTAACGTTTAATATCGGTATTACTGCAACATTTTCTTTATTTTTTTCTTTTCCATTTAAATATTCGCAGAATCCTTGTGCTAAAGCACAAACTGCCGAATCCAAATCGCAAGATTGATTTCCAAGAACGATACGAATCGTAGAATATTCAGATAATTTTGTCTAAAAGAGATTATATTATCGATATTAAATAATAATTTATGTATACTTTAATAATCATTAAAGTATTATATATACATATATAATAATACATTGAAATAATTATTTCTTATTACATTTGGTAATAATTTATGTTCCTCTTTAAATTATTTGAAATTTAATCTCGAATATAATAGAATCGATAATCGAAAGTTATTTCCTATTATACCACCAGAGGTCAGCCCCGACTTGGCAAAAAATTGAAGTAACATACGTATTGCAAGAATTATAATTAAATACGAACCGAGATATTTACATTAAATAAAAGTAAACCAAAACGTTGAATATATGAGATACTTGTAAAAAAAAATAGTATTTTACTTACTAGAGCTGATTTCGAAGCAGTAAGAAATGTTTCCATAATTTCACGTTATTTTTCACTATTTGAAAGTTATGAAAAATATATAATAGATATTTTCTCTACAAATTTTTTAATTAAAAAACAAACGTTTCTTAAATCAAAATGACTAATAGAAACCAATCATAAATATGGAATTGTACGTAACGTTAATCACAAGGTCACAAATTGATCTATAACACGTGAAAGTGAACATAACCTGACAATACGATTAGTCTTATATATATGTTTGATTGTGCTATCAATTTTATGATAAAATAGAGAAATAAAACATTTCTTATTCATTCTATAAATACAATTAACATATATCATTTTTAGGAATAAAAGTATTATTTTATTTAAATTCTGAATTTTCTGCTTTCTTTTTTAATCATTTATTACATGTCGCAACCTACATTACCGACAAGATAATCAGAGAATCTGATAGAAAGTTAAAAACTAGTACCATCTGACGTTAAATTTAAATTGCGCGAAATTTTTTTAAACGTTTTTATTAAATCGCTTTTTCTACCTTTTTTCTTTTCTTATAAATTGTTTAAAGTTATCATTAGACCGGCATAATGGTGTTTAAAATAACTTTAGGTATAAATAATATTAGAAAAAAATAGTACTAGAAAGCTAGAATAATTCACACTTTTTATTAGTATATTAATTATATATATATATATAAATAAATATATATAAATATATATATATAATTAATATATATATATATAATAATATATATATATAATTAATTATTATTTATCAATTACAGGATTTCATGTATTTCGAAACTTCTCCTACTTAATGTGATTTTTCTTTTGGAGGCAGGGAGATAAATTCTATCGAATTGCTTATTAAATTATAAACTAATAACAAATATTTATAAATCAAAAGTAACAAATATTTATAAATCAAAAAGAACAAAATGCGTTTTCTATTAAATGTCTTCGATTATTTATACGAATACTCTAGTTTTTGAGAAAACTTAATTTAATACACTCTCTATCAAATATATATATATATATATATATATATATATATATATATATATATATATGGGGCATTCTACGTCAAATTAAACACTTTTGACCCTGACCCCTTTCGATTTAGCTGAAATTTTTCAATCGTCTTTTGCGTAATTTTTTCACTCACCTCTTTTCTCATCAAGTTTTGTATCGATGATTTTTCGAATATCCTACATTTTTTTCTCGTATTATAGAAACAAGCAAAATAAAATCACACCCTCTTGAGATACTTGTCAAAAATATTGTAAAAATAAAAAAAAATTAGCAGATCCATTAAAGTCTTAAATATGAAACAGATGTGCTAATAAATGAAACATTTAATTAACAAATATATTTAAAATCTTTTGTAAACCTGAGCAAATATTCAATGTTATATTAAATATGGACTTTTAAATATATATGTATATTTCATATTTAGGGTTTATATGTGTGCCTTCAGAAATGCATTTATACATATATTCAAAAATGAAACAATTTCAGGAACTCAAATAAAAAAAGATCTCAAAGGTTTGTTGTTAAATCCAACGATGATTACCTGTAACAAAAAGAAAACTATTTTAATTATAGAATTAAGTGAGATACAATAGCCTGACATATGAATCGTCCAATTCGCAGATGCACTTTTTAATTAAATTTTCTATTTATTTTTATTAAATATCTATTTACCGTTGCAATGAAATTAAATTTAAGCGCGTGATTTTACATTTACAAAAAATATAAATAAAAAAAAGAGGGGGAACATAATAAATTACAGAAAAAAGAAAAATAATTTATTAATTATAATAAAGTACTTTTAAACTGCATTATATACAAATAAAAAATTACAAATTTAATATAAAATACGATTACATAAAAAAAATCTTAAAGACGAAATAAGAGAAGAAAAATTACTTTAATATTTACTGAACGTTAATTAAGCTTCAAAATTTAATAGTGAGGAAATTTTTAATGTTGATGACTCTAATTAACTAAACACTTATGCATCTCTTTGACGATATAGACACGAAATTGGTGTCCCAAGGAGATGGAATGGTCCATCATCTCCAATTACAACTACAAATTAATGACGAGCAAAGAAATAATAAAATAAAATATAAAATATGACTAAAGAACTATTCTCGAAAGGTTCGAACATGATGTAGAACATTTGAAAATAATTCAGTAGCCTGTAGTTGCCCTCTTCAGCCACAATTAAGTGGGGGCCTCTTCAGCTTTTAGCCTCTTCTTTCTTCATTCCTTGAAAACTGCATTTGGACATTTTCTATGCGCGAGCAAGATAAGATCTCTCATACTAATTTTGCAAATAAACTCGTATTTTGCTAATTTACATTTCTCGTGGATCATCAATGAACTTTGAGTTTATTGACCATACACGAGAATATTTATTCGAATGTCCAAGCAGATAATAATTTCCCTCGATGACCTAAAAACACTTCGCACTTTTAACGTCGAATAATAAAATCAAATTGAAATAAATAGTGCAATAAATGTAATGCATTTTCTTGCAATACCTTCATTTTTTTAATTTGTTATATTTAACTATATCAAATATTTTTAACTGTAAGAAGAAATCGCGATAGTGCGAAGTGCTAATCCTGAAATACATACAACTAAGTATCAAATGCATCAAAGAATTTGCGAATTTGATTCGACTCTAACTCGTTCGAGATAAAATCGAAGTAGAAATAAATCTTCCAAATGGTTGCAAATACCTTTGAATCATAATACATGATACATAAAGATCACAGAATAGTCACAAAATAAATTAAAAAATCAAGCATAATAGAATGAGATGATCAAATTTTGTAACAATTCTGTATAAACCAGGAGGCGGAATTTCCACTCCGGAGTGGAAGCAAGAAGTCTAATGCCTTTCCTGGATCCTACCTACTTAAAATTAAAGTTTTCACATTCATTCAGAGAAGTATGCTACCTGCCTGCCTATTATCCATATTTTTACCCATTTTAAGAAAAACCATACATACCCATCCACTCACTCCACGGTGCTCACACATACCACCAGGGTGCAAAAGCCTAAACTAGAGAGCATGCCCCGGGGCACCTCCGACACCCTAGTTCAACCACGTTTTCTAAACTTATATGCTAATGGGTATACGTACGTTTTGCTGTAATCGACTGCCAAGGCTAATGATTATTGCATAAATAACTAAAGCAAAAATACAAGTATACACTAGTATATTTATATGCATACTAGTAATATACAAGTATATCAAAGTTTCCACAAATAAATGCAGTAACTCTACTATGCAAACGATTATAAAAAAAATTAGAAATATTTAATATAAATATAAGAATGAAGATAGATATGTAGAAGTAATGCTTTAAGTATTTAATGATGTATTAAATGAATAACAAATATCGCGAAACGATGTACAATACACACTACCTAATACGCATACACAGGTGTAAAGTACATCGTGCAATCACTAGCACAATAACAGCCGCCAATAGGGGAACAAACTAAAACTAAACCCACGCTAACTGTTTCTCACCCATACGTGTAACACCTGGGCACACGCATAGATGAGAACGCAGAAAGTATGGGGGGGGGAGAAACGGGAGATTAGTATATTAGAAGCTGGAAATCCTGATCTAAAAAATATGATTAACACATATATAAATATATCAAAAGATTTTAATAAAAATTCATCTAAACGGGCTAAGGACTCTACAAGTCATTTGGTGAATAATGACTTAAACAAGCGAATGAAAAAAAAGTTACCCCATATGAAACAATTATAGTTTCGAGGTAAGGATGTATTAAAAGACTCTACGGTGATGATGGATATTTTTTGCAAACCTCGGACGATTCTTTCATTAAATGGCTGTTTTAATGAAAGAACTGGGCTTCGAGCCACCATTTAATTGCCAGAATCTATCCGTTCGCGAATTTGGTTTGACTTCTTGCTCATTTATTAACAATATCGAAGTATATATTATTTATTTAATATCAATAGATTATTCTCGATTAGATAAACTATGTACGAAGCAATGCATGTAAGACATTTATTACATACTTTTCTGGACGAAAACGAGTAAATTAATGCTCAATTTCATCACTATTGACCACGAAGAAAACACGTAATAAAAAAGAGAGTGCATGTATTAATTGCATTATTAATTAAATGAATTTAACCGATGAGACAAGAAAACCTATCCTAAATTAATAATAAAACATACAATAAAATATACAATTTTCATGAGTAACTCCTAAAAAGGAATTACTCATGTGCTCGTCAATAATTTATTTAAATAATTACAACCAGTAACTCGTGCCGATTTGGACCTTTCATCCTCAACATGATTGAGCACTGGAGGGACTTTAAATAAAAACTCACGGTTTAAGAAGTTCTGCGATGGCTCCAAAACACTCCTACTTCGCAGCAAGTATTGTACCATCAAAAGTCCATCGAAGATTCATCAAAGATCCATCGAAGAATTCATTCAACATCTTTGAAAGGAAGAGAATCCATGGTTATATCTGTAAAATAAAATAGACAAAACGATAAGTTATCTGGAATATTATCCAAAATCATGTTAAAATAAAATCGAATAAAATGTAAATAAAAATGAATACTTACAATGCATTCCAATGAGATGCAGCTCTATTGCACCATGGTGATGCACCTCGCGTGAATCTAAAAACGCGGTATAAACGAAAATAAGAAACTATAGATGAGTTTCTTATCGCGAATCCGAAATTTTATTATACGACGAACAACACTGACTCTATAATTCGCGTTTGATTTTAACTTATTACTCGCCCGATCACTGATTTTACAACTAATTCAAAGACTGCATTGCTCGCAGTCATATGCAAGAACAAAAATTTCACTCCCGGTCACTTCACATTGCATCCCGGTCGTGCACGATTGCAATCTGAAACTGAAATAAAAAACAATACTATTAATATCATTACTATTACAGAAAATCATTAAAATTTTTAAAGAATTATTTAATAAAAAAATATACTCACTTTAAATCTTTATTGATGAATGCACAATGGGTCTTCTATCCTTAGGATGACGATGACAATGCACAAATAACGACTATAAAACTGCATTACATGCAATTAATTCAATTAACACTAGATTTATCAACTGAGAAAATTTGATTCATTTTAAACTTTTTTTCTACATATGTATATAAAATAGAAATATTATTATTTTTTAAATATATGTTAATTTTTAATGCTGTAATGAAATATACATAGATATTAATTCCTTTCCTCTACCTGTGAACAAAAAAAGAAAAATGAAACGATTAGAATCGTTGTTATTATTTAAAAATAATATAAAATTATTGAAGAAATGTTTAATAGAAAAGTTAACTTACCTTTTCATCTTTTTAGATGATGCCTGACAGGTATCCCACCTTTAAAGATGACGATGCTGTAGACGGTTCAAACGACGGAGAAACTTCTACGTGTTTCTTATCGCGAACACGGCACTAACTCTACTTCGCGATTCAATTTTACTTTAATTATTCGAACAAACACTGACTCTAATTTTTATTAACTGCATTGCACGCAGTCAAAAAATTCAAACACTCACACTGCTTTCCCTTCTGAAATAAGAAAAAAGTACAAAACGATTAGAATCATTGTTATCATTTCAAAATTATAAGTAATTATTAAATTAAATGTTTAATATCAAAATTAATTTACCTTCTATCTTCAGTGATGAATGCCCGATGGGTCTCCTACCCTTAGGATGACGATGCGCGCGCGTTTAAATCAAATAAAAGAAACTATCGGAGTTTCTTTACCCGAACAAAACCGAAATTTTTATATACGGCGAACAAACACTGACTCTAATTCGCGATTTTGTTGAACGATGCAAACAAACGATCCCTTCATTGCTAGCACGCACGATTGCAATGGTAGTCTGAAACAGAAAAATGAAAAAGAACTATTAATATCATCGTCATAATATAAAAGATACATTAAAATTATGATCAAAATGTTTGATAGAAAATTTATATTTACTTGTAGTCTTCTGTGATGAATGCCCGATGGGTCTCCTACCCTTAAGATGACGTTGACCAGTAGACGGTAACGAAAATAAAAAACTATAATAAAGTTTTTTATTACAAACGCGAACGCGAACGCGATCGCGACCGAGACGTGTTTAAACCGACCGCACTACACGTCAAAAAAATCGACTGAAAGAATGTACATGATTAAAGTTACTATCAAATAAATCGAGTATTATTATGTGAAATATAATATAAAAGTGAATATTTAAGGGAAAACAATGAGAGGAATGTGAATATGATATTAATTAGGAAAATGAAAGAAACCAATTATTATTATAATATTAATGATAAGCGGTCTTTAGCTAGATTTCACTTGCCATGGAATGCGTATCATATAAAAATATGATAAACATTACATGGAAAGTAATATCCATTGCCCGTGTCTAACCACGAGGAGGTAACCGCTTCTGAAGACCCAAGAGGGATGTGCATCCTAAAGATGCTCACATCCGAATATAATTCAAAGGAATGAACCTAACTCTTAGGCCTCACCATAAGAGTACCATCCGAAAAATCGTTACAATTATGGAGAATACAGAAAAAAGTATGAATACCCAAAAAAGACAAAATAATAAATGAGGAGTACAACCTGAATAAAATTTAAATAACATCGTTTATTCTATTGAAAAGTAACACACCCTAGAATAACTTCAACTTATAGAAATACAATCTATATACATTCATATACATAATTTTCAATCTACATAAAATAAAGTATAATAATTAAAAAGAGTATACAATTATGAGTTGTTCCATGGAACCTATAAATAAAGAAAATATATTAAAAATAATTGTCACACATGTGCAATGCTAAAAATAGAATTATATAAAGATACAAATTTTTATTTTATTTATACAAATAATTATTTTATACTATCTTACATTACCAAGTCCACTTCTTGTTCCTTTTTGGTCCTCCTTTGGTCCACCTGTGGTCGTTTCCTTACCATAGTCCAATCTGCAACAGAAAACAAAGGGATAAAAAAGAGTTAAAAAATAAAAGGGATGAGTAAATAAGGGGGATAGGTATAACTTTGAAAGCGGAACTTTTCACGATTTTTTTTTTAAGTGGTTTCCCCCCGATTGGACTAGTCCACTGACTCTAAATTTAGGAGAAACCTACACTACATGTTCAGTCCAACACCATATACTAACAGCGAACTTACGGAAAAGAATCCTTGGGTCCGTCTAACAATTAGCGGAAGATGCCTTCCCTTACAATGAAGCTTCAGTTTCCCATGCTAAATGCATATCTATCTATGCATATCAAAAAGCCAAAAAAGAAAAAAAAAGAAAAAAAAGACGGTAGTTCAAGTTTAAAAGTTAAATGAACATGATTCTATCCTTGGGAGTAAGATAGAATCATGGCTCGCGTGGGCAGGGTCGCATGCCTGAAGTAAATTCTTTATTCGTAAATGGTACCACCCTTTACGAACAAAAAATTTACCCGCTACCCATTAAACCGCTTCTGAAACAGAAATTTTAATGAATATTAATACAATTTCATTTGCTATCTAAGTAATTGGAGCATTTTGTATTACCTTCCGATTCAGGAACGCAATCAAGTTAAAGACAGTCATCTAATAAATTGAAAAAATAAATTCATATTAAAATTATTTTCTATTTAAAGTACGTTAATAGGTATGTAATGTTGAAACCAATGTATATGCGTTGAAACAATCTAAAAAATAATTAAAGTGTATCAGAATATTAAAATAATTGTTAATTAATGGATAGAAGTATCGATTATTGTTTAAAAGTACGAAATATATTTTCGGAGTACCTTCCTCTTCGAAATTCACTTATAGACTAAGCCGTTGTTCTTTAAAACAAAACATTGATTAGAAAGTTGTTTATATGACTTCATATATGTTGATCATGTGTGCAACGGTAATTATAATTCTAATAAAGAAAATTCAAGATTATAACGTTCCGATTTTAACAATCTTTTCATTCTATTGCAATTATTTTATTGTCCCTGCGCAGTGATGACTCTGAAACTAAAAATTATTTGTAGTATAAGTAAAGTGTATTAGAATAAATAAATAATTATTAAATAATCAATGCAAGTATCGATTATTGTTTAAAAGTACGGAGTATGATTTGTGAGTACCTTCCTCTTCGAAATTTACTTATAGACTGTGCCGTTGTTCTCTGTAACAAAACTTTGATTAGAAAGTTGTTTATGATTTTTCTTATGTTGATTATTTCTGCAACGGTAATTAAAATTCTAATAAAGAAAATTCAAGATTATAACGTTCTAATTTGAACATTTTTTCCATTTTAATGAAATTATTGTCTAGCTCATGCTCAGTGATATCCTGTATGGTAATATTTTCATTTAAAAAATTATCGGTTTAAAATTTTTTAATATTTAAAGAATGTTAATAGTTGTGTAATGTGTATGTAAGTATTACATCCACTAAAACAATCTGAAATATGAAAAGAGTGTATTAGAATACTAAAATAATTGTTAAATAATCGAAAAGAATTCGTATTGTAATTTAAAAGCACTGTGTATATGTTAGCTGCACCGTCTTCCTCGAAATTTCCTTTCAGACTGAGTTTTTGTCTTCTGTGAAAATACATATAAAAATGCATATGTTCAATGATGTTTATATGACTTTTTCGAATGTTGAACATGCGTGCAACGGTAATAATATTTCTAATAAAGAAAATTGAAGATTATAACGTTCAGATTTAAGCACTTTTTCTATTCTAAAGTAATTATTTTATCGTTTCGGCGCATTAATGATTCGTGGACAAAAATTTCCCTTAATATAACTAAAGTGTATTAAAAAATATTGAATTTAGCGCGTCAGTAATTAATCGATAATGCAGATCATTCCCGCGAAATTTGTATTTATCGATATAATTTATGATGGCATGCCTGAGAGAAAGATATCAATTGTTTTATGCATGGCTATATAGACGTACGATTCTCTTTTGTACGGTTGTTTTTTTCTGCACGATGCGATAAAGTTTTCACAGTGTTTAAAACATTATCTTTATTTTTATTCATTATTGTTAAAATATTTTTTATAAATAAATTATATTATGTGGAGTTTAACGTGGTTGGTAGGAGAAAAACGAGTTACGTACGTATGGTGGCTAAGCATGTGTGCGTGATGAATCTTATGATTGGTCATTTTAAGTCCGAAATAACAAATCAGTTAATTAGCCAATGAAACGACAGCAATCTTTCAGCAACGTACCGGGAAGGGGAAGTGACCACCATTTTGAATTTGTCATCTAAAGTAGTTGCAGCAGATTTGGTCATCCCGTTGATTTAGGTAATTAAAAGATTTTTTTCAACGTTTAAACCTTCAAATTATATATAAAACGATAACTAAAAGTAAGATTTTTATACGTGAATGTTTTCAAAACTGAAAAATATTAATTTCGAAAGATATCCGTGAAAATATAATCGTCGACATTTCTCGGCTTCCCGCCATATCTCATCAAAGCCAACTTATAATATTTCGTCTAATTTTTATCTTTTTCTCATGGTATCAATACTTTTTATCATCTCTAATGATGCTCCAATTAATTATTTTTCATAATTATGTCTTCAAAAATCGTATATCGTATTAAATTTGATTTCTGTCACATACACATACATATAGGCATATATACATAAGTATAGGTAACTCGTATACGTACACTCATATATTTGATTTTCTTTATATTGTACTAATGTAATTTTATTTCTTACTTATTTTAGTTTTCCGAGCGTTGAGAGAATCCAATACGAATATATATACTCAATCTAAGAATCGTGCTTCATTTTACATCGGGATAATGACTAAACTATCGAGGTAAGTCTATCTCTTTATTTTTTAAAGCAAAAAGAAGTGCAACAGAAAGAGAAAGCAAGAAAGAAAGAAAATGAATACAAACATTCGACTTCTAGGTAGTCATAAATGTGTTTATATATTTCTAGGAAATTCTCGAGACGAAAATAAAAAAGAAACAGCCGAAAACAAAAGAAAACAACAGAGTACCGAGCACTGAGCATCGAATACCCGAGTACTCCCGAGCACCCGAGTACCCCCGAGCACCGAGTACCGAGCACCGAGAGTTCGGCACTACCAAGGTTAAACGTAGTAATGTATCTCTTTCCCCTTCCGTCTTTCGACACGTTAAGATCGTCAAAAGTAACTACACAGTAAATTATTGAATAATTTTATTTCTAACCTTATCGTGTAAATTTTAATACTTTAAAAAGATTTCATTAGATTGAATGGTATAAAAAACGATGTACTTTTTAGATTACACTTTATTGAATTATATTTAACATTGATTCTTTATGATATAGTATCTTATAACGTGTGTTCTGCCTTCAGGAATGATTTACAGGAAATATTGTAATATAGTCTTTAGTATGTTTCAGCTTTTCAGACTTTTTATTTCATTTTATTTTATACGTCGTCATCCTAAGGGTAGGATACCCATCCTGCAGTCATCAACGAAGACTAAAAGTAAGTATATTTTACTGTCAAACATTTCTATAATAATTTCAATTGATTTTTATTACAACAATGATATTAATTGTTCTTTTTCTTGTTATGTTTCAGAAAATCATTGCAATCGAGCGCGTAGGCAATGAGGTTTTCGTGTGTAGCATCGTGTTAAAATAAAATATAAAAAAGTCGACAAGTAGATTCAGTGTTGATCGTCGCATGTTAAAGTTTCGTTTGCTCGGTTAAGAAACTCGCAAGTTTCTTTTATTCAGTTTAAACATGTGCTCATCGTCATCCTAAGGGTAGGAGACCCATCGTGCATTCATCAATGAAGAAAAAACGTAAGTCAATTTTTGTATTAAACATTTTCTCAATAACTATAGTAATTTTTATATAACAATGATTTATATAATTTTATTTTTATTTGTGTTTCAGATCATCGTTGGAATGGTATTCACATTTTATTAATTAAATTCATTTAGAAATTCGTTTAACACTAGATTTGTTCACTATTTTTTAAACATTTACAAACATTGTTTAAATGAAAAAGTAGGTAGAGGAAAGGAATTAATATCTATGTATATTTCATTACAGCATTAAAAATTAACATATATTTAAAAAATAATAATATTTCTATTTTATATACATATGTAGAAAAAAAGTTTAAAATGAATCAAATTTTCTCAGTTGATAAATCTAGTGTTAATTGAATTAATTGCATGTAATGCAGTTTTATAGTCATTATTTGTGCATTGTCATCGTCATCCTAAGGATAGAAGACCCATTGTGCATTCATCAATAAAGATTTAAAGTGAGTATATTTTTTTATTAAATAATTCTTTAAAAATTTTAATGATTTTCTGTAATAGTAATGATATTAATAGTATTGTTTTTTATTTCAGTTTCAGATTGCAATCGTGCACGACCGGGATGCAATGTGAAGTGACCGGGAGTGAAATTTTTGTTCTTGCATATGACTGCGAGCAATGCAGTCTTTGAATTAGTTGTAAAATCAGTGATCGGGCGAGTAATAAGTTAAAATCAAACGCGAATTATAGAGTCAGTGTTGTTCGTCGTATAATAAAATTTCGGATTCGCGATAAGAAACTCATCTATAGTTTCTTATTTTCGTTTATACCGCGTTTTTAGATTCACGCGAGGTGCATCACCATGGTGCAATAGAGCTGCATCTCATTGGAATGCATTGTAAGTATTCATTTTTATTTACATTTTATTCGATTTTATTTTAACATGATTTTGGATAATATTCCAGATAACTTATCGTTTTGTCTATTTTATTTTACAGATATAACCATGGATTCTCTTCCTTTCAAAGATGTTGAATGAATTCTTCGATGGATCTTTGATGAATCTTCGATGGACTTTTGATGGTACAATACTTGCTGCGAAGTAGGAGTGTTTTGGAGCCATCGCAGAACTTCTTAAACCGTGAGTTTTTATTTAAAGTCCCTCCAGTGCTCAATCATGCCGAGGATAAAAGGTCCAAATCGGCACGAGTTACTGGTTGTAATTATTTAAATAAATTATTGACGAGCACATGAGTAATTCCTTTTTAGGAGTTACTCATGAAAATTGTATATTTTATTGTATGTTTTATTATTAGTTTAGGATAGGTTTTCTTGTCTCATCGGTTAAATTCATTTAATTAATAATGCAATTAATAAATGCACTCTCTTTTTATTACGTGTTTTCTTCGTGGTCAATAGTGATGAAATTGAGCATTAATTTACTCGTTTTCGTCCAGAAAAGTATGTAATAAATGTCTTACATGCATTGCTTCGTACATAGTTTATCTAATCGAGAATAATCTATTGATATTAAATAAATAATATATACTTCGATATTGTTAATAAATGAGCAAGAAGACAAACCAAATTCGCGAACGGATAGATTCTGGCAATTAAGTGGTGGCTCAAAGCCCAGTTCTTTCATTAGAACAGCCATTTTATGAAAGAATCGTCCGAGGTTTGCAAAAAATATCCATCATCACCGTAGAGTCTTTTAATACATCCTTACCTCGAAACTATAATTGTTTCATATGGGGTAACTTTTTTTTCATTCGCTTGTTTAAGTCATTATTCACCAAATGACTTGTAGAGTCCTTAGCCCGTTTAGATGAATTTTTATTAAAATCTTTTGATATATTTATATATGTGTTAATCATATTTTTTAGATCAGGATTTTCAGCTTCTAATATACTAATCTCCCGTTTCTCCCCCCCCATACTTTCTGCGTTCTCATCTATGCGTGTGCCCAGGTGTTACACGTATGGGTGAGAAACAGTTAGCGTGGGTTTAGTTTTAGTTTGTTCCCCTATTGGCGGCTGTTATTGTGCTAGTGATTGCACGATGTACTTTACACCTGTGTGTGCGTATTAGGTAGTGTGTATTGTACATCGTTTCGCGATATTTTTTATTCATTTAATACATCCTTAACACTAGATTGCCCGAGATTTCTTGTATAGCTATATTGCCCAAAAACAGTCAAAATGACTGCATTGTGAAAAAATAACTAATGTGTAAACAAATTTGTTTAAAATTAATTTTTAATATTTCTTATATTATTTACAGTTATACAACAAGTTATTAGTAAATATTAACAATAAAAACCAAATTCTAAGAAATTGTGTCATTATATACATAATTGTTTTTCTAATTGAAAATAAAAAACAGTCAAAATGACTGCCTTGGGCAATCTAGTGTTAAATACTTAAAGCATTACTTCTACATATCTATCTTCATTCTTATATTTATATTAAATATTTCTAATTTTTTTTATAATCGTTTGCATAGTAGAGTTACTGCATTTATTTGTGGAAACTTTGATATACTTGTATATTACTAGTATGCATATAAATATACTAGTGTATACTTGTATTTTTGCTTTAGTTATTTATGCAATAATCATTAGCCTTGGCAGTCGATTACAGCAGAACGTACGTATACCCATTAGCATATAAGTTAAGAAAACGTGGTTGAACTAGGGTGTCGGAGGTGCCCCGGGGCATGCTCTCTAGTTTAGGCTTTTGCACCCTGGTGGTATGTGTGAGAACCGTGGAGTGAGTGGATGGGTATGTATGGTTTTTCTTAAAATGGGTAAAAATATGGATAATAGGCAGGCAGGTAGCATACTTCTCTGAATGAATGTGAAAACTTTAATTTTAAGTAGGTAGGATCCAGGAAAGGCATTAGACTTCTTGCTTTCACTTCGGAGTGGAAATTCCGCCTCCTGGTTTATGCAGAATTGTTACAAAATTTGATCATCTCATTCTATTATGCTTGATTTTTTAATTTATTTTGTGACTATTCTGTGATCTTTATGTATCATGTATCATGATTCAAAGGTATTTGCAACCATTTGAAAGATTTATTTCTACTTCAATTTTATCTCGAACGAGTTAAAGTCGAATCAAATTCGCAAATTCTTTGATGCATTTGATACTTAGTTGTATGTATTTCAGGATTAGCACTTCGCACTATCGCGATTTCTTCTTACAGTTAAAAATATTTGATATAGTTAAATATAACAAATTAAAAAAATGAAGGTATTGCAAGAAAATGCATTACATTTATTGCACTATTTATTTCAATTTGATTTTATTATTCGACGTTAAAAAGTGCGAAGTGTTTTTAGGTCATCGAGGGAAATTATTATCTGCTTGGACATTCGAATAAATATTCTCGTGTATGGTCAATAAACTCAAAGTTCATTGATGATCCACGAGAAATGTAAATTAGCAAAATACGAGTTTATTTGCAAAATTAGTATGAGAGATCTTATCTTGCTCGCGCATAGAAAATGTCCAAATGCAGTTTTCAAGGAATGAAGAAAGAAGAGGCTAAAAGCTGAAGAGGCCCCCACTTAATTGTGGCTGAAGAGGGCAACTACAGGCGACTGAATTATTTTCAAAGGTTCTACATCATGTTCGAACCTTTCGAGAATAGTTCTTTAGTCATATTTTATATTTTATTTTATTATTTCTTTGCTCGTCATTAATTTGTAGTTGTAATTGGAGATGATGGACCATTCCATCTCCTTGGGACACCAATTTCGTGTCTATATCGTCAAAGAGATGCATATGTGTTTAGTTAATTAGAGTCATCAACATTAAACATTTCCTCACTATTAAATTTTGAAGCTTAATTAACATTCAGTAAATATTAATGTAATTTTTCTTCTCTTATTTCGTCTTTAAGATTTTGTTTATGTAATCGTATTTTATATTAAATTTGTAATTTTTTATTTGTATATAATGCAGTTTAAAAGTACTTTATTATAATTAATAAATTATTTTTCTTTTTTCTGTAATTTATTATGTTCCCCCTCTTTTTTTATTTATATTTTTTGTAAATGTAAAATCACGCGTTTAAATTTAATTTCATTGCAACAATAAATAGATATTTGATAAAAATAAATAGAGAATTGAATTAAAAAGTGCATCTGCGAATTGGACGATTCATATGTCAGGCTATTGTATCTCACTTGATTCTATAATTAATATAGTTTTCTTTGTGTTACAGGTGATCATCGTTGGATTTACTATACCAATTACCATCAATAATTATTCTGAAAAATATAATTCGAATATTTGAAAAATTTTATTTCTCGTTATTTATAATTTAAGAGACAGGAAATACTTATAAATTTTACGATAGAACACAATCCCATTTCGAATTCCTAATTTTATATCAAGTATCATGCCATTTTTTTATTTCATATTTTACCCACACGTTTCTCTATTCATTCTACATTTCATTCTTCATTCTATTTATATATACATAATTTTGTAGAAATTAATTATTTTATAATGTTTTTTAATATCTCTTATATTTTTATAGGTACTAGAATTTAATAAAAAAAAAAAATCGTTGTAAAACTTAATTTACATTTTATTTTGTTATGATAAGATTAATTCTAATGTACGTGTAATCATCGATTTTTAAATAATTTTTATATATCAACTTTCTTTCTACTTTTCCCTATTCCTCTTGGGAAAAGAATTTCCCTACATAGATTGTCAAAAAATTACGTAATACGTAATATTTACGATTATATAAAAAGGTACGATTATAATCGTTGTCATTGTCGATGCAACATACAACACAACAACTTTGTAACAAAAACATCATGTAACGATATATATATATATATCTTCATATGTTTTATCATTCAACGTAAAAGTTGAAAACGAGTATAAGTTTCATTATTTTAAAGATTTATTGTGTATGTTTCATTGTTCGTCATCTTTGTACGATTGATTAATCGTTCCATTTTTTTCTTCCAATACGATATCTTCCCCATCTGTTTCAGGTACATCCGTATATTTATAAAACAGTGTCATTATGCTAAATAATATCATGAACGCAAACATCAAACCTGCGAATAGGAAGAATTCGTAAACCTGCAACATAATTTTCGCATTAAAAAAAGAAAAAAATAACAATAGACATCTATAAATTAAAAATAGTACACATTGTTTTTTAACATGTATCTAGATAGCTCACCTGCCTATTGAAGAATGATACCTTTGCGATAATAACAACAATAAGATTGCCGAAAGCTACTGTAAGTAACCAAGAAGATTGCATTAAGGATTTCATGCTAGGAGGTGATTGTGTAAATGCAAATTCTAATCCAGTTACTGAAAATAATACTTCTGCCATAGTTATGACAATGTATTGTGGTAATAGCCACATCAAATGCATGGAATTAGGAGGTGTTACAGTAATAATCGATATTTCCGTTTTTTGTATTTCTGGTATGTCGTAGCCAATAATAGTGTATACTCCGCCTAATTTAAAATCCTTATTTGATAATAATTTCTTTTTATTAAAATATATATCATATTTATCTGGCGTAACTTCATCTAATGACGTATCCTTGAAAATTGTTTTATTTAATTTAATAACTTCAACGAGCTTCGAATCTTTATAAAAGTTCAAGCTAGATTCGTAACTTTTTATTGATTCTGGAGATAAATAAATAAGACTATGAACTATAGGAAGACCTTTTTTTGGTTTTTCAATTCCGCCATTGAAGCCATTTTGGACTCCATTTGGTGTTATAGCAAACGATATTGCTTTAGCATTGGGTATCGTGAGATTACGCGAGATTATATCTGTAGTGAAATTAAAAATTTGTTATTACTTTCTTTTTCTTTTTCCTTTTTTTAACATAAATTTTTAATTCAACAACATGAACTGATTATTACCATTATTCTGATTATTGATGAACTTTCCCGCAATGCACTCCGCCATATAAAAGGTGCATTCTAAATTAGCATCGCCATTAGTAGTATCGATGTTTATGTCTTTCCAATAATCTAGACCATCAATATCGTAATTTTTATCGTTGATTTTTATCGGTATTTTACAATTCATGGTATTGAAAATTCTTATTTGGGCCACTCCTTCTGTAGGCAATATTGGATATGTTTTCTAAAAAAACCAATCATCAAAATTCAATGAAATAAAAATAATAATAGTAGTAGAAGTAGTAATTGAAAATGAAAATTATATATATATATATATATATATAATTACTTGCCTCAAGTTGTAATTCAACAATAGCAGATATAACGAAAGATAATGCAGCCAATAAACCACCAATTGTAAGTTTCTTTAATGGCGTATTAAGTAGACGAATTTTGGCAAATACTGGATAAATGCAAATCTCGAAGATGGGAATGAAAATCACAACCAGAAGTGGATTAAATACTTGCATCTGATCTGGTTGTATCAAAAAATTACCGATTTCACCATCCATTCTCGATGCTTGGATCGTCCATCTCGATCCTTGTTGATCGAAAAGTGCCCAAAAGATTGGCAAAGGTAGAAACATCTTTAATACTCTTAAAGAATCTTTGATATCGTCGACTAATTGTTGACCATATTTGTCTGCTGCATAATCAAGCCAATGATCCATCTTTTCCTTTGATTTTATCTTCCTCTTAATAGCGTACTAAAATTTTGGTTTTTTTATTTAAAACGATTTATCAATACATTTTTTTTAAACACAAAATTTATGATACGCAAATAAAATCAGTTTATTTATATTATTATATTAATATATATATAATACTATTAAATATTACATTATCTCATAATTATTGTTATTTTTGTTAAAAAAAGAAAAAAATGTAAATTATTTATTTAACTTACGCAGATGCATTTGGAAACGTCGACAACGACATTGCCTTTGAGATCAACTATTTTGTACAACGGTTTACCAACTGCGAATATCACTGTAAAACAAAAATTCGTGTTTTAAAGATTTTTTATCCTCCTACCTTTTCTTTTTTTCATTTTTTCTTTCTTCTTCTTATTATTTTAGTATTTCTTTTTTTCTTTAATTTAAATATGATTATTACCGATCGATATAGACATCAATATAGCTGGTATTAGAAAAGACAAAGAGTAACATGTTTTCTCGCCAAAGCATGTCACGCTGCTTCGTAATATTGGTGTAAGAAAACTAGATATCAATGAGCCCGAATTTATTGAGAAATAAAATACGGAAAAGAAATTAGAAAGTTGTTGTTCCTGTTGCGGTAATACAAATTGATCTCCACCAAATGCTGCTACACAAGGTTTTATACCACCGGAACCAACAGCAATTAGAAACAAACCTAGTAACGCAATTTCCCTGAAATTTGGTTAGATTTTAATTAGAAAAAAGATATATATTTTGTTCTATAAAATAAATAAGATATAAATAATAACGATTAGAGATGTACGGTGACTGGAACAAAATTAAAAAAAAAAAAGAATTATTTATTACATATACAGTTCTTCAAATCAATTCAATTATATTTTTAAAACATAAATCCTTAACGCAAATTGAAAAAGAAAAATGTATGATGAACGTCGTTTCTTAACAAATTATAACATTTTTGTTTTCCCTGTCGATTCTCGAAATATGCAAAGAATGTGCTTAGAGAATGTATGATTAAAAATAGTTTTTTTTTCTTTTTTTCGAGTCACCGTAAAAATCATTAAATAATGCATATTACAAATATTATTAACCTTGGTGGTATTCCTATCGACGGTACAGCGCTTAAGGCTAATAAAAATTGTCCCACAGCATAGATTATACTAATATAGAATATTGTACGGAATTTTCCTAATATGGAATCAGCTAGTATGCCTCCGAATAATGGAAAAAAATAAACAAACATAGAGAAGACATGGTAGATGACGGTCGAAGTGCTAGCATCGTAATTCAAAGTATTTGCAAGATATAACGTAAGGACCGCTGAAATTAATATCAAATTAAGTATGTATTTAAATACAAACAAAAAAAATAACAAAAACAAGAAAAAATAAAATAAAAATAATACGAGACTTACTACGCATTCCATAAAAAGAAAATCTCTCGCAGAATTCATTGCTGATGATGAAAAATACGGACTTTGGATATTTGAGTTTCTGCAATAATATCAAAAAAATTAAAGTATTATTTATAATGTAAAAAAAAAAATAAAAGAAAGGAACGTTATATTATCTCCTCAACAATTCTCGTTGTATTAACGTTTTCTTTTAACTCAGAAGAAACAAGTTACTTGCATTATAGTGTATGTGTGGTAGATATTCTTCAAATTACAGTTAATAATCATCGTTTATGTTTAAATGCTCGCGCTTGTAGCCTATTGATTATGTAACTATTCGTCGGTAATTAACCTCGTTAATTTCGTAATATTATGAGTAATCGTAGAAGTATACATAACAAAAAAAAATAATAACAACGTGATCATGCGTAATTCATTGATTCACACGATTAATAAATAAATTTTTAACAAACAGTTTTATATAAAAAAAACAGTTTTATCTTTAACTGTAATTAAACGTTATCCATATATGACACAACGCTAACCTATAGTGTATATACATATATATATATATATATATATATATATATATATATATATATATATATTATATTATATATTATATTATATATTATATAAACAAATTTTTTTTTTAAATATAAATGAAATTTTGTCGTAATTTGTTTGTCAATCGTAATTAATTTGTTTCAGTTAAATTATCTCGTTCGTTTATATGACGTATGTAAAATTTTAGTAATAAAAAGTAAAATAAAAAAAAGGAAAAGAAATAACGGCTGAACTAATAATAAAATGTTATTTTTAAACGTTACAAGGATATGTTTTCTTATTCTTTTTGTACATAGATATATTTTATAACTTCATTTCAGATTATTTTCTTGTTATTATAGCGTAAAAGATCGACCAATTAAATGAATTTAATATCAACGCATTGAAACGAAGTAATTTTTTAAAAGAGAAAATGAAAAAGAAAAGATAAAAGAAAAGGTGAAAGTACAAATGTTCAATGAATACGAGCGACTATGTATCGTTCATGATTTCACAATAATTTAGTGAACATATAAAATTTTCAAATAATATGTCAGATTCAAATTATCGAAAGGAAAATATTTAAAAAAAATACAAAAGTAAACCACGAAAATATAATGATTTCAAAAATCTTGATGATCATACCTGTTTCGTACTCATCTTACCGATCTATATTTATCTTGATAAGTAAATTGAAAAAAGTATATCGACAAATCGTAATATACTTTGACATAACAGTACACATAGAAACACGCGTCACACATTAACTATAATACACAAAAAATTGACGTCACTCATGTAAATTCAACAGTTTGTTCACTTTTACGTTCGATTCTTATCGGTATCGTTGTGCATATTTTAATCACTAATACTACTACTACTATTATGATTACATCAACTATTAATGAGCTACTTTTATTTTTATTTTTATTTCTTTTTTATTTTTTTCTCGATCATTTGCGATCTAGCGCACGCGCGTTACAATCTCCTCGGGACGACAATTCATTCGTCTTATTTCTCTTACGTCTAAGAACAGAATGAAAACAAGAAACTGGATCGATGGTCAAACGTTCGGATTCGTGTGTCTCCATTCCTTTCTAAAAGAAACAAATAAGAATAAAGAAAACTCGTCGGGGAACCATCAATAGAGATGGTGATTTGAAAATCCTCTTTGCTCGTTCTACTTTAAAATATATTAGTACAGGTACTAACTTTTATTTTTCAATTCAATTTTTTTGTTCTTTATTTTTATCTTTCTTTTTCTCATTATGTTCGTTTTTTTCTTTATCTTTTTTTTTTATCATTTTGGATAAAAAATTAAAAAAAAAAGAAAGAATTTAAAAAGAAAAACAAATATTTTAAATAAAATATTAAAATATTACCTTGTGTTATTAGCCGATTCGTTATATAAGTGAAAAATGAAAATGAAAGGAAAGACGGAATTATATAATCGAAAGATAATATTACTATTCGAGGTTATTTTATTCATATTTATAATACAAAACGTCATTTTTTCTGGTTTTTCCAACTAACGTTATTTATTTCTGAATAAAAAAAGTTAATTGTCTTTCGATGTAGACATTTTCTTTTGCTAGTACGTTAAATACTATAGTAATTTTGATCGATATTTTTGGTGATATAAGATTTATTAATCTACAGTGATCACACGTGCAGAAATCATTTTTTTTTTTTTAATTTTCTCTAATAAAATGTTTAAAATTCTTATTGGATAGATATATAGAGCAATTCATTAAACTAACGAAGGACATAGAAGTAATACCAAAAATGCAATATGAATTCTTTTATCATTTTTTATCGACAGTTTTTAGAAAAAAATGTAATGTTTATTATTATTATTGTTATTATTATTATTGGGTATATAAAAGAGATAAGTAGGCTAGTGAATAAGATAAAGAATAAGTGTTACGCGTGATATAACACAAGAATATATTCTAACATTATGATTGTATAAATGAGAAACAAAAGATGAACACGTTTTGCAAGATTATATGCGCGTATAAACGATTATAAGGTAATAATAAACGAGATATAACAAATAATTTATTCGTTTTAAATTACTTCACGAGTTAACCAGTTAAAGTGAATATATATCTTGAATTTTTGCTTAATCATTTTCACTTAAGACCCATCAAAATTATCTAGACAATAAATAAACGAATTCTTCATCGTATTAATTGTAAGTTTTAAAAAATAATTCAATAATACAAGAGTACCTGAATCGAAGAATTGTTTTTTCTTTTTTCTTTTCTTTTCGAGCATGATCAACTCAATCATTCAAATATGTGTTTTGAAAACAATTGTATCCTGTCACGTAATGATATACATTTTGTAGATTCAATTAATCTTATGTGATTAAAATTGATAAATATTTATATAGTTTTAATTGTGCTTGTTTTTCATTAGACTTGTAAGCAAAGATATATAAAGTCAATATTATATCAAAATTATATTGTAAAACTCATCACATATCACACATAAATATTTATTAAATTTATTTATTATATAAATAGCTATCTTTTCTTTTTAAAGTTATTTTATATTTTTAATCATTTTTATTTACAAAAAAAAAATGCAGTTTCTTTATAATTCTTAATATATTTTGTACAACAACAATTGGTTTCTTTAAATTTATATAAGATTTTAGAATTATTTGATCGGTTTATGAAACAAAGTTATTTCATCTTAATAATTATCAGAAAATTTTAAAAACTAATTTCTACATATACCTGCGTCACAAGTCGTGAATACCGTTAAACGCGACGTGCAATCTTTACAAATGATTGTTGACCTGAATATTTTTCTTCGTTTACTTGATACATCGTTTGATTATGGAAGATTAACCGCAAAACATATAAATGTTTCTGCGCAATTTCATGTACAATCTCGTGGGTATAAACATAATATAAAATAAAATAAAGAATCCTTCCCATGTATCCCGAAAGGGAATCATTATTTTGAATAAAAAGAAATAAAATAAAATAAAATAAAGAACAAAAACGCGATAATAATTTTGTTGAAAGCATTACAATGAAAGTTTCCGTTAAATACAATCCTTTCGATTTCTCAAGTTCGTAAAGATATCTCTTTTTTTTTTTTATCTACCGATTTCACTTTCTCATTTGAATGCATTTATCGTTCCTCTAAGGTTTGTAGAATAATCGGGGACAATTTTGCTATTATGAATATTTCATATTAATATAGTTAATTAAAAAAAAATGTTATTGTACTTTTGTATCAAAATTATATATTAATACTGTATAATTAACAATTTCTATTAATATCAATTCAATAAGTATCAATAATTATCGAAAACGATAAACTTATATTGCATCTATAAAATTAATAAAAAAATTAGCTTTTACAAAAAATAAAATTAAAAAAAAAGATAACTTAAAACGATTCTTCAATTTTGTTACTATAACAACACGTTTACTCACTTTTTCGGTTGTTTCAACATCGCTATGTCTATCTGGATGATCTAAAAAGAGACAAATGATTATATAAAGAAATTGAATAGCTAAAATGATAAATCACTTTCACAAATATTTTCACAGTTATATTAATCATTCGTGAATAAATATTAATGAATGTATGCGAGTGTCAATGTCACTAGCAATAGTTCTTTATATTTAGGTCAGCATGTAATTACGTTTTGACGGCTTTCTAAACGAATTGATCGATTTATCAAAAGCTTTATTAAATCCTTAGTTGATAAGTCTTTTCCTGTTTACTTTATGCGTATCTTCGAACGATATGTGAAATTATAATTTATCGAATGTTTGAAATTAAAAAAAAAAAAAAAAACTGCTAAATTATGATAAAATAAAATTGATGAACAACTGTCAAATCTTTCAATGAAGAAATAAGCCAATGAACATTAAAATCGATAAGGAATTATAAAATAATCTTGATTAAAATAAAATATGTATGTAAAATTATTTTATATTATTTTTTATCACTCATATGATTAGGATATAAATATTAATATATACAGAGGGAGCAGATATTCTTATTTTAATAAATATAATTGCTTTAATAATAATAATAATAATAATAACAAAAAAATACCAAAGGCTAACGAAACAAAAATTATTTGTTTTTTTTTTTTTTTTTTTTTTTTATTTAAAGGAGATGCAATTACATAAATATATAAATTTAAAATAATAAAGTTGAGCTCTCTCGAAATGATTTATTTGAAGAATGCATCGTTGTTGAGATATTTACGTAGCCCAATTTTAAAAATGTATCATATATTCACGTATATAAAAATATTTAAAAAGTAATATGTAGATAATAATAGGTAAACAAATATATTATAAGTATTCAACGAATAAATAGTAAACATAATCAATTGTAAGTAAAAGATAAGATCGAGATGGTGTAAGAAACAGTTTCGTATGAAAGAAAGAATAATCGTAAAATGATAGAATATACAAAAGAATGTACCTTGAATCTCGTTTTCCGAAAGTTTCCTTTCCTCTGTCATCTTTAATGATTTAATATTTTCACTATTCGATCGATTTTTCCACACCGTCTAATTTCCTTAACCACGTCTTCTTCATACAATAATATATCTCAGACTAATCTTCTTTTGAATCACGATATCATTTTGTGACTATCTCATCTTATCTATTGAAATACGTAGAATAGCAGTTAATTTTGACAAATGAATTTATCAGAAATAGGTATCTTCAATGCTAATATACTTATATATACTTAAAGATATGTATCACTATTCAATATTCTCTGACAATGAGTTATAAGTAAATTGATTTAATTAAACTTGTACGAATCCAAAAATTATTGATCGATATCTATATTTTTCTATCGGTTTGATAGTGCATATGCGTTATTTTTTATTTTGTTAACATCTATAATATGATTTATAATATGTATTATAATATTTTATTATATTTCAGTGTCGCATTAAATCTCGTTAATAAAAAAAGAACAAAATAAAAAAGAAAAACAAAAACAGTATTTAATATCTTACAAAAGTGCTGTGTGAAATTTTAATGAAATTGATTAAGGTATTAAATCAACGAAAATTTTTGTTATATTTGTATTAATTAATTTATTCCCATTAAAAAAAAAAAACTAGAAACAAGGCTAAAAAAAATTATTTTATACGAAAAGTTGTAAGGAGATAAAATTTACCCTGATGATAATTTTTAAGGTGCTTCCTACGGTCAATAGTAGAAGAATTGATAGTTTTACTTGATTGGAAAGTGAATTAAATATTATCTTCATTTTACAACTAGCTTTATAAAAACACTTTTTTTTCTTTAAGATGTACGATAAAATAACATTGTTATAATATGGTTAGCGATAATTCACAAGATATATTAATCCTCTCAGTATCTTTTTAATAATAATTTTTTTTACTCCCACCCCTGTTCTTACGGATAACAATTAGAAAATTATTTCAATTCAAGAAATGCGTTAATATCTCGACAAACAAGCTCCGGACATTTTGTTGCAAGTGTGCTTCATTTTGGTCTTACGTCGCCAACAATTATAGTTCAACGATTATCTTGCAAAAAATATATCGTAAAATAGATAATTATTATCAAGTAATTTTCAAGACAAAATGAACGATTTGATAAAAATAATAATATCGTGTACTTTGTAACAAAGTTTCTTCTAATCTTATTTAAAGTAATTGAGGATTCACCGCAGAAGTAAGGAATCTCTTATGTGATTTTGTATTTCTGTCATCGATAAATAACATATTATTTTTTCAACAATTAACATTGTTGTGCGATCGAGAAACATCTTCGAACTTTTATTATTAATTATAATAGATTATGATAATTTATATTTGATTATCGAAGATAGATTTGATATAATGTATTTTCATTTGATAGAATCTTTGAACTAATTTTAGACGGGCTTAAAAACAAAAACATTTAGATTAATGAGTTTGAGAGTAGAAGAATTAATGAAATTTTTTTCTATATGAATTAAAAATCTTTATTTTTTTTTGTCAACTTACTCATTGCATATATTTCGTCATAAATGCTAATTTATCGATTTAATTAATATACAAACAGTCGGGTATTTATAAACATTCTCATAAGTTTCTTTCATCGTTAAAAATTATTTTTCGCATAAGAATATATTGGTAATGTCATTTTGTATTCTAACAATGTTATATTTTGATCAATCATATTAATTGCTGGAATGTGAATTCAACCAATTTTCGAGCTTGTCTGTATTCTTTTTTAACCATTTGATATTATTCTGTACTGTTTCCAATGCTTTAGCTCTGCTCGATACACCAGCACCGGCTTCAGGATATTTTTCGAAAAATGCTTTCATCTCATTCAATTTCGTTTCTGTAGCAAATGTTTTAGTTATTCCAGGTATAAGTTGTCCAAGATATCGATCGTTCAAAGTGTATCTTTGAACTAAAAACTCCCAATTTCCTCTGACCCAATCCCAGACGAGAGAGGTACCAACAGGATTATTCGAAATTGCCGTTAAACAAGAAAAGAAATCTTGTGCACGAACGTAATTTTCATTCTTCGCTATGTTAATAAATCTAATGAAAAATAAAAATATGAAATAATATATCAAATATTCTCAATAAGTATTAATATATAATAAATATTGTTTATTTTATACAAGGAAATTACTAACTTGCTCAAAAGCCAACTTTCTCGTATTCCCGTTAATCCGCGCATCAATTTAAGTTTTTCAGCCGAATCTGTTTCCATGACAAATTTGTCGAACATAATATTCCATTCAGCTTCAGTACCAGCATAATTTAGGCCTGTAACGATATTCAAATAGAAGTTATTACGTTTCAAATGATCGAGGCTAATCTTTATTATTAAAATAATTTAATTGGTAGAGATATTAACCATAATAATAAATCAATCCTCGAATATCTGGATGTGGACGAACATCTCTTGGATCGTTTATCCATTTTTTAAATATTTCAGATGCTTCTTCTAAACATTCTATATGGCCTACCGAACAAGCCAGGTCTAACACTATCGAACGAAGTCTTCTGTAAATTTGATTTAGTTATTTCAATAAGATATAAATTAATAAATAAGTATGTCTTTTTTTCTTACAACATAGCGTGATCTTCTGTACTATCTATACGCCACGTTACATCGTGATAAACGCTGTCAACTAAGTTTCTTACATAGGACTGTAAAAATATAAATTATTAAATACGTTAATATATTATCTGGAATATTTGTATATACGTATATGCATATGTATAATTATACGACCTTAAAAACAGTAGATAAATTGGTTGACGATAAAAATTGATCTATGGCCAATAAATTTTTGGATGCCACCGTCCAAGGAATAGCACTAGTTTCTCGTGGAAGATATGCAGTCATATTCATAGCAATGCCATAATCAAGTTCACCAGCAGAGGCTAAACTAAATACTTCTTCCAAGAGATGAGCTCTATCTGATACAGATAATCTCTGTAAACGTCAACATATATTCATTTTTCAGAAATTCCTAAATTACAAATATATATACTAATACACGAAGCCGCATATTTACCGTTTTATAGTATTTGAGAAGATTAATCAAATTTTCCCATTCCGCTGTATCATAATTAACACGATAATAACCAATTTGATCTTTATTAAATTTAATCCAATCAACAGGTTCGTTTAACTCGATTACCACTGAAAATGATATTATCTTAACATTTAATTAAAATAAGATCAATTTTAATGTATACTTACGATTAGTTGCATTATTATCGAACCAGACTAAAGTTGGGTCTGATGTTTTATTAGTAATGTAAGTAATAGGTATTATCCATTTATAGCTAAAAAGATAATGTATAAATTAATCATTGCTTTAGATTATTAATACATTAGCATAATTTGGATTGAATTCTACTAACCCGTAATCTGATTCCGAAGGATCTATCTGAGCATCTGGATCGGCTAAGAAACGTTTTTGCGTTAAGATATATTTGTTTTCAGTCTTGTGAACATTAACAACAGGAAAACCATTTTGTCTAGTCCAGGTATCCATAATTTTCGTCACGTTTATTTCTGTTCCAACTTGATTTTGCACCATTGTCCAGAGATCAGACGTCTCCGCGTTATGATAGTCGAACTCATTCAGATACATTCTAATACCGTCATAAAATTTATATTCACCAATAAAATTTTCCATCATACGTATTACGGATGATCCCTAGTAAGAAAGTGAATAACAATTCGAGTAAAATATCGATTTATTTATTTATAAATAAACACATAAATAATAATTTTGTACGTTAATTTACCTTTCTATAAGAAATATCATCGAAAATTGATGTGATTTCGTCAGGATTGTTAACAGTTTGAATGATTGGATGTGTACTCAATTTGGCATCTGTAATGAAGACCAAATGTATTTGGTCGAGGAGAAATTCTTCCATCTGAAAATTCACTTCTTTTTTAATATGATATCTTCGTAATTGATAGAATAATTATAATGATCGTATTTAATTGATTGGATGACAATTTTGATCTTATGAACATTATACGAATCATAATCGTGAATAATAATGTTTAGTTTTCTTGTAGTATTTTTTTTTGTTTTTCAATCTTTCTTTACATTGATGCAATTTTATTAATTTATATTTTATCGGTACTGACCAATCCCCAATCGGGAAGTATGGCATCTGCACTTTTGTATTGCATGAACGAGGCAAAACCTTCGTTTAACCATAAATCGTTCCACCATTTCATTGTAACTGAATAGAAAAAAAAAACAAATATTATTATTAATCACAATTTGTATTTCACAATATTTTCATTTGTGAGAGTTTCATTATAACATTTACCTAGATTACCAAACCACATATGTGCCAATTCATGGCTGATTACAGTGACGATGTCGTGCATATCTCGAGTAGAACTTGTTTGATTATCGTAAAGTAATCTAGCTTCTCTGAACGTTACAATACCCCAATTTTCCATCGCACCAGAAACAAAATCTGGTATCGCAACCATATCTGTCAAATTAATATTTCAATGTAATAACGTATGTCTCTTAAAAATTAAACAAACAATTAATAAAAAGTTGATTTAATTAAACGTTATTTACCAAGCTTAGGCAATGGATAATCTATACGGAATAAATTGATATAATAATCTATTATATCGACACCAATATTAAGAGCAAACAATCCTTTTTCTTTTTGAGCTCTGGTAGTGTATACGCTAACGGGAAATTCACGGCCACCGAAACCTATAGCTTGTTTTGTAACAGCTACGAAATCACTGATTATGAAGCAACTTAAATAAGTCGACATGGGTACGCTTTTAGTAAAAACAACTGTGGTGAGTCCAGGACTTGGTTGATTAACAAGAGTTTCCTATAAATATATATGTATATAATCGAGATTAAAATAATATAAGAGTAAATTCGTAAAACAAATAACAAAATTATTCTTGATATTACCTTGACATCCATATTGGAAAGTGCATTATAACAATCGTCGGTAGGACGAACTAATTTAACTGAAAATTCAGCTTTGAACGAAGGCTCGTCGAAACAAGGAAACGCTCTTCTCGCATAAGTTGGTTCAAATTTGGAAGTAGCTATGTGTCTAAGAAAACAAAAATGTCATCAGTACATTATTCGCGATCAATCGTTAAATTATTAAATTCATATTTGAGATGTTGTTTTTTGTTACCTGGTTCTATTCTTCTCGTCCTTGTATTTGCTTGAATAGAAGCCGACTATTTTGTCCGGCTCTAAAGCTCCATTAAATTCGATAGATAGATTATAAAGTCCCGAATTGATTTCTTTTTTTATTGGAATAACAAGCATCTCGTATTTCTCAACCGTAAATGAAGGTAACAATTCGATTTCATAATTCTCTTCGCGATCGTAAGTTTTCAATTCTATATGAGTAATATTGAGATCTTTTTGATGAAGAGCTATTTGACCCCTTTTGTCCAGGACATCTATTAGGATCGTAACTTTACCCATGAAAGTACCATTGGTAAGATCGGGATATAAATAAATATCATAATGAATAGGTTTGACTTCCTTCGGTAGTCTAAAATTGTAATCGTCCTGGTTCATATTGGTAATTGGAACTGTAAATAAAGATAATTATTGTAATCAATTATACAGGTTGTCCCACATAAGTCCAGTTCCCAATGAATTTAACGAACTAGTATACCATGATCTTTGGATGACTTTAAAATAAAGGGTGCTAATTAAAAAAATAAAGGTAGCCTTAGTAAATATTAAAAAAAAAAAAATTGTTTCAAACTTCTTTTTATCACAAGTCAATCAAAAACAGATCAATTTTTGTTTAAAGTATTTTTTTATCAAGTTATTGCAAGTACTTAAAAAATCGTGAAAAGAGTTATATGGGATACCCTGCATAACGATTACGTAGAATTTATTCCGATTTATGAAAAAAAAGCAAAACTTATTTTTGAAATAATAATCTGTTAAAAGAGAAAAATCGAAATTGATAGTCATCGAATAAATTCCTATCAATAAAACAAATATCCAGTCAGACTTTGAAATAAAGTCCCATCATTCCATTATATTTATTTCGTTTGAAGATTTTTCGATAAGTTCTAATTTTACGCGTTTATTATCTTTTATCATTTAATATGGTTCAATTGAAAATTTATCGAATTTCATACAAACATTTAAATCGCAGAATTTTGGGAGTTATCGTAAAATAGAATTCGTTTTGATTGGTCCTTTTGTTTACGAAGTTTATTATTTTGAATTCAAATTTATCCTAAGAATATTTAAATATCGCGCTAATACGTCAGATCCACGTGATCAGTGATAAATGCTGTTTTCACGGTTCCTCATAGGGTACTTTTAATTATTTTTAGATGAACGTTAAATTGTCTCTTACCGTTTCGATAGCTTGCAGCCTCTACGTTATGATCAAGAAAGACGACGATAGTGCCGAGAAAAGTACAGGTCACGCTTAGAATAAAACAAATGCCACAAGTAAGACAGAGAAATGCAGCACCCCTATCGCCACGGTGTTGCAACGATGTTACTGCGCCGCTACTACTTCCAACGCCACCTGTTGATCCCATTGTTAACTTGTAACCCATCAAAGTTGCATCTGCCTCGGTCGGTAATATCGACAATTTTTGTTCTTCCTTTAAATTTATTTTTATAATATTTTCTTCGCTAAACCAGGTTTAGTATCCCCTCTTCTTTATCGTAAATTATTATTTACCTATATTTGAAATTATATATAATCAAATTATTTAGTGAATCTGTCAATCCAATTGTTAAATATAAAAAAGAATGTTATATAAAATATTAATATACATATTTAGTTATTTTGATTCGAATATCATACGATCGCGTTTCTCTCGATGTTGATTATCATTGATTATCAGTTAATTAAAAATATTTATAACGCTACTAAATTATCTTGCCGACGAGATAAGTCAAAGGATATTGAAAAAAAAACCAAAAAGAAAAACTAAATAGAATAATGACCGGAGATAACTCGTTTAAGTGTACAGTATGCTGCACGTGTTGCTTTAGAATCTTAATTTAATATTTATTTTGATTTACAATAAAATTCTGACAATTGAACAAAAAAATATGAATATATCGATCATCAAAGAATACAAAAATTTTATTTAACGTCACTTTAAACAAATTTAATTTTCGGACAAAAAATATGATTCTTAATCGTTTTTCACTTTATCTTTACATTTTATAAAACATTATTCTAAGAATCATTTCGATTATTCTAATTATTTCTTAATCGATGTTTTTAACAAGATCTAACACTCAAGCGCCCTATGTAATTTTATTTCACAAAATTCTGATTACTATTACGTTCATTCAATTCTATATATTTATATGAGAGTTAAAATCCTTACACTTTTAATTTCCGCACGATCGTAAATACACTAAGCTTAACTTAATCTTATTTCTCAATGAAACCTTGCAATATTGCTTTCATATCTAGCATTTTTATTTAATAAAAGATAAGAAAAATCTACTAGCTACGATAAAAGCAATAACAATAACGTAGAATTAAGGCTTATCGTGACACGCGTTTATTTGCTGATTGTTCTCTACCGTGGCCAGTTATACTATATAACTTTCACTCGAATAGACAAATACATTCACTTGTGTTGTTATCGTTTCTTTAACTACTGTCTCTTACATCTTATGAAACAACGCGATATATATTCTCTCTTTTCTCAACGCAGGCGCAAATAGAAAATACTAATTTCTACTCACTCATTGAACATATACTAGTAGTTGGTATTCACCCATTGAAGAACATTTATTAACTGATCGAATAGTAAAACTGTGTATGAGCAGAACTTTTACTTTTCTTACTCAACCTTTGACCATCAGTAACGTGATAATTTTAAACAAAATAATATCGAACGCTATCACTATTTGAATTAATTACTTTTTCTTTAAGTATTTTTTTATTTTTTATATTTATATCCTCTGTCTCTGTACTTGCATTACTTTTTTGTAAAACACCGAAGAATTTTCAGCGAAAAGAAAAAAAATTGCATAAGTAAGTATATTTCTTACGCACGTTTAGTCAATTTAATTTAATACCGAGTAGGAACTTATGACGAAATTCGTTCTCAATTCAAGACGCGACTAGCATTCGAATTTATGCATCACTTAAATGTATTAGTCAGAACTGAATTAAAAGAAGGCTTAAAAACGTTATCATTTAGTATAACTTTAATATTCATAAAAGAGGCGACTGTGTGAATTATTTATTCAAGCATTCTTATCAATATAAATATTTGTCGTTACAATTTTATTGAAATATTGATTTAAATAACATGGTAAAGTTGCAGATATATTAACAATTACATATTTAATTAAGAAGTAGACTTATGAATAACTTATATATAGTTATTATAATAATATAGTTATATTACTTGCAATTTATATGTATAAAGAATATCGTAATATACAATTTCACATCAGTGAATATCTAAATATATATCATAAAGACAATTGAACGAATTACCATAATCGATAGACAAAAACTGGTCAAATTATAAAAACTAGTTACGTAGTAAATACTAGATCTCCTTGATAATAGAAATTGTTTTAATGTGATTTGAAAAAAATACTGTTCTTATGACTGGTAATTAAATATGTTTTATTTTTGTTCTGTTTGTAATAGTTAATTTAAAAAATGTATGCATAAAAACTCTTAAGTTTAAATTATTTATTACAATTTATGCGCAATTTGATAATATTTCTTGCTTATTAAAGTTAATTGGTCTTACGGTTTGATTCTTAGAAATTTATTACGTATATATTATATTAATTGAAATAATATATATATATATATATATATATATATATATATATATATATATATATTATTTATCAAATAACTTATATTTTTTTTATTTATCAAAGTCCTTATTTCTCCTTTTTGGTCACTTTGATTCGGATCACTTTTTCTATAACGTAATAATGTTAAAATAAAAAAAATACTTTTGAATATGTGCAAATTCTACCAACAATATGTAAGCGTGGGTAATAGTTTATCCAAAAAATAAGTATGATTTGTAAAAAACAAGAAAAACAATGTGTATATCTGCATACCTAATCGATATTTAAAAGTATAATATTTTTTTAATATAACCTTTAATCTGTCATTATTCACATATGTTTTTATGCATACATGCATAGATATGAATGTTTCAATTTCATACTTTGATACATAAAAACCAATTTCTTATGATTTATGCAAAACTAAAAAACAGAGAGAAGAAAAATACGTGTGTGCAGATCACACAAGTTAGAAGTGAAACCTTTAATAAATCAAGTTTCGACAGAATGAGACGAGTTCATAGTTATCAGGTGTAGGATAATTTATTATATAATATTATTATAATATTACTTTGTATTTTTTTCTAATTATTTATTTAATAATTATAAAAATGCGCGCCTATAAGGATGCAAATCTCCAGACACACTTTGAAAATGTTGCTTGCGAACGCCATTTGTTGGAACGGAATTTTTTCTGCCTGAAAGATAAGCAACCTGTAAAACATGAGTGTATAAACAGTTTGGACTGAAAAAAAATTCCGTCCCAACAGATGACGCTTGCAAGCAACATTTTCAATGGTGTCTGGGGGGGGGTTGCATACCTACAGGCGTAATATTTTAATAAATAATTATACAAATGTAATTTTAATTTTATAATTATTTAATGCATATTTTTAGAATAATATTTAGTATCTTATGTGAAAAGTAAATATTTAAAAATTGAAATTAATCAATGTTAGACATTTAATGATCGTCGTAAAAATAATAAAAGATTAGAAAGTTGTTTATAATTTTATTGGAGAACGATCCATGACTTAAAATCATGTGTATGTTTATGTATATGTTCTCCAACGCACCGCACAAAGATGAGATCTGAAAAAACTCAGGAAACCTTAAAAAAACTAAATTTCGAGAGAATGAGACGAGTGCAAAGTATCAAGAGTAAGATAATTGCAGAATTTATTTATTATAATATTGTTATCATATATATCATATATATCAAAAGGCACCGTCATGATTTTTTATTTCGACCGTCGGTTCGTCTTATTCGGCCTTATTAATTATCCTTGCGCTTTGAACATCTTCAGTATTGATATCTGGATCATCCCAACCCCAAATAGAATTATTATGATTGTGCTCGTGTTGATCTTTGACATTTTGATACTTTGTACCATCTCCCGTTCTACATGCACGCTTTTCAATCATTTCATGTGAGACTGTCTTGAGATCATAAGCCCAACCAATTTTAGCAAAACCATCGATAATTGCCGTTGTAAAGTTTAATTTGTAATTTCCTAACTCAGCAGCTTTGTAATCCCACGGAAATACGTGATGATAATTATGCCAACCTTCACCGAATGCAGCAATACCAACCGAATAACTGTCTGTTGGAGAAATCGTACTAGCAAAAAAGAAAAAATGATAAATATTATTTTATTAAATATTTTTTAGAGTGATACACAAGTTATTAAGATACTGAAATAGTTTTATTTTAATATATTTCGCATCACTTTTGTTTCTTTTTGTTTTAATTATAATAATATAATAGTTAATATTATCGCGTAAGCGTAGTTTAATTAATATTGTAATAAAAACCAAAATAACGTTCACATACCTATCATACGGTTTTGTACCCCAAATATGTGCAGCAGAATTTACTAGCCAGGTAATGTTTAAAGATAAGGTATATCTAAAAATCGTAAGGTACCATGAGTACATCGGACGCTCATTCCAGAAATATATAGGTATCCACGTAGGAATGATGAAACAAAATAGCGGCATAAGAATGATATAAAGTCTAGAAATAAAAAAAAAGAACAAATTGTATCGATTATTTAATATTAAAAAAAAAAAAGAAATATTTCAATATATCCGAAAGTAATTGATATTTACCTGCGTTGCCATACGACCACCGGATCTTTCTCGAGATCGCTCATATCTACCGTAGCACCTTTTTTTATAACATCGGGATGCTTTTTTAACATTAGCCAGCCGATGTGAGAGAAGAAAAATCCTCTTTTCGAGTTATGAGGATCGGCATCCGTATCAGTGAACTTGTGATGGACCCGATGATCTCTGACCCATTCGTAAATGTGATTCTGCAATATTAACAATTGCATTTACTTGTTCGCAATATTGCATAACCTTCGATCTCTAGTGCAAGTGTCATTTTCTTTTTCGATTAGCATTTCATAAGTAATAATTTAATGCCTTTGTATTGAAAGTTATTTTTCAATCAAATAAAATAATTGATTTAATTTAGATTGTTATTACTTTGTTTATAATTTGTAGTTCATATTTTTATTTAAAATCGGTATATAATATTTATTGTTATGTATAAGTATTTTTTTATTACAAATAATGTGTTTTTTGATTCAACGGAATGAAATGAACACAAGTTTTACGCGATTATTTATATTTATATTTAAAAATGTAATAAAAGTGAATGAACGTACTTGAAATGCCATAGTTTGGCAAATCATTAGTATTACTCTCATCGGCCATTTAGCTTTGTAAGATTTATGTGCCCATAATCTATGAGCACCTGCAGTAATACCGAGGGTTGTTATTGGAATTGTAATAATCACTGAAAAATTAAGTATAGAATATTATTTATTGTTCTTTTTTTGTCATACAATTTAACTTATGTATCGTTTTGTTACTATAAATGAAAATTGCAATATATCGCTGCCAATGATAATAGAATAAATCTATTATATATGACATCGTACAATTGGTAATTGCAATTAATAATTGCAATTAATAATTGCGATAACTTACTGAATATTGTAGTATAGAATTTTAGTGCGGTTAAACTTAAATATAATCCATAAAGGCTGGTTATGTGAAGATAAAGAAAATTTATTACGTTTCTCCATACAATATTCCACTTATATTTTGGTTTTATATCTTTTGATGACTTCATATTCCTGCTTCAATGAGCTTACTTATTCTGAAGGAAAATAATAATTAACGTATTAATCGGATTTCATTTGTTATTTTTATAAAAACAATTAAACCAAATTTTACGAAGCTCGTTTGTCGAAAATTTTCCTACCGATCAGATATATTGTATATTTCACAATATTCTATTTCACGTTCGTATCACATAAATACACCATTGTTTTCGATGAAATTGTAGAAATTTGTAGTCGAGATTAATACTTTACATTAACCGTGCTCGTATTGATTTAACGAATATCATGAATTAATATTTTACTGATTTGAATACAAAATATTATTTCACACGAAAGCAAAAGTCAAATTTTTACCTTGTAAATTAAAATCTTCTGTATCAGGTAGACTCGACGATAACAAAATGATCACAACAAGTAGAACTGTATTATTAAAAACTTCTTATCACTTTTGGAACATATATTTTCTTTTAAAATGAACTTCTGTATGTAATTATGTACATACGTTTATGCATAAATGTATAGATAAAAACATTTTAATTTTTAAAATAAGTAATGTTCTTAAAACTTCATGTATTAATAGAAAGATAATATATTTTGAATATATATGAGAATATGTTTTGTTTATTTAAGAAAAATACAATTTAAGTAGAAAATAATCACTACATTTTATTCATAACAAGTATATTTGTAAAAATCATTTAATGGGTTATATATTACATAATAAATTATACTTATTTCTATAATATCAGAATCGCTATAAGAATTACGACGTTGACGATTAGATAGACCAATGAATCTTATATCGTGAATTGCGTCGTTTACCAAATCGATAATTTTCATGACGTTTGTTGAAGAATTTGCAACGCCTTATACTGCAATAACAGAATTTTATTATTTATATTTGGTAAGAAAAAAATAATATAAAATATATTTTTCCCCTTACTTACTTTGAATAAAATAATAATTTATTTTCATAACCCTTTATATACTTTTTCTTTTTTTCTTTTGTATCAATCCAATACATACAAGGGTATACAGAATTAGAAATGATACGGCATTCTGGACAACCTTCTCTTATTTCAGTAGCAAATTTTTGATTTATTCTCCATTTGTTAATGCAGTTTAAACAAAAACAATGATTACAGTTTTGCAAAATACCAAAGACAGGAAATAGCTTATCCATTACGTTTTCCAAACAGATGCCGCAAGACATTTCTCTGTCAACTTTCATGTTAACTTCATGTTGTTTAGCATGTTCCTATATAAAAATTAATATTCCATGTTAAAATATTTGGTTACAATTATAAATTAAATATTGCTTTTCATATTAGCTTGTTATAATCAAGTATATTCTAATATGTTAATAGATTGTTATTATTATTATTATTATTTATTGGCGTTATAGGAAGTAAAAAATTCATTGCAGCAAATACTAAATCCCGCCAATTTTCTCGTCCCTGAACACGACCCCTTCATTCGCGATCTTCGTAGCCTATTTCTTTAAGATCTCTTCTAATACTGTCCTCCCATTTACGTCTCGGTTTACTCAGTGGTTTTTTTCTGTTTCGGTATACCGACCAGTATTTTATACGCCATACGATCCTCCCCCATGCGCGCCACGTGACTAACCCATTTTAATCGGCGTGATTTTACAACGTTAATAATGTCCGGTTTGTTGTACAGTCGGTGTATTTCTACATTATGAAGTTTTCTCCATTTGCCCGTTTCCTTATCGCGTTTTGCATCGAAGATTTTACGAAGAACTTTATTTTCGGATATCTTAAATTTCTTTTCGTCCTGTAATGTCAGTGACCACGTTTCGCTGCTATAAAGTACTACCGGTAGAATGATCGTTTTGTTTATTTTAATCTTTAATCGTCTAGACAGCACTCGCGAGCTTAGTAATTTATTGAATATGTTAATAGTTATATTTATAAAATCTGATATCAAACAGTATATTATCCCAGCTAATATTTAGGTTCATGGAATTAATGTAGTACACCCCTGTGAAGACCGAAATTTTAATGTTTTTTCATGAATTTTTTTGAATAGGAAAACAAAATGCGATCGTTTTGAAATTTAAATATGTTTCTATCAGTATCTTAAACTATACAAAAAAAATTTTTTTAACCTAATTTGGACAATATTTGTCCCTTTTTTTAACGTCAAATTAGAGTCCCCCAATTTAATTTGCGGAAGCACAGAGCCTTTTTAGACGTCTGAAACAAAAAAACTAAAAATACTTATTATTCTTTAGGCTTAATTATAGACATGATACCAACAATATGTAAATTTTTTTCAAATAAAAACAAAATGACGGACGTGTGAAAAAAAATTTTCAAAATCGGTGCTGTTTCTTACCTTTAATTGTTTAATAATATATATTTATTGTTAAAAAGTGTTAAGGAAAACAGGAGGGAATTTATATGAAGGTTAACCATTATATGTACCGGTGATTTTACTAACTCTCTTTTATTATCAATACATGTCTTACATTTCATAAACTCGGTTTCAAGTTCATTAGGAATGCCCGTTAACAACTTCTGTTTACATAATATATTCAAATATTTGAAGTTTACATGTCCTAATATTCTATGCCACTTTTCTTTCTGGCTCATGCCATTTGTTTGCATAGTTAGTTGAGTTTATACCTAGTTTACAATAATTTTCTAATTCACTATTAAATTTAAGTGTATCATTCTCTCTAAATGCGACTGCTGTTAATTCATTATTTTCATTAAATATTTTTGTTACATTTCCATAAGATACAATTTTATTTTTATTCATTAATTTTCCATAACTAATCAAATTTGCATTCATTTCTTTCGCAAAATATACATTTTTAATATCTACTTTATTTCTCTTTCCGAATGCTTGGAAATAACTAATTACATTTCCGATTTTAGTCGCTTTAATCGATCTACCATCTCCGAGGTAGATATTTACCGGCTCTTTTAAAGTAATACATTTTTCAAAATATTCATCATTATTTATTATGTGGTCTGTACAACCGCTGTCGAGCAGCCACTTTATTTCGTATTTACTTATCTTATTTAAATTTACGCCGTGCGCTGTGTGAGCCACCGTCGCTAACCAAGCATCCATTCTTCCGCTGCTTTGCTGGCTCGTGCTGGCTGCCTGTTGCGGAGGTCCACGCCATCTTCCATAATGGCTCCTTCCGCCTCTGCCTCTGCCTCGACCACGTGTCGAATTTTGCGAGGTTTCCCTGTTGCGTCCATCTTGTCCGCCATCTTTGCAATTACGTGAATAATGTCCAATTTTTCCACACTTATAACACGCTCCTTTTTTATTTACAGCAAACACGTTCGATTTATTACCTCCTTAGTCATTGTTTTTTATCTCTGCTAACTTAATCTTATTTTTTACATAATCAGCCGTTTGATCTTCAACTTTCAATGTATCTATCAAGTCACCTATATAACTATAAGATTCATTTTTTTCAATTTCATTTTTTCCAACTTGATTCTACACAGTAACTGTAAAGCCGTTGATTCTCTCAAATGCATGCTATCAAGTTTCTGCATAATTTTATACGCGGTATCTTCTTCGCATACAAATTCCAACTGCTTATTTGAAATAGCACTGTATATATAATTAATTGCTTTTAAGTCTTTTTCTTCCCAGTCATCTCTATCTGTAGCTACCTTTTCTCTTTCAACCACTTCATGACACTTTTTGAGTTTCAAGTACATCATTATTCGTTTTTTCCACATACCGTAGTCTTCACCATCAAATACTGGAATTGTTATATCACAATTACCTGCCATTTTGTCTTCGTACTTCTCGAACGTTCCTTCGTGTTCAGAATTTTTACGCACAGGCTTGGTTTCTTTCTTGACTATCGGCTTATCGGTTTCTTCCATACAACCACGTGTTTTACAGTCCGGAATCTTAATCCATTCACATCACAGCTCCATCGCAATTCTTCCACAAAACTTTTAGCAACCACGCTCTGCTACCATGTTAAGGAAAACAGGAGGGAATTTATATGAAGGTTAATCATTATAAAAAGTTAAAGATTTTTGAGGTTCCAGTCATCAGAATATGTGTAAAGAATAACTTGTAAAAATTTTAGCCTAATCGGTTCTATAGTTTTTAGTGAGTGCTTCCGCAAAATTTCAAAAACGTAGTTTCGAGAAAAACGCGTTTAAAGTTTTGAGAACAGATTTTTTATAAAAAAATTATACTAACATTATTCTGCTATGTCTGGTGCATACAGTAGTCCTTCAACTTCCTCATAATTATTATTTTAAACAGCTTTGAGAACCCTACGTAGGTTTTGACCTCTTTAGAGTAAGCTTCTGTAGATTTTTCGCTCTCAAAATACGAGCATTATCAACGGTGTCGACGTAGTTTCTGGCTGTTTGAACAATGTATTTAACGTATTTCAAACCATAACGCTCCTCAGAACGCTTGAACATTTCAGAAACACTGTCGACCTCCATTTGTCCATTGCTACCCTCGTGATTTGTTGTGCATTCATTTTTGTGATCTTCAGATAAACTCTCAGCTTCGATGGGGTTTTTTGTTGCTAAATACTGACATGCTTTACATATGCTTGATTTTACTATCACATCAATTATTTATTCGAAAATTTGCTTATCAACAACACAATACCTTACAGTGAATAAATAGAGGCGTTCTGAGTTATACAAACTACGGCTCGCTCCATACTTTCGGTTATAACTTTGAGAATACTTTGAATATCGGTCTGAAATTTTCGAAGCATATTTTCGAAATGTTTTTCTTACGAAATATGTAAAAAAAAAAAATTCGATTTTTTTAAATCGACACAGGGGGGTACTACCTTAACAAATACTAATAAAAAAGTAAAAGATTAACAACTTATAAATATATACTCACATTTGTATGTTGTTTCCGAAATTTTTGATGAAAAGCTGCACAACTACACAAATCACAAATATTTCCATGAAAATATAGGCATTTGAAATCACAAATATTTGTAGCTTCAGAATATGGACAAAGAGGTTTAGATGAAGGATTAAAAGTTTGATTCGATGGACTTACTACTTGAACATCTGTAAGAGGTTTGGATGTATCAGTTGATGTTCCTGAAGTATTAAACATTTCGTTGTTGGATGTAGAAGAACCAGCAACTGATGAGATAGTCGATGGTATAAGTTCAAGAGCTTTAACCAATTCTTCAGTCATGTTAATACTTCCTATACTGCTAACATAAATAATTCTGATATCATTATTATTTTCTAATGGAAAGAAACTATTTCATCAAAATGTGTTTTCTAAAGGTAATGTGTTTTCTACGTAAAGGTCTTTGCCATATAAACGTCTGCACGTTTTGCCTAAAACCGCACTGGTGATCTCCCATTGTCTTGTCCGCATACGCTAATAAAATATTTGACAAGATTTTATAGCACGTGGTAAGAGTAATGAGATCCCCCTGTAATTATTGAAATTTATTTTGTCGCTTTTTTTAAAAATTGGAATTATAATGGACTCTTTCCATTGTTCCGGCAATGTTTCCTCTTATTCCATATTAATTTAGTTAATTCATAAATTTCATCAATCAATCTACTTCCCCCCTCCCACCATTTGATTAACTCATCTGGAATCGAGTCGGTACCCGGTGATTTATAATTTTTTAATTTTTTTGTGTGGAACACAAAATTCCCTATTTCCTGGTCGTTCTCAAATTTTACATTCAATAACCGGTCAAAATAATTTTTGCCACGTGTCTAATACACCCGTTGCATCCGTAATTAAATTATTGTTTCTATCTTTCACTAGTTCCGTCCTAGCTCTTGGAATCTCTTTCTAAGTCTATTTATCCCCAAGTACATACCACGGACGTTACTGCTTTGGCAATTTTCATCTATTTCTTCTAATATTACAAAATTGATCCTGGATTACATCCGTGTTTTGGGTCAGCCATGTGATACGCACTTCGTTTCGTATTTTGACGGCTATCTCGCATTCTTCGTTGAATCACGCGGTTTGTTTTTGTATCTTTTACAAAAACCAACGGTGGCTTTTGTCGATATAACTTTTACATCGCGTATATTTTCTCATTTTTTATCTATACTGTCCTCCAATTCGTCGATTTTCTTTGCAGACGCGAGTCCACGATTTATTAATGAAAGTTAATAGAGTTTTTGAAAATAAAAGTTTACACCTTACCTGCAAATAATAATTTTACGTGTCCAATCGTCGGTGAATTTCTCAAACTTCCACTGTAACACTGATTAACCACTCGTTCTCCGAGAATCGCTTGTAAATGTCAGCAAAGACTGCTAGAAGAAAAATGAGGGATGAACTTTTATAGGTTCCGTAGAACTATGGAAAGGGCCTTTTATAGGTTTTCAGGTTTAGGAGAGGGGTGAAAAAATGAATGAACCTGGAAGAAGCTACAACGAATAATCTTTTATTTCTAACCCTGATTCTACTTACCTCTGTCTTCTTTTGTTTATCATAGAAAATGTCGAAAAAGGGAAAGATTCTTTGGAAAAGACGAAAGATACTATCTTTTGTGTTTCTTTTGTTACTAATAACGGTCCGAAAAACTTTCTAAGTCAGGCATACGATAAATCTTTACAACAAGACAAAGAAAATGAAACGGAATATTTTTCCTTCGAACGTGCAGGTATTTTTTCTGTATTTTTTCAGCTGACAATTTAGATAGAATTTTTTCTCAAAGACTGTTCAAGGTTCTTTCGAGAGAAATTTTGTTCTTTTGTTTTTTTTTTGTTTCTTTTTTTCTTTTATTCTTTTTTCTAATTGTTCTACTGATCAATGTTTTTTTTTCTCATCGTCCACCTTAGAAATTATCAATGTGTAGAACATTTTTCACAGTTCCGATAGAAACGATCTCACCTAAATTTTTTAATAAAAAAAAAAAGTAGTTTCAATGACAATAATTTATTACAGGGTTAAAGATTTTTTTTCGAAAAAATTAATTGTCAGTTACAATAAAAAAAAATAAATGTTTAATTTGAAAAATATCTTTACGTTAACAAATATTACGTAGGACAAAAATATTATAACTATATATTTAAATAACAAATAAATAATATATTTAAATACACAATAATAAAATTATTTATAAATATCATATCAATCTTTATTGTATTGTACCATTTTAGGAATTGCATATATATATATATATATATATTACATACAAATAAAACGTAATAGACACCTTCCTTAGTAATTCTAACAGCCCCTTTGGCTTAAAATTATTATGGTTTTTAGTTATTGTTTCTAAAATTTACGATAAGTCTGGTATATTTCTATAAGACATAAAATGCGGAAGCTTATACATAATTTATTTATATTATATTATATTATATTCGTATTGCATATTGGTGTGCTGTAACTATATTTACAAGGCAGATTTGTTATCTCACAAAAATTTTTACAATATATTTAATATACGATATAATGATATATAATATACGATTATAAATGAATTATTTTAAACTGACCACTTATATACAATTTTATGTATATAAATTATATTGTTAAGGAAAACTAATTAAATTCAAATTATCATTATCGAATATTTTTGATTTTTTATCAAGAAAGATTACTACTTATTAATTATGAGTTATAAACGATTTATTAAGTTAATATTAAAAGTATGGGTGATATTTCTAATTTCTAAAATAAGACTTTATCGAATTGAAATTCTTGCGAGATAACACGATCACGGAAGACACTATAGAAATTTATAAATGAGAAATCTTATCAATAATTACAGCAACCGTAAAAATCATTTATTTGAGAAACCTTCTTATTATGAGAGCATATTTATCTTACGATGTACGATGGATCCAAACGAAATCCTTTTTTTTCTTTTTGTACTTTTACGCAGACGTTTTTTCGTTTATTCTTCAAAGTAAAAATTTGTATTAAGTTAATGATAAATATTATCTACCGAATCGTATGAAAACTACGATCTACTCAATTGCGTATCTCCCACATATGTGGAGATACAGTTAATACAAATAGACTTAAAAAGGAAAAAAAACAGAAAAAGATTTTAGCATCATCGTAACTACTGTATTTTTGATTTTTAATTGACGTTTCATTGAGTTAGTGTAAATTGACTATCATGTCATCATAGGGTAATCGTGTTTCACTTATCGGTAAATTTAATATCAGAGCTCATATAAAATTGCACATAAGGTTTCCGAAATAAATGATTAAAGTTGAAAAAATAATACCATAGTAATAACAACGCATTGAACATAAATATAATCTAATAATGATAAAAACGCGAAAATATTAAAAAAATCTTTCCTATACAAGATATACTTCTTTTTTTCATTAATTTTTTTAATTTTTTCTCATTTTCGCTATGGTTTTTTTTTTATTTGGTAATTTTCTTTTTATTAACGCCACCACCAATCCAATAATAATAGTCTTATTCGGCCTTATTTAATATCCTTGCGCTTTGAACATCTTCAGTATTGATATCTGGATCATCCCAACCCCAAATAGAATTATTATGATTGTGCTCGTGTTGATCTTTGACATTTTGATACTTTGTACCATCTCCCGTTCTACATGCACGCTTTTCAATCATTTCGTGTGAGACTGTCTTGAGATCATAAGCCCAACCAATTTTAGCAAAACCATCGATAATTGCCGTTGAAAAATTTACTTTGTAATTTCCTAACTCAGCAGCTTTGTAATCCCACGGAAATACGTGATGATAATTATGCCAACCTTCACCGAATGCAGCAATACCAACCGAATAACTGTCTGTTGGAGAAATCGTACTAGCAAAAAAGAAAAAATGATAAATATTATTTTATTAAATATTTTTTAGAGTGATACGCAAGTTATTAAGATACTCAAATAGTTTTATTTTAATATATTTCGCATCACTTTTGTTTCTTTTTGTTTTAATTATAATAATATAATAGTTAATATTATCGCGTAAGCGTAGTTTAATTAATATTGTAATAAAAACTAAAATAACGTTCACATACCTATCATACGGTTTTGTACCCCAAATATGTGCAGCAGAATTTACTAGCCAGGTAATGTTTAAAGATAAGGTGTATCTAAAAATCGTAAGGTACCATGAGTACATCGGACGCTCATTCCAGAAATATATAGGTATCCACGTAGGAATGATGAAACAAAATAGCGGCATAAGAATGATATAAAGTCTAGAAATAAAAAAAAAAAGAACAAATTATATCGATTATTTAATATTAAAAAAAAAAGAAATATTTCAATATATTCGAAGGTAATTGATATTTACCTGCGTTGCCATACGACCACTGGATCTTTCTCGAGATCGCTCATATCTACCGTAGCACCTTTTTTTATAACATCGGGATGCTTTTTTAACATTAGCCAACCAATGTGAGAGAAGAAAAATCCTCTTTGCGAGTTATGAGGATCAGCATCCGTGTCAGTGAACTTGTGATGGACCCGATGATCTCTGACCCATTCGTAAATGTGATTCTGCAATATTAACAATTGCATTTACTTGTTTGCAATATTACATAACCTTCGATCTCTAGTGCAAGTGTCATTTTCTTTTTCGATTAGCATTTCATAGGTAATAATTTAATGCCTTTATATTGAAAGTTATTTTTCAATCAAATAAAATAATTGATTTAATTTAGATTGTTATTACTTTGTTTATAATTTGTAGTTCATATTTTTATTTAAAATCGGTATATAATATTTATTGTTATGTATAAGTATTTTTTTATTACAAATAATGTGTTCTTTGATTCAACGGAATGAAATGAACACAAGTTTTACGCGATTACTTATATTTATATTTAAAAATGTAATAAAAGTGAATAAACTTACTTGAAATGCCATAGTTTGGCAAATCATCAGTATTACTCTCATCGGCCATTTAGCTTTGTAAGATTTATGTGCCCATAATCTATGAGCACCTGCCGTTACACCGAAGCCTGCTAAAAAGCCACTGGTTATCGCTGAAACAAATATGGTTTATTGTTCTTATCTTTTCATAGACTATAAATTATTGATTGTTTTTTTCTTTTTACAATAAATGTGCAGTAGTATAAGTCAATTATATATGATATTGTGTCCTAAATATTAATCCTCGAACGTTCGTTTATAATATCAAAATTGATTTGTTATAATAACTTACCGAATATCGTAGTAACCAATTTTGCAGCAGTGAAAGCTAAATACAATCCATAAAGGAAGCTAATGTGAAGATAGAGAAATGCTATGACGTTTCTCCATACAATATTCCACCTATATTTTTGCTGTGATTTTATTAATTTTTTCTTTTCTAATTTCGGTGAACTTGTTTTTTCTGTCGTCGAATTTTCATCTATTATTCCAGTCTGGGATGCTTCCAAAAATAATGATGCTGTTGTTCCAAACAAGTTTGGTGCCATGATTACGTAAGATCTATAAACAAGTCAATTAATAGACATATTATTTTCTTCTTCTATTAAATTTAATTAAAAAGTTGTTTCTCTGTAATATAGCTATTCAATGTATCAATGTTGGTTGATTTTCTTTTTTAAATTTTTTTTAAATTTTTATAAAACCTGTTTTGTTTCCAATAGATTAATTGGTCGATAACGAACATAATAAATAATAATAATAATAATAATAATAATAATAATAATAATAATAATAATAATAATAATAAGATATATAAAAAAATGGCCATTAGAAACTGTGACTTCATAATTGTGTGTAATCATATGTAAATATGAACGAATTATGGGCTTTTTATTATATATAAAAAGTATTGATGCATTTCAATTAATATTAATGACTATAACAAAAAAATCCAATGGTAATATGAATGCTAAGAAGAATTTAACATACGTATTTCATGGATGTGTGAAAGTTTAGTTTTCATTGTAAAGAAGACCTAACTATAAATTTATGAGTGCTTTTAGTGTCTCTTCGTATTTCCTTCTGTCCGTTTACAATTCATCCATTACTATTCGGTTGACGCATAGATTTCCCGTTAACTTTCGAATGATTTATTTGAATTTCTCTTACAAATAATCAAAGCTCCAAAATAAGAAAGTTATCATAATATATATAGTTATCATAATCATAATATGAAAATTTTTACAATTAAAAATAAAATAACAATAGGTTAATTATGATTAAATAATAATATAAATCAAATTTAGATAAGGATAATCTATATATATATTTTATTTATTTTTATATTATATATTAATATTATATAATATAAAAATATAATATACAACCTTTTATAATTATATATATATATATATATATATAACTAATATATTATATTAGTTTAATTAGACGTTTCATATTAAATGATTTAATAATAAAATTCAATTGTAAATTTAAATTTACAAAATCGAAAACTTGTTAAATATTTTCGCTTGTTAAATATATATAATATAAAAATGAAATTTACAATTATTATAATATCATATGTCGTACATATAGATAAAAAAAATTATTACATATAAATGTATATATAATTTGTAGAAAAATATTTAATTATATTCTCCAGTTCAAGTTTGACCGTGCACAACGAAATCTATGATAATAATTGTTTCCGACAATTAATGATGTATAATTTATTTCATGAAACTTTTATACAATCTTTCTACACTTTTATTTATTTGATTTAAAATATGTTTGATAACTAATTTTGTAGAAAAGAAATTACCGATAGAAATATACGTATGTAAAGAGGTATCAACAAATACAGTAGACAATGTTGAGATTGATGGCGTTTAATATTTTCTTTTTTTTTTTGTCTTTTAACGCGATATTAGGTTAAATTAACGTACTTGTACTGTAGTAAAAGTAATTATCATGGATGTCACTTGTGTAAATAATGCGTATTTAAACACATATTAAAATATATAATGCGACGATGCACTACGTTATATAAAGAAAGCTTATGTAAAGTTTGAACAGGAGTTTTTCTTTTTTTTGTAAATAATTACAAAGAAAAACAAAACAAAAAAGAAGTCGATAGAGAAAAAAAACAACAACTTAAATGCATTGTACATTGCTTGGTATATATAAAAAATGTGTTATTATTTATTTCTTTTCAAACTTATATAACTAACGCAATATATATATTTTTTAATACTCGACACAGATCTAACATCTAATATTTTTTTTATATCAAAGTCATTTAGATTGATAACTACACGTTTCATCGAATTGAACCGTATTTTTGTTGTTATCTTTCCTTCTATTTCTTTTTTATCATTAAATTGTGTCATTTTCCTATATTATTTTCCACTCTTATTAAAGCTATATCAAATCAATCTAATGCATAATACTATTTCTAATCCAACGCAAAAGTTACATCCCACTAACATCTTTCAACATCTTTAACGATCATCGCGTATAATCAAAAACTCATAATCCTAACCATCAACATTACTACTAACTTCTACCTACCTTTGTTTAAAAAAAAAAAAAAAAAAAAAAGAAAACAGCAAAAAAGAGAAAGTAAATATTTATAAAAAAAAAACACACACACACAATTTTATCATATTTTTCTATATTATAATTAATAATAATTAACATTCGAACACTTACCATTAATAATATAAAGTTCAATAAATTTGATATTTATTTTAATTAGTCAAAATCGTGTTTTCAGTTATTCTTCTAATAAGTTTCATTATTTTTGATCTTATTACTTTAGATCTACATATATTCTATCTATTTTATACTATTGCAATAACAAGTGTAAATCTATATTCCATTATTCTTTTTATATTCATAAAACCTAGTATTCTGAACTGTTTAGATTATTAATCACTCATTCAAAATAATCCCGAACCGATCTTAAACCTTTTCTAAATCAACTTCATTCTGTTATGAACACACACTCTGAGATGTTAACTGACGTCAGTTTCTCTTTTGACCTATTACAAACCTCCCCCTCCCCCACTACCATCACCAAAATCTCCCCGACAATGACACAGGGTATTTAACCGGAATGATTTCCAAGTTTCGATAATCTTTGACCTAATTTGCGTGTTCAACTCCTCGTTCTTCATTTTCCTTCCCCTCTCGAAATTCCTCAACTATCCAGGTCCTGATTTGACCCCAGCCTAAAGAGCTGCTTCCCGATCTTCGATTGTCTAGTTTGTCCCTTTTTTCGAAACCATTTGTGTACATTTTTCTTTGAAAAAAAAAAAAAAAAGAACTACCGCTATATCCCTCGAACAATTGTTTGTTATCAATGATAAGAAACAATTAATTGTTAAAGATGTTTTATTTAAAAAGTTTTTTACTTTGAATAAATATGTTTAACACATTTAATTATATGCGATCATTAATCAAGTTCTTCTTGAATTTTTCTATTATAAGAAATGCATAATCTACAAAGAACAATCTTACTCTTTTTTTCAAAAGGTGATTCATTATAATATGTTAAAACCTTATCTATGAGGCCATAATGGGAAAAAATATATATGCTTATTTACTCATAAATGTTTTCGATAAATGAAAAAGAAGCTATAAAAAAATAAATTTTACAAAAAAAAATTTCAAGTAAAATAGAACATACATACATATATAAACATATTTAACAACATATAACAGTAGAAATGTTAAAATTTATTTGATATAAAATTATACACACAATTCAGCAAATTTAGGATAATGATCAATTATTTTACATATTCGTATGACCCCCAACTTTTGATGACATCCGTAGACAGATGACACCTTTCAATTTGACGTCTTTAAATTTGACGAATTATTTCACATTTGTAGTCAAGGTTTTAACCCTTTGCACTCGGTTGTCCCCTCTGAGGGGACATGAAAGCTTATTAGCAATTACGGAGAATGAACTTGTTACACCGCAATTTTTTAAGAAACACGTGTTTTTCTGTAGTTTTCTATTAAAATGGCACAAAAAAACAAATCGAAATAAGATAAAATTAAGAAATATATAATAATAAGATAATAAAAATGATAATAATAAGAAATATATCTATATATATATATATATATAAAGAAAAAAAATGGGATTGTATTGTCTGTTCTGACAGAAGAACACCAGGTGGAAGGCGGTAAACAACATTTTATTGTGAAACATGTACAAATCAACGTGCTATGCATATTGGGAATTACTTCAGACTTTACCATACTGTAGAAAATTATTAATAACTTGACGAAAGAATGTGACAAGTATTGTTTAATTTTAATGTTTAATAAAATGTGTAAAGTTGGATAAGTTATTGATAGATTAGTTAATAACTGTCAGATGATGATACCTCTCTCTCTTTCTCTTTCTTTCTCTTTGTTTAACTGTCTGTGGTAAAGGGGTGGTACTGATGATTGTTAATCAAACGATTTGACTATTCTTGCGGTTAAGAATAAGTAATGAACAATCCTAATTGTAAGTAATCAAGAAACGATGAGATTTATGCAAATTGATTCAAAAATAAATATCGAAATAATTCATAATTGAAGAATTTTTCGTTTACTTCCTTCACGATACTTGGTGAGATAAATAAATATTTAAAAATTTATTTAAAAAAAATATATGTCACGGTCGTTAAATTAGAGATTAGAAATAAAACAAAACAAATAATAATAATAATAATAATAATTAACTTGGACGATCTATTTTTAAACGATAAATTTTTACGACCAACGTGTAACCGAAATATTTAATTTTTCTACGTGACTTTTTCGCGAACCGTTAACCTTAAAAATGTCAACGTTCTTTTTATGACGAAATAAAAAATAAAAAATTTATTGGCCTATGTTTTTTTATGAATTATTTTAAATAATAATCAATTTAAATGATTTAATTGTAAAACTTTTATTAATATGTCTTTATTATTTTTCCTTTTATGAGTTGAATGACTATTCTACTGAACATTTGCTCACGTTTATTTAATTCTACCAAATAAGTTGCGAATTTTTGAACTTAATCAATACTGAATTTTATTAATTATAATTAGCATATTTTAACATGCCCATCAAAACAAAGATTTGTGTTCAAATAGTACATGTATTTTTGTTTTACTATTTATCAATTAGATATAACAATTGTATTGATTTTAGCATAGTTTTCAGATGAGATGTTAAAGAATCGAACTAATTAAAAAAAAATTAAGAAAAAAGGGTATTAATAAAGTAAAAAAAAAAGTAACGACAGAATAATAATGTTGATGGATAAAACTGTTGAAACAATATATATATATATGTATTATACGAGGAAAATGAAAGGAAATGAATGGAAAAAGAAAAAAGGAAGAACAAAAAAACTGAAAGCTGTTTGTTTAAGAAAATGAAAATAGATTACAGTGATCTTATTAACCATATGTTAGTGTATTATAAAAGTGTATGTACATGATGATGTACAATGATGAAACGGTATTATCTATGGAAGAGAATAAAAGGGGAAAAATAGAATAAAAGAAAGCGATCTCTGAAGGATTAAACAGAAAGAGAGAAAGAAGATGGTAAAAAGAGTCGAACGGGAAAGGAAGAAGGAAGTAAAAGAAGTGAAGTTTCAAAAGACTCAAACAGGTTCTCAAGAAATGAGGCCAATAGCGCTGTTGAGGTCATTGCCAATCACCAACCGGTTATTTTATGCTATCGTACATCGAAACCTTATGCTATCACTAATACACATCAACACTTTCAAACTAATGTCTCATATTGATTTGTCATTTTTATTAAATATTATGTTTTTTGTATCACCATGTATCGTCTATGGGAATTAAAACAATTTTATACAGTGAGTAGATTTTATATAAATATAATAAAAGAAAAAATAAATAAATAAATTGATCATTCATAAATCCAAAATGAATTAATTCAAATTGTAAGTATAATGTATATATATATGCAATAATTAATTTTTGTTTCGCTATTAATTGTATATTAATATTGTTATATTATGATAAATAATTCTTATTTTATTCGATATTTTGTCGAAAATTTTTTCTTCTTTTTTTTTTTAAGGAGGTCGTACGATAAGGAAGTAGCGATATAAACGAAATGTTTCTTCGGAAAGTGGAAACACGTGGTGGAAAAGGATTCGAGAAACGTGAGTAAAGATGAAAGTGACCTAATTGACGATATCTTATTTGCTTAGTGAGAAACTGTACGCAGCAGTTGGCACGTAATCGGAAAAAAAGAAGAAAGAATAGGAGTAAGTACGTGTCGTTGGATTTTGTCAAATAATAATTTTTTGTGATATTTGAGGATGAACAATAATTTTATATATTTTCTTATTACACTAGAGTTAATGAATCACGTTATAATGGTGTGTGTTTTATACTATACTAGAGTTTGTGGATTCGTAATAATTTTTCATGCTTCGCAAACTTGTCGTCCTTTCGCTATCGTTGCACAATTCCCATGGTGCAAGTGCAATTATTCAAAATTGGTAACACATATATACATACATATTTTTATACAATCACATTCATATATGCATATATATATGTATTTAAATATACTTAGAACAAAACTCATCTAGAGAAGAATTTCTTTTTTTTCTTTTTAACGAATTCAATTAAACGTCGAATAGATAATGTTACGAAATGGAAAAATAATGGTTGTTTTGAAAAAATCGCACGTCATTTTTTTTTTGTTCATTTGCGTAAGATTAACCGTAAAGGTGCGATTTCATGTTGACGCTTGACGCTAGCTTTGAGCGTCAAATTTGACCACATTATATAATTTCGATAAAAGTGCCATCCAGATAAGAAGCATCGTCAAATCTGAGCGTCAAACTGTAATGTCAAGCGACATTGACGAATTAAAATAACGTTTTACAAGTAACAAAAATAGAAAGTTGACTTATCGATTTATGTTATTCCCTTATCTATTTGGATCAACAACAACACAGTTAAATTAACAGTGTAAAAATAATAATTAAAAAAAAAATAAAAAAAATAAAATAATTCGACAAGCAGAAATTGATAAAATTAGACGAAGGAGAATCTTACTAGCTCTCATATATAATGAAATATATTTACAGTTGAAAAAAAAACTATGCTGGTATGTAAATGATGCCAGCGTTAATTAATTTAAAGCTCAAATATTTTCAGCTTTATCGTTGCTTCTTGTCTAGATGGCAGTTCAATCGAAATTATATAATGTGGTCAAATTTGACGCTCAAAGCTAGCGTCTAGCTATAGCTAGCTATTTTTTTCTGTGATTACGAAATTTCATTAACGAGTTTCTTTGCAATTATTCGTTGTACTAGATCTTTATTATATACTATAAAAAAAACTGATATAAAAAATAATGTTCGTTTTTATTCGATAAATAGATTTGTATAAGAAGTTCGTGCTTTTCATGAATAATTTTAATTTTTGTTTTTTTCTCCGATAAAACTCATTATATTCGAAGGACGAGTGTTAAGCAACAATTATTTAGTCACTTTTAAATATAATATTATCGCTCGTGAGTTATTTTAGTTTGCAGGAAGAATTCCATAAATAAAGTGTTTAATTTCATTCTAGTAAACAGAATCGCACAAGTAAGAAAGTATGTCGAACGGAAGGATTATCAAGCATGTGGAAGCACCGAACGAGAAAATCGTTAGAAAATATTCTTGTAAGATTGCATTCTACATGATCTTATTCTTAAATTCGTTAATTTGATATTTATATTATATATATAAATAGTAGAACTTAAGCTATCTAACAAAAATAATATATTTTCTTATAAGATTTTAATATGCACCAAAATGTCAAGCAACGAGGATAATTATTTCATTTTTTTTTTAAGTTCCAATCTTCCTATGCGTTCAAAAACAAATCCTTCATTTTATTTTATATATTTTATAAATAAAAAAAAAAGTAGAAATCCGATAAATAAACAAAGGTAAAATAATATTTTAAACTAAACAAAAAAAAAGGAAAGCAAATTAATAATAAAATAATTATACGTATGAATACATATTAATTTATATATTTTACAACTCATTCAATAATTTCGATATAAACTTTAATTTTTTATATCCTTAAGATATTGCAATTAATTTTTTAATTATTTTTTTTCAATTATTCGATATTATTATACTTTTTATAATTTTTTTCTACGCGAAAATATTCTACGTTTTTCTTATAACATATTGATTTATTAAATCGAAAATAAGTTTGTTGGATTGTTCGATCGAACAAAATTGTCTAATTGGAAGAATATCGAATTATAGTATGTGTTATAATATGTGTGTGTTTTAAAAATAAATAAATAAATTTATGAACAATAATCTTGCTCGTAATTATCACTCGTTTATAATAAAAAAGAAGAAAAAATGAAGGAACAACAACAAAAACTAAAAGAACTAATAGAATAATTTAAAAGAAATAATAAAATGATAAAGCAAATAAAAAAAAAAAGAAAAAAAAGGAAAAACTTACGACAGAAATATCGATGATCCAAATTCGAGAAATTGTTTCGTTTTTTTATTTTTATTGTATTATAAATTGTATAGATAAAAAATTGACTCACATGAAAAAATAATCTTACGATTGTTTTTCCTTATTTTATTTTGTTTTAATGAAAACCGTACATAAAACAAACAAACGAACGAACAAATAGAAAAATAGCAAATATTATAACAAAAACAAAAGTATGAAAATGACAAACTAAAAAAAAAATAAAAAAATAAAAATGAAACTATTTTAAAAATAATAAATTTAAACTGAAGTTAAAAAAAGAAAAATGCACAACACACGCACACAATTTTTGCTACTTGGCCAGGTGAAGTAGCGTGTGGATGATTCCTGATGATAGAACTGCAACAAGAGATCTGACTCGACTGGAATCTTGACACAAAATACCGGAGTTATAAGAAAGTACGTCCTACTTAACAACATTGGGCGCTGGACAAGCGTAGCCACTTATACATTGCTACGAACTATGACGTTATAAAGGGGAAGAGTAAAATGCTTAATGTTCGTTATTATTAGTATCTAGAATAATTCGTTTGACACTTCGGTAACGGATATGAAGTAAAACTTTCGTAAATAAAAAAAAAAAATAAAAAGAAACATAGTGGTGCAACAAATGCAAATAAACAATGCACTGAACTACTATAAATATAATTGGGATTATGATTACAAACTTATAGTCTCATTCGTTCTTATATGATTTATTTATAGTATCAAATAAATAGGATATATTCTAAGCAATATTTAAAACATTTTGATTATTGTTTCAAAATAGACTATATTATCATATTTCGAAAAGTAAAATAAAGATATTATGAAAGAACGGTTAGAGAATGGGAGAACATTTCAACATGTGCAACCGTTTCCTATTAATTTATGACCCGTCTTGTACCTTTGTATAATAATTATTCATACTCATTGAATACATATACTGAAAAGTAATTTTTTTTTTTTTTTTACCAATAAAAGAAATCGTTCTAGAACGTACACATTATGTAGTAATGTCGATATTTGTTTTTTTACAAATTTTTTATAGGTACGATTTTATTTATATAAGTATTTATATACGTGTCTTTTGAAGTCAGTTTTATTTTTAGTGTTTAATAACAAGAAGAAAAAAAATAAAAAAGTTAATAGAAAACAAAAAAGTGTACTCTTTTAAAAAACAGCATTTGCAATAACGCCAATTTCTTCTTATGGTTCTGTTTCTATCATTCTTATTTCAATTTTGTTATAATTCTTTTTAATAATAATGCTAGTACTTTCGTATGTTGGAATTTTACAAAACGTTTATAAAACGAGGCTTCTTGTGTCCAATTTATTCAGCTTAAAATATATTCCACTTGAAATAAAACTAAAAAACAATTTTAATATTTTCGAAGAAAACGTACAGAAATACTGAAGGCAACGTAATGTTTTTTTTAAGTAGTAAACAAAATGTTAGTCACATTGTTCATGATTAGAAGAGGATTACCAGTGTTACACTTACAATTAGGGCTTAAAACTGTTGTGGTAATAATTTGACTGAAAAATTATGAAACAATGAATCATTAAAATATTATTATTCACGTCGACAAAAATAAGTAAACAGTTTATTTCCATTGTTGAAGATAAATTTCGAACTAGTGTTATAGAAATGTAAAAAAAAAAAAAAATATCAAATAATACCATAATAATAGATAATATATATAGTTTAAAATGTTTGTAAAAATAATAATACATCACTAACCAATTTTATCATCAATTAAAAACCTTGCGGTTGGTTGCAGAAAACAAAACAAAAAAAAGAAACAAAAATAACGAAAAAAATTTATAATTAAAACATAAACATTTAAGAAATAAAATGTTCCTTAATGTCTGGAGTAATAATAAATAATTTGTCACTTGAAATAAATACACTTTATGGATGCATTATTTCTAATTACCTTGTTATAAACCTTGCGAAATTTGATAGGGGATACACGATTATAAATAAATGATATTAGATATGTCTGACACAAAATGAAGAAATCAAATCCTTATTGTTCCGAAGTATTACCAAAAAAGAAAAAAAAATAATTAAACTATAATATTAATAATTATGATAATCAAAGAATAGGAATATGTATTTGAACGTGAAACAATCGAACATCCGGTTAGCTAATAAGAACTAATGTTTGATATTTTTTTTTCTTAAGTAGACAACACACTAGTGTTTGTTATATTAAATATTTCAATATTGTTTATCACTTAAACCAACACTTTACGGCAGACTAATCGTCATGTATTGTATTATAAATCGGAGTTTATAATTTCTAGCGAAGTAAGCACATTTACTGTCATGTCAAGTCTTAAATTCTTGCATACTTATTCAAGTTTTGCAAAATGAATCTAATTATTAATGTTGAACCTTCGAGAATGAAAGTCTTTGAATGTACGATAATATTAATTAAATGTGTTATTTAAAATTAACCTCTTGTTATAAAATAGCAACTCGGATTGTGCAATTGTAGACTTTGACGTCTTTTAAATTTTATTCTATTATAATTATTAGTTGACATTAGACAAAATAACAATCAGAGTTTGTGTAATAAATTGAAATGAATTCACTACGAAGACAATAATTTTTCATTGAGTATTTAAATTCAAATAAATTTCGTAATCTTATTAATAAAAACTAATTCTCATAGAAGTATGCGTTAAGGGGGTATTCTGGTTTAGAAATTTGAAAAAATCGATTTTTTTTCATATTTTCAAAGCTTAACCTTTTAGGAATATGTCCTTAAAAGGATTTTTCAAAATTCAAATTATTTTCGGAGATATAGCTGTTTTAGTGACGCGGTATTCTGTACCCTACCCTTATTACGCGAAACTTTGAACGCGTTTTTCTCGAAACTACTTTTTTCGAGGTGATTAACATAATATCTCAAGTTCTACTCGACCGATTTCTTTAAAATTTGGCGGGAATCTTCTTTATATATCTCTCTATCGGGTGACTCTTAGATTTTGAATAATTTTAATTTTTAGTATTTTAAAAAAAATTCGAGAAGGTCAAAAAAAAGGGAGAAAAAAAAATTTTTTTTCATATCTACGCCATTTTGTGAATTTTTTTTTTTGGCTAAGGGTCACCCGATAGCGACATCTTTACTGATTAAGAATTTTCCAAATTTTTGTGTTTCAGATCACTATAAGGGTTGGAATCATGTCAACCAGAGTGCACCGTTTTTTTTGTAACCCCCACTTCATCGGCCTGTATTTTTACGAATTTTTTATTTTTTTTTCACGATTTTTTTTTGTATTCTTAAAATGTTAATAAACACCATATAAAAAAAATGGATACTAAAAATATTTTTCTTTTTTTTTTTTATCTTAGTTTGAAAAATGCCTAAAATTTAGGCTTCTAGACCAGGATATCCCCTTAAAAGTGAGAAAAAATTATTGTAAAAAATAATCCTAAATTTTGAGAGCTAACGAAAAAAATTGAATATCGTTAACAAAATACTATGACCTACAAATATACATACATACATACACACACACACACAACACCTCTATAGTTTATTAAAATACATTGCTTTCATTTCTGCTTTCCTTTTTTTTTCTTCTTACACTTACGATCACAAAGAAGTGAGTACATATAAATCTCGTCCGTTAGATGAACGTTAAATTTTACGACATCATTGCTTGCAGATATAAACCGTTCGGATAACATACTTTTTGACACAGAAAACAAAGGGGTCGATGACATACGAAGGAATCACAGGGCGAGCTGGATGGATTTAATGAAACGAAAAAACAGTAGTGAATAAGAAACCATCTCTCTCCCTTTCTCTCTCCTCGTCGTTTTAATATTAGCAAAGAATTTACCGTTAATATTGTACATTAAATCAACATAAAAATATTAAAAACGTAAAATATTATTATTGGAAGCGTAAACGTATTATTTACAAAATTAACGTAAGCTCATTGGCACCTGTAATTCCACATATCATTTAAATGTAAATAATTTAATTGAATGAAAATTAAAAACTTATATATCATTTATTTATATACTATATAATTTATATTATAGTATAATTATATTATATTATTAATAAATAATATATATATATATATAATTTATCTACTCCATATAACTTATATATTATTTATTTAAAGAGGGAAATGAAATATATTATACAGGAAGATTTCTCAGCTCTTGCAACCTAAATAACTCCGAAAGTATAATAGTAACAGAAAAGTGGATAAGAAAAAAGTTGCATGAAAAATTCAGAACTACAATATAACATTAGTATTTTTTTGCAAGCTTGAGTCATTTCCGAGATTTATTGGTCAACTTTGTTTTTTTTAAATACAATATTATATTTTAATACTTATTTTCAGATAGCGGCTGACAATACCAATCCAGTGATATGCAATATTAAATACAAAACCTGACAATGACTATTAAAAACTATTCGAAAACTATCTGTTCCTTCTATTGTCAGAATAACTAAAGGGTGACGCAATCCTGAAACAACCCTGACGCGACCACCGCGCGACCATAACGCCGAAGAGTTGTATTGTGGCCGCCTTGTTCGCCAGTTTTAACCTTCGTTTATCTTCCAAAATATTCATATAATACATCATTTGATTTGTCTTGACAGCTGCTAGGAGAAAATAAATATTAAAATATAATATTGTATTTTAAAAAACGAAGTGTTGATCAATAAATCTCGAAAAAACTCAATTTAGCAAAAAAATACTAATGTTAAATAACAATGTTATATAGTTCTAAATTATTCATGAAATTTGTTTTTTGTCCACTTTTTTTTCTAATATCATACTTGCGGAGTTATTTAAGTGACAAGAGCTGTTAAATCATTCTGTATAGAAATAAATTTTTATATTTTTCTTTTTATAATATAATAAATGTATGTGCGTAAGTGTATGACATTATCCTCTCTCTCTCTCTCTCTCTCTCTCTCTGATTATCAACTTCTATTTTTAAATCCTAATTAGATGTGAATATTTTAAAGAGAAATAGAATGAACGTAAGAACGTGTCTTTCAACGAAAAAAAAAAAATAAAATAAAATAAAAAATTAAAATAAAAAGGATACTTTGACATTTTCTTTTCTTTTTCTCTCATTTGTCACTTTTAGTTGTCATACTTATCTTTGTTATCAAACATTTGCCATGTATAAACTTTCATTGCATAAAATAATATTGAACTTTCGTGAGCTCAGAGACAACGCAATTTCTTCAAGGTTTTTGTCTTTTCTCTCATATTACTAATTTTGTACTATTTTAGTTTTTTTTCTTTCTTTCTCTCTCTCTCTCTCTCTCTCTCTCTCTCTCTTCTCTCATATAAAAAGTCTAATTTTAATTCAAACGGAGGTTTATTTCTGTACCAAGACATTTCGATGTAACGTTTGTTAACGTTAAATTAAATATTAGACATATTCCCTTGTCTTTTTGTTTCCTTATAAACATTTTTTAGAAAGTATAATACATAAATGAACAAAATAGAATAAATTCACCGATTTAATAGTTATCAAAATAATTATTTAAGAAAAGAAAACTTATACGTTAATGAAATTCGACCTTGTACATTTTATTTCAAATTTATCGTCTTTTAATTACCCATGAAATATTATAGTGTTCCGGTTTTATATTATTCCAATAGCTTTACAGGACTGTACTGACTCTTTCTCTTTATCTATTTTTTTTCTATCTGTTTTAACATAATAATAACTAATTACAATATGAAAACCAGTACATCTCTTTGAATAACCATGAAAAAACATTTAAATGAAATCGCGAAAGGTAGAAGTAAAATTATTTTTTGAAGAAGAAGAAGAAGAAGAAGAAAAATATTTTCGTAAATTGTACAAAAGATAAAAAATATTTAAATTATATTTTTGCTTTCTTAAAAACAACAACAAAAAATCGAAGGACAAATGAATTGAAAAGAAAAAAAAAGAATGATTATAAATGATTAAAGTGAGGTCACACAAAAAAAAAAAAGAAAAAGAAGAGAAAAAAATAGGATTTATTTTACATATTCTAAAGAAATTTTGTGTGATAATTGTGTTCACAAATAATTATTCAATAATAATGAATTGTAATATTGACGTAAAAATATGTATCAAATTTGACAAAAAGAGATAACAACAAAATTATCAACAATTATTATAATAAACTCACGAAATTAAGAGTAGTCAATTTAACACAAAATATTTTGATATAATTTTAAAAACACATTTCTAACGATTATTATATTCCCTTGAAAGTAGTGAAAGTTACTACGGCATTGATTAATCCTTATATCAGATAAAAACATGTTTATAGAATAAATATTGAGGATGTTCGAATTCCGAAAGACCGAATATTTAAATCAACGATCTAACTCAGTGGTTCCCAAAGTGGGCGATGAAATGGTCCAGGGGAATGATGACGACCACAGGTGAACTTTGAGGTTGGGGGAATAACAAAATGGCAATGAATAACTGTAAAAAACTGTACGTGTGCGGTGATGATTGTAAAAAAAAAGGTCATAAGTGCAAAAAAAGTTTTTCTCAGTTAATATAAAATTAAATTTTCAAGATGGTGAAATAAGTAATATTTTTTCTGGAAAGGGAACGATAGGACAAAAAAGTTTGGGAACCACTGATCTAACCACATTAAAATACTAGTTCCAGTTAATTTCTAAGTCAAACAACGAAGAATACGATTTGTAAATGTATTGGTGACCCGTTTAGAAAAAAAACCCATGTTTTGTTGGCCCCACGAGGAATTAGTAAAGGTCTTGGCCTCTATAACATGGAATAGATATGAGAAAAAGGTGTTCACATACAAAAGAAATAGAAACGTATTAGAAAACCGTAACAAAAAGAGTAATAAGAAATTAAAATTGAACAATATGAATTTTTTAAACAAAATTTATTATTAATAAAATATTTTGATTTAATAATGATAAATTTAATAATTATTTGAATTATATTAAAATTAATTATACAAAATTTAACAAAATTTATAGAATGGATATAATAATCGATAATATTTAGATTATAAATTATTATTATTACATATTAATTTATTTATATAATAAAATTATCGATAATGATATAGACAAATAATAAAATATATTGAAACAAATATTCAAATACGTGGGATTATAAAAGGGAGAAGAAAAAAGAAAGAATTAATTGTGAATAAAAATATTTGAATAAAATTATAAAAATTATATATATTTGAGATTTTTTTATCATATAAAAGTCTAATAATACATTTTTAACCAATAAATTTAAGAATGGATAGTGGTAAATGCAAAGAAAAAGAATAATGGATTATAAAAATTATACTTCTTGAAGTTAAAGGAAAAAAATGAGAATATATATATATATATATAGTCAAAAAACCGTTTGAATTTCATGAAAGGAGGCTGGAGAGTTCTGATTTTCTCAGTCGAATAAGGTTATTAAACGGTACCTACCGGAATATCGGAGACGTTTTTTTTTACTGGAACTTACGTTCGATCCGGGATCATAAAAATACTGATTTAACTGATTTACTTTTCAACACACACACACACACACACGTATATACAATTGTAAACATTTTTTTTATCAATATTTTGTAAAATAAATGATCATTAAATCTTTTACAATTCTTAAACATACCCACATATACACAGATACACTCTCATATGGGAACAATTTGCATATAATCTGGTTTAATAAATGTTCAGGACATATAACAAAAAATTATTTCATATAATACGAGCTTCCAAAATAAAATTTTAATTGACGTTTCATTGGAGTATTCATCGAATAAGTATAAAGAAAACAAAGTAAATTATTTATGTATACGTGAATATTTATGACTAGTCAACAGAAGAATGTAGAAATATTTTATTTACTATAAATAATAATGAGAGAATTAGCGTTTATAATAGAGTCAACCTTATAGGTTACATGTGTATCAAAGGTTTTCAATTTATACAGGATATATATCAACTGATATTTTATTAACAAATACTCTGATGATTTATTTCAAAATTCATTGGTTTCAAGTGTTGAATAATATTAACCAAATAAATAATAACCATTTTGTTTCTTTTTTTTTTTTTAAATTATGTTCTCTACATTTATACAAATTCTATCTTCATGATAGGTACACACACATGTGTATGTGTGTCTGTGTGTTTATACCGTTATTTATCATTTTCTTTTTTATTAGACTTATACAGGTGACTACGATCGTTCAATTATTACTTGGAAATTCTAATCCAATGAATTGAGACTATGTAGCTTATTTTTATTATTATTTTCATAAATAAATCTTATAGATAAAAATATCTGTCAATGTAATACCGATTAGAAAAATATTGTATAATGTACTTTCTAAGTAATGGTAATAGTAAACCGGTGTAAAGTGCTTTACAGTTACTATTTCGAATCATAATTGAAAAGATTTAAAATTATTTCTTTCCTCGTAATATAATTTACATTAATTTACACGATATTTTATCGTTTTTATATCTACCAAATGGTATTTCTCTTTTCTCTATTAAATTATAAAGTAACCACGTGTATTAATAATACGTAAAAAAAAAAAAAAAGAAAAAAAAAAGAATGATCATACATATTTCTAGAAAGTATTTCAACGAAATAGTTCTACTAAAAATTATCTACGAAATAAAACGATTTAATTGTTTTTAAATCTATCCACCTATCTAAATAATTTTATATCAATGATCCATAAATATTTTAATGAATAATAACATTCAATTATTTACATTAAATCTATAAAATAATTAGGCAATAATTCGTATATAATTTTTCAATAAAGTATTAAACGTTGATAACCTTGATTATAAGTAAAATTGGATAATGAAAGATTTGTATTATATGATCATAAATCGTTAATTAAACGTAATTTCACTCGATTATAATAGTTACTTATAATTCAAGCTGTTAAATTACGAAGAGAAAAGGAAAAGTAAAATATATATACAGGGATACCACCTGAAATCAATTACCAAGTAATCAAAATTTCTTTAATGAGTACACTCACATTTAGTTTGTGTCAATAAAAAATTAAAGGACTTTTTAAAAAGGGAATTAAACAATTTCCCTTATGCAAGACAAAAAGTGTTAGAAAATGATAAAAAAAATTTTTATCGATAAGCATTTAAAATTTCTTTAATAAATAAATGTTTTTCCCCAGCAAAGAAAAATTTTGATTACATTTCGGTCCCTCTAATATATAACAAAATAATAAATAAGATCTTCTTTAAATCCCACATAGTATGAATTGCCACAATGTAACTAATAAATTTTTTTTCTTTTCATTTAAATAATCCTAAAGACATAAATCAGAGAATAAAATAACGTCTGAATAAATCAAATAAAATATTCTTAAATGCTAAAAAAAACATCACGTCTGTCACGAAATCGCATGTTATGTGAATATAACTTATACACATTAAGTAATTTTTCACAGGACATTTGTTAATTATGTAATTATTCATCTTCGTTATTTCAAATTCAAAAATAGCGAAATAACACATTGGTAAACACGTTTCAATCTGATAAATACTTTTACATTAATAAATATTAATTTCATTAATATACAGCTTACTAAAATCATTTTAACTCTTATAAGCGATAAACAGAGAAATAAATCAGCCTGTATAAAAAAAAATTAAAATGATATTGTAATATCTTCTACGTTTTTGTCTATACAAAAGAAATAATTACTGCAATATACACACTCCTTCTACGTAACATGCAAATTAGTGTATAGTAAACATTTTGTTCACATTAATAATAATTAACGGAGATATTCAAAGTGTATAAAATACTACCGCACCCTGTATACGCATACACATGCTTAAATGTAAAATGTCAAAGTAACGTCACGTTACAAGTGGATATCAATTTTGCACATAATGTGTAATTACATTATTTTAATAATGATTACCCTTTTGCAGAAGATTCACATATGACAGATGCACCGAAATGTCAACGAAATATTTTTCGTCGATATGAACGAACACTCCCGATAATTTTTCGAAGAAACATGAATGAAATGATCCTTCATTTTCTTTTACGATACCTTCCGTTAGAATCCTAACAAACAAATATCTTCCTAGCAACGTTCAACAAACTAACACTCCGATGATAATTATAATCGTTATATTTCGAGTAATAAAAGAAATTGTTGTCAGGGTTGTTAAAGAAGGGTTGTGGTTTCCATCCCCCGGTTTATTTTCTATCTCCTTCTATCTTCCTATTGTTCAATCCGATTGATCCGGAATGCCGTTAACGCCGTACACGGTGTTCTTGTGAATTAAATTTTACGCTCATGCGAGAGTTCCAGGATTGAATGAAATCAATAGTGCAAAAACTTAAAGTCTTTAACATGCTGTACGATGCTGTTGCATCATTTCAAATCAATGAAAAGAACAACAAAATCAAAATAAATATGATTTAACAGTTTAACAGTATGTTTATTACAGTATCTGTTACCATTAAGTTACTCTATCGGTAAGTTATCAACAACGAATAACTCCTTATAATCAATATTTCTTTTTTTTCAGTCAAAATGTTTATAGATATTTAATAAAAGTATACAAAACAATATGTAATATAATATAATTTATTTTAATTATATTTAATCAATTATATTAAGGACTAATAATTACAATATTTTGTTACCGATAGTTCTTTAATCATTAATTCTTCAACAATTTAAGTTCTAAACGTAATGAGATTGTATATAAATGATAATTGAAAAATAAATAAATATAAGGTAATTAAATAAATTAATAACTTTACACAATATGATCTGTCAATTATTTAGTTTTGTAATCGTATATTGCATATGGTAACTTAAAGCATGCTTAATACTAGATTTAATAGGATATTTAAATAATAAGTATTATGCAAGAAATATCGAACAATTATTTGTTTGCCTTTCTCAACAAAAGTTGCGCACACGATAATTATTTTAATTGATGTATGTCAAATAAAAAATTCTGTAAGATTGTTAAGAGCCAACTCAGCATGTTTCCTTTGTATTTTTTATACAATGGGTATAGATAAAGAACATTAAAACGAAAAAATAATCTATAAAATTGAAGAAGAAAAAAAAACGAGTAATTTACGTTATTACTTATAATAAAATTTTGTGCTTCAGTCGAAGACACGATAAGTCGAATGTGTGAAAAAATAAACAGTAATTTAGAATAATTAAAGAAATAAGTGCTACTTATTACGTTAATATTTTAAAACATTTTTGTTTAGTGATCTAGCTGAGTGTTTTTAATATTTATAATACAAAAAAAATTATCAGTATTTTGAATCCGAAATTTGAAATGGTGTTATGTATTTATAATAAAATAACATTATAAATTACGTATCAGTATGTAATCCTGCTACAATCCTAACGCAATCCCGAAGTATCCTTACAAACTGACCATCAATTTAAAGCACTCTGATAAATAATTATAATATTTATAATAATAGGAATGAATAAGATAGTTGTGTCGTATTTTTAACACATTCGCGACCGATGACGTGAATTCACGTCTTTTCAAGTTCTATTCCTAATTACCGCTGACGTGAAATTTACGTTATTTAAAATTTTAAAAATTTAATATAAATAAATATTTATAATATTTAAATACTTATATTTTATCATATATATTATTATATTTTATTATTTAAATATAAATTTAAATAATTCATAATTTTTGTCGGTACTCAGTGTTAAAAGAGGAAAAAATATGTCGGTCGCGAATGTGTTAATAACACAACAAAGATATTTTAGATATCAATATTAGTTGACTCAGTTTATGTATATAATATTTATATATACCGAACATATATTTAAAATAAAATTCGGATTAAAATTATTGTAAAATAGTGATCAAATAAATTATAAGCAAATAATGCGATGTTTGCTTGAACTCATAAAGTCGTTAAGTAAATTGATCAATTTTCTTTTTCCACTTTTGTCTTTGAAATCCCATCGGATTATCATTAATGACCATTAGGAGACCAACATTCAATCAATTAATTTGCACGAAGAAAAAAAAAACAAAATGAAAGTGTTCTTGCGATCTTTATCTGGGTCAATTTATTTTTATTGAATAGTTTCGACGGGGGTGCAAAAGAAATAAATCGAATCGACTTTTACAAGAAAACATCTCCTCCAGTTTCTGACCAATCGTCTTCTGATATAGTTCACGTTAGTATCATCGTTGGAAAAAAAAGAAACAAAAAAAAGGATCCTCTTTTTGTGTTTAGTTAAACAAATATATCAAAATAATCAAAACAATCAAAGTAATATAATAACACGAGTGTGCAATCAAACGGAACATCTTCATATTTTGGTGTTTTTTTTTTTTTAAATACATACTTACGTAAATAAATATATACATTTCTGTATGATCGATTAACTGAAGGTAAGTCAAGAGAAAATGTAATTGGTTAATTTACAGAAAAGAAGAGAAAACAAATAAAATAATTATCATACGTACTTGTATTAATACGATTAATACGAATCACTAAATAAGTTGAAAGTGTGATAAATATTGCAAAAATTTTGTCTCGAAAAATTATCGATAAACTACGACCTATATTTGAAAAAAAAAAAAAAAAGTTTAATTTATCCTTCGGTTTAATTTCTAATTTTAGAAAAACACACACGCTAAGCGAAATTATTAATTTTGACGGGCAACTGAGAACGAAGGTAAATGATTGGTTGTACATAACGGTACATACAGACACGTATAATGCACGTATTACAATGTTATACCAAACAGATTTCTCTAAGAAAGTTCGATTTTTCTTCTGGTTAAGTGTGTGGGTCGTGTTTTGTTAAAGAAGAGTGTTCGAAGAAGTAAAAATAAAAAAAAAAACAAAAGAGAGAGAAAAAGATAGAACAAAAAAAAATATGAAGACTATTTTGTTAATGCTTATGACTTTTTCCTACGTTTTTGCAAACATTTGTGTTATGCCATCGACATTAACGTTACAATTAATAATCGAGTATGCTAAATGGAGATCGTGGGATCAGATAGTACTTTTTGATAACCTCAGTCCCAAGAGTGAGTATGATGCAAATTTAATTCTTCTATGAACAAACAAAAATTTCCATTTCACACTTTGTACTTTTGTCTGTGGAAATTTACTTAATTTCACGTGGAAAAATTTTTAATGAACCGATATACATAATTACTATAATTCAATGATAAACCATCACGCTATTCTCCGATAAAAGAGGGTTATTAGATTAAGATGGTTAAAAAAGGTTATTAGATAAAACTAATGAGAAATTATTAATCGCGTCTGGAATATAATTTTTTTTCTTTTTTTGACAATCTGAAAAATAAATATAATACTGTAGTAACAAGTTCAAAGAGATTTATCTCTTTAATTGATACAAAAAAATTCAATTTCTACACGTTAAAAATCCTTTTTTTTCTTAATCATTACTTTGTCACGTTATTTTCTTTTAACTTCTTTTTCCTTTTCATTTATTTTTAACTATAAATTCATTCATAATAGAAAGATATTTATTCATATGTATGACAATATCTAAAACAACTGTATTAAAATTAATTTCGATATAAATATACAAATGCAGATTGTGTCCTGAGATATGCTCGATCTTTAATGGCATGCCTTGCTGAAAGTGGAATCAGTGTGTCTATTCAATCAGCAACTAATCCAAATATACCTGTAGCACTTACCATAAAACGACATCGAATTGGTTCTATAGTACTTTTGGATGGATTCAATTTTACTACCCCGAATAACGTATTACAAGTGGTACGTATATTGAAATAATTATTAAATTTATCATTCAAATTTTGGTATTTATTTGATTAGTATTTTTTAAATATTATCGATCAGTTCCTAAAACTAGAATGATCAAAATCTATTCGAACATTTTGAATAGGTATTTATATTATCATCGTTACTTTCATAGTTAATTGGTTAAATAACAAATGGTAATTTTCCTAATGATTATATTTGTAAATCTAATTGATAAAATAATTGATAAAAATTACCTAATTGATTAAATAATTGATAATTGATTAAAAATAACAATTTTATAATTAGCAAAATTACATCAAATCGAATCTATATATCCTATCATTATTTTATAGGCATCGCAAAAATTATTATTCAACTATTACGTTTCTTGGTTTATGATTACGGCTAGAAACACAGACACCACCATCGATGGTGTTTTGAAGGATCTCAATATAGGTATTGACAGTGATGTCGTAGTTGCAACTTCTTTACATTCACAGGATGTTATGAGAGAATTGACATTGAAGTATCGAAACAGGTTAGAAATTGTAAATTTGCTAGGGCCATTAAAACTAGTAAAGGTTAATTGCTTTTGTGTCTTTTTTACGAGTCAAGCATACACAGATAAATTATTCCCATTGGAATAATTTCTATTAATTCCTTTTTATTCTTCTACTTTTAGGCTAAATCTAAAACCATTTTCACATTCTAACTTTTTTTAATACAGTCATTTAAAAAAACTTATTTAAAAGTACCAATTAATTACTTCAACGAAAAAATAATCCTTTTCTTTTATGATAATTGTTTATATATAAATAAAACAATAAAAAATAAAGTCCTATAATATAAATATTTTAATTTTAATAGAACGTGTTCGAGTCTCCGACATTATGGTCATCCAGTGAACTTTCAAAATTTATCAGAACGACGAAATCCCGATAGAATGATGAATCTGGATTACATAACTCGGGAAAATCGAACGATGTGTTATCATTTTTTACACGTTTACAAAATTCGCAACAACGACAATTCAAGTCTCGTCGTTTATTCTCTTGGTCCTTGGTGTCCAGGTATAGTTTTGTTAAAGAATCCAATAAGCGTTAAACTGAGAAAGGATTTCAAAGGTTGGCCAATCATATTTGGCGTTTTAAATGGTACTAATGATGGTCAAACGGACATTACCAACGAGTTCGAGGTCAATGATATAGCACCACTTCTTGATTTTGCTAATTCTGTAATCCACGATTTGAATGCTAGGTAAACAAAAAAAAAACAATATATATATACTTAATCTTCTTGCGAATTTTTTCATTATACCTTCCTATCATAATTTGTTTTTATTTGTAATAACATTTTCTATATATATATATAATTTAAAAAAAAATATATTATATAATTTTTTAAACAAATGACATTTATTATCTAACAACAAAAATTATTTATTTATTTTCCGTTGTAGTATGGATTTGATAGCTCATGATAAACTCGGTACCCTGACAAATAAAGTCTGGAGCAATCTTCTCGGTGACGTTGTAACTGGCAATGTTGATGCTGGATTAGGATACATAACCATCAATGATGAAAGATTGGAAGATATGACGTTTAGTCATCCTCTTATTCGATATATGTTCGTAATTAAAATCTATTATTACACTTTCATAAAAATGAACAATTTATTCAATTTTATTCATTACAGGAGAAATGTTTATTATCATCCTTTGGAAACTGGTACCATGAGAGACATATTTCTCCAACCGTTCAATGATCGTTTACTTGGTTGCGTAGCAGCCACATATTTTCTCATTTTACTTTCAATGGGTACTATCATTTATATAGCTAAAAGAACTTTACATCCCGAGGAAGAAAAAAATGTTGGACTTGGTGAAGCAGCACTTTGGTGTATGAGTATCATGTGCATGCAAGGTTTTGTAACCGTCTAATTACCAATTCTGATTTTTTTTCAAAATTATTAAATGTTGTTTATTTAAATATATCGTTTAAATTATCCTACACGCAGGATCACCTTGGATACCAAAAAGTCCGTCAGGAAAAATTCTCTTACTTTTTAGTCTAATATTTGCATTGGTCACTTACAACGCATACGCTGGTTTCATAACATCTATATTATCCGTACAAGCTAGTGGAATAAGATCGATCACTGATCTTTTATTTAATAATTTTAAATTAGGTTACAGTATCACGGACGACGAATATATTCGGGTAAGAATTTATTTTATTAATAATAATAATTATCATTTTGTCTTATTCTTTTTTGTTTTTTCTATTTTATTATAATTCTCGTAGAACGTTAACGACAGTAATCTTCGTCAACTATACATAAAAGCTTTTAACAGTCGTGAATCTCGTTTGAGTGCGACAACTGGCCTCATGAAAGCCTCACAGGAACGTTATGGATTTTTTGTTAGCGCAACATTAGCACGTCGTGCTTTGCGTACAACATTTATTCAAGAAAGATGTAGCCTTAAAGAACTTCCTTTGCCTCAGACGTTTGCCCTTGTCGCCTTACCAATGGCCAATACTTGTCCGTATAAAAAAATTATCAATTTAAGGTAACCATGAAATTGATCGATGTTTCATTTGAGAGAACATTAAAAAAAAATAAATTTTACTTCATATTTGATTATTGCAGTATTCTACGTATACAAGAACACGGTGTACTTCGTAGAATAGCTGAAAGAATGTTGCCGGAAATGCCAACGTGCAAAGCACCGACTACTTTTAACAGTGCAAGATTTGCCGATGTATATTCGGCTTTTTTAATATTGATAGTTGGCCTAATAACTGCTGTTTCCATTGGTATATTCGAAAGAATTTGGAATAAGCGAAAGCAAATGCAAGAGAGCATAGTTCGCGGATTTCGAGAACATCATTTTATTCCTCATATGCCTCATATACATTTTCATTATCCTCTTCGTCATCATCATCATCATCATCATCATCAACTTGATCATCATCATTCTCCTCCTCCACCCCCTTCTCATAATCCTAATGATCATTCTCATCGTCAACATCTAAACGACCTTCGTTATCAAGGTCACCATCACAATGACCATTCCTATCAACCTTATTCTATTAACGATCATTCGAATAAACCAATCACCACGGCTCCTTATCTAATCGATTATTCTAATTTGGCTCAAAAAAATAGCGATAATGTTATAACAATTAGAAAGAAATCTAGCGAAGCATCATCTAACTTACCAACAATTGTGAAGGGTCGTTCGTCTGCAACACGTTCATCATCCGTACGTAAACGGTCAGCCAATGACATGTCAAAAAAGGTTTCTTGGGTATCGTTCGTCGGTATATCTCAAAAAAAATCTACAATACCAATCGATAAACATAAGGTATCGACTGAAAATATTGTTAAAACAGAAAACACCGAGAAAACGGACGAAACAAAATTGGACGGTCTACCTTTTCGACTCTAAAAAATGTGTTTATTTAAATTTTTGTTAAGACTATAAAAATCATTATATATAAATAAATCAACCCATTTACTTGTGTATACCTGGACTTAAGAAATAATCTATTATTGATTATAATATTTGGCTAAAATGTTACATATTATTAAATACAATAGTACATATACAAAAATACCATAATCACAGTAATACCATGCACAACGAACGTGCTTTATAACTTGTTATCTTTAAAGTGCTGTATCTTATTATGTAAGAAAATCGTAAGACACTCAATCAGCCAAAATAACATTGAATAAATTCTTTTTCTTATATGTATTATCTACACGGATAACAACTAGTGCTTATGTACTTATGTTCATTTGCTTATATAAAAAAAATTTTTTAAATATGATTTTCCGAGAAACTTAATTCTCTAACGATAAGTTTTTTAATTAAATAAAGCACATATTCTAAGCATTATATTTATTTTTTTATTGTTTCATAATATGTCGTGTTTTGTTTTTTACATTTTCGTTTGCGAAATATGTTTTTATTCTCTTCTTGGGACAAAATTTTTGTCAAATTGTAATCAAATTGTAACCAAAATGTTCTTTTATTTTTTGAAACTTAAACTTATAAACAAATGTTTAATTTGAATTTAAATTAATTGAAAAAAAAAATTTGTTTGTTTTTTTTTATTTTTTTCAAATATCACGAGATGGAGTTGCGCGCGGCGATTGCAGCGCCACACTAGTCAACGAGTTATATTTAACCGTTGCCGCGTTTAGACTTCACCTTAGTTTCTTCGGCGCTGTTGCATCGTTCCTTTGCATTCATTGACATCGAACGAGACGAATAAGTGAGAGCAAGAGAAAGACAGAAGGAGGAAGAAGAGGAGAAAGAAAAAGTGAGACAGAGAACCTGACAACAGGACATCATTGTCGTCAGCTGCTACTACTACATCCTTAAGC